>NC_045131.1:16022550-16674412 GCF_007655135.1 Punica granatum | reverse complement strand
ACGCAAAGTGCAACTCTGCCAGTCGTTCTGCTTGCGCCTCCTCACCGCCAAAAGCAACTCTCTCTTGCACCTTTCTTTATCATTCGAAAATGGCAATGAAACTGCCTAACCGCCAGAGATTACTTATTGCAGTCCGATTCTCCCCAGAACAGCCCTTGAAGGGGCCGAAAGGCGATGATTGCTCTCTCTTTATCTCATGATGTCAGTGCGCTCAGAAGCTGTGACTCTGCAACACCTTTGTCGGGCGAAGCGTCTCATCCGAGTAAATCTCTACCTATTTGCAGTTCATCCCGAGTTTCTCATTCCAAAGATTTTCATGTTCTGTTCTGCTTTGGGGTTCAAAACCAAAAGATCGAGTGATCATTTCATATCTTCTTCTTCGTCGCTGGAATATGAGACTCAATGATAGCTCCTGCTCGGTTTATGCATGCCATGTGTTTGATGAAACTCCTATTCCAAATTTCAAGGCATGTATATTTCCACTGGACAACTTCTTTTAGTGGCGTCTACTCAATGTGATTCTAAAATTAACGATCATAGGCACAAACTATGATATTGATGATATTTTGGTTGCTAATTCTGTTGCCTCGACCTCTATATGATCGTGCTTTGTTTATGTGGACGATATTGAGGTTGAATTGCTGGATTTGAAGGGTTGCACTGCCCTGGTTTAATGGTTTTAGTGTTGCAGATAGGAAAAGGAAGGAGCAGAAAGGAGGGAAAAAAAATGTTTCCGGAGAGGTTGGAGAACGCCCTCAACGATAATAATTTTTTAGAATTACTGGAATATCAGTTTGTTGGTCTTAAAACTAAATTGCATTTCATGGACGGTTTGGTAAGTGTTCTTAAATTTAATCTCATGCTTTCCCCTTATTTTACTTATTATATTACATTTCAATTACTTACTAATGTGCACTAGATTTACTAATGTCAATTGAGAATTATATATGATGGACATACAATTTTTTTTATAACTATTTGTGTGTTCAGATTTCTCTTCTGCAGCATATAAATTGAATTTATCTAAATTGTCAACTCTCCTTTCGTCTGATCATCATTAATGAGTATGTATTTTTCTTGCTCCTTCATTGATTTACTTATAGAAGCAAGACGATAAGTAGTTAATCCTTTCACTATTTCTCCTAATTTTGGTTTTTCGCTCATGTATGGACTGAGTGGGTTAGGAGAAGGGTGGCATTAACCGTGCACAAGCTGTTAACTTGGTTGTTTCATACATAATGCGAATATGATTTCTGCAGTTCATTTCGTGACTAATTAAATGTACTACAGTTCTTGAAGGCTCATTTGGTTTGTAAGTGTAATTTTAAAATTATAACTTAACTTAATTCTACCCACAACCAAACAAAATAACTCATTAAAAGTTAAACGGCTAGGCCTCATACATAAATATTTATACCACTCCATTATAATACAACTCCATTACAACAAATTCACAATACCATCACTTCATTTCCATGCTAAGAGGTTCCTCCCCTTTTAGCGTGCTATATTTGATTTGCAATACGGTCTCGAACTGCATCCATTTCCCTACTGCTCATGTCAATATCATTTCGGGTTCCAGTTTGTTGAGGCGGATTGCGAAATTCATCGTAATAGTGCCATGTATCACCATACTCCTCAAATAATCTATCGTGATAACTATTGATCCAAATGAAATTGTGCAACATAAAGCAGGCAAGCGCAATTTGTCCTTGGCGGCGCGGTCTGAAGTTTGGCATTACCCATAGTATTCTAAATTTGTTCTTGAGAACATCGAAGCACTGTTCTATTACATTACGAACGGATGCGTATCGCTAATTAGACAACTCTTCCTTTATCGTTGGAGGATTGTCATTATTAAAGTCACTGCGGTGATACCATTGGCCTTTGTAAGGGGCCAAATAACCAGGAATATTTAGGAAACCCGCATCAACTACATAATATTGTTCTGCGTGCTCACATGTACAAATAATATATATCTGTAGTCTTATGTATTTATTGAAATACATAAGAGCTTGACAAGAAAACATGGTATATGAGTAGTAACAACTTACCGCCTTGTGGTGCAAAGAACGCCTGTAATGTTGCGGCATCAGAAAGAATTTTGGAGTCGTGTGCCGAACCCTCCCATCCGGTCGTGACATAAGTGAAGATCATTTGATGGGAAAAAACAACTAGAACATTTTGCGTTATGTCACTGTTTCGATCGCGATACGCGCCTCTCATCGAAGCTGGCATAGTAGCATCAACATGAGTTCCATCCATTGCCCCGATGCAATGCTACAGTGATAATAAAAATCAATACGAATTAGAGTACATTTAATAAGAGAATAGAAGTTCACTCGGCAGTTGTACGATCATTACCATAAAGAATGGGTACCATTGTCGGCACCTGCGAATTTTAGGCTACTCCTCAATGTTCCTCGGTCTTATATACGCTGGCACCAACGAATGAATTCCTTGAAGTATTAAATTGAATACCCGTGAGATAGTCTCCTTGGAATGCTGAAAGCATTCGACAACAACAGATAATCGAGTACTATGTGCAACTACGAGTAAGAACATTCCAAGCATCTCCTCCGTGGTCATATCATTCCTTCTATTTCGAATACCACAGTTTGCTCTTAACTTGTCGCACAAATTTTGAAATACGTGAGGGTCCATCCTGAAATTCTTGTAACATCTTGTGCCATTTGAAAGCACTTCGTGAATGTACTATCTGCCTCGTAGACGTGAAGTTCTACATGGACGTGTACGGGGGACATGTTGTTCAGACGCTGCAATGTGGATCGTCAAAAAGACAGGCAAATCTTCTATGTTGTAGTTGTCTTCGTCGCTTGATTCATTATCATCTTGTGGTGAGTTCCCGTGCCTTGGCATCATCCTCTTTTGTTGAGGTTGACGAACTATATCGACAAACATTAACATGATAGATTATAAAAAATAGACACGAACTGACGAAGGGAAGAATGTTTCAAACACATATCAAATGCATTATCAATCAAAACCATAGAAGGACACATCACAGATATTCACACAAAGCAAATTAAAGTCAATAAAAGACAAGCAGGTTCATACAGAACAGATACAAAACAAGGATTTGGTTAATGTCATAATTGAAAAATGGAAAAGTAGATAACAAACACATATGAGGAGGAACGTTCAACCATTCAAGGACGAACAAGGCTGCGCAGCCATTCGCGCCTAGCTTCATTGAACATGCAAACGAACACCTGACGCAAACGGTCATCCTCCGTAATACGTGCCACTCCGGCGAGATACTCGAGTATGGTAATTGTTCCCTGCATTTTATTGAGCACATCCATGGCTTCCGCGATGTTGTGTTGTGCTGGTTTCGCGGGGCTCATCACAGACTTGCTCTTCTTTGACTCCGGAGGGGTAGACTTTTTCGCTTTCTCCTTCTTGGTCATACTTTCCCTGTATAAGTCGATCAACTACTGCAAGTGATTGTTGGTGTTCAAACCTCTCTTTCTCACTCGCCGCCTGGACCCTGTAATGACAGGTTCATCAACCTCATGAAGGGGGTCATCACTGTCACCGAAGCCCTCTGCAAGATCGATAGGCTCTTTCCCATAGCTTTTCTGTGCTACTAGAAATTCCTCTTCCATGCGTGCATAGGATCGAGGGCTCTAAGATGGGTCGGTTGAAGAAATTCATATGCCCCTGTTGCTGTAGTAGATTTGAACATTAGTTTTAAGGCCTCATAATGCTTGCAACCTTTCGAGCGAAACGTCCTGAAGTTGCTGTGCCTCTACATGTTATACCCGGGCAATACTTAGTAAGAACGACTTTGAGTTAAATGAGCAAAATGGTAAAGAGTAATCGTTAGAGTACCTTGATAAACTTGTCCCAAATATCAGGACTCGCCTTCACAGTTTTGGTCGGCCCATCCCAATCTACTCCAGTGTGCTGAATGAGCTATGTGAACTGAGTGTACTGTGTCTTCAGCCTTTGTGCTTTTGTTTTCAACTTTTCAACGCCAAAAAACACACCAGGGAATTTCTCTTCAAGTTTCGAATTCATCTGTTCCCAGTCCTTCTATTTCCAAGATGTTGTATGCGTCCTTTGGAACTTATCGACCATGATGTCAATGAAAGCACTCTCCAGCTCGTCAGTCCACTCAACTATGCATTCACCCTTGGGAGCCATCTCAGTTGCAGAGAACTATTGATAACTTGTAAAGTGCATACAACAATCAAGGTTAACTAGGCACATATACAATCATACAGGCAAGGCATATATACAATCATACATTCAAGCTTCGCCGTCTGACTACCCACAGTAGCAGTCAAGGAGACTTTTATAGCATGTATTGTCTAAATACCCACAGTCATACATCATTCAACACCTTACCAGACAGGTAGAGGAATTTTTCAATTGCTTACCACATTTCACCGACAAGCAGAGTTCAAGAACGAAGGAGTAACTGTGTTGGCACAAAACAAAGGTGCTCAATACATGATTCAACACCTAACCGAAAAAAATTACCCTAACAATTCAATTGCTTACCGCAGTTCACCCACAAGCAGAAGAAATTCGAAGGAGTAACATCATTGGCACAGAACGAAAGTGCTCAACACATGATTCAGCACCTTCCAAAACATGCAACCCTAACAGTTCAATTGCATATAACAGCATTCACCCACAAGCAGAGGAATTTTGAAGGAGTAACATCAATTGAGTGGACGAAATTACCTTCAACTTGGGTATGGGTGCGGTGACTGAGCGTATTGCGCCGCTTAAGAAGAGACGGAATGATAGGGGCCCGGAACCTCACGTTTATGCTGCAGTGCTTGAACTGACAGAGATGTTTGATGCAAGGGGGGCACCAACACGTGAATCTCACAACTGGGCGAACAACAGATTCTTTTGGACGGAAATCGTACGCGTTGTCCAACAGAGAAGAAAGAGGGGCGGGGGTGGGAGGCTTCAGCTGCTGAGGAAAACTGAACCGAAGGAAGTAGAGGAGGGGTGAGGGCCAGGTAGATTTCTCGTGGGGAAGCAGCTAACAGTCAAAGAGTCAAACCGAGGAGGGGTGTGGGGTCTACCACTTGATTCAAACGATCACAGCATTTTGTCCTTTTCAAAATCAAAATCTCATTTTTAAATTCTACTATCAAACCAAACGCGTTGTTACATTCTCATAAAAAGGAATTGGCAGCTCAATGCAATTCTATTGGTTTTTCTTTACTATTGAGACCATCATTAATTGATTTATTGGGCTTATCAATGATCTAACTATTTCATCCCTTTTATAGTTTTGTACCATAATGTGGAAAATTATAGAGTATATTTAAAATGGATGATCAAATAGCTTTGGGTGTTTCACACTGAGTGTAAGTTGTTTCCAATTAATTAATGGATAGTTTTGGATCTTACTTTGGACAATTTCCAAGGAGATTGAGCATGACAGATGCCGCCCAACACTTGAATTAGCTGTTCAAATCAATAATTGTAGGTCTTCTTGACTGTTCATTTATTGACATATTAATCTTATGGAACTCATCATTTTACTCTTACAATTTCTAGCCCATGCCACAGTCAATTGACAGTAAAAAAGGACAATTGACTAATTCAACTCACAATCTCCCTAAAGAACAAATTAGCAACATGCGAAACATTATCCATTTTGTGACATGGAATAAAGTGTGCCATCTTAGAAAATCTATCAACAACCACAAAAATTAAATATCTCACACATTTAGCTCTACGTAATCCTAACACAAAGTCCATTGAAAAATCAATTCAAGACTCATTAGGAATAGGTAAAAGAGTATACAAACCGTTAGGCTGCACTCTGGATTTAGCTTGCCTACATGTGATACATCTACCACAAATTCTCTCAATATCTCTTTTCATATGTGGTCAATAGAAGTGTTCTTGCAAAATAGCTAAAGCCTTTGCTACTCCAAAATGTCCCATTAATCCCCCACCATGAGAATTCTTGCACTAATAACTCCCTCAATGAACAATTAGGCACGCAGAACTTATTCTTTCGAAATAGGAAACCATCATACCTACAGAGAACTTACCACAATGGGTTTTCTCACAAGTCCGATATTCCTCACAAAATTCATGGTCATCAGCATATAAATTTTTAATGTGCTCAAAACCAAGCAATTTTGCATCAAGTATAGAGAGTAATGGGTACCTGCGAGAAAGTACATCGGCGACCACATTCTCCTTACCTTGCTTATACCGATTGACGTATGGAAACGTCTCAATGAACTCCACCCATCGGGCATGTCTTTTGTTTAGCTTGTGTTGGTCCTTCAAGTGTTTCAAGGACTCATGATCGATGTGAATCACGAACTCCTTAGGCCATAGGTAGTGCTGGCACATCTCTTAAGCCTAAACCAATGCTTACAACTCTTTGTCATAAGTTGGATAGTTTAAGGCTGCCCCGCCTAATTTTTCGCTGAAGTAAGCAATTGGTCGTCCTTCCTGCGTAAGAACTGCACCTATACCAATACCTAAAGCATCACATTCAATCTCAAAAGTTTTAGAAAAGTTAAGTAAAGATAATAAAGGAGCGTCGGTTAGCTTTTCTTTGATTAGCTAAAATGCCTTCTCTTGTTCTTCTCCCCATCTAAATCCAACGTTCTTCTTGATCACTTCAGTAAGTGGTGTTGCTATGCTACTAAAGTCCTTCATGAACCGCCGATAAAAACTAGCAAGTCCATGAAAAGTACGGACATTACTTACACTTGTGAGATTGGGCCACTCTTGGATTGCACGCACCTTTTCTTCATCAACCTGTATACCTTGTGCACTAACAACAAATCCCAAAAATACAAGCTTATCGGTACAAAAAGTACACTTCTTCAAATTAGCAAATAACTTTTCCTTCCTAAACACATCTAAAACATATTTCAAATATACCTTATGATCATCTAATTTTTTGCTGAAAACGAGTATATCATTTAAAGTAGATAACAACAAATCTACCTATAAATGCACGCAAAAATTATTCATAAGTCTCATAAAAGTGCTTTGAGCATTAGTCAAACCAAAAGGCATAACTAACCATTCATACAAACCATATTTTGTTTTAAAGACATTTTTTTATTCCTCTCCTTCTTTCATTCTAATATGATGAGAACCACTCTTTAAATCAATTTTAGAAAAAAAACACAAGAACCATGCAGCTTATCTAACATATCATCTAAGCAAGGAATAGGATGACGATATTTTACCGTTATGTTGTTGATTGCTCGGCAATCAATGCACATTCTCCATGTCTCATCCTTCTTCGGTACAAGTATAACCAGAATGGTGCATGGGCTCATGCTCTCCCTCACGTACCATTTCTCTAACAACTCACTTACCTGCCGTTAAAGCTCCTTTGTCTCCTCAGGATTGATCCTATAGGTTGGTCGGTTTGGAATTGTCGCACCGGGATCAAAATCAATTTGATGTTCAATCTATCGGATTGGAGGTAACCCATGTGGTGTTTCCTCAGGAAAGAAATCCTCATACTCCTGCAAAAGAGAAACAGAACTAGGCAGAGCGATGTCAAGTTTGTTAGGGTTGAAAAATGCCTCTTTGTACAAAAGTACAATCATCGGTTGATTTGAAAACATTGCTTGCTTAATTTCACTCATTTTTGCATAGAAATTCTTTTGTTTTCTCTCTGATTTTCTCTCAATGGCCGAATTTTGATTTTCTTTTTCTCTCTCATTTTTCTCGGCCTCTCTCTGATTTTCACTCAATTTCTTCTGTTCACTCTCTTTCTTTTGATCACTCTCTTTTTGCAATCTCACTTGATCCTCATATACTTGCTGCGGTATCAATGGTACAAGAGTAATCGATCGTTGATTAAGTACAAATGAATATTTGTTCATAAAGCCGTCATGCTTCGCACGCCTATCAAACTGCCATGGACGCCCTAATAACAAGTGTTCTGCTTGCATCGGTACTACATCTCACAACACTTCATCTTCGTATTTTCCGATTCGAAATACAACTAACACCTGCTTGTTCACCCTTATCTCACCACTATCATTCAACCATTGCAGCTCGTACGGCCTAGGGTGCTTCAACATGGGCAGTCCCAATTTTTCCAACATTGTTGTGCTTGCGACATTAGTACAACTACCACCATAAATAATCACACTACATACATTGTCTTTGATATAGCACATAGTGTGAAAGATGTTCTCCCACTGCACTTCTTCAACTCCTTTTGTTTGCAAGCTCAATGCTCTTCTTGCCACCAATGTCAATGCATCTGGAGCTAAATATTCCTCCTCGGGAACGTTCTCCAATGGGGGTATATCGTCGGTGTCGGAATCTTTAGTTTCGGTCACAATATCACCATTGTCTCGCATCACCATGACCCGCTTGTTCGGGCATTGGCTTGCTATGTGTCCCCTGCCTTGGCAATCAAAACACTTAATGTCACCATTCCTAGAGGTAGAAATTTCGATTTTAAAGGAACGTGGTTGGTTGCTTCTTGCTTTTGCTCGGTTTGCGACTTCGACGTAGATTGCTTCTCATTTTTCTTCGACTGATTCGATTTCCAAGTTGATGTGCTTGAACTTTGGCTTGCACGTGTATTGCCTCTCCTCATGAACTGGTTCTCAATCTTGATGGCCATGTGCACCATATCCTCTAACTCCACATAATGCTGTAATTCGATGGCATTTTGAATTTCTCGGTTCAATCCAGCCAAAAATCTTGCCATAGTAGCCTCCCAGTCCTCCTCTACATTTGCTCTAATCATGGCCACTTCCATCTCCTTAAAATATTCCTCTACATTGCGGTTACCTTGCCTAAGACTTTGTAACTTATTATACAGTTCTTGGTAGTAATAACTAGGAACAAATCACTTCCTCATCACCCTTTTCATTTCCTCTCACGTATCTATAGGTGGCTCTCTATTTCTTCACCTATTTATCACCAATTTATCCCACCAGACAATTGCATAATCCAAGAATTCAATGGCTGCCAATTTGACTTTTTTAAGCTCGAAATAACTGTAACAATCAATACAAACTCCACATTTTTCTCCCACTCAATGTATGTTTCGGGATCACTCTTTCCTTGGAACGATGGGATTTTTATCTTAATACTACCTAAGTTATTGTCTTCCCGATTCCTAACTTCTCTAAACCGCCCTACATGTCTCCTATTAGAAACAACCAAATCTCGATCATCTTCTTCATCAAAACCAGCCCCATAATTCTCTTCATCTTCAACCCTCACTTCCCTCAGTTGAACTCTTTCACTCCTACGCACATTAGGAACATTTCGACTGCTCCACACATGTGTTCTCCATCTGATCTATCCGTTCATGCTCCTCTAACTCCAATCTCATCACACGCCTCATCTCACTCATCATGACTTCCATAAGTACTTTCGATTTAGCCAATTCCGTAGCATCTTCAGGAATACTCTTAACACTGTTGTGAGACATGATTGCTGCAAAATAAAGTTAGAAAGAAAGGAACTTACAATTCTCTCCCTTACGTGTTTACTCTCAAGAATGTGAATCACTCTACACTCGTGTTTTCACTCAAACAAACGTGACTTTTAACCCTCTAATGCTCTCACCACTCTTGCCTTTTTCCACTCGATAATTTTCTTTTAGTTTTTTGAAACTAAAGAAACAATTCTCTAAAATTTCCAGCAACAATTCACCAAGAGCTTATCAAGAAAAATTAATGGACGAAGGAAATTTAAGGAAGAAAGGAAACAAGAGAGAAGACAACTACTATGAAGGATTAAATATATCATAATGTTATAGTAATTCAGGGAACATAATCAATGTAGATCACAAAGAAAGGGGAATAACAACTTTAGAATGGTCTAATTCAAAGAATTTGAATCAAATTGACTACAACAACTTCTTTTTTTCCTTTCGCATTTTTTTGAGCACTTTTTTTTGTCGATTCTTTTTTTTACTAATAACAATGCAGAAAGAACAAACTTGACGAAACGAAGCTCAACAACTTGAAATGAAAACTTGATTTGGAGCCTGATGCTTTGATACCAAATGATGCAATTAAAATTTGGCCATTGAGAAAAAGAAAATCAATGGCCAAATTTTTATTTAAGTGTTTCTTTATTGTGGTCGCTGATGTACTTTCTCGTAGGTATGCATTACTCTCTACACTTGATGCAAAATTGCTTGATTTTGAGCACATTAAAAATTTATATGCTGATGACCATGAATTTTGTGAGGAATATCGGGCTTGTGAGAAAACCCCTTGTGGTAAGTTCTTTATACATTATGGGTTTCTGTTTCGAGAGAATAAGTTATGCGCGCCTAATTGTTCATTGAGGGAGTTATTAGTATAGGAATCTCATGGTGAGGGATTAATGGGACATTTTGGAGTAGCAAAGACTTTAGCTATTTTACAAGAACACTTCTATTGGCCACATATGAAAAGAGATGTTGAGAGAATTTGTAGTAGATGTATCACATGTAGGCAAGCTAAATCCAGAGTGCAGCCTAACGGTTTGTATACTCCTTTACCTATTACTAGTGAGCCTTGGATTGATATTTCAATAGACTTTGTGTTAGGATTACCTAGAACTAAATGTGGGAGAAATTCAATTTTTGGGGTTGTAGATAGATTTTCTCAGATGGCACACTTTATTCCATGTCACAAAACGGATGATGCTTCGCATGTTACTAATTTGTTCTTTAGGGAGATTGTGAGGTTACATGCCATGCCTAGAACAATTATTTCGAATAGAGATGCTAAGTTCTTGAGCTATTTTTGGAAGACTTTATGGTGTAAGTTAGGCATTAAGCTATTGTTTTCTACTACTTGTCACCCACAAACAGATGGTCAAACTGAAGTAGTAGATAGGACCTTATTTACTTTATTGAGGGCAATCATTAAAAAGAAAATCAAAACATGGGAAGAGTGTTTACCACATTGAGTTTGCTTATAACAGATCTATTCATTCCGCTACTAAATTTTCACCATTTGAAATTGTTAAGGATTTAATCCTTTAACTCCATTGGATTTATCTCCTTTACCTTTAACTAAGCATGTTAATTTAGATAACAAAAAGAAAGCTGAATTTTTCAAGTAGATTCGTGAGAAAGCAAGACTCAATATTGAGCGAAGAACGGAGTAGTATGCAAAACACACAACAAGGGGCATCATAAGCTGATTTTCGAACCCGGAGATTGGGTTTAGTTGCATATGAGGAAAGAGCGATTTTCGACACAAAGACGTTCCAAATTGCTTCTAAGAAGGGATGGTCCATTTCAAGTCCTAAAGCGCGTCAATGACAACGTTTACAAACTAGACTTATCTAGTGAGTACAATGTAAGTGCTACTTTTAATGTTGCTGATTTGATTCCTTTTGATATAGGTGATGATTTGAGGGCAAATCCTTTTCAAGAGGAGGGGAATGATGCAAATCGTAACACGACTTTAAGGGATCCAGCTCAAGTTCCAATTGGACCAATTATGTGAGCACAAGTAAAGAAGCTTAAAGATGAATTCAACGGTCTGATTCAAGAGGTTTAGGCTCAAGCAAATTCGTGGAAACCCATTGGACATGAACCACGTGATCAACAAAGATTCATTAATATGATTCAAGTTATAGAAGATTCCGGATAAGGCTAAATTCAGCAAATGTTTGAGTAAGCTTCTAGAATATTTGATGATAAAATATTTGCAACGCCTACTACTGAAATCTTTGTCCTGATTTTTGGGTACATTGGCTCCTCATTTTGTACTTACTAATCATCTCGCAGTTCGTCTTTTTTTTTTTAGTGTGAACCGTGGTATCCAGAAGCCCAATTGGACCCCGACTGATTCAATTGAGCAGGGTCGACCCATTAAGGGTAAAGTTCTTCCTTAGCGTGGATTTTCTGCATTTATAAAGACTTGAACTTGAGATCTTACTTAAGCAAAAGAAGCCCGATTTTTGGGTTTGAACCACGTGATCAACAAAGATTCATTAACAATGATTCAAGTTATAGAAGATTCCGGACAAGGCTAAATTCAGCAAGTGTTTGAGGAAGCTTCTAGAATATTTGATGATAAAATATTTGCAATGCCTACTACTGAAATCTTTGTCCTGATTTTTGGGTACATTGGCTCCTCATTTTGTAATTACTAATTATCTCGCAGTTCGTCTTTTTTTTTTTCGGTGTGAACTGTGGATCCAGAAGCCCAATTGGACCCCGACTAATTCAATTGAGCCGGGTCGGCCCATTAAGGGTAAAGCTCTTCCTTAGCGTGGATTTTCTGCATTTACAAAGACTTGAACCTGAGATCTTATTTAAGCGAAACAAGCCCAAACAGGTTTAAACCAACCCACGTTGGTTGTCAGTTTGTTTTTGTTTGGAGCTTTGGCTTGATAGATGTGTAAGCTTTTGGAACCTTTATGTGTAAATTTTTAATAGTGACCAAAAAATCGTATTTTCTCAATTGAATGAGTTTTGATATGTAAGGATGATGTTTGAAGTACAAGTAAGCAAGGCACTTCTGTCTTTATACTTGGATCGAGGTATACTATTCTTAATTTCTGTTAGGTTGCACAAGGCACCTGATAGAATGAAGGCTTACTGGAAAAACTAAGATGCCAATTTAAAGCTCATTTAGGTGGTATTTTGTTCAGGTATTGTTAGATTCAACATGATATTGAAATGTGAATCTTTGATTTATCTAAGTGATATGTTGCTCTCTTAAGATGAATCATATGCTGCAGCCAAATTTATTTAAATTATAGACTTTGTATTTGCTCTATAACATTGTTTAATAGTTTTTCTAACTTTCATTTCATGTTCTTTCAATTGAATGCTCTGTATGAGCTAATTTTGCGCAATTTATCTATGATTCAAGTTAAATAACCTTTTAAATAATGGTGACTGTACATCATGTACAACACACGTGGCCTTTTGACTAGTATGTATAAAGTTGTGACCCACACATTAAATAGAGTCAGAAACGTAATTTTTTTAATATTATAAAATCAAAAAGGTAAATGTGTAAATAATATTTAGGATTAAAAAAAATACTATCTCAAAGAAAATAAATATTATATTAATGATATATTTACATGAACTAAATGCAAATAATGAGTGATGTAATTGTAAATTTATATACAATTCATTAAGATATATACCCAAAAAAAAATTTTAAAATAATTATTTTTTAAATTATCCTCAAAACTTTAATCATTGTATGAGATTTGACTACAATAAATGTACTTAGATCTTTCATGAAAATAATTGAGTTATTTTTGCTAAAATTATACAAATTTAAGCTATCTTTATATATATATATATAGGCATATAAACTTGCCTACAATTAATAGATTAGAGTGTATATATATCTTACGGTCAATATATATTTATATCTCAGTGGAAAGATATTATATATAGATGTGGAGAGAAATAAATTACTATCACTAGTAAATTTTTAAATTGATATTAAAAAATATTAATTTCGCCTCCGAACACTAACTAGTAAAGCTATAAAAGATAAAGTCTACTAATTGTTTGCATTAAATGGTCTCATAATAGTATTTTTACCATCAATGCCAATGCCATTCAATGTAAATTTTACGCCAATGTTGTATAATAGTAAATGTATTGTAATTCATAGATTAATATGTTAAATAAAAATTAATTAATAATACATATTATTGTAAATAATAGTGGCAAATATGACATTGAAAAATACATTAATTTGAATCATTATTGTTATTTCAACAATAAATAAATATTCATAATCTTAGAAAGATAAAGAAAATTTATAATTATATGAATTTGAACTCTATTGAATAATGTTTTAAAACTATTGCAAATCTTCTAAAAAGCTCAATTAAATAAATCTCTTAAGAAATAGTGAAATTTATTTTTTACATAAAAAAATTATCCTCAAAACTTCTTTGTGGATAACTCATCAGAAATATCAATTAAGAGAATATTGAAGAGTATAATAAAGAGATTAAGATCTCAAGAAGTTAACCATGAAAACAATAGATAATAGGAAAATATTGCACATTTTCCTTTTGCTTCTCCAATATATTTGTAATATATGAATTGATCAAAATTCTTAAAGATATTTGGATATAATTAGTAGATATTATATACTGTAGAAAAAAGGAATATATTTTCATGAAATTTTTAAAATTTAATTAAAATGATTAAGTTTGAAAAATATATTTGTCGTAAAATTACCATGCAACGTACAGGCAAAAAAAAATCTAGTGTACGTATGTACATGTGTGAATATTCTAGAACCCAATTCAAGGCAAATACAAGCAAACGGTACGCTAACAATTACAGTAAGTAATCAATCCAGCTAATAAGAAATACAAAATTTACAAAAATAGACCAACTTGACTAATTGGAAAAATTCATTGAATTGTTTCCCTCTATATAAACTTTATGGCCTTTCAACTTTTTTATAAACAAATTAAAACATATGTCTGCGCACTCTGCCAGTGTATAAGAAAATTAATGAAAGTGCAATTTATTCGATTTTTATTGTTTATTAGCATAATTTATCAAGAAGGCTCCACTCTATCTTTTGTGGACAGCCTTTTTCTTCCCCCGTAATCTTGCTTTAAAACCAAAGCTACTTAAGTTAGAGTGGTACAGAACTAAAAGAATGAAGAAAGGCATGTCTTCAAATTAAACTTGATCAAATTTTCATGCTTTGGGAGTCTGGTTTCCAAGATAGAGGATGAGAAAACGAAGATAAAAGGAAAGGGGATTAATGTACATTGTAGCACACGCTTTTGCCAAGGAAATCAAGAGGTTTTCAATTCAATAATTACTAGTGTGACTACATCATGTGTCCCTTTATTTAGATATTTATTTTCTTATACTAAGTCTATGGTACTTCTTATACAACAGAAAAGGAGAGAAATCGTGTTAGGAGGAGAGAAAAATGCATATTAATTGGAGAGAGAGAGAGGGACAGCAAGAAAAATATGGAGTTGATACTTAATAGTGAGGTGATTAATTATAAGTTTACTATATTAATTTAAATACTCAAATAATAATTTTTTAATATAACTTAGCGTAAGCTAATTATTAGAATAATAATTTTTATCACGTACAACATTGTTTATAACATTCTTATTTTTAAGTTATAGATTCTATTTTTTGTCAGTAAATAGTATTATGTTATAAATCTCTCTTTTATAGGATCATGATGTTTTTTGGAAATTCTACATATAATATTTGACTAATCTCAAATGGTTTGATAAATATGTTTTAATTAATGGTCTCAATACATTATATACATATATATATATATATATCTAATCATTGCATAATATATAAGTTTTTTCCGTAGATATTCACATAAAATTGGTTATGCAAATTTAAATGTAAAACTTATGACATTTATACTTTAAATATTTAGTTTTTATTTGATAAGTTCATATATTATAATAATTTTACCCTTATAATAATAGAAATTATGTTAACATCTAATTAAATATTTATTTGCTAGTACACTTAATTATCACTTATTTTTTCAATTGGGCCTTTTCTGTTAAGCTGAGAAGATATTGGGTTTTCATAATTAGGCTTAACTAGATTAGATCAATTCTCCTAATTTTTTCTCATAATATTTTAATATTTTTTCGGTTAATGAGAGAGCATTACTATAGGAGTCAATTTTATTAAATATACTAGCATTTTTGCCCGTGCGATGCACGTGTTATTGGTCAAAGTGGTTATTTTTTAGTGGATTTTTTAAAAAATTGACATAAAAAAATATTCATTAAGTTATATATATTATTAAATTGAAACCATTCAAATGTTAGTGTATGCAATAAAAAATTAAAAATAATTGAAATTGAATTGTAATACTAAATATGGATGAAGAATATGATATTATCTAGAAAATTTATTACATTTTCTCCAATATCAAATTTTAAAAATTTATAATATATGACTTCCAAGTATTTTGTGAAAAAGGAAATGCAAATAATCTATTATCATAAATTCTTCTTGCAAATTCTCACTTTTAAATTTTTTTAAATAGATTTATCTTTTATTTTTCAAAAGTGCTCAATATTTAAACATGCTTCTTGTATATTAGCAGATTTTTTTTAAACACTAATTATGTCGGCAAGTTTTCTATAGATATGTTATGTTTGTAATTTTTTTCTAAATAAATTTTGAGATTACATTTTTTAAATCAAGAATGTGCTTATATAATAATATTATTAAGTATTTAATGATTTATGTATTTATTAATTTAATCTTAATTGTATATATATTTATAATTATTTATTTAGACTACCTTTATATCAAGAATGTGCTTATATAATAATATTATTAATTATTTTAATGATTTATATGCATTTACTAATTTAATCTAAAACGGATTAGTAGATCTGGTCTACGAATCTATTCTAACTATCAATTGTATATACATTTAAAATTATTTAATTAAACATTTACCATTATGACCTTATGCCATGTATAAAATCACATTTCTTACCCTATTTATTATGGGGATACCACTTTATATATATATATATAGAGAGAGGGGGATTATAATATGAAAAATAAGTTATAAGTGGACCTCCCTTATAACAAAAAAAAGTTATAATGGTATGTTTGAAGGTTTTCAATGATGGTATAGACAAGACAGCCATATTATATATACACGCCCATGATAGGTCTGGGGCCCAAGGCCTAGGCCCTATAGGCCTGCTTGGTAAAGGACAGGCCGAAGTCCAACCGGCCAAGGCTCCGTGGTCCAGCCCCTCGCTGAGGAAGCTAACAGTGGTCAATATAATCTTAGGAACTTACCAGCAAAGATCTTATGCCGAAAACTTTACCTGTTCACTCGAATCTGATTTGGCATCAGCTAATTTTCCAGGCACAATTCAATCAAAAGATCATGGCTGAAACTACACGCAATTGAGCCACATCCAATCCAGAGATCAACGAGCCTCGAGGGCCTTAGCTGCCGCCTCAGGGAGACCCCGTCATGGAGGAGACAGACCACGTTCAATCATTTTGTTAGATAGAAAGGTTCAGACCACAACCACATAGGTCCGCAATGTGTTCTAAAACCGTAAGCTCTCTAACTCATAGCGCTTCAGATTTTAATTTAAAATTTCAACGGGTACGTACAGCTTTTGAGAGACCGATGTGCTGTGTTTTCTTTTTCTAAATAAAAAATCTTCCTGCTAATAATCCAAAATCGAAAAGGTCAAAAAAAAAAAAGGACTAAAGTGAAAAGCGAAGGGGGATCGAACTCCAAGCAGACATGGGTTTTTTTTTTTTTGGGTAGGCACACATGGTTTTTCAGTCATATATCAATGAGTGTAATCCTGTAAAAGAAAAGGAGGACGACAGGACGAGTGATGCCTCCTCAACCATTCGAAGCATCCGATTTGTATTTCTTTTTTTCCAAATAGTAGTACGTAGGAGGAACACCCTATTTCAATTACACTACTAATTACAAAGACTCCAATAAACTCCTGACCGATTCCATTTTGAGTAGGTTAAGCCTAAATGTAAATCCATCGAAACTTGAATACTTAGAACAGATTATATTCGTAGACAATAATTTTCATATAATGAAACAGAAGAACATAAAAGCATGTTTCCTCTCGCAAAGGTGGCAGATCGTCTAGCTCCATAATCTTGATTGGTGGCGGTGCATGTGATCCAATCGCCACTCCATGTTAAGGTCTATCCCATTAACTGAACTATAATTCATAAGGAACGTGATGCGGCAGAAGACCTGACAAGTCGGTACCTGAAGAAAAATAAGTTCTAACGACCCTATTTTGAAGGAAACGGCCTCAGGAGCAACATTCACTGCCTAAGGCCGTGATATTTCGATATTTTAGGCGAATTCCATCGTTTAGGGCCTCAAACAAGCAATTTCATGTTAATTAGGGTGTTTTTTGCAATTAAGAAAGTTTATTTCTTTTTATGCAATTTAGTTTTTTTTAAACCCTATTTAAGTTTTGTGTAAACCCTAGAGTTGAAGGAGTTGTCTTTTGATCAGTGAATAAATTCGGAGCTTTCGTGCTCTTTGTCCAATCTCGGAGTCGATTCGAGTTTGATGCCTATTTCCTAGTATTCGTAGAATCAACAGGTAGTAGAAGGTCGTAGTTCCGGTATTCGTGTGCGAATCAACGGGTCTGTGACAGGATACTTGCGTGTCCACTGCGTCAGTTGGTATCAGAACTACGGTTTGATCTTGATCGACCATGTCGCCCCGGAAGAGGGATCGTGTGGACGATGCTCTTGAGCGTGACAACCTGCGACATCTGGAACAGAGGATGGAGCAGATGGATTAGAGGATGGATCGTATGATGGAGCAGCTACCACAGCAGATGATTGCACTTATGGACAACCAAAATCAAGAAAACCCTAACCCTAATCCTAAGCAAGAGGAATCTGGCGAGGAGTCAGAGGGGGAGATTTATTCTGTCGAGTATGATTCCTACTCTGAAGGGGACGCAAATATATTTATCGAAGAGGGTCCGTCTGATAACGCATTTTTTTTAGCTGGAGGCAATGGAGAGCACGAGTTCAACGAGGATGATGAGGAAGATGACGAGGGTTATGACGAGAACTGAAAATTCGATGAATTTGAGGGGAATGATGTGGGTGTCTTTACTTCTGTGAAGTATGATGAGGACGACAAAGAGGCTAATGCGGTTTGGGAGGCCATCGACAAGAGAATGGACTCGCGAAGAAAAGATAGGAGGGAGGCGAGGCTGGAGAAGGAAATTGAGAAGTACCGTGTCCTGAATCAACAGATGAAGACGAGAATGTCAGATGTCTCTATCGAACCAATCATTGCGGTAGAGTATTTTGAGTCGGGATTTTTTCCAATCATCCGTTCTGAAAGCATGGGCTGACATCGGTTTCCGGTCAAGTATGGAAGATGTGTATGTTTGAGTGGATAATTTTATCTCTGGACTCCCAGGGCGAATTCTCTCCACCCATGGGAGAATGATACGGCAAAAGATCTGGCAAGTCGATACCTAGAGAAAAATAGGTTCTGACGACCCTATTTCGAAGGAAACGGCCTCAGGAGCAAAAGTCATAGTCCTTAGCAGTGAAATTTCGATATTTTAGGCGAATTCCATCGTTTGGGGCCTCAAACAAGCAATTTTATGTTAATTAGAGTGTTTTTTGGAATTTTAGGAAAGTTTATTTCTTTTTATGCAATTTAGATTTTTTAAAACCCTATTTAAGCTCTGTGTAAACCCTAGAGCTGAAGGAGTTGTCTTTTGAATAGTGAATAAAGTTCAGAGCTTTCGTGCTCTTTGTCCAATCTCGGAGTCGATTAGAGTTTGATGCCTATTTCCCGGTATTCGTAAAATCAATAGGTAGTAGAAGGTCATAGTTCCGGTATTCGTGCGCGAATCAACGAGTCTGTGACGGGTTACTTGCGTGTTTGCTGCGTCAGAACGTATTGTTTTTTCAACAAATTTCGCAAGCTCTGAAGAGAGAACTTAGGAGGTAAAAGCTCATCACATAAGATAATAACTATAGGTGATTACCCGGTCTCCATAATATACAAGACTCAACAACCAAGTGGTAGAACAACAGCATATGAGCGATTCGGATGATGTGAAACTAAGCCAACAACGACTGGAAAACCCAAACAACTCTCCACGATCTAAGGGCCGATCGGCTCTTTATTCTATGTGATATAATGATCGACTGAGAGGCGTTGTTCAATTGTCAGTTGGAGGTTTGTGGGGGGGGTTTGTGAGGAGGACCCTTTGGCTTCATTTCAGGGGTTGGTGGCTTCAATTTGCGAGGGGGCTTGTATGCATCTTCAACTTCTTCTGCGAGGAGGTGACCATGTCGTGGCTTGTGCTTTGGCGGAGGCTTCTCGCCCTTACCCTTGGGCTTGTCCATATGCTCGACCTCCTCGGCAAGGTTGTGACCATGTGGAGGCTTGTGCTTTGGTGATGGCTTCTCACCCTTGCGCTTGTCCAACTCCTCAGCCTCCTCAGCCAACATGTGACCATGTGGGGGCTTGTGCTTAGGCGGAGGCTTCTCACCCTTACGATTGTCAACCTCGTCGACCTCCTCAGCAAGGTTGTGACCATGTGGAGGCTTGTGCTTTGGTGGTGGCTTCTCACCCTTGCGATTGTCCATCTCCTCAACCTCCTCGGCAAGCATGTGACCATGTGGTGGCTTGTGCTTTGGTGGAGGCTTCTCACCCTTGCGTTTGTCCATCTCCTCAACCTCCTCAGCAAGGTTGTGACCGTGTGGAGGCTTGTGTTTTGGTGGTGGCTTCTCACCCTTGTGCTCATCCATCGCCTCGACCTCCTCAGCTAGGTTGTGACCACGTGGGGGCTTGTGCTTCGGTGGTGGCTTCTCGCCTTTGCGTTTGTCCATCTCCTCTACCTCCTCGGCAAGTAAGTGACCATGTGGGGGCTTGTGCTTCGGTGGTGGCTTCTCCCCCTTGTGCTTGTCCATCTCCTTGACCTCTTCAGCAAGATTGTGACCGTGTGGGGGCTTGTGTTTTGGTGGAGGCTTTTCACCCTTGCGCTTGTCCATCTCCTCGACCTCCTCAGCAAGATTGTGACCATGTGGGGGCTTGTGCTTAGGGGGAGGCTTCTCGCCCTTGCGCCTGTCCTTCTCCTCGACCTCCTCGGCAAAGATGTGACCATGTGGTGGTTTGTGCTCCGGTGGTGGCTTCTCTCCCTTACCTTTTAAAAAATATGGTGCAGGAAAACATGAGAAGCGAAATATAGTACAAACCCTTAAAATTAAACTGAACTATAAAGAGTGTGAATTGTACAGAGGCTGATAAGATCAATCTTCTATTGTATCCAATAATTGTATAACACATTAAAGAAACACAAAAATTCTGATTGGAATTTTGATAAGTACCTTTTCCCGGCTTCACCTCATGTTTCAGCGGCTTGTGCTCTGGGATTGGCTTGCGGCCATCTTCAACCTCTTCTACAAGAATGTGACCGGGGTGGTGGCCACCATATGGAGGCTTGTCATGTTCCGGATCCGGTTTGTGTTCGGGGATTGGCTTGGGATCATCTTCCTCATACTCGAGTAGAAGCCTCCCCGGGTGGTGCTTGTGGGGTGGCTTGTGGCCATGATCTTTAGGGTGCTGGGGGTGATCGGCATCGACAATGGTGGTGGTGAGAAGCACCACACCAAGGAGCAAAGCCAGCAAGGGCTTGAAAGATGAAGACATGTTTTGAGTTTGGTTTGGGAGATGGGGTAGTGACTGGTGAGAAGTAAGAGGGACGAGAGTGCCAATTTATAGTACTTTGGTTGACCCGTTACGTCACCAACCATGTCACCCATTTTTGGACTTTTATTCTAAAGATTTTTTTTTCTTTTTTCGATTGAGAAAGACATGTGACGGTGGGATTTCTGTGCCTAACAGAGAGAAAGTTGTACTATCACCGAAAAAAAAAAAAGGAGAGTTGTATGTACGTGACCAAGGCGTATAGCGTTGTCGTGTACGCTCTTATCTGGTATCTAAGAAATTTCAAATTCGAAATTCAAGTGAAACTTCATGTATTTCTTTATTAAACATTTAAAATTTTTATTTTTTTATATTCAGCTCATTTGCCTCTAATTGTAATCCTAGAAAAAGAGAGTTGTAATCGGGCAGCCAAATTAGAAACATACACGTGTGTATAGAACTTATAGATATATAAAGGCTTAAAGGATGCGCTTAGAATATGAGTGTAGTGATATTCATTAGAAAAATGAGTGTTATGTGATAATGTGCTTATTTTTTCTTTTTCTCTTTTGTTTTTTTATATAGATAGGCTGTTTGGATTTCAACATATTAATTCACATAATCTCCGTGAACGACTTCCAGACTCACCGGGCAAAATAAATTTGGCCATGTTGTTCGTTTAATGACCTAATAAGAAATTCCCTTGCGCTTTTTAATTTTCATATATGTGGATTTTTTCTCGGTTAATGCTGTTTAATTTGTGTTTTCAATAAACTGAAATTTATCAAGTTCTTTTTATTAATTAAAACACCATTCGAAGTTGATAAAAATTACATTTCTTGCCATTGTAAATATAGTTAGGGAAAACATGTAGAGAAATTTTAGTAGGATTTAGCAAAACTCTTTAATTAAAGTTGCTACTTTATCTTGTTTTTCACGGCCTTTCCCTATTACAGAAGCCAAAATTAAAATTATAAACTTAAAAATTATCACTAATAATCAAAGCCATTGCGATGGATGGAACCATATTTATTTGCTAAAGGTATCTTGTAATCTCACCGTGAGAACATACTATTTATAATTTTTGAGGCTTTGGTGGGTTTTTTTCTTCACTTTGTAAAACTAGGAATGTAGCTAGAAGAAATATGCAACTCTTGATCAAAAGAGGGTGTAAGGTAGTGATGCACGCTTTCGTCTGTTAACCTAAAAGTTGCAGGTTCGATACTTAGTAGGACTACTCGTCCTCGCTTTATTAGTTATTTACAATTTCTATTTCATTATATTAGGCCTTTGTCCATTCTTAAAATCGAAAAAAATTATGCAACTCTTGTAGCAATAAATTGATGAGATTAAAAATAAATAAATTCTGTAAAATATAATGTGGATCTTGCAATTTATTTTAGCTAGCCTATGCAGCAGCATTGACCATGAAATTTAAGAGGTTAATATTGTATGACATGATTTATTCTATATACCAATACTTCACCTCACGCTTGGACTGAACCAGGTTTGAAAACCCAACGCGTGAAATTGATTAAATGTGAGGCATAAGGGCACGCTTTATATCGAACTTGCCATTACCATGTGATCTAAAATATTCACGACTTATTAAATAAAGTGTTATTTATTTTACTTTTAATTCAATTTAGCTCACATTGCAATTTTCTTTTTTCCCTTCTCCTCATATAGCGAAGCTGACAAGGATCCTGCATATAGAGTTGAAATTTTTTGACAAATAGGCCTCTTAATCATTATTCTATTGTAAAGAACCGAGGGTCTTGAGAACTTTTGCTATCACTTTCAGCTTAACCTCTCCTTTTCTTTCGTTTCAGATTTAACGGGATAATTTAGTCAACTAAGGTATCATTAAAATCAAAATCAACAAAAATCCGTGGTTTTATCCCTCAATTTACGTCATCGACGTAATTCCAACGCACACATGCATCCGGAATCCAGGGATTACTTAGTCCATTGTTATGGTTGAATATGTATCATTACCAATTACCGATTGAGTTTTTCCATTCTGGTGGCAACTAATAATTTTATAGGAGGCATTGCCTTCCTTTATGGTTGGTTATTAATACTAACTTAATAATTAATATTGAGTTTTAATTCAACGGGGAACAATCATAATCACCCTCAACAACTTTATGGCTTCTCTACTTTTATAAACTGTACAGATGCAGTGTAAGTGAAAAATCGTTTGATCAAAATAAATGCTACCAAAAGAAAGAGGGTGTAGTGAGGTGGTGCACATCTTCGCTTGTTGACCTAGAGGTCGCAGGTTCGATAACTAATGGGACTACCTGTGTCTTTTTATTAGTTATTTAGGATTTTTCTTTTATTGTACTAGATATTGGGCCTCTCTTATTACGAATTATCATATATTAGTTAAATTATGAATTCTCATAGGTTAGTTAAATTGTGTGCGTTCAATTAATAACCACGAAATTACATAAATTGAAGAAGCAAGTGATAACAATTAAATTGAACAAGCAAAAATTTCCAACTCTAATTTTCAAACAAAAGAATTGCATTAATCTCTGTTTTTTTTTTACCTGGAAAATACTTTCACGTTCTTAATGCAGAGATTATATAGAAATATACAAATACAACGAATTCAAATACGATGAAAATAGGAAAATATGCAATAAAAAACTAGCAAAGCAAAATAGGGAGAAAATATTCATTCAAAAAAGATGCGGAGAAATCTTGCCTATAATAAACTGCGTGGGGTTAATCCCATATTTTCATAATTCCGTAAATGCCCCTACCAACATTGCCACCGTTTCGCGCCCGTACACTGCTACCATCGGCAGCCTCTCGCCAGTCCTCCTCCGCCTCTACTTCCATTCGCACTGCATCTGCTGGCTCTGCTACGGGAACCGCTCCAGGCCCCTCTACGCCGACACCTTCCTCCATCTCTTGTGCCGCTGCCTGGCCTTCCTCCGCGGAATGACCCCCCCACTCTGCACTGAATAGACGCCGCTTAAGCGTCGGCTCCAAAGAGACGGTTAATCTTCGCCTCTGAACGGACGCATTTCCTTTGGTCGTTCTTCTATGTTCGCTGCTTAATTACACCACAAAGAGTATAACATCCCATTCCCAGTCACTCTCCTCCACCTGCTTTCTTCCGATGCGCACAAAACAGAACGCTCCCTCTCTGTTTCATTGTTCTTATGCGGCCACCAATTGCTTTGTTCGGTTTTTGGCGATTATCCCAAGTCGACTTAATCGCCAAGTCGACTGAGCAAGGTAAATGCGTTTCTCCACCCGCTGGCCACTGCGCATTTGCTTCCTCTCAATTTCTGGTCAAGATTTGCTTCTAAGAGACGAATCTTGTAGGCCCATCTGTCGATGTGCAGTCATTGATTGTCCACTGTTCTTCCTTTTTATTGTTTGAAGCCTCTATATGAATTTGAGATTGGTTAACCATAGAACACGTACAAGAGGACTGTCATGCCAGTGGATTTCCTTATAATCATAGTGTGTAATTTAATTTGATTTAGTTTAATTTAAGGAAATAAAGATAAAAGTACGTGAAAAAAATTTTAAAAAATGATAAAAAAGTAATAATTATGTCGTTGAATTGAGAAAACAGTGTTGAAATTGAGGAAAATGTTTTGAATAGTTGAGATAATTTAATATTAAAAAATTAATTTAAATAATAGATAAAAATAAGCATGAGAGAATTAGTAAAAAAGTAGTGATTCGTTGTCAAAAAAATAAACTTAAATTATATTACCAAACAAACCGATGTCTAATAAACGTTTTGCAGTTCTCACATAAAAAATGAACACTGACTGATGTTTATGATATCACTTTACTTTTTTAATGAAAAGATGTATTTTAGGTGCCTAAGACATGTTTGATGAAAGTGCAGGACGAACTTTGTTTTCCTAATTCTTAATTTACTCCCTTCGGTTGTTGTAAGATCTATTGTCCTTTGTTACTTATGCTCCAAAATCGTCTTAGTGCTATTGGCAATGACTGCGTTCCCAAGACCACTCACTTTACTTGCTGCATAAAGCTTAAACAAAGAAGAGTTTTACTCTGGTTTTGATGTGCAATGGCGGCTCAGACTTGGGCGCCTTCACGTTGGACCACACTAGCCTGGGCGACATCATCGAATGGATCTTACATGCCCGGTCGGGTGAGGCCTTGCTTGTGCTCTTCGAGGTGGAGATTAGGCAGCTTTCATGAACTCTAGGTGCGCGAGCTTGAATCTCCTATTAAGATTTCTGATAAGTTGCTCGTTTGCTTGTTCTGATAAGTAAGACTCGATTTTTTTTTGGCTGTTTTCGTTTTGCCACCGTGAAGAATCGTTTATTTTAGACAACTTATTATCTTTATTTATTATCAAAAATCTTGACCAGTTATTCTTTTCTTTTATTTTTACATATATTTTCTTCACTTTTTTTCTCTTGCTGTTATAACGGTATATTTATCTTTGTTTAATTTTTTCAGTCAATTATGTTAATGTTATTATTTCAAGAATTTTATGGGGAAAGAGGGAGCTTCCTATTACTTTGTATTGTTTTTTCTCTTTCCGCCAACAGATCCTAGCTTTTGAGTATATGCTGGAGCTATACTGCTATTCATGAAATTCTCACGACGACTTGATTTGATGTTTCCACATTGAAGAATTCTCATTCGTGATTTCAGGTGATTTTTATAGGCAGTACAATGACTTGCTGAGGCTTTTTGGAGTAACATTGCCAGCATCTGGACTCATTACGCCCACAACCAACTAATGAATTTCTTATCAGTGCCCTGACTGCTCTATGGGTAGGTCCCTTATTGACTTCGTTTTACTAACTTGGGGAATAAATCCAAATTATATTATCTCTTTGATGAGTTTGATGATAATCAAAATTGTCTGGTATTCTTGTTTGATGATTATTAATTTTACAGGTTTCAAATTCCTTTTAGACCGTAAAGCTTAATATGATATGATATGATCATTAATCACTCGATAAAATTATAAAAAAATTTGGTCAGCTTTGGTTATAGCCTCTAATGCAGGATGCTTTTTTTTTTTTCCCTTTATATTTTCTTTATTTTTTTTGGAGTAATCATTGCATGATTTTTGTTGAGGTTGTTGTTAGTTATAAGCTGTAAGACGACAGTGATAGTGGTTGGCTGCTTTGCACCTACAGATTTGAGCTAGATCGTGAAGCCGTGAAGTGGAGAATAAAATATCGTAGAATTGTGTCCTCAGGAATCCTCACAAAGTATCCCCTCATAAGTGATGTCTACGGTGAGCTATTGTTGAAATGCCTATGTTGTGAATTGTTGAATTGTAAACTTTTCCCATAATCCATTCACAAATCAGTTGTTTCTGTCGTAATGTAAGTGAAAAGATGCTATTGCAATGTATATTATTTTCTGTACATTCATCTTCTCAAGTTTGCAGAACTTGTAGGGCCTCAGAACCAAAATTGTTATTTCTGAAATGGTAGTCCGTACACTCATCATTCTCCAATCATTTTTCAGTGAGCTAGGTTTTGAGGAATTCGCTGAAATTTTTGGGATTCTAATCAAGAACTTGATCCAAATATTTGTATTAAATGCTGTTTAAATATCTGAATGCCTTTATATCGTTGCATGACATGGTATTTAATGACACCTCTCTCAACTTTGGTTCCTGTGGTCGAGTTTGTCTATGGAGTCTCTGCACACAAGTCCCTTATGAATTCTGTTGAATCTATTTTGGAGAGGGATGTTACTTAAAAATTAAGCGAGTATTATACCTTGCCTTTGATTGTGTATCCTTATACCCTGCGTAGTCCCTTCATCTCTGTGATTTTCAATGAAGTATTTTCGACAATCAGACGCATTTATTTTTATGGTGGAAGTTGTTGTTAGTGCCTAAGCATGCAATTGGTACTTGAGTAACCTACTAATATGTGTTTAGCGTAATTGTGAGTCCAGTCTCTTAATGAGGACTTATTCTGCATATAAAAAAAAACCACTTGTGTTTTAGTGTTTTAGTATGGAAGACACCGCAATAGTTTTATAACATCTCACTCTTTAATGTACGATTGTTGCAGTCCTTTTTAAAGACTTTGGATGCGTTGTAGTAGTCACGAAATCCTGACTTGGATTTCAAGATCCTTATGGTCCTGAGGGTATTGGATGTCAAATTGATGTATTACTGCCTACCAATATGTTCACTATGTGAGCACCTCTATGCAAAGTCAACACCTTTTGAAGGCCTTGAAGTTGGATGATTCAATTCCTCTTGGAATCGTGCCTGATATTTTGCACTTAAATAAATGTCTCTCCTTTCGGGAGTTGCTTATGTTGTATAATCCTAGGAAGGTGACGATATTATACATGCACTCTGTAGTTAGCAACAGCAGCAACATATCATGGTTAATAGGTATTTTAAACCAAAATACATGCTAACAGAATGATAAAATGAAAACTACCTTTATCTGAATTTTATTGAATTTGTTTAGAATTTTTTGAATTATTGAATTTCCATGGGCCTTGTACGGGTTTGTGCCCATTTAATTTTTACTTAAAAGCTTAAACTGATAAGTGGTAGTACCCAAGTCATAGATTAACCAATGGGTTTTCCTTTTCTTTTTCGATATGAGATTTTTATCCCATTTTACTCCTCAATACCACACATGCAACGTGTGGTCGTTTAACTACATGTTATCACGTGATCTTAATCACCCGCCCTCAACAATTGACCTCGAGCAGGGCTTTTCCGTGCTCGGGCGGTGGGGGAGCTAACATGAGGCACTTTTTTTGCTGCACTCGGACATACCGAGCCTAGCGTGGTGTGAGTGCATGTGCATATGCGCATGGGCATACATACGCATAACCTGTGCTCTAATAACATATTGAATTTTCATTGAGCTTATACGGGCCTGAGTCCATTTCCACTTGAAAGTTCAAGCTGATAAGTGGTGGTACTCAAATCATATATTAACTAATGGATTTTCCTTTTATTTTCCGATGTGGGATTTTTATCCTATTTTACTCCTCAACATCTTCTATAGTTTTAATATTTCTTGTTTTATTTTTTTAAATTTTTAAGTTTTCTATTTTTCCAAAATGGCATGGGACTAGTGGTGCACGTCTGAAATTGAAATGGCGATATATTCACTGCATTAAGTCTAGGTCAACGGCACCGCAAACTAACGATTACACCACAATGTTATCAGGGACTTTTCTTCTTTCTATCCAAAGGACTAAATTCAGGAACACCGTTTTCTTGTGTTAGACCTTCAAATTAGGGTGTTCTTGATATTTTTGGAGAACTTGTGCAGAATACTACAGTTTAGAATCATTGGAAGTTCCAAACAGTAAGGAATGACATAAAAGAAACGAGGTTAAAATTAAATTCGTCAAAAATCGAAAATTTCACTATACAATAACTGTTAACCGCTCATGGAAATTGAGTGTTGCAAACACCAATAGCTTACTTACAGCCACTAAAGGCTAACCATATACAAATTTAAGGTCGAAAAGAGCAGTTGGACAATCACCATCAACGTTAAGGAAGAAAACTTGAAATTCGATATCAATAGTGATTCTCTCTCTCTCTCTATGTCTCTTTCGGCCTTAAAATTTTATATGGTTATACTTAAGAGGTCATGCAAAAACTAATAGATCCTTACAACATTCGATTTCGTAGAGGTCTTGCAAAAACTAATAGATCTTTACAACATTCAATTTCGTTGAGCAGTTTAAGAGTTATTGCAAAATAAATTTTTGGTTTTGTGACAAAATCCAAATCTCAATCTCATTTTTTGATATTATTCCTTATTATTTCAAATTTCCCGTTGATTATAAATTCTGATACTCCATATAAGATTTTCAAAGACACTTATCAGGCAACAGATAGTCGTTCCCGAATCTGACCTTTTGATAAAAGGAGGAAAATTCTCTCATTCTAGTTAAAGAAGTATCGTGCTTATTTTTCACTTAGTTTGACAGGCACCTTGCGAAATTTTAAAGATTAGGGACAAATCTAGAAACACCCCATAGTTTGGAGGGGCAAATTGTATTTATCTCGCATAGCTTGTATTATCTGAAATTAATCATCACACATTTTATCACCATTACTTTTTCTTTTTCATAAGTGGAACCTTTATCACTATTTGTCTCAATAGTACTAGAACATATTTAGTTCGTAACTGATCCTGCAGACTGAGACATCAAACTTCCGGTTGGACTATTCAAGTACCCCGCAAACTGAAAGCTTCAACGTGTGATCCGTTTCTGGTAATAGTGATGAGGGAAAGTATATATTTGGTCTATATCCTTAAAGTTCAAACTTTGAAGTAAAGCTTGTATGTCTATTTCGGGTTAAAATGACAAAGCATGTCTGATAGTATAATTTATTCAACGTGATGAGTTTCTATGCAAATTTGCTCGAATTGCCTAGCTTTCACACTCAATAATCTACTGTACAAATTGCTGCCAATGAAATAAAGGAGTTTTTATTTGTAAAGATGAAACTGCTCACGTGGGCTACTCCACTGTTCAGTCATCTTATAACATAAATAATAATTGATGAAGGTCCTTATGTCATCGCCCATCTCAGCCACGATAGTAACACTCCATTTCTAATCAGCGGATTGCATGAGAGGTGACTATATGAAGGAAGGAAATCAATGTGGCCCGTCTATTTGAAAAGTGGATAAGTTAGGTTTGACTCGAAGTAAGTACCGCGACCAAACGGATTCACAAACATAAAATCCTTGGTTTTCAAACCAAAAGAGCAAAGACAGAACCTCGAAGACATTTGGACGTCAGAAAAAAAGTGTATCATAGTGGAGCATACCCAGAAGCGGAGCCACGTTGTCTTCAGGGGCAACTGCCCCCTGAAATTTGCATCTCCTCCAATTTTTTGCCTATAAATTACATTTTTCTTAAAGTTTTGCCCCATCAATTATAATTTTCTAGGATTTTGCTCTGTTGAGAAAACATATATGCATTATAGATGTCTTTTGTCTCGGCTGAAAAAAAATCCCGACTTCGCCCCTAGGCACACACAGCCCAAGTAATCAAAAGGTTAAAGATTCGATTTTTGTGATGGGATTTGATGCAAATCGTAGCACGACTTCAAGGGATCCAGTTCAAGTTCCAATTGGACCGATTACACGGGCACGTGCAAAGAAGTTTAAAGATGAACTCAACGGCCTGATTCAAGAGGTTTGGGCTCAAGTAAATTCGTGGAGGCCCATTGAACATGAACCACGTGATCAACAAAGATCTATCAACATGATTCAAGTTATAGAAGATTCCGGACAAGGTTAAATTCAGCAAGTGTTTGAGGAAGCTTCTAGAATATTTGATGATCAAGAGAAGATATCATCATATTTGTTTAAAGTTTAAATCTCATGGAGATATTCTAGGGATATTTAGATTTCATATCTTTATAGATTATATCATATTTCTATCGATATTTTAGGTTTTATTTTCCTTATCTTTAGGAGGAGATATGACCAAATTAGGATTACTTTATGTCTATATATATTCATCTTAATCAATTTTTAATAAAAAAAGGAACATTCAGAAAATTGTGAGAGTATTCTCTTTGGTTCTTGAAGAACTAATTCGAACTTATCGGAAGTTTCCGTGGCGTTCATCATCGACTTATCAAACGGCTTTCCACCACCGTTTGTGGCGTCTTCATCGACTCATCAAACGGCTTTCCATCACCGTTTGTGGCGTCTTCCTATATACCGAGGTTCTTGTTTCGTAATAAACAACGGGTTGAGGTCAGTTATACCAAGGTTCTTGTTTATGTTGTAAACAACGGGTTGAGGGTTCATCAATCAAATCTGATCGTAGAACGATCTTGGGTTCCTATAGTTGTTGGGTCTCGTCACTCTTGGCGGGAATCGCATCATTTGGTATCCGAGCATCAGTCTCCAAATCGGGTTTATCCTATCATTTTTTGTTTCAATTTACTGAGTTTCGCTTCATCGAGTTTGTTCTTTGTGGATTATTAGCAGCAAAAAAAGAAAGAGCTGAAAAAAAAGATCGAAAGAAAAGAAAGAAGATGTTGTCAATTTGATCCAAATTTTGTACCTCAAACTATTTTAAAGTTGTTATTTCCTTTATTGCTAATCCACATTGATTATGTTCCCATAATTACATAATATCATTTCTTCCATATTCTTTTCCCTATATAATACTTCATATCTTTTCATCCATATAACATTCTAATATATTTCATTCTGGTTGCCTTTTCTCTTGTTTCTTTTCTTCCTGAAATTTCCTTTGACCATTAATTTTCCTTAATGAGTTATTGGTGAATTGTTGCTGGAAAATTTGGAGTTGTTTGTTTAGTTCCAAAATAACTGAAAGAGAATTGTCGAGTGGAAAAAGGCAAGAGTGGTGAGAACATTAGAGGGTTAAAAGCTACATTTTTTTTAGTGAAAACACGAGTGTAGAGTGATTCACATTCTTGAGTGAAAACACGTAAGGGAGAGAATTGCAAGGTCCTTTCTTTCTAACTTTATTTTGCAGAAATCATGTCTCACAACAGTGCTAAGAGTATTTCCGAAGGTACTACAGAATTGGCTGATTCGAAAGTACTTATGGAGGCCATGATGAGTGAGATGAAGCGTGTGATGAGGTTGGAGTTGGAGCAGGTTCATGAACGGATAGATCGGATGGAGAACACACGTGTGGAGCAGACACGAAACGCTCCTAATGTGCGTAGGGGGAAAGAGTTCAACTAAGAGAAGTAAGGGTTGAAGATGAAGATAATTATGAGGCTAGTTTTGATGAAGAAGATGATCGGGATTCGGTTGTTAGTAATAGGAGACGTGCAGGGCGGTTTAGAGAAGTTAGGAATCGAGAAGACAATAACTTGGGTAGTATTAAGATGAAAATCTCATCATTCCAAGGAAAGAGTGATCACGAAGTATACCTTGAGTGGGAGAAAAAGGTGGAGTTTATATTTAATTGTTATAGTTATTCCAAGCTGAAGAAAGTCAAATTGACAATAATTGAATTCTCGAATTATGCAATTGTCTGGTGGGATAAATTGGTGACAAATAGGCGAAGAAATAGAGAGCCACCTATAGATATGTGGGAGGAAATGAAAAGGGTGATGAGGAAGCGATTTGTTCCTAATTATTACTACCGGAAGTTGTATAATAAGTTACAAAGTCTTAGGCAAGGTAATCGGAGTATAGAGGAATATTTTAAGGAGATGGCAGTGTCCATGATTAGAGCAAATGTAGAGAAGGATCGGGAGGCTACTATAGCAAGATTTTTTGCTGAATTGAACCGGGAAATTCAAAATGCTGTGGAATTACAACATTATGTGGAGTTGGAGGATATGGTGCACATGGCCATCAAGATTGAGAACCAGTTCGAGAAAAGAGGCAATACACGTCCAAACCAAAGTCCAAGCACATCCACTTGGAAACCGAATCAGTGGAAGAAAGATGAGAAGCAATCCACGTCGAAATCGAAAATCGAGCAAAATCAAGATGCAACCAGCCACGTTCCTCAAGGTAAAACTAACATTTCTACCTCCAGGAATCGTGACATTAAGTGTTTTAAATGCCAAGGCAAGGGACACATAACTAGTCAATGTCCGAACAAGCAGGTCATAGTGATGCGAGACAATGGTGACATTGTGACCGACACTGAAGATTCCGACACCGATGACATGCCCCCATTGGAGGACGTTCCCGAGAAGGAATATTTAGCTCCAGATGCATTGACAGTGGTGGCAATGAGAGCATTGAGCTTGCAAACAAAAGGAGTTGAAGAAGTGCAGTGGAAGAACATCTTTCACACTAGGTGCTACATTAAAGACAAGGTATGTAGTATGATTATTAATTGTGGTAGTTATACTAATGTCGTAAGCACAACAATGGTGAAAAAATTGGGACTGCCCATGTTGAAGCACCCTAGGCCGTACAAGCTACAATGGTTGAATGATAGTGGTGAGATAAGGGTGAACAAGCAGGTATTAGTTGCATTTCGAATTGGTAAATACGAAGATGAAGTGTTGTGTGATGTAGTACCGATGCAAGCAGGACACTTGTTGCTAGGGCGTCCATGGCAGTTTGATAGGCATGTGAAGCATGACGGCTTTACGAACAAATATTCATTTGTACTTAATTAACGATCGATCACTCTTGTACCATTGACACCGCAGCAAGTATAAGAGGATCAAGTGAGATTGCAAAAAGAGAGTGATCAAAAGAAATAGAGTAAAAATCAAAGAGAGGCCGAGAAAAATGAGAGAGAAAAAGAAAATCAAAATTCGGCCATTGAGAGAAAATCAAAAAGAAAACAAAAGAATTTTTATGCAAAAATGGGAGAAATTAGGCAAGCAATGTTTTCAAATTAGCCGATGATTGTACTTTCGTACAAAAAGGCAGTTTTCAATACTAACGAACTTGATCTCGCTCTGCCTAGTTCTGTTGTTTCCCTTTTGCAGGAGTATGAGGATGTCTTTCCCGAGGAAATACTACATGGGTTACCTTCAATCCGAGGGATTGAACATCAAATTGATTTTGTTCCCGGTGCGACAATTCCAAACCGACCAGCCTATAGAAGCAATCCTAAGGAGACAAAGGAGCTTCAACGGCAGGTAAGTGAGTTTTTCAAGAAAGGGTATGTGAGGAAGAGCTTGAACCCATGCGCTGTTCCAGTAATACTTGTACCTAAGAAAGATGGGATGTGGAGAATGTGCGTTGATTACTGAGCAATCAACAACATAACGGTAAATTATTATCATCCTATTCCTCGCTTAGATGATATGTTAGATGAGCTGCATGGTTCTTGTATATTTTCTAAAATTGATTTAAAGAGTGGTTATTTCCAAATTAGAATGAAAGAAGGAGATGAATGGAAAACTGCCTTTAAAACAAAATATGGTTTGTATGAATGGTTAGTTATGCATTTTGGTTTGACTAATGCTCCAAGCACTTTTATGAGACTTATGCATCATGTTTTGCGTGCATTTATAGGTAGATTTGTTGTTGTCTACTTTGATGATATACTCGTTTATAGGAGAATGCATTTCAGTTAATCAAAGAGAAGTTGACCAACGCTCCTTTACTGTCTTTACCTAACTTTTCAAAAAACGTTTGAGATTGAATGTGATGCTTCGGGTATTGATATAGGTGCAGTTCTTACGCAGGAAGAACGACCAATTGCTTACTTCAACGAAAAATTAAGCGGGGCAGCCTTAAACTACCCAACTTATGATAAGGAGTTGTATGCTCTGATTCGAGCTTTAGAGACGTGGCAGCACTACCTATGGCCTAAGGAGTTCGTGATTCACATCGATCATGAGTCCTTGAAACACTTGAAGGGCCAACACAAGCTAAACAAAAGACATGCTCGATGGGTGGAGTTCATTGAGACGTTTCCATACGTTATTCGGTATAAGCAAGGTAAGGAGAATGTGGTGCCAATGCACTTTCTCGCAGGTATGCATTACTCTCTACACTTGATGCAAAATTGCTTGGTTTTTAGGACATTAAAAATTTATATGCCGATGACCATGAAGTTTGTAAGGAATATCGGGCTTGTGAGGAAACACCTTGTGATAAGTTCTTTAGGCATGATGGGTTTCTGTTTCGAGAGAATAAGTTATGCGTGCCTAATTGTTCCTTGAGAGAGTTATTAGTGCAGGAATCTCATGGTGGGGGATTAATGAGACATTTTGGAGGTGCAAAGACTTTATCTATTTTGCAAAAACACTTATATTGGCCACATATGAAAAGAGATGTTGAGAGAATTTATGGTAGATGTGTTATATGTAGGCAAGCTAAATCCAGAGTGCAGCCCAACGGTTTGTATACTGCTCAACCTATTCCTAGTGAGCCTTGGATTTATATTTCAATGGACTTTGTGTTATGATTACCTAGGACTAAACGTGGAAGAAATTTTTTGTGGTTGTGGATATATTTTCTAAGATGGCATACTTTATTCCATGTCACAAAACAGATGACACTTCGCATGTTGCTGATTTGTTCTTTAGAGAAATTGTGAGGTTACATGGCATGTTTAGAACAATTGTTTCAGGTAGAGATGCTAAGTTCTTGAGCTATTTTTGGAAGACTTTGTGGTGTAAGTTAGATACTAACCTGTTATTTTCTACTACTTGTCACTCACAAACTGATGGACTAACGGAAACAGTAAATAAGACTTTGTCTATTTTGTTGAGGGCAATTATAAAAAAGAACATCAAAACATGAGAATAGTGTTTACCACATGTTGAGTTTACTTATAATAGATCTGTTCATTCTTCTACTAAATTTTCACCATTTGAAATTGTTTATAAATTTAATCCTTTAACTCCATTGGATTTATTTCCTTTACCTTTGACTGACCATGTTAATTTAGATGGCAAAAAGAAAGCTGAATTTGTCAAGCAGATTCATGAGAAAACAAGACTCAACATTGAGCGAAGAACGGAAAAGTATGCAAAACACGCCAACAAGGGGCGTCATAAGCTGATTTTTGAACCTGTAGATTGGGTTTGGTTGCATATGAGGAAAGAGAGATTTCCGGCGCAAAGACGTTCCAAATTGCTACCAAGAGGAGATGGTCCTTTTCAAGTCCTGAAGCGCATCAATGACAATGCTTACAAATTAGACTTACCTGGTGAGTACAATATAAGTGCTACTTTTGATGTTGCTGATTTGCTTCCTTTTGATGTAGGTGATGATTTGAGGACAAATCGTTTTCAAGAAGAAGGGAATGATCCAAATCGTAACATGACTTCAAAGGATCCAGTTCAAGTTCCAATTGGACCGATTACGCGGGCACGTGCAAAGAAGTTTAAAGATGAACTCAACGGCCTGATTCAAGAGGTTTGGGCTCAAGTAAATTCGTGGAGGCCCATTGGACATGAACCACGTGATCAACAAAGATTTATCAGCATGATTCAAGTTATAGAAGATTCCGAACAAGGCTAAATTCAGCAAGTGTTTGAGGAAGCTTCTAAAATATTTGATGATCAAGGGAAGATATCATCATATTTGTTTAAAGTTTAAATATCATGGAGATATTCTAGGGATATTTAAATTTCATATCGTTATAGATTATGTCATATCTCTATTGATATTCTAGGTTTTATTTTCCTTATCTTTAGGAGGAGATATGGCCAGATTATAATTACTTTATGTCTATATATATTCATCTTAGTCAATTTTTAATAAAAAAAGGAACATTCAGAAAATTGTGAGAGTATTCTCTTTAGTTCTTGAAGAACTAATTCGAACTTATCGGAAGTTTCCGTGGCGTCCATTAACGACTTATCAAACGGCTTTCCACCACTATTTGTGGCGTCTTCATGGACTTATCAAATGGCTTTCCATCACCGTTTGTGGCGTCTTCCTATATACCGAGGTTCTTATTTCGCAATAAATACGGGTTGAGGCCAGTTATACCAAGGTTCTTGTTTATGTTGTAAACAACGGGTTGAGGGTTCGTCAATCAAATCTGATCTTGGAACGATCTTGGATTCCTTTAGTTGTCGAGTCTCGTCATTCTTGGTGGGAATCGCATCAGGATTTATTTGTTCTCTTTTATTAAATAATAGTAATTCCACCTGTGCGCTGCATGAAATTGTTATTAATGACAATCACTTATATATTTTATTATTTAATTAATTCATCAAAAATATTTATTTACTTATGATTGTAAAATTAAATTTATAATATTTTCAAGTTGATGATGAACAAAAGAAGTTAAATTCGTCATATGAAGTTAATTATATTAAATATTTTATTTACATAAACATAGTACTTTATTCACTCAAAAAGCATTAATTTATATATTTTGCTAATAAGATTATTAAAATTAAATGAATAAAATTATTTTAATCAAAATTAAGGTAATTAATTATAATTACAATATAAATTTATCTCATGCATTATGTGGTTACTTAACATTTTTATTAACGCATTTTATTTTGAAACCTCCATTTATATATTTTCTTTGTAAATTCTTTTATAATAATTCAAGTTCGAACCGACATTTTTTATTTTTAAAAATTACTTACTTTGTTTTAAGATATTTCTTTTTAATTTCCATCAACATTTTTAGTTTACTCCAAGATTCTAATTAAAAGGGCGATATATCTTATACAGATATATAAAATATACAAGTATAAAATTATTTGAAAATCATTATTTTCTTAGCAATACTTTTATTAATCTCCATATCAAAAGAAATTACTTTTAATAAATTCTAGGTATACTTATTGTTAACATGAAGCTTTAAAATTTCCTTCAATTTTCTGAAAAAGCTCTTGATCTTTTGAAAAAGCAACTTATCTAAGACAATTATCTTTAATAATCTATATTCGGTTATCATGTTTGCCCTTGTAATTGGATTCTCTGACGACTATACGCGTCTAAAGAATGTGGATGATATTTTATTTGCTGACCAGCCAGCGTATCGTTACCCGTGAAAGAACTATTTGCTGATAATACCCCAAAATTCTATTGCCAAGAAAAAACTATAACAACACTCAAAGGGGGAAAAAAAAAGTTAGTGATACTGCATTCAAACATGGCCGACCTTATCAATTTCTTCTTTGCTTTTTAATTTTCGACCACGAGCTGAGGAAATGGCCAAAAAGCTTACGTGAAAAGTCTTTAGTTCACCTGGAAGATATCTTCAGCAAATAACTGAAAAATTTGTGAGGTTATCATAGTTATTAATTAATTTAAGCATCATCTCCTCGGGATTATGTAGGTTATTAGATGTAGTTTATCAGAAAGGCATTATTTTTCTTTTTCCGATAAATAAAGGCATTACTTTTATTAGAAAATGAACAAATTCATGTGGCTCTTATTGGGAATTGGTGTATGCCCTAAAGACAATCTGTTATCAGTTCTGTAATATGATATGTATTTCATTACAATATGAGGTATTTTTGTCATTCTGTGGATTGTATTGAATATAATTTTACACAATAACGTCATTGAATTGGTACGCTCAATAGGCATAAAGTGTAACTTGATTGTGAGATCCTACGATTACTGAACACCATTCTTAAATGTTCCTAGTCAAAGTATTATTGTTAATTAGGATGATGATAATGCGGTTAGACTAGTGTTGATGCTGATTAATGACCAAGTCTCATAGGCCATGAATGTGCATACATCAAGTCACACCACAGGTATACATTAAGGGCATGTTTGGTTCGCAGGATTAGATAAGGAAGGGATTAGCTTTTTCGTATGTAATAAGTTGTCTGGCGTTTGGTTCATCGGAATGCAGAATAAGTATTTCGATCGGGCTGCCCTATCCGAATTGCATGAGGAATGGCGAAGCCTCCCGTAAGTGTCCGGATTAGCGGTTCCCCATTCGGAATTTCAAGTGAAAAGTCAAAAATGCCCTCAACTTCTTTGAATTATTATAATTGTATGCCATCATCCTATTTTCCTACAGAAAGCCCCAAATTGAATCGGGAAGGCTTCGCATAAACCCTAACCAAAGCAATCGAGCTATTGGGTCTTCGATTCCTCCCAAACCCGGCGTTGATTCGTCCCTCGACTAGCGGAAAAGGACTCTGGGGAAGAACTCCGCCACTCCATTGCCGGAGAAAGCAGCAACTGGACATCTTTCCCTCTTCGTTGGCCTTCGCGGACTCGACGCAAGCGGCGGACAACGCCCTCAGGTCTTCTCATCAGCCCGTAAGCGCTAGGGTTTCCACCTCCGAGCTCCCTTCTCCCTCTTTCGCTCCCCTCCGTGTCGCCGTGTTGCTTCGCAGGTCGCCGTGTTGGTCTGCTCTGCTCTGTGGTAGTCGGAAGCTCAGAGGTATGTCGACGACAGTCTTTGCTTGTAAAGCCAATTCTGGTGTGACTAAGGTGCTAGATATTCGGTTTGCTAGTCGATTATCAAGTTACGGTTTTCAATTTCAAGTTCAGGCTAGTGATTTTCAGGTTATGGTTTTCGAATTTCCGGTAGGTTTTGATTCGGTTTTGCATTTTAGGTTGTCTTGAAGACATTGCTTCGGTTTTGATTCTTCTGAGGGGCTGATTTGGGGAAAAAATTCGGTTTTCATCTACCCCGAATACCCGCTGATTCAACTGAGGAAAAATTTCGATTTTCATCTCCAAGTCTAAACACAACAATGTGTTGTTTGTTGTTGACTTTAGTTCTTGTAAATTATGCGGTAGCGGGGAGTAGAAATGAAAATTGTCGGTTGACCTTGATTGCTAGCAAAAAATGATAAATGGATTATGGCGTTACTGATATGCTAGTGCAGACTGATTTTTATCTTTCATTCTTGATTTCGCCACTCCTCTACTCTTTTGCTTATCACGAAGGAATGGAGGGATGTGAACTTGAAAGGTGTTATGCTCAAGCCCAACCTGCATAATTGAGTTTGAGGGCTCTTAGTCGGTTTGGTCCATTTGATGTTTAGTTTTACATGAGGCATATACTTGGAGTTCCATTCCGAGATGGAATAAATAGGGTTAGTCTATAAGTTTTTTTTGAATTAGCTCGTTGTTGCGTTATTTTTCTGGTGTCTGGCTGCAGATATTGCTTAGTGTGAATAGAAGATTTTCCTATCTAAGGACATGGTGCATTGTTTGCCATAGCCGGTGCTCTTACTGTGAATTAATTGGTATTTATGTGGTACATTATTAGTATAACGAGTTGGACCATATTGACATTGTTTGGGTTTCTGGTGTTATCCATATCTTTCGCCTTGATTTTATAGAATTGTCCATAAAACAAGAATATTTGTTATTCATAAACTTGAGTGATAGATTCATGGAGATTGATCAGATTTTAGCCACCATGTGTTAACTTTGTTTGTTGATTCTTTCACAAGTGATCCTATGCCTTGCGTTGGGTTTCTTCCGAGTAGTTGGTCATAATTTTGGGGGTTTGCAGAGACGATTCAGCGCACCCGCGATAAGGAGGCTTAAAGAAATACAGTGTTACAGAGGTGTAAGGCACATACAGGGCTCCCGTTCAGAGGCCAAAGGACTAAGAACAATTGCCGGACATTGAAGAGCAAGCGTGTGGCTATTGCCAGGAAGAAGAAGGCTCCTTGTTGATATGTAGATATATCGTGTTTGGATGTACTAAGACGTTTGTGTGTATGTTTTCTTCCTTCTATTGTTCAATATGTACTGCGTATGTCCCTTTATTTTGGGATGAATGTTGTATTGTATATGTTAATTGTCAAGCAAAGCGTATAATTTCTTTTCTTTGTTCTTATCACATTCTACCTTGAGCATTTGATTACGAAATTTGTTGGTCCAGGGAGCGAAACTTGTGTTGGTGTAACGGTGTTCTCCGGAAAATCTATGAAATTCGAACAAAATAACTTTGATCGATAATCGATTTATTTTTCAATTCTTAACGTGAAAATAGAGTTACAAATAAATTCTCATCAAGGAATTGTGAAAAATGGATTTAAAAAAAGATGAGCATGTGAAAAACTACAATATTGAAGGTTTTAAATTCGAATGGGATTAGTCTTTGTCCTCGGAAAAATAAAATTATTGTAAAAAGACAATTATAATAAGGAATAAAAAATCCTAAGAAAAAATTGGCCATTCTTCGTTAATTATTTAATTAATAATTAAATTATAATGTACGATAATTTTTTTATTGTAAGAGAGTATGTTTTTATTAAGAAATTTTTTTTATTCTTTAGATAATTATGATGTTAAATTATTAAAATAATTAATGTTATTAATAATCATAATTTTTAGTAATTTAATTAAAATAATTTAATTTTAAAAATTATTCACTTTTAAATTTATTAAAATGTTTATTTTTTATTAATTATAAAAATTACCATTAAAGTTATCTATTTATCTTATAAAACCCATTAAATTTAGCATGAATGATATTTCTGTTATTTTATCCTATTTATGTTCTATTCAATTCCTTATTCCAGTCAACCAAACATTAGAATTATAACTCTCACTTTTGCTATCCCTCCAACCAAATAAAAAAATTTCATCAAAATTTCCATTATATTCTCTGTTTATTCTAATTCTTGTCTATTCTATTCCCTGTCTATTCTAATCTTGCGAACCAAACGTAGTGTATTGGTCTAACCCGCCATGAGATTGCTACATAGGTTGTTAGGTGACTGTCATTAGCAAATCTCATAGTAACTGTAATATAATGGTCCTTTGACTTGAGGTCACTATAGATTCCTACATGTAATGTCGTATACTTTGATACTGTCAAATGCCATCGTAATAGGCTAGTTATAAAGACAATTATTATGTATGTCACAGAGCATGAAAGGAATGTGAGTGACCAAAATAGGATTTGCCCATCCTACATAACGAAAGTGATATCTCACGGCCGCTTGGTGGGTAGAGTCTAAAAGTGTATGCATACCTAAATGAGTCGATATAAGGATATCGAGCTCATTTGTTTTGATAAACTTACCTAGTAAACCAAAAAAGAGAGATTGAGCCATACAATGATGTCATCGACTATGCATTGGGCTCAATTGATAAATAGAGGACAAATGGATTATACTGCACGGTAACATAGGTCACAAGATTCGTCGAGAAATTGACTTTACGATTACTTGAGTAACGGTGATGCATTGCTACATGCCACTCACTGTTTGTAATATTGAAATAGAGATTTCAATATTGCTGTCAACATAATTGGGAACTTATAGGGTCACACACGATGACTAAATCTACGGGATATTATGAAATAATATAAAATCGTCTAATAGAGATTAGGTGATTTAAGATGCGATCGATTAATCGAATATTTAATGAAATTAAATTTGCCGATTAATTAGATCCGATTTATTAGATTAATTGGACTAGATTGATACACGATATATATGATGACACATGACTTACATGTGCATGGACACATAAGGCCATTTTTCATGGAACAAATGGTGGACACATGGCATGTGGAAAACTCAAATTTGAGTATCCCACATCGGCCATGAAATCAAAATGGCCTTTCCCCATGCCTTATAAATAAGCTTAAGGATTAAGCTTAAGAGGTGGATATATATCTATATACATATAAATACGGATATGCATATGTATGTATAAATGAGCAGAATCAAGTCGGAACTGTTCAACTTGCTCTATCTAATTAGTTTAATAAATTTCGGATGTCGCACCGATGTTTCCTTTAGGCGTTGGTCGCTAGCACTGTAGATTTCGAAAACTCGTCGATAAAGTTGGTATAGATACTTGTAATAGGTCTTGGAATTAGTTTCACGGTGTAATAGGTCTTGGAATTAGTTTCACGGTATGAAATTTTGAATTTCTATTCCTTACATTTCCATAGGCCATATGAAACTAGCAGCTCTGTCAAGTGACAATTATAATATGTGATTATTTATTTTGAACTTTTATATAATTAATTTCAAGCACATAAGGAGTTAGAAATGAGTAGTTATGATTTTGCTTTTAGTACACAATTATGTAATTGTGTTCGCTTATCTCTATTAGGATTGATGAAAGCACAAAAATGTAGAAGTCCTCTTAGTTTTTCTAAATACCCTTCCCCATTTTCATGAAAGTAATTAATTGGATTTATTTCTCAAAATAATCATATAATCATGCGGGCAAGTCAAGTTGCTGAACGATATAAACTGAGATTTTAGAAATTTGAGTGACGACGTTAACCTTCCTTTATATAATGGGTTAATTGCACCGATGGTCCAAAAAGTTTCATGAATGTTTCAGGTTAGTTCAAAATATTTTTTTGGTAACTTGTTAGTACAAAAAGTTTCAAAACCATTTCAATGTAGTGCATTCCGTCAATTACCCCTGACGCCATTAACATTTTACTAACGTGGCGTGTCCTATGCGTCACTTTTATTATATGGAACCAATCATAATTCGCTACATCATTTAAGAGAATATAAAATCTAAAAAATTCCAATAAAATACATAAAATAAAAAAAAAACATAAAAATACTAAAAATTTAGAAAAATAATAAACTTTAAAAAAATTTAAAAAACTTTTAAAAATAATTTTTCAAAACTTTAAATTTTAAAAACTAAAATTAATTTTAAATTTTAAAAACTTTTAAAAATAATTTAACTTTAAAAATAATTTTAAATTATTTAGAAATTATTTAAAATTTTAAAACTAATATTTTTATTTTTTTTCTATATTTTTACTATTTTTCTGTATTTTTTATTATTTTATGTATTTTTATTCAATTTTTTCAAATTTTATGTCTTCTTAAATGACGTGGCGCACTATGATTGGTTCTACGTAACAAAAGTGACACATAGGACGCGTTACGTCAGTAAAATGTTAACGGCTTCAGTGGCAATTAACAGAATGCACTACTTTGAAACGGTTTTGAAACTTTTTGTACCAACAAGTTACTAAAAAAATATTTTGGACCAACCTAAAACATTCATGAAACTTTTTGGACCACCGGTGCAATTAACCCTTATGTAATTTACGGACATATATATAGACAGATAATTCCTTTATAATAAAGAAGTGAAACAAATTATAATATATTAAGGGGAATGAAATTGGGCAGGTAAAAATTAAGTGAGGAAAAATTAGAAAAAAAGGCAAAAATGAAAAATGAATCAATCAATGAAGGAATGAATTGGGCATGGGAGGGGTAATTGCTGGGGACTCGAAGAGGGAAGAATTTCTACCTCTCTAATTTGCCGGGCATGAACATAAAATAATAACTTATTTAATGGCTACTTAATATTTCTTAGGTATATTTTTATAATTAATTAGAAATTGGCTCTCACTTTTCTGACTTATCATGCATGAATTTAAAAGTAATAACTTCTTCAATGGTTATTTAATATTTTTTAGGGATTACTAGTAGGCAGGCGCATTCATTGCACGCGTAGTACGATATATTGATGAAATAAGAATTAAAATTTATTCTATTATTATGCTTAACTGTAATTACTAAATTATATTAATACAAAAGGAAATGTTGGATCTTGTTTTAGTGGCTTGTATAGTTTCCTCTTCTTCATGGATTTCATCTAACTTTTTACGGATATTCTATTGGATGTCCTCACTTCTTTTCTCTTAAAAATCTTCTTGATAATTAATTTTAAAACATATTTCAGAAATAAAATTAGTAAAATAAAAAAAAGAATTTCTACTTTTTTCTGATGATATATTTGGTTTTCTACATTTGAATATAATGTGAGGTCAAGTAAAATTTGAATTTTATTGGAAATTATATTTTCAAAAATTATAATGAAATGAATCAGATAGGTGGTCTTATACCAAATAACATGATGACAAGCCACCTTACTCCGGGAAATTAATTTTCTGCAGGAGAAACACCAATCCATGAGCTATATTTTTTGTATGATGTTTCTGATGGAAATTTCATCAACAAATATCTTTATTTTAATAAATGTTTTTGGAAAGAACTTTCCGACCTATTTCCAACAAATTTTCATTGGTAAGTTGTTTGAACAATATCTTATTTATAAAGTATTTTGATTTATTATCAGATGAAATTCTGATGATTATTTCGTTACAAGCTCTTGAACTCATTTAAGATGAAATTTCTCTGGATAATAATCTATCAAAAATGCTGCAAGTTTCTTTACAATGACGCCCTATTTATATCACCTCATCATAATCATTTCTAGATATACCTTATTTACCCATATCTACCTATTTAGACCACGCCAAAATATAAATTTTGATATCATTCTTCTTGCAACGAAATGTCCATTCGTTACCCATAACAATCTTTATATAATGAAAGCATATATATCCATGCAACTAATGTATTTGAAGATCACTTAGGCTCGAACCTAGATTTGTCGAAACCCATTGAGTTTTTGGATAATGGTGCATACCGAAATAAAAGAGAAAAACTTTCTCCAACATAACATATTATCTTGGCTTTCGTTCAGCACAATGAATTCTTCAGAAATGAAAATATGCGGTTGACCGGTTATAACTGATTGAATTGATGAAAAAATGTAATAGTTTGTCATTCGAAGATGGGTAAGCACCCGTTGCATTTTAAAGTTTAGTTTTTATAACAGATAAAAGAGTGTCTAACTAAAAAATAAGAATAAAATATAACAAGTCATTCTGAATAATGAATAATTAAAGAAAAATTCACTTAAAAATGTTATAAGATGGAAAAGTTGCAGAAATATGGAAATAAAAACTCCTCGAAAAAGTAAATCTCCTAATGAAAGATATCGACTTCATTAAAACACTTAAAATACGTTAATCTATTAGTCGTTGATTTCAAAAGGCATACATAAAAATAATTGCATGTGTAAATTCACCTTTTATCACATCCCCAACCAATGATCGTCACAATCCTAAGGGCAGGACTTCTTCTGCACTCCCACACTATAAAATATTAGTTCTTGCTCTCTCTAAAAGGAACCTTTCACCAACACCAATCAAATGCAGCCACGTCAGCGTCTGCTACGGAGAAATTGTGCTACAAAATATAAAATCATTCCCTCTCCTTTCCCCCTTCCCAACTCTCTTCTCTACGACACTCTCCCATTACATAATTGAGGTTGTCGGCTTGGCACTGATTGCTCCTTTCCTGCTCAGTCTCTTGCTAGCCAATCTACGACATCAAATTAAGGATCAGTGACAAGCCCCAGATCATGGTGACAAGACCCTCAACAGGTGAGATATCAAATTTCCTAGACAAGATGGCGGGATTATGATCCTGATAACATTGAGATTGCAGTAGGTGGGGTGTGATGAACATCATGCTGGCAACAGTGGCTTGGCCAAAAGAAAGAGAAAGAAATGAGACAAAGCGGGATGCAAAGAAGAATATAATAGAGAGAGGAATAAAAAAAAATGGACCATTTGTGTTTTGATTTGAACCCAACAAGCTTCTAGTGTACTGTGTCAAACCATTATTTTTCTCTGTAAATATTTCAAAAGAAAAACAAAACCTTTTCAAGCGAGACCGAATATATACATGTGGAAAATTAATCTTCGACTGTTTCTACATGTCTTCATCGAATTTCGATCTTCTCTCTCAAACAATCTCTCCTTAAGGAAAATGCTTCTTAGACAAAGAGTCCTCCAAGTCTGCAAAACGTTGGGAAAAAAATTGCTTAAATTATTTGCCATACGATCATCCCTACATGAAAAGAATGATACTTTCCATGTAAATGTTGTAGAACATAGCAAAATTTCTCGTTGTATCTTTTAAGAAAAATAAGAACAGTTCGATTGTTATTTTGAATGGAATGGAATCACACCATTACTTCAAAAATTGGTGACATTTAAATGTATTTCCTGGAGAGGGCACCATTACTTTTTGTTAGGATGTGGAAGGGCATGATGAGATTTATTTTGCGCAAAATGTAACTTTTCATGAAAAGACAAACAATAATTTGATATAAAGGTCTGATTAGGAATTATAAAAGTGGGAAAAGACAAATAAAAGGGCGTAAATTGAAAAATGACAAATGTGGAGAAATAAAAATGAACTTCACACTTTTATAATTAGTGTATATATATATAGGAACATATATATGTACATGTATGTTATATTATTAAATTAAAAATGCATTTAGAAACCGATGATTAGTGCGTGGGATAAAATTTACATGAAAAGATACATGCTGATATATATAGAAAATTATACTTGAATAGATATATAGAGGGATATAGATGCATACTTTTGAAAGTTGAAAGGCATTTTTAGAAAGTAAAACTCGAGAAACACTTTAAAAATTTTACATTTTTATAGATGTTAAAAATGGTAAATTATTATACCTTTATGTTTTATTATACTTCAATAGAGGATTTATTGATGAAAAAAATGCATTTGGAATGAGGGACTGATGTAAATGGCTTAAAATAGGCGAGAAGGTACATGCAGTTATATTTTAGAGTAATACAATAGAAAGATAGGAGGAGGATGTAGATGCATGCTCTTGAAAGTTTCAAGAGTATTTTTTGGGAAAGTAATTGTGGAGCAGAGAGTAAGTAAGCAACTGGCCAAAAGAATCTCTTAGTGAAAGAAGTAGTAGAAGTAGAAATCTAAACATATCATATTCACCAATACTATTTGATTGTGTGATTTTATTTATTTTATATTAGATATAATTGAGTGATTATATTATTAAAAAATAATGATAGAGAAGTATATATATATATATATATGCAATGTGTCTTCTTAAATTGGGGATGCATCATGATTTAATTGTGAGTTAAAAAGTATAATTGATAGTCGTAAGTGCAAAAATACGTTAATGAGTTAGGTATATATTGTTGAATTTCTACAAGGCACTATTTTTCTTTTAACGCGCACTAAAACGAAGAGTCGTGTTGTATTTTAAATAGAAAATATGTCTTCATACATTAAATGAGCGAATGGAGTCTAGGAAGATGTTCAGGTACATTGAATCATCAAAATAGGAATCAAGAAAAATGACTACATTAAAATGAGAATTTTGAATGCGGAAAAATACAATAATGAGCTCTAATAGAAGGCACAATTGATAGTTGTAAGTGCGAAAATACTTTAATGAGTTGGTATATATTGTTGAATTTCTATAAGACGCTATTTTTTTTCTTTTAACAGACACTAATACAAATGATCATGTTGTATTTTAAACAGAAAATAGAAAACATGTCTTCATATATTGAAAGAGTGAATAGAGTCTAGGAATATATCAAAGTACACTGAATCAATAAATTAGGAATTAAGAAATAAATCTAAATACATGGAAGGGTAAAATGGAAATTTTGAAATGCTATAAGAAATACAATAATGAGTTCCTAGAATTTTATATAATCTCTATAATTAATTAGAAATTAGTGAGTGAAAAGTCTTTCAACTAGTAGCTAAGGATCTAGAAATTGAAGTTACGATGCTAATCATCATTTCTGTTCTCTAATTATATATTATATATAGATTAAGATTTCTATTTCATAGTAGAGATATTTGAATGTATCTAGTTGAGTTGTTATTTTGTTGACCAGATTTTGAGTAATTCAGACAATCCCTCTCAAAGTCGTGTAATTAAGATTTTCTCATAATACGCCATTCTGTATCGTAGGGTCAAATAACGCTATTAAAAAATGCAAGTTTTCATTTCAACGCCCATACTAAACACCTCTTAGTCGATTGCATTCCAATGATCAAGTGCCCCTATACCAGTGGCAGTCACTTTTCCAAAAAAAGAAAAAAGAAAAAACACAAATGTTGCTTTAGATGGCATAAGTTATCATTAGAGGAATAAAGTTGTTCCATTTTGCTTCTTACGCTTTGCATTGCGATGGGCACCGGCATGTAGAAACCAAGCCACATGCCCCGTATTGCTTGTAATCTGAAGGGTTAATAATCAAAAAAATTCTAAACTTTTTATGTTTTAATAATTCTAGTATGAAATTTTTTTTAATCAATTAAAAATGCAAACTACCGATTTAATAATAACATTAATACATCGTCAATTTCTCCGTTAATTTTAACAGGAATTGCTGATGTGTACCTGACGGTGCCACGTGTCTCACGGTCATTGGCCGATTGGGTCACACATTTAAAAATAATAATAATAATATTGTCAAAAATTTAAAAAACAAAAAAAGGAAAAACAAAAAATAGGCCGTGTAAGGCTGAAGTGAGGAGGAAGGGAGGTGGTCGGTGGTGGGGACCGGTGTCGAGGCACCCACCGATTGGAATCAAAAACCCCCAACATTGGGAGCTTTTCGATTTCGACTGGTGGGGGCCTCGACGCTAGCCCCCACCCCACCAATTGTGATTGCCCTTTTTTTATTTTTTTATTATTTTGTTTAATTTTCAGAATATTATTTATTTTTTTAAAAAAATGTGATAAAGGAGCCCCAAAAGTTTGCCGGATAAATTGATAAGTCGTGCATTCTCGGCCCACCAAGCGAAACCAGTGGTTTCTTGATCACAACCAGCTAAAGCTAAAGTTCCATTAAAGAGCGTTTCCATTAATTACTGTGAGACACGTGGTATTGTCATGTACACATTAGTAATTTCGGTTAAAATTAACAGAGAAATTGTCTATGTGCTAACATTATTATCTAATCGGTAGTTTGTAATTTAATTGGTTAAAGAAAAATTTTGTGCTAAAATCGTTAAAATATGAAAAAATTTTGATTTTTTTTGTTATTAGTCCTAATCTTAAAAAAAAATATTGTATACACATCTACAATTGGGATCATGCTAAGGATACTGTTCATTCCCAAAACGATCATCATCAATCTAGCTACACGAATATTATATGCATATAGATCTCTCTGCACTTTCTATCTTTCCCATGTAAAACTCCAATGTCGGCAAGTGTTTAGTTTTTCAAAAAAGTGACTTTTATATTCCCAAAATACAAATGCATCTTTGTGATATTTATGATCGATCGTCCCCATATATAATTCCATATGCTTAAACTAATGCAGCCCTCTCTCTTTCAATTCCCTCTATCCATGCATTCGTTGTCGGTTTCATACGTTTAAAGAAAACAAAAAAGATTGATAGCTGAGATGGGCGGTGACGTCATATATTTATATTAGTTTCCTAGTAGAATATTAAGAGGCGGTTCTCTTTTTTTTAATTGCCTTTCTAAGCAAAAATAAATAGGTGCCTCTTTTTTGTGAAGTAATTTAAATAAATTCTTCTGCCAAAAGAAAATTTAAATAAATTCCAGTGGACTTTCCCTATCAATGTATTATATATAAGAGGCCGTATTGTATATATACACGCATGATTTAGTCACCTCTTCCACCATGTGCTGTTTCATCTTTCAACTACATAAAGTAAAGAGTATTTTTTAATTAATGATTTAAATAATAAAAATATATTAATTTCTATTAAAGACAGTAAGCTCGTGCATACGCGGATGAATTGGTTAATATAATCATGAACGATGAGTAATTGTTTAGCTTCTTCTATTTGGATAAATAAGCAAAGATTACTCTTATGATTCACTTTATTGCGAATGTGCGACTGAAGAAATAACGAAAGTGGTTCTGCTTGTGTTGAGATTGGCTGCAGTACTAACGATGTCAACTCCAGGATGAAGGAAATTAGATAATGATCATGCGAGGACCATATGGGGTCGCCCATATATCCGCAATACGAGCAATGATGAGGATAATGTTATATATATATATATATATATATATTATCATTATAACAAGTTCTGGGGGTTATTCTGGAGCATTTGATGGAGCAAATCATTTTGAGCACGTTGAGTTCCATTCATTGGCTATATCCGATTAAGTAAGCAGCAATGCAACTGCACCAAGTGGATATAGGAGGTGTGGGTAAATACAGATTTTCTTTTTTGAGTAAATTAACTGTTAGGTCGCTGAGTTATCGAAGTGATGGGTGCTTGAAATATTTTTTTCATCATTGGGATCCCTGAGTTAATAATTTTACACCAAATAGGTCAGTTAGATCCTTGGTCATATCAATTAAGTCTTTAGATTCATCATTTAGGTCTCTAAGTTATTTTTTCCATCACTTGGGTCCTTGAATTAAGGATTTTACATCAAATAGGTCCTTTTTGTTACATAAATTTATTCCCTGAGATTTTCCATCCAATAGCCGTTAGGGACATAAATGATGCAACAAAACTCCATTCATAAGAAAATATTTTAAGAAAGGAAAATTTAAAGGGCAAGAGGAGGGATGGTGGCTAGCAGTTAGGGCCTTGCCGCCGGTCACCGCCCCCTGATTGGGATCGTGAGTGACCATAAAGGATGCCGGCGACCTCAATCGAGGAGGACAGTGACCGGAATTGAGGCCTCACCTTCCAAAATCAGGAGAATTCCCAAATCAAGGGTTCTCCCAATTTCGGCGGGTAGGGTCTCGATCCCGGCCACCACCCCACCGATTGGAGTCGTCAGCACCCTCTATGGTCACTGGTGAACCCAAGCGAGGACGTGGTGGCCGAGATTGAGGCCCCATCCGTCGGGTTCAGGAGAACTCTCAATTTGGGAATTCCCTCAACTCCGATGGGTAGGACCTCAATCTAGACCACCAAATCCCCGATTGGGGTCGCTAGCACTCTTTGTGGTCACCGACAATCCCAATTAAGGAGGTGATGATTGGGATCGAGGCCCCACTCGCCGAAATCGGGAGAATATCCAATTTGGGGATTCTTTCGATTTGGGGTTCTCTTGATTCTGGCGGGTAGTCTCGATCCCGACCATCACCCCTCGAATGAGGTTGCCGGTAATCATTGAAGGCACCGGCGATCCAAATCAAGGGGGTGGTGCCCAACGAGGCCTCCATCGCCTCTCCTCTGGTCCCTTTATTTTACTTTTTTAAAATTTGTTTTATTTTCAAGAATATTATTTTATTAAAAATGACATGGTCGGTCCAAAGCCGGGAAAATAACAAAAAAGAGAAGAAAAAAATTACAAAAATAATATGGTGAAAAAACAAAAAAAGGTGGATGTAGGGACCTATTTGATGTAGCATTTAACACCATAAGCCTTTAATTTAACGGAAAGACCTAACTGATGTAGCAAAAAGGCTTATCTGATATAGCAGAAGGATTGAATTGATGTGTCAGAGACTTAACTGATGTATCAAATGACTTATATGATGTTACAAATGATTGACTTGATGGGGCAAAAGGACCTAAGTGATGTAGAAAGGATCCAATTGATGCAAATATCAAAACTCATGAACTAAAATTATTGAAAAAAATAACTCAGGGACCTAAGTAACTATGGACCTAATTGCCAATTTACTCCTTTTTTTTTTCTCCATGAGAGAGATACCGAAATAGATGGACATATTTGGGAAAAATCCATGTCAGGCTACACAAAAAAGGACAATTAGGATGGAATTGCAAGCTTCTGACAAATGAATTGCAGCTGCCGTACTTTTCGAAAGTAAATAACGGAAAGGCAGAAAAAGTAGAGCAAATTTTCAAATTAGGACGGATTAATTAAGATATCAATGAAGTAGGCCAATTGTCAAGGTTCACAGCTCCATGAAAAAAGAGATTTGCGTTCGCTTTTAAACTAAAGATTTTTAGTTCAAACTCAATTGGATTTGAACACACTTCTATTTTTCCTTTCCTTATTCCCTTAAGCATGCTTTATATCCCAAATAAGAATGACAGGACTTCATTGATAAATCCATATACTTGTAGAGGCCGGGATAGGATAAGTGACCAGATAAGATATGATTTCTCATTAGAAAAAAAAAATCTTACTTACGGGTGGGATTGGACTGATCAAGATAGTAATTGATAGACATGGATAGAACTATTCCTGCTTTATTTTAAAAATTAACCAGCTATGACATTTGTGAAGCTTACGACTAGGAGCAAAGAGGGTGACGGCCACCTCGGCAAAGATGTTGACAGTCTCAAAGGTCACCGCCAACCTCGTCTGGTATGATTGATGGCTGACGCCAACACCCTCCTGCCTCAAATTCATTTCCCTAAAAGAGGAGGGAGATGGGAGACGAATTTGGGTTGTGCCACTGCTGCTCCTCTCGTCCATCTGTGAATGTGTTTTTATCTTTTTTTCATTCTTATCTTATTTTATATTCGAAATTTTTTAAAAAAATCATTTTATGTTTTGAAAATTTTCAAATAGCATATATTCATTTCGAAGGGGTATTTTGATCATTTTACTTTTATATCACAATCCTAGTACTTTTTTTTCCGGTAATAAAGGAGGCACATGGACCTAGTACAAGTAAAGAAAATAAAATTAAATCAAGGGGCATATAAGTCATACTAGTGAGGATCAAACCAAGGACCTCTTAATTTCGGGCAACGGCTTGTGCCAGTGCACCAAGACCCCTTCCTCCACAATCCTAGTACCTAACATAGTCCAAACTAATTAGGATATTGCATTATCATGGGATATAAAATTACCCATCCTATCTTCCTCTTATTCTCTGTCTAATTATGCTTACGGCTTACCACAGACGGACTATTAGACTATAGATCTCTTTGGGAATTGAAAATATATATATATATATATATATATATAAGAAAAACATCAAACTGGTATATGTTTGCCTTCATATATATAGGTACTGCAACTATATATGTAGAAAAGGAAAAATCAATCTAACTAATAAATTTCATAAAAGAAATTATTTTTTACACGAAAATTAGGCGCATGTAATCTTGACTAGATTATCAATCTATCAAACATGGTAATTAGAGAGGTAGGGGATTTGGTGCGGTGATATAAATCATTGCCACAATCATGAGGTTTCTAGTCCAATCCTAGTTATTGGGACTTCTTAGCCCCATTATATAGTTTTGTTATTTTTATTTGTATTCTAGGCTATAAGCCCTCCCTTATAACTGGAAAAAAGAAATGGTAATTAGCATGTTGTGCAAATAGTCCTAGCAAAAATCGAAGTATTTACTTTTTAACATTACATTATAAATTTCATATTTTTAACACATAGTTTAGAGTATATTGCCTCTACACTACACTACAATCAAAAGAGGGTGTAGCGTAGTGACACACGCTCTCACTTGCTGACCTGGAGGTTACACGTTCATACTAATGGGACTACCTATATCTTTTTATTAATTACTTAGGATTTTTCTTTCATCGTACTAGGGTTTAAGCTTCCTTTGTAATCAAAAACAGTATATTGCCTCTACACTACAATACGAAATGATCTAGAGAAGTAGTGACTGGGGCAATGACATGAACATGTCAACTAATCTGGCCAAAAGTTGCCCCTTTTCTGAAAGTGTGAACCACATGCAGTTATCAATCTTTGGCAAGAAGTATGGGAAATGAGGAAAGCAAATCGGCAATGGTGTCAGCACCCCATTTTGGCTCACCAGTTCAGGCAATGCCTATCAACAGCAAACCAGACTACGACTTGAGCATCTACATAGAAGAAAGCTCGAAGAGTAGCAAATTGCTATTCTTTCTCAAGTCAAGAGGGGCAGGCAGATGATTCAAGCACACGATAGAAGAATATACAGAATCATCCAGCAACAGAAAGAGCAAACAGGGAGCTCAGACGACATCCAAATCGGGGTTTTCAGAACGCATCGCCTACAGTGCTATTTTTTGCTTATTCGCTCAACCATTAGAAGATAGTCAATATTGGACTTCAAAAATCCCTTGCGGTGCCAAACAGATGAAAAGTGTCTTCAAACACATTTCGTGGATCATCTGCTTTATACAGAGCAATTTTTTGAATACAGACAACTTTTCAGTGGGAGTCCTAATACGCCGGTTCACTAGAGAAAGGTTAATGCTCGATGTCAAATACAGCCACATCCAACAATTATACAGAGCATGAGCATCGCTTCAGATTGCTCATCGGAAGTCACACAGACTCCTCGAATGACTCCCAAGAGGCTGAACAAGCGTACCTTTCAACGGAAAACCATATCTAAAGACTAGTTTGACAGAACATCGGCAACCCAAGTTAGTCATGCATTGCCCTGAAAACTACAGTGGGCATACGCAATTGGTCAAATCAGACTGCAGAATCCTTTTCAGTTTCTCGAATGACAGAAAAGACCGTTTTTAATGGAAATTCATAATCGGAGGTCCTTTTCATGGAAACTTGACGTTGGATGGTTGGCTAACTCAGTGCCGCTTATCCCAACGCTCAATGTGAAATCCTCAAACATAATCTCGCAATCCATCTAAGCCTTCAAAACAGTGCTTTTAGGGTTTCAGATGCACTTTTTCAATCCTTTGGAGTCTATTCTTAACAAACAAAGATCGCAGCGATCTTCGGATCATCCAAGCAACTCATAAAGCATTATGAGAAATCCGGCTTCGGACTCCTAGGACGTCTCGGGCTTCACATTTGCAGTACCGGCTTATTAGTCAATTATTTAGTCTGATTGACAATGCACGTCAAAATGACCAATACGGAATGTAGATGCGAGATATACATTCAAAAACGGCTAACTCTGCTCTGATTGCCTGAAATGAGCAAAACCGGCTTCCGAGCCCAAAAATCACACGGGCATTCCTTTAGGCAAAATGGGTGATTTCGGGCTCGTTTGAACCGTTTTTGCACACACATTAACAATTTGATGTTCGTTTTAGCAACGAGCCTCGAACGCGCGATCAATCGAGACCCGAACTTCCTCGACTTACCTACAACCCGTGTGGGGCCCACGACATCTTCTCCCCCCTCCTCTTGACAAGGCTAGCCGAAATTTGCAAGTGGCAACCCAACTTGCACTTGTCTTGCATGAAAATATCAAGCCATCATCCAAGATAACACTCCATGACATTAATGCATTTTGGCTTATCTTCATGAAGAATGCATGGAGGAGATTCATCCTTATCTCCATTGAAAAAATTCGGATCCCCTTAATCAAGTGCCCTAATTGCACTTTTCTTCTCTTAATTGCACTTTATCTTCACCTGTATATTGCCCAAAAGTCATTAACTTAATCACAACTCACCACATACCATCTCTCTAGCATTTCTCACTCTTCAAGAAGCTCTCAACCCCCCTTTAGTTCCAGCAAAAATCGCAGCAAGCAAGGGCAAGCAAAACCAAGCAAAACCCTCAAAGACTTAAGTCGGAATCATGGTATTTACCATCCCGGCTTAAATTCAAACTTCACATCCTACATCTTTTCGACCCCCTCTATCCATTTTCGGGCTTAGATTTTAAGTTTGAAGCCTCCAACCCATCGGAACAACCACCACAAACCGAACCCAGAAAACGGTCTTCTTAGGTCAAAAATGGCAACCCGAGTTTCAAGGCCTTCCGGGTCGGTTTGAGTCGCCAAAACCCATCAAAAACCTCCCCACACAATCCTAGGGTGTCAAGGAGTCAAGAAATCCAAGAAAAACCCATCGGTTTTAACCCAGCACGAAAAAACAGCTCGACTGCCTAGTCAGGTCGATTTTTCTGACTGTTCTTGCGGTTTTCTTTCAGATCGGGTTGATCCGAGACTCCTTTCACAAAACGACCACCACAGTCACCTCCGGGGGTCAGTTAAGAGTCGGGAGCCGTTGACCTTGCCTCAAAATTCCATTGGGAGACACCGTGGCGATGTCCGACCAGACTGGTGCTAGACGAGTCCGAAATTCCAGACGTGCTCTGTTTTCCGTGATCTTTGCAGGGCTGTACGGGTCGACCCGATAACTCAAGGACCAAACGATCACCACAGTCACCTCTGGGGGTCAGAAGCCGCTAACCTTGCCTCAAAATTCCATTGGGAACTTCTATGGTGACATCCGACCCGACTTGTGCCAGTCGGATTTGTTCAGTATTCCAACCGAGTTTGTTTGTGCATTTTGGGTCTGTTCAACGAAAAACAACCCAAACCCGACCCAACAGAGGTCCAACTTGACTTCTAACCGTCCCATCCCGCATCTTGAGACTAGGTATGACCATTCTCGATTTAGAGGAGCTAGGACTTTTACATTCTCGTTGCGTTTATGGAGTTATAAGGGGTTTTATGCATGTTTTATTTCCAAGTTTTAATCTTTATGCAATTTCCATGTTATATCATGCGTGTTTATCATCGTTTAACGTGCTAGCATGTCGGGAAATGCTTAAATCGAAGTCGAGGAAACCATATCGACCCGATAAAGACGAGATAACTCTAGGATTAACCTCTTGGAGAGGTAACCGAGGGTATTCTTGACCTTTTCGGGTCAAGACCGGATTCCTTGCCCTGATTTGAGTTGTTTCCGAATCTTTATATTTTCCCAAGTCCATGGAGCCGTTATTGTTTTATCAATTCCATAAATAACGTGTTTGTGCATGTTTGTATGCTTGAATGCCTTTTCCAAACTCTTGGCAATACCGGCTTTGTTAAATACGTGTCATTTATCGTGTTTAACATTTGAGCATGTGAGAAATAGTCGAAATTGGGTTAAAAGAATGCTTGAAACCTGGAACGGGTCAAGGAAACCCACGGCTATTCCCAAGAGGAAAGAGCCGAGAGTTCTTTGGCCTTATTCGGGTTAAGAACGGTCTCTTTACCTCGATGAAATCTATTTCTCGGATTTTGTGCAAATTGCAATTTCAATATCATCGTAAACCCTGCATGCTAACAACTTTAAAACATTGTTTTTAAAGTAAAAATGTATGAATTCAAGTATCGATGACTCTTTCGGGGCCATTTGGATTCCGAGGGTATTTTGGTCATTTTGACCAAATTATCCTCGACCTTCCTGGACCCATCTTGGTCGCCGTGTCATGAATTGTTTTCATTAAATTAAGTTTTTCGGGCACTCAGACTTCATTCAGTGGATCAATTCATTATCTATCTAATTAATGGTAACCTACACATTTATTGCATTCGGCATTTAATTTTAAGCTGTAATCCACAAACGAGTTAATCGGGACGCTCACATGATTAAACCCACTTGGCACTGATAAGTTTGCATGAATTGGTAGTTCACTGATAACTCGCGTCGATGAGTTATCAAATGACGTTAATGCCCTTTTCAAAACTCGCATTTCCAAAATCCTGAAACACGCGATCCGATGTAGCATGGACGTCTAGAAAGGGCTTTTGTGTCTCAAATTGAGTTTTTACCTGATTTCAAGTAACTCGGGTCATGATACAAAAGATCTTTTTAGATCACTTCCGATTAGATCGACCGTCTCTTTGGCTTTTTCGGGGTTCTTGCACAACCCTGGACGATCCAGGGAATTGGTTGACACCGGCTTCAGGCCGAGGTGGCCCGCACTGTGATGTTTCCCTTTTCTGAAAATAATTTTCAAATAAATGGCAGAATCGTCTTTTCACAATTCAGCGACACCCCGAGGGTTAGCTTGACAGAAATACTACAGTATCAGGATAATAATAGGCTACCTGCTCAGGTGCAGGTTCATCTGCAAAGCCTTTTCTTATCCACTGATAAGTTTTTATCATCCTATCGTAGACTCGAGTAACTAGAACGGTTATCTCTGTCACAAATCATGCAAAAATACTGATTAACCTTTCACTCGACCTAACCACATACTAGATAATGGTTAGGTGGAACTCTAGGTTCCAAATCTAGAGTCAAAACACGAGTTTGGCTAATTCAGTGGTGATTCAGTGTCACAATACAGAACAACTGTAAAAGTAATTCACACACATGAGATTTGACTATATTTGTCAAGTTCTCAAAGCAACCGAATCCAAAACGCTTTGCACGATTGCTTGTTTAGCATATGGCATTTGCTTACAAAATACCCCTAGGTTAATAACTTGTTAATTCACGTAACTTGGCAATAACAAACACATTGTCTGCAATCTGCATGCTTTTTGTTACTTTTCTACTATTGCTTGTCCATGCGAGTCGAGCCCGACCCATAGGACGCATTACACTTAGGGTTCAACGCCCTAACCATCGATTACGGGGTTCAACGCCCCATTCACGGTGAGTCGGAGCGGAATAATAACCGAAAGCGAATCAACTGGGATTCAATCATTTGTAATTTGTATTTTATTGTTTTTCTGAGAGCATTGTAAGGATTTTACTTTATACATTCATTTTGTAAGAATCTCAGTCGGTGAGCTAACGGTCCGAGAGTCGAACTAATCGAATCGGTCCAATGCTTGCCCAGACAAGAGTAATCCCAAGATTTCGCGGTTTCGGTTCACGCAGGAATTGAAACATCATAGTTTGATGAACTGTAACGCAAGATTATAAACCGATTCCCCAACACACGAATCTACTTCTCTCTCGGCTTCTCAACCGACATCGTTTAGTTTACCGAATTTCCGGTGTCAAAACGTGTATGTTGAGCGTAGCTTAATTCACGCAGTAAATAATAAAACATGCAAGCCTAGTAAACCAGAGTACTGAAAGGGCGTGCAGGATATAAGCCCACATGTAACATGAACCCCCGAACACGGACTTTCCGGTTCCGTATAGATCAATGCCTCAGCAAAATTAGGTGTTCCATACCCCTAAACCCGGGTAACTTATCGGCCCTCGACCTTCGAGTCCTAAAATGATAAGTGGCGACTCCTTCTCACGCGTGTCCGTCACGCGTCCCCATGGGAAGGTGGACACTCCCAAGCCGCGCGATCCAAAAGCGCGTAATACGGTCCTTGACGAGAGCACATTCGGGTCCATACAAATGGTATGAGCAGCTTCTTGTTGATCGTCAATTAAACATCGAACAATGCCGGAGTCACTTTAGCAATATAATTCTCCAATAGCCTAGTACCCAAAGCAAGCAAGAGATTACTGGGTGATTCTATATCGTCACATGGAGTGAGGAAGCACTAATTAAATTGCATGAAATAAAGAAATTGGTACTATAGTCACTCGGATAATTGCCATAATTATTTTTCAATAAATAATTTTTATTGATTATTTCTCGCCACGTCAGTATGAGGTGGGATCATTTAAAATTTTGTCCAAGCAAGCTCCTTCATACCACTACCATAACTTCAAACTCCAACTAATACCACTTCAAATTATATAGATTATATATTATAGTATAAATAAAAATTGGTCCATCCCTTTTATTAGGGAGAGGAGGATGGTTTTCCCTACTTGTACCCTTCTCTCTTTTTTCTTTTCTTTTTTTTTTCATTCAGTTTCCTTATTTATTTATTTATTTATTTATTTATTTTAGTTTCTTAATTTATTTTAATTATACCAACAAAATTTAAATGTACACCATCTGATAACTGAGAGTCCAACACATCCAATTAAATCAAAATTAGTATTCAGAAGTCCAACACATCCAATCAAATCTAGGTAAGAGCGAAGTCAATCTACTTAATGATAAAACTCACCCGATTGTGAATTTCTCCCTATCATATGACTTGCATCTAAGATTTTTTCAAGGGAAATGAGTGCCAAATTGCCTAACATCAATCCGTATTAGTAAAAAGTCAATTTTAATTTGTTACCTATTTAAGCAGTTTCTTTTTTTTTTTTGCATTAGAAATGTCCTTATCTTTTTCGATGAAAAACAAGGTTATATATACCAACTAAGACTAATTTTTACTTGGGTAAAACTATGACCACGAGATGGCTTTAATGAATTTCGAACCCCAACTTCAAGTAAATTTCGTTCATTTAAAATTAATGGGTCACTTAAGTCTCATTATATTGTGATTATGATATTCTAATTAGACACACTAAAAATTTTAAATTAAGATTAACTTGGAGAGAAATGCTCGCTTTTATATCATATGCTATAAACTTTCCATCTCATGTAGTAGTAACTCAATTACATTTTTTCCCCTGTCAGAGAAGCTGATTACATTTTAATTGAAACAATTTTATTGGTTCTTCCTCACCAGATTATTGTGAGGATGGACCATTGAAAATTTTCTCAATGAGCGGCTACTGCTCGAAAACTTTTGCTATTACTTTCAGCTCAAATTCTCATTTTTCTTTTCTTTTTCTTTTCAGATATAGCTCGATATTTAATCAAGAAGGTACCAGTAATTAATCAATATACCAATAAAATATGTTGTTTTATCCCCCCATTTACGTCCTTATACATATTTCCAGGGATTATGTAGCTATGGTTAATTATAGTTGAGTGTCAATTCCAATCACTAGTCAAGTTTTTAATTCAGGTAGCACTTGTCAACATAATGCAAAAGCATTAGAAAAGATGTTGATTGAGTATTACTAATTCACTTAACAATCAATCAGAATGTTTATAAGTGGGAATTTGTAAACTCATTATGGAGTCAATTTTCCTCTTTCAAATATTTTAAGTGGGTGTTGTACAACCGAATAACCAAGTAATACTCACCGAATATTTCTTATTAAGCATTAAATTCCTTTTTGGTTGTTAACATGCACTTAGTAAATATTGAGTTTTAATTCAATGGGGAATTATGTCACTTTCATTTGGGTGAGCGGAATTATGTCATTTTCACCCATGTAAACTAAAGCGTCAAAGGGTAAGGATGGAAACTTGCTTCATTTCCATTGATAATCTATAACATATATAAAAATATGAAGCTCACTTTTGTATTTCTCCATTTTTTATTATTCACATTTTACCTTCAATGTATCTAGACACCTCTTATAAGTACCAATTCCGACCATTCAATGCATGTGGACAATCATATAATCTCTGTCCAATCTTTAAATGCATGTAAAAAGTATTTTAATTAATACCTCTTAATTATTCAAAAATATGACCCTTCAATTTAATGGTGCCTTTTTATCAAATATGACCATTCAATTGATAGTGCCTTTCTAGAGATTAAATGATAGAATTTTCTTTTACATAATGCACATTTTTTAAAATTCATTTTTAAAAATATTATTTCTTTAATAAAATGCAGTTTTTTCATTTTTATCTCATAAAATCTTCAATCAAATAATCAAATATTTTCTTTTTGCATGCAAAATTTTTACGTTTAATTTTAACTTACATGCAATACAACACGAATATTATATCATATTGATGGTCACAAACAATTATTTATATTTTTCTCTCCATGAAAAATGGCGCCCGTTTGCTCTATATTTCCTTCTCTCTCTCTCTCTCTATAAGTATATATACAAAACGCAAAATGCAACTCTGCCAGTCGTTCTGCTTGCGCCTCCTCACCGCCAAAAGCAACTCTCTCTTGCACCTTTCTTTATCATTCGAATATGGCAATGAAACTGCCTAACCGCCAGAGATTACTTATTGCAACCCGATTCTCCCCAGAACAGAATTTGCTCTTGAAGGGGCCGGAAGGTGATGATTGCTCTCTCTTTATCTCATGATGTCAGTGCGTTCAGAAGCTGTGACTCTGCAACACCTTTGTCGGGCGAAGCGTCTCCTTCGAGTAAATCTCTACCTATTTGCTGTTCATCCCGACTTGCTCATTCCAAAGATTTCTACGTTCTGTTCTGCTTTGGGGTTCAAAACCAAAGGATCGAGTGATCATTTCATATCTTCTTCTTCGTCGCCGGAATATAGGTCTCAGCGATAGCTCCAGCTCGGTTTATGCATGCCATGTGTTTGATGAAACTCCTATTCCAAATTTCAAGGCATGTGCATTTCCACTGGACAGCTCCTTTTATTGGGGTCTGCTCAATGTGATTCTAATATTAACGTTCATAAGCACAAGCTATGATATTGATGATATTTTGGCGGCTAATTCTGTTGCCTCATCGTGCTTTGTTTATGTAGACGATATTGAGGTTGAATTGCTGGATTTGAAGGGTTGCACTGCCCTGGTTTAATGGTTTTAGTGTTGCAGATAGGAAAAGGAAGGAGCAGAAAGGAGGAAAAAATTTCCGGAGAGGTTGGTGAAGGCCTTCAACTATAATAAATTTTTAAAATTACTGGAACATCAGTTTGTTGGTCTTCAAACTAAATTGCATTTCATGGACGGTTAGGTAAGTGTTCTTAAATTTAATCTCATGCTTTCCCCTAATTTTACTTACTATATAATTTTACTTATTATATTACATTTCAATTACTTACTAATGTCAATTGAGAATTATATATGATAGTCATACAATTATTTTTTTTTCTAACTATTTGTGTGTTCAGATTTCTCTTCAGCAGCATATAAATTGAATTTATCTAAATTGTCAACTCTCCTTTCGTCTGATCATCATTAATCAGTATGTATTTTTCTTACTCCTTCATTGATTTACTTATAGAAGCAAGACGTAAGTAGTTAATATCTTAACTAGAGGATCATTCCAGCCTCTCTTTTCAGGCAATCCTTTCACTATTTCTCTTAATTTTGGTTTTTTGCTCATGTATGGACTGAGTGGGTTAGGAGAAGGGTGGCATTAACCGTGCACAAGCTGTTAACTTGGTTGTTTCATACATAATGCGAATATGATTTCTGTAGTTCATTCCGTGACTAATTATATGTACTACGGCGCTTAATTCTCATAAAAAGGAATTGGCAGCTCAAAGCAATTCTTTTGGTTCTTTTTTTACTATTCAGACGGTCATTAATTTATTTATTGGGCTTATCAATTATCTAACTGTTTCATCCCTTTTATAGCTCTGAACCATATGGAAAATTATAGAGGATATTTAAAATGGATGATCAAATAGCTCTGGGTGTTTCACACTGAGTGTAAGTTGTTTCCAATTAATTAATGGATAGTTTTGGATCTTACTTTGGACAATTTCCAAGGAGATTGAGCATGAAAGATGCCGCCCAACAATTGAATTAGCTGTTCAAATCAATAATTGTAGGTCTTCTTAACTGTTCATTTATTGACATATTAATCTTATGGAACTCATCATTTTACTCTTACAGTTTCTAGCCCGTGCCACAGTCAATTGACTGTAAATAGCAGCACCTCGACTTTCGAGAGGCAGTCTCTCAATTTTATGGTGATAATCTAGCCTGCTATTGTTTTAATTTTGCTCGCTTTGATCTTGGCTTGGATTCTTTTCCTGGAACTCAAGTGTGAAAGATCACAGAAAGCACTCGAATCTGCTATTGAAATTAAAAAAAAAAAATTAGGTCTTCAGGACGGTCATCTCTCGAAAAATATGTTCTACAAAACTTACCATCTTACTCTTACAGGTTGCAAGCCTAACTGCTTATGGGCAAGGAGCGAGTGGGGATGATTTTGATATGTGCTACCACCAAATAGGGCATTTAGCAAGAGACTGCCTAGGACTCAAATCTGTCCGTCCTGCTTATGGAGAGAGGTATGGGATGGTTCCTAGGTAAAACATTTTGCAACGCCTGCTTCTGAAATATTTGTCCTGATTTTTGGGTACATTGGCTCCTCATTTTGTAATTACTAATCATCTCGCAGAGTCTTTTTTTTTTCGATGTGAGCAGTGGTATTCAGAAGTCTAATTGGGCCCCGACTAATTCAGTTGAGCCGAGTCGGCCCACTAAGGGTAAAGATCTTCCAGCATAGATTTTTTGCATTCACAAGAAATTGAACCTGAGATCTTGCTCAAGCGGAACAAGCTCAAACCGCTTAAACCAACCCACGTTGATGGCAGTTTGTCTTTGTTTGGAGCTTTGTCTTGATAGATATGTAAGCTTTTGGAACCTTTATGTGTAAATTTTTAATATTGACCAAAATATCGTATTTTCTCAATTGAGTGAGTTTTGATATGTAAGGATGATGTCTGAAGTACAAGTAAGCAAGGCACTTCTGTCTTTATACTTGGATCGAGGTATACTATTCTTAATTTCTATTGTTTTCTACTACTTGTCACCCATAAACTGATGGTCAAATTGAAGTAGTAAATAGGACTTTGTCTACTTTATTGAGGGCAATCATTAAAAAGAACATCAAAATATATGAAGAGTGTTTATCACATGTTGAGTTTGCTTATAACATATCTGTTCATTCTGCTACTAAATTTTCACCTTTTGAAATTGTTTATGGATTTAATCCTTTAACTCCATTCGATTTATCTCATTTACCTTTAACTGAGTATGTTAATTTGGATGGTAAAAAGAAAGCTAAATTTGTCAAGCAGATTTATGAGAAAGCAAGACTCAATATTGAGCGAAGAACGGAGCAGTATGCAAAACACGCCAACAAGGGGCATCATAAGCTGATTTTCGAACCCGGAGATTGAGTTTAGTTGCATATGAGGAAAGAGCGATTTCCGGCGCAAAGACGTTCCAAATTGCTTCCGAGAAGGGATGGTCTCCAAGAAGGGATGGTCCATTTCAAGTCCTAGAGCGCATCAATGACAACATTTACAAACTAAATTTACCTGATGAGTACAATGTAAGTGCTACTTTTAATGTTGCTGATTTGATTCCTTTTGATGTAGGTGATGATTTGATGACAAATCCTTTTCAAGAGGAGGGGAATGATGCAAATCGTAGCACGATTTTAAGGGATCCAGTTCAAGTTCCAATTGGACCGATTATGTGAGCACAAGTAAAGAACTTTAAAGATGAACTCAACGATCTGATTCAAGAGGTTTGAGCTCAAGCAAATTCGTGGAGGCCCATTGGACATGAACCACGTGATCAACAAAGATTCATTAACATGATTCAAGTTATAGAAGATTCCGGACAAGGCTAAAATCAGCAAGTGTTTGAGGAAACTTCTAGAATATTTGATGATCAATATTTGCAACGCCTGCTACCGAAATATTTGTCCTGATTTTTGGGTACATTGGTTCCTCATTTTGTAATTACTAATCATCTCGCAGTTCGTCTTTTTTTTTTCGGTGTGAACCGTGATATCCAGAAGTCCAATTGGGCCTCGACTAATTCAATTGAGCCGGGTCGGCCCATTAAGGGTAAAGCTCTTCCTCAACGTGGATTTTCTGCATTCACAAGGACTTGAACCTGAAATCTTACTTAAGCGGAACAAGTGCGAATAGGTTTAAACCAACCCAAGTTAGTTGTCAGTTTGTCTTTGTTTGGAGCTTTGGCTTGATAGATGTGTAAGCTTTTGGAACCTTTATGTGTAAATTTTTAATAGTGACCAAAATATCGTATTTTCTCAAGTGAATGAGTTTTGATATGTAAGGATGATGTTTGAAGTACAAGTAAGCAAGGCACTTCTGTCTTTACAATTGGATCCAGGTATACTATTCTTAATTTCTGTTAGGTTGCGCAAGGCACCTGATAGAATGAAGGCTTGCTGGAAAAGCTAAGATGCCAATTTAAAGCTCATTTAGGTGGTGTTTTGTTTGGGTATTGTTAGATTCAATTTGGTGCTAATACAATCAGAATAGTTGTAAATTACTGGAAAAGTAAGTTAGGGACTGTTACATTTTTTAGAAGTGTTATATTACGTGCTTGAAGTACATTATAATCCACACGGTAATTTAATATTATGGTATTGGGTAAGAGAAGCACATTGATTGGAAAGATAAGAAATTTTACGACATCTTTATTTTTTTTTATTTATACCTCATACACGCATGAAGGCAATTGCTCTTGCGTTAGGAATAAACCCGATATTGGATTAACAATTAAAACATTGGATCTTGTCTTTCATAATTTATTTATCAAATATTGCCGTTTCAACATGATATTGAAATGTGAATCTGTGATTTATCTAAGTGATATGTTGCTCTCTTAATATGAATCATATGCTGCAGCCAAATTGATTTAAATTATAGACTTTGTATTTGCTCTATAACATTGTTTAATAGTTTTTCTAACTTTCATTTCATGTTCTTTCAATTGAATGCTCTGTATGAGCTAATTTTGCGTAATTTATCTATTATTCAAGTCAAATAACTTTTTAAATTATAGTGGCTGTACATCATGTGCAACGCACGTGGCCTTTTGACTGGTATATATAAAGTTGTAACCCACACATTAAATAGAGTCAGAAACGTAATTTTTTTAACATTATAAAATCAAAAAGGTTAATGTGTAAATAATATTTAGGACTAAAAAAAATACTATCTCAAAGAAAATAAATATTATATTAATGATATATTTACATGAACTAAATGCAAATAATGAGTGATGTAATTGTAAATATATATACAATTAATTCAGATATATATCCAAAAAAATTTTAAAAATAATTATTTTTTAAATTGTCCTCAAAACTTAAATCATTGTATGAGATTTGACTAAAATAAATGTACTTAGATCTCTCATGAAAATAATTGAGTTATTTTGCTAAAATTATACAAATATAAGTTAACTTTATATATATATATAGAGAGAGACATATAAACTTGCCTACAATTAATAGATTAGAGTGTACATATATCTTACGGTCAATATATATTTATATCTCAGTGGAAAGATATTATATATATATATATATGTGGAGAGAAATAAATTACGATCAATAGTGAATTGTTAAATTGATATTAAAAAATATAAATTTCGCCTCCCAACACTAACTAATAAAGCTATAAAAGATAAAGTCTACTAATTATTTGCACTAAATGGTCTCATAATACTATTTTTACCATTAATGCCAATGCCATTCAATGTAAATTTTACCGCCAATGTTGTATAATAGTAAATGTATTGTAATTCATAGATTAATATGTTAAATAAAAATTAATTAATTAATAATACATATAATTGTAAATAATAGTAGCAAATATGACATCGAAGAATACATTAATTTGAATCATTATTGTTATTTCAATAGTAAATAAATATTCATAATCTTAGAAAGATAAAGAAAATTTATAATTATATGAATTTGAACTCTATTGAATAATGTTTAAAACTATTGCAAATCTTAAAAAAGCTCAATTAAGTAAATCTCTTAAGAAAATAATTTATTCATTTTAGCTAAAATTATACAAATTCATGAAATTTAATATATGAAATTTGAGTAAGAATAACACAATAAATAGTGAAATTTATTTTTTACATAAAAAAAATTATCCTCAAAACTTCTTGTGAATAACTCATCAGAAATCTCAATTAAGAGAATATTGAAGAGTATAGTAAAGAGATCAAGATCTCAAAAAGTTACCCATGACAACAATAGATAACGGGAAAATATTACACATTTTCCTTTTACTTCTTCAATATATTTGTAATATATGAATTGATCAAAATTTCTAAAGATATTTGGATATAATTAGTAGATAGTATATACTGTAGAAAAAAGGAAAATTTTTGAAATTTAACTAAAACGATTAAGTTTGAAAAATATATTTGTCGTAAAATTACCAAGCTAACATACAGGCAAAAAAAATTTACTGTACGTATATACATGTGTGTGTATTCTAGAACCCAATTCAAGGCAAATACAAGCAACGGTACGCTAACAATTACAGTAAGTAATCAATCCAGCTAATAAGAAATACAAAATTTACAAAAATAAATCAACTTGACTAATTGGAAAAATTCATTGAATTGTTTCCCTCTATATAAACTTTATGGCCTTTCAACTTTTTTATAAACAAATTAAAACATATGTCTGCGCACTCTGCCAGTGTATAAGAAAATCAATGAAAGTGTAATTTATTCGTTTTTTATTGTTTATTAGCATAATTTATCAAGAAGGCTCCACTCTATCTTTTGTGGACAGCCTTTTTCTTCCCCCGTAATCTTGCTTTAAAACCAAAGTTACTTAAATTAGAGTGGTACAGAACTAAGAGAATTAAGAAAGATATACATATATATTTATATCTAATCATTGCATAATATATAAATTTTTTTCGTAGATATTCACATAAGATTGATTATGCAAATTTAAATATAAAATTTATGACATTTATACTTTAAATATTTAGTTTTTATTTGATAAGTTCATATATTATAATAATTTTACCCTTATAATAATATAAATTATGTTAACATCTAATTAAATATTTATTTGCTAGTACACTTAATTATAACTTTTTTATTCAAATGGGCCTTTTTTGTTAAGCCGAGAAGATGTTGGGTTTTCATAATTAGGCTTAATTGGATTCGATCAATTCTCCTATTTTTTTCTCATATTATTATTTTTTCTGTTAATGAGAGAGCATTACTATAGGAGTCAATTTTACTTAAATATACTAGCCTTTTTACCTGTGCGATGCATGTATTATTGGTTAGAGTGGTTATTTTTCAGTGAATTTTTAAAAATTTTGACATAAAAAAATATTCATTAAGTTATATATATTCTTAAATTGAAACCATTCAAATGTTAGTGTATGCAATAAAAAATTAAGAATAATTGAAAGTGAATTGTAATACTAATTATGGATGAAGAATATGATATTATCTAGAAAATTTATTACATTTTCTTCAATATCAAATTTTAAAAATTTATAATATATGACTTCCAAGTATTTTGTGAAAAAGGAAATGCAAATAATCTATTATCATAAATTCTTCTTGCAAATTTTCACTTTAAATTTTTTAAATAGATTTATCTTTTATTTTTCAAAAGTGCTCAATATTTAAACATGCTTCTTGTATATTAGTAGATTTTTTTTAAAACACTAATTATGTTCGCAAGTTTTCTATAGATATGTTATGTTTGTAATTTTTTTTCTAAATAAATTTTGAGATTACATTTTTTAAATCAAGAATGTGCTTATACAATAATATTATTAAGTATTTAACGATTTATGTATTTATTAATTTAATCTTAATTGTATATATATTTACAATTATTTATTTAGACTACCTTTATATCAAGAATGTGCTTATATAATAATATTATTAATTATTTTAATGATTTATATGCAGTTACTAATTTAATCTTAATTGTATATACATTTAAAATTATTTAATTAAACATTTACCGTTATAACCTTATACTATGTAGAAAATCACATTTCTAACCCTATTTATTATGGGGATACAGCTTTATATATATATATATATATAGAGAGAGAGAGGGATTATAATATGAAAAATAAGTTATAAGTGTGCCTCCCATATAACAAAAAAAAAAAGTTATAAGGGTATGTTTGAAGGTTTTAAATGATGGTATAGACAAGACGGCCATATTATATATACACGCCCATGTTAGATCTGGGGCCCAAGGCCCAGGCCCTATAGGCCTGCTTGGTATAGGACAAGCCGAAGTCCAACCGGTCAAGGCTCCATGGTCCGGCCCCTCGCTGAGGAAGCCAACAGTGGTCAATATAATCTTAGGAACTTACCAGCAAAGATCTTATGCCGAAAACTTTACCTGTTCACTCAAATCTGACTTGGCATCAGCTAATTTTTCAAGCACAATTCAATCAAAAGATCATGGCTGACACTACATGCAATTGACCCACATCCAATCCAGAGATCGACGAGCCTCGAGGGCCTCAGCTGCCTCCTCAGGGAGACCCCGTCATGGAGGAGACAGACCACGTTCAATCATTTTGTTAGATAGAAAGGTTCAGACCACAATCACATAGGTCCACAATGTGTTCTAAAACCGTAAGCTCTCTAACTCATAGCGCTTCAGATTTTAATTTAAAATTTCAACGGGTACGTACAGATTTTGAGAGACCGATGTGCTGTATTTTCTTTTTCTAAATAAAAAATCTTCCTGCTAACAATCCAAAATCGAAAAGGTCAAAAAAAGAAAGGTACGAAAGTGAAAAGGAACTCAAAGCAGACATGGGTTTTTTTTTTTTTTTGGATAGGCACACATGGTTTTTCAGTCATATCAATGAGTGTAATCCTGTAAAAGAAAAGGAGGACGACAGAACGAGTGATGCCTCCTCAACCATTCGAAGCATCCGATTTGTATTTCTTTTCTTTTTTCCAAATAGGAGTACGTAGGAGGAACACCCTATTTCAATTACACTACTAATTACAGAGACTCCAATAAACTCCTGACCGATTCCATTTTGAGTAGGTTAAGCCTAAATGTACGTCCATCGAAACTTGAATACTTAGAACAGATTATATTCGTAGACAATAATTTTCATATAATGAAACAGAAGAACATCAAAGCATGTTTCCTCTCGCAAAGGTGGCGGATCGTCTAGCTCCATTATCTTGATTGGTGGCAGTGCATGTGATCCAATCGCCACTCCATGTTAAGGTCTATCCCATTAACTGAACTATAATTCATAAGGAACGTATTGTTTTTTCAACGAATTTCGCATGCTCTGAAGAGAGAACTTAGGAGGTAAAAGCTCATCACATAAGATAATAATTGTAGGTGATTACCCGATCTCCATAATATACAAGACTCAACAACCGAGTGGTAGAACGACAGCATATGAGCGATTTGGATGATGTGAAACTAAGCCAACAACGACTCGAAATGATCTAAGGGCCGATTGGCTCTTTATTCTATGTGATATAATGATCGACTGAGAGGCGTTGTTCAATTGTCAGTCGGAGGTTTGTGGGGGGGTTTGTGAGGAGGACCCTTTGGCTTCATTTCAGGGGTTGGTGGCTTCAATTTGCGAGGGGGCTTGTATGCATCTTCAACTTCTTCTGCGAGAAGGTGACCATGTGGTGGCTTGTGCTTTGGCGGAGGCTTCTCACCCTTACCCTTGGGCTTGTCCATCTGCTTGACCTCCTCGGCTAGGTTGTGACCATGTGGAGGCTTATGCTTTGGTGGTGGCTTCTCACCCTTGCGCTTGTCCAACTCCTCAGTCTCCTCAGCCAACATGTGACCATGTGGGGGCTTGTGCTTCGGCGGAGGCTTCTCACCCTTATGATTGTCAACCTCGTCGACCTCCTCGGCAAGGTTGTGACCATGTGGAGGCTTGTGCTTTGGTGGAGGCTTCTCACCCTTGCGATTGTCCATCTCCTCAACCTCCTCGGCAAGCATGTGACCATGTGGCGGCTTGTGCTTTGGTGGAGGCTTCTCACCCTTGCGTTTGTCCATCTCCTCAACCTCCTCAGCAAGGTTGTGACCATGTGGAGGCTTGTGTTTTGGCGGTGGCTTCTCACCCTTGTGCTCATCCATCTCCTCGACCTCCTCAGCTAGGTTGTGACCATGTGGGGGCTTGTGTTTGGGGGATGGCTTTTCGCCCTTGCGTTTGTCCATCTCCTCTACCTCCTCGGCAAGGTTGTGACCATGTGGGGGCTTGTGCTTCGGTGGTGGCTTCTCGCCCTTGCGTTTGTCCATCTCCTCTACCTCCTCGGCAAGGTTGTGACCATGTGGGGGCTTGTGCTTTGGGGGAGGCTTCTCGCCCTTGCGTTTGTCCATCTCCTCTACCTCCTCGGCAAGGTTGTGACCATGTGGGGGCTTGTGCTTTGGGGGAGGCTTCTCACCCTTGCGCTTGTCCATCTCCTCGACCTCCTCAGCAAGATTGTGACCATGTGGGGGCTTGTGTTTTGGTGGAGGCTTTTCACCCTTGCGCTTGTCCATCTCCTCAACCTCCTCAGCAAGATTGTGACCGTGTGGGGGTTTGTGCTTTGGGGGAGGCTTCTCGCCCTTTCTCCTGTCCTTCTCCTCGACCTCCTCAGCAAAGATGTGACCATGTGGTGGTTTGTGCTCCAGTGGTGGCTTCTCTCCCTTACCTTTTAAAAAATATGGTGCAGGAAAACATGAGAAGTGGAATATAGTACAAACACTTAAAATTAAACTGAACTATAAAGAGTGTGAATTGTACAGAGGCTGATAAGACCAATCTTCTATTGAATCCAATAATTATATAACACATTAAAGAAACACAAAAATTCTGATTGGAATTTTGATAAGTACCTTTTCCCGGCTTCTCCTCATGTTTCGGCGGCTCGTGCTCTGGGATTGGCTTGCGGCCATCTTCAACCTCTTCTACAAGAATGTGACCAGGGTGGTGGCCACCATGTGGAGGCTTGTCATGTTCCGGATCCGGTTTGTGTTCGGGGATCGGCTTGTGATCATCTTCCTCATACTCGAGTAGAAGCCTCCCCGGGTGGTGCTTGTGGGGTGGCTTGTGGCCATGATCTTTAGGGTGCTGAGGGTGATCGGCATTGATGATGGTGGTGGTGAGAAGCACCACACCAAGGAGCAAAGCCAGCAAGGGCTTGAAAGATGAAGACATGTTTTGAGTTGGGTTTGGGAGATGGGGTAGTGACTGGTGAGAAGTAAGAGGGACGAAAGTGCCAATTTATAGTACTTTAGTTGACCCGTTACGTCACCAACCATGTCACCCATTTTTGGACTTTTATTCTAAAGATTTTTTTTTTTTTTTTCGATTGAGAAAGACATGTGACGGTGGGATTTCTGTGCCTAACAAAGAGAGAGTTGTACTATCACCGGAAACAAAAAAAGGACAGTTCTACGTAGGTGATCAAAGGAATATAAAATTGTAACGCACGCTCTCGTCTGGTGTTTAGAACATTTTAAATTCGATAGTCAAGTGAAACTTCACGTTTTTCCTTATTAAATATTTAAGATATTTATTTTTTTATATTCAGCTCATGTGCTTCTGTTTGTAACAAAAAAAAAACAGAGAGAGTTGTACTCGAGCAGCTAATTTAGAAACATACACGTGTGTATAGAATTTATAGATATATATGAAGACTTGAAGGATGCGCTTAGAATATGAGTGTCGTGATATTCATCATAAAAATGAGTGTTATGTGATAATGTGCTTCTTTTTTCTTTTTCTCTTTTGTTTTTTTTTTTATATAGATAGGCTGTTTTGATTTCAACATATTAATCCACATAATCTACGTGAACGACTTCGAGACTCACCGGGCAAAATAAATTTGGCCATGTTGTTCGTTTAATGACCTAATAAGAAATTCCCTTGCGTTTTTTAATTTTCATATATGTGGATTTTTTTCTCGGTTAATGCTGTTTAATTTGTGTTTTCAATAAACTGAAATTTATCAAGTTCTTTTTAATTAATTAAATAAAAATGCAAGAGCTCCTAATTATCCTCCTAATATTTATTAATTAAAACACCATTCGATGTTGTTAAAATGCCATTTCTTGCCATTGTAAATATAGTTAAGAAAAAAATGTAGAGAAATTTTAGGAGGATTTAGTAAAACTGTTTAATTAAAGTTGCTACTTTCTCTTGTTTTTCACGGCCCTTCCCTATTACAGAAGCCAAAAGGATACACGAAATAAGCAAATACTAAACATAAAAATTATCACTAATAATCAAAGCCATTGTGATGGATGGAACCGTATTTATTTGCTGAAAGTACCTTGTAGTCTCAAGATCACATTAATTATAATTTTTCAGGCTTTGGTGATTTTTTGTCTTCACTTTCTAAAACTCGAAATGTAGCTTGAAGAAATATGAAACTCTTGATCAAAAGAGAGTGCAATGTAGTGGTGTACGTTTTCATCTATTGACCTAGAAGTCATAGGTTTGATATTTAATGAGACTACTCATCCCCCTCTATTAGTTATTTACAATTTCTATTTCATTATATTATGCCTTTCTCCATTTTTGTAATAAAAAAAAATATGCAACTCTTGTAGCGATAAATTGATGAGATTATAACTAAATAAATTCTGTAAAATATAATGTGGATCTTGCAATTGATTTTAGCTAACCTATGCAGCAGCATTGACCATGAGATTTTAATATAAGAGGTTAATATTGTTAGATATGACATGATTTATTCTATATAGCAATACTTCACCCAACGCTTGGACTGAACCAGGTTTGAAAACCCAACACGTGAAATTGATTAAATGTGAGGCATAAGGACACGCTCTATATCGAACCTACCATTATCGAGTGATCCAAAATATTCATGACTTATTAAATATAGTGTTATTTATTTTACTTTTTATTCAATTATAGCTCACATTGCAATTTTCTTTTTTGCCTTCTTCTGATATAGTGAAGCTGATAAGGATCCTGCATATAGAGTTGAAATTTTTTGACAAATAGGCCTCTTAATTATTATTCTAATGTAAAGAACCGAGGGGCTCTATAACTTTTGCTATCACTTTCTCCTTAACCTCTACTTTTCTTTCGTTTCAGATTTAACTCGATAATTTAGTCAACTACGGTATCATTAAAATCAAAATCAACAAAAATCCGTGGTTTTATCACCCAATTTACGTCATCGCACGTAATTCCAACGCACACATGCATCCGGAATCCAGGGATTAGTTAGTCTATTGTCTTGGTTGAATATGTATCATTACCAATTACCGATTGAGTTTTTCCATTCAGGTGGCAACTAATAATTATATATTAGGCATTTCCTTCCTTTATGGTTGGCTATTAATACTATATTAATAATTAATATTGAGTTTTATTTCAACGGTGAACAATCATAATCACCCTCAATAACTTTATGGCTTCTCTACTTTTATAAACTGTGGATCTACAGATGCAGTGTAAGTGGAAAATTGTTTCATCAAAATAAATACTAACAAAAAAAAATTAGCGTAGTAGCGCACATCTTCATCTGTTGACTTAGAGGTCAGAGGTTCGATACCTAGTGGGACTACTCGTGCCCATTTATTAGTTATTTAGAATTTTTCTTTTATTGTAGTAGGCATCGAGCCTCTCTTATAATCGAAAAATATAAATACTATCACATCCACTAAAAATAAATAAATATACTACCACAATGTTAAAAAAAGTATATAACAATTACGAATTATGAGAAACATACTAGCATATCTAACATTACGAATTATCATATATTAGTTTAATTGCGTGCGTTGAATTAATAACACGAAATTACTTAAATTGAAGAACCAAATGATAACAATTAAATTGAAGAAGCAAAAATTTCCAATACTAATTTTCAGACAAAAGAATTGCATTAATCTCTTTTCTTTTTTACCTAGAAAATACTGTAACGTTCTTAATGCTGAGATTATATAGAAATATAAAAATACAACGATTTCAAATACGATGAAAATAGGAAAATATGCAATAAAAACTATCAATCAAAGTAAAATGGGTGAAAATATTCATTCAAAAAAGATGGGGAGAAAATCTAGCCTACAATACAATAAAATATGTGGGGTTAATCACATATTTTCATAATTCCGTAAATGCCCCTACCCACAGTGCCACCGTTTCGCCCGTACATTGCTACCATCGGCAGCTACTCGCCAGTCTCCGCCGACTCTCCTTCCATTCGCTCTGTATCTGCTGGCTCTGCTACGGGAACCGCTCCAGGCCCCTCGACGCCGACACCTTCCTCCATCTCTTGTGCCGCTGCCTGGCCTTCCTCCGCGGAATGACCACCTTCACCCACCCACCCAACTCTGCACTGAATAGACACGGCTTAAGCTTCGGCTCCGAAGAGACGGTTATCCTTTGTTTGGTTTTACAACTTATTTTTAACTCTATGCACTTAATTTCAACTACACAATTATTATTTTTTTTTCAATTTTTTAATCATTCAATTCAATTTTTAATACTAAATTCTTTCAACTATTCATTATTTTTTATACAATTCAACAACACAATCATTACTTTCTTTCAACTATTCATTATTTTTTACACTTTTTCAAATAATTTAATAACACAATCATTACAACCTAATTAATTTATATATATTCAAAGTTAAAATAGAGTTGAACTCAAATGCTAAACAAAGAATTAATCTTCCCCTCTGAACGGACTCATCTCCTTTGGTCGTTCTTCTACGGTCGCTGCTTAATTACACCGCAAGAGTATAACATCCCATTCCCAGTCATTCCCCTCCACCCGCTTTCTTCCGATGCGCACAAAACAGAACGCTGGCCACCAATTGCTTTGTTCGGTTGTAGGCGATTGTCCCGAGTCGACTGAGCCAGGTAAATGCCTTTCTCCATCCGCTGGCCACTGAGCATTTGCTTCCTCTCAATTTCTGCTCAAGATTTGCTTCTCAGACTCGAATCTTGTCGGCCCATCTGTCGATGTGCAGTCATTGATTCTGCACTGTTCTTCCTTTTTATTGTTTGAAGCCTCTATATGAATTTGAAATTGGTTAATCAGTAGGGTTGACGAGAACAAGTAGAAGAGTACTGTCATGCCAGTAGATTTCCTTAACTTATAATCATAGCATTTGATAACGAGATTAAGTTTAATTGAATTTGATTTAGTTTAATTTGAGAAGACAAAGACAAAAGTAGTTAGAAAAAAGTATATGAGAGACTTTGAAAAATATAAAAAGTGTTGTTGAATTGAGTAAAAAGTGTTGAAATTAAATAAAAGTGTTGAATAGTTTAGAGAATTTAATATTAAAAAATTAATTTAAAAAATAGATAAGAAAAAGTACGATAGAGAATTTGATTAAAAAAAAAAAAGAGTTTTACTTTGGTTTTGATGATCAATGGTGACGTAGACTTGGGTGCCTTCACGTTGGACCACACTAGCCTGGGCGACATCATCGAATGGATCTTATGTGCCCAGACGGGTGAGGCCTTGCTTGTGTTCTTTGAGGTGGAGATTAGGCAGGTTTCATGAACTCTGCATGAACCTGAATCTCCTATTAAGATTTCTGATAAGTTGCTCATTTGCTTGTTCTGATAAGTAAGACTTGAATTTTGTTTTTTTGGCTGATTTCGTTTTGCCGTCGTGGAGAATCATTTATTTTAGACAACTTATTATCTTTATATTTATTTATAAAATCTTGAGCAGTTATTCTTTTATTTTATTTTTACATATATTTTCTTCACTTTGTTTTCTCTTGTTGTTATAATATTTATCTTTGTTTAATTTTTTCAGTCAATTATATTAACTTTTATGATTTCAAGAATTTTATTGGGAAAGAGGGAGCTTCCTATTACTTTGTATTGTTTTTTCGCTTTCGGCCAACGGATCCTACCTTTTGAGTACATGCTGGAGCTATACTGATATTCATGAAATTATCACGACGTCTTGATTTGATGTTTCCACATCGAAGAATCATCATTCGTGATTTCAGATAATTTTTATAGGCAGTACTATGACTTGCTATGGCTTTTTTGAGTAGCTTTGTCCGCGCCCGGACTCACTACGTCCACTACCAACTAATGAATTTCTTATCAGTGCCATGACTGCTCTATGTGTAGGTGGCTTATATTGTTTTACTAACTTGGGGAATATATCCAAATTATATTGTCTCTTTGATGATAATCAAAATTGTTTGGTATTCTTCTTTGATGATTATTAATTTACAGATTTCAAATTCCTTTTAGACCGTAAAGCTTAATATTATACGATATGATCATTAATCACTAGATAAAATGGTCAGTTTTGGTTATAGCCTAAACTGCAGGATGTTTTTTTTTTTTTGGAGTATTCATTTCATGATTTTTGTTGAGGTGGTTGTTAGTTATACGCTGTAAGACAGTGATAGTGGTTAGCTGCTTTGCACCTGCAGATTTGCGCTAGATTGTGAAGCCGGGAAGTGAAGAATAAAATATCATAGAATTGTGTCATCAGGAACCCTTACAATACGTGTTTAGCGTAATTGCGAGTCCAGTCTCTTAATAGGGACTTATTCTGCATATGAAAAACCACTTGTGTTCTGGTGTGGCAGACAGTGCAATAGTTATATAACATCTCACTCTTTAATGGATGATTGTTGCGGCCCTTTTTAAAGACTTTGGATGCATTGTAGTAGCCACGAAATCCTGACTTCGAGATGAAGATCCTTATATCACTGAGGGTATTGGATGTCTAATTGATGTATTACTGCCTACCAATCTGCTCACTATGTGAGCACCTCTATGCAGAGTCAACACCTTTTGAAGGCCTTGAAGTTGGGTGATTCTATTCCTCTTGGAATTGGGTCTGATATTTTGCACTTAAATAAATGTCTCTCCTTCGGGAAATTGCTTATGTTGTATAGTCCTAGGAGGTGACGATATTGTACATGCATTCTGTAGTTAGCAACAGCAGCAACATATCGTGGTTTATAGGTCTTTTAAAGCAAAATACATGCTAACATAATGACAAAATGAAAACTACCATGGCACGTGCAACTAACGATTGCATCACAAAGTTATCAGGGACTTTTCTTCTTTCTATCCAAAGGAATAAATTCAGGAACACCGTTATCTTGTGTTAGACCTTTCAAATTTAGGGTGTTCTTGGTACTTTTGGAGAACTTCTGCAGAATACTACAGTTTAGAATCATTGGAAGTTCCAAACAATAAAGAATGACATAAAAAAAACGAGGTTAAAATCAAATTTGTCAAAAATCGAAAACTTTACTGTGCAATAACTGTTAAACCACTCAAGGAAATTGAGTGTTGTATACACCAATAGCTTACTTACAGCCACTAAAGGCTAATTATATAAAAATTTAGGATAAATTGCACTGATAGCTCAAAAAGTTTTACAAATATTACAATATGGTACAAACAGTTTTTTTTACTACTTAATGGTACACAATCTTTCAAAGTTGTTTCAGTGTAGTACATAACGTCATCTCACGATTGATGCCGTCAAGCCGAATGCTGACGTGGCTCACTATGGGTCAACACCTTTCTGATGTGACCAAAACAGTAAACTAATTTTTCCTCTCTCTCTCTCGTCTCTCTCTTCTCTCTCTCCCCTCTTTCCTCTCTCTCTATCTCTCGTCTCTCTCTCCCTCCCGATCCCTCTCTCTCATTGTTCAATGGGAGATCTTGATTCGTTGGAGCTATCTCTCGATCTCCATCTCCATTGTTGATTTTTGTGCAGATGATGATGGCCTATGATGATTAGCTGTTCATAGAGGGAGGATGAGAGAAGAAAAATGATCGAGATGGTGTTGATCAGAGGAAGGGAATGACTATGATGAGAGGATGGCAGAGTGGAGATGAGGATCCGCAGATGATCCGGTTGCTTGTTAAGGTCATGGAGCAGGAGGTGGTAGGGTTGGGGATAGGGATGCTGAGATGATCGAGGAACAGGAGAAGAGAGGGAGGCTTGTGATCAGATGGAGCAATAGTCAGAAAGGAGAAAGAGTTGTAGGGTATGGCTGAAGGATGGGATGGATAGATGTTGCAGGAGTAGTAGCTTGTAGAAAGTAGAGGAGGAATGAAAGCAGCAGGATAGGTGCAACAAAAGCTTTATTTGTGTACTAACAAGTAACAGAAAAGAAAAACTTTTGAACCAAGCAGTAACATTTCTGAAATTTTTTAGATCATAGGTGCAATTAACCCTTGAAAAAAATACATTCTCTAACCTATCTCTCACTTCTCCCTTTTCTTCCTTTCCTCGTAGAATCCACCGCACTGCGATTGACCCCAAGGTCCGTCAGGTCAGTTTCTTCGCCCCGCCCAACTACTTCCAGTCTGGCCCCCTGCCCGACCCCATCTCCGCTGCCTTCATCGTCCGCGCCTCCTCTTCCTCCCCATGTTGGTCATGATCCACCCTCACCCTCCCCTCTCTCGGTCTCTCACCCTGTCGTTCCCTCCTGCTACACTGCCACTTCGGAATGGGGGACATCAAATGGGCTTCTCATTATCGATTTCATTCTATCGTTTCCGTTTTCAAAGCAAGATCTACAAATCAATCAATCCCCTCTCTCTCCCTTTCTCAGTTGATTTTTTTAAGTTGGGATTTCGAAATTAAATAGGATAAATGTGTATTATATCAGTTTCAATCTTTATTTTTTCCTCGTGAGAGATCAAATGAATTGAACGCTAATCTAATTGAATTCGAGTATTGAGTGTCTAGAATTTGAAAATTCAGCTTGGAGGAGGAGAAGAAGAAGAATCGAAGAAGAGGAGATCTTGATTCGCCGGAGCTATCTCTCAATCTCCATCTCCGCTATTGATTTTTCTTGGGTTTTATTAGGTCTTCTTGCTTTTTACTTTGAGTAAAGAGAGAGACGAGACAGAGAGAAACGAGACAAAGAGAGAGGGGAGAGAGAGAAGAGAGAGACGAGAGAGAGAGGGGGAGAAGTGAGAGAAAGAGAGAGAAGAAACATCCGTTTGCTGTTTCGGCCACGTCAAAAAGGTGCTGATACGTAGTAAGCCACGTCAACATAGGGTTGATGGCATTAATGGCGAGATGACGATATGTACTATACAGAAACAATTTTGAAAGATTGTGTATCATTAAGTAACAAAAAAAATAGTTTGTACCATATTGTAACATTTATCAAACTTTTTGGATCACCAAGACAATTTATCTAAAAATTTAAGGTCGAAAAGAGCAATTGGATAATCACCATCAACATTAAGGAGGAAAACTTGAAATTGGATATCAATAGTGATTCTCTCTATATTTCTTTCGGCCTTAAATTTTTATATGGTTATACTTAAGAGGTCATGAGAAAATTAATAGATCTTATCAACATTCAATTTCGTTGAGCAGTTTAAGAGTAATTGCAAAATAAATTTTTGGGTTTTGTGAGAAAATCCAAATCTCAATCTCATTTTTTGATATTCTTCCTTATTATTTCAAATTTCCCGTTGATTATAAACTGTAGTACTCCATATAAGATTTTCAAAGACACTAACAATACTCCAATTGGAGGTCTATGGCAACAGAGTCGTTCCCGAATCTGACGTTTTGGATGAAAGGAGGAAAATTCTCTCATTCTTGTTAAAGAAGTATCGTGCTTATTTTTCACTCAGTTTGATAGGCACCTTGCGAAATTTTAAAGATTAAGGACAAATATAGAAACACCCCATAGTTTGGAGGGGCAAATTGTATTTATCTCTCATAGCTTGTATTATCTGAAATTAATCATCGCACATTTTATCACCATTACTTTTTCTTTTTCATAAGTGGAACCTTTATCACTATTTGTCTCAATAGTACTAGAACATATTTAGTTCGTAACTGAACCTGCAGACTGAGACATCAAACTTCCGGTTGGACGATTCACGTACCTGTACCCGCTAACTGAAAGCTTCAATGTGTGATCCGGTTCTGGTAATAGTGATGAGGGAAAGTATATATTTGGTATATATCCTTAAAGTTCAAACTTTGAAGCAAAGCTTATATGTCTATTTCGGGTTAAAATGACAAAGCATGTCTGACAGTATAATTTATTCAACGTGATGGGTTTCTATCCAAATTTGCTCGAATCGCCTAGCTTTCACACTCAATAATATACTGTACAAATTGCTGCCAATGAAATAAATGAATTTTTATTTGTAAAGATGAAACTGCTTACGTGGGCTACTCCACTGTTCAGTCATCTTATAACATAAATAATAATTGATGAAGGTCCTTATGTCATCGCCCATCTCAGCCACGATAGTGACACTACATTTCTAATCAGCGGATTGCACGAGAGGTGACAATATGAAGGAAGGAAATCAATGTGGCCCGTATATTTGAAAAGTGGATAAGTTAGGTTTGACTCGAAGGAAGTCCAGCGACCAAACGAATTCACAGACATAAAATCCTTGGTTTTCAAACCAAGAGCAAAGACGGAACCTCCAAAGACAATGGGACGTAAGAAAGAAAGTGTATTATAGTGGAGCACACCTAGGAGCGAAGCCACGGTATCTTCACGAGGCAGCTGCCCCCTTGAAATTTGTAGCTCCCCCAATTTTTCACTCATAAATTACATTTTTTTTTAAGTTTTGCCCCATCAATTATAAATTTTTAGGATTTTGCTCTGCTGAGAAAACATATATGCGTTATAAATGTCTTTTGCCCCAGTTGAAAGAAAATCCTAACTTCGCCCTTAGGCACACCCTAACCTAATAATCAAAAGGTTAAAGATTCGATTTTTGTGATGGGATTAATTTATTCTCTTTTATTAAATACTAGTAATTCCACACAACGAAAATACTAGTAATTCCATCCATGCGTTGCGTGGAATTAGTATTCATGACAGTCACTTATATATTTTATTATTTAATTAATTCATTAAAAATATTTATTTACTTATGATTGTAAAATTAAATTTACGATATTTTCATGTTGATGATGAACAAAAGAAGTTAAATTCGTCGTATGAAGTTAGTTATATTAAATATTTGATTTACATAAACAATGTACATTAGTCACTCAAAAAGCATTAATTTATACATTTTGTCTATAAGATTATTAAAATCAAATGAATAAAATTATTTTAATCAAAATTAAGGTAATTAATTATAATTATAATATAAATTTATCTCAAGCATTATAGGGTTACTTAACATTTTTATTAATGCATTTTATTTTGAAACCTCCATTTATATATTTTCTTTGTAACTCTTTTGTATTAATTCATGTTCGAACCGACATTTTTTATTTTTAAAATTATTTACTTTGTTTTAAGATATTTCTTTTTAGTTTCTATCAACATTTGTTAGTTTACTCCAAGATTCTAATTATAAGGGCGATATATCTTACATAGATATACAAAATATATAAGTATAAAATTATCTTAAAATCATTATTTTCTTAGTGATACTTTTATTAATCTCCATATTAAAAGAAATTAGTTTTCTATACTTATTGTTAACACGAAGCTTTAAAATTTCCTTAAATTTTCTGAAAAAACTCTTGATCTTTTGAAAAAAGCAACTTATCTAGGACAATTATCTTTAATAATCTATATTTGGTTATCATGTTTGCCCTTTGCAATTGGATTCTCTGGCGACTATATACGTCTAAGGAATGTGGATGATATTTTATTTGCTTACATTGACCAGCCAGCGCATCGTTACCAGTGAAAGTCCTATTTGCTGATAATACCCCGAAATTCTATTGCCAAGACAAAACAATAACAACACTTAAAGGAAAAAAAATGTTAGTGATGCTGCATTCAAACAAGGCCGACCTTATCAATTTCTTCTTTGTTTTTTAATTTTCTCCGACGAGCTGAGAAAATGGCCAAAAAGCTTACGCGAAAAGTCTATAGTTTACCTGGAAAATATCTTCAGAAAGTAACTGAAAAATTTGTGAGGTTATCATAGTTATTAATTAATTTAAGCATCATCTCCTTGGGATTATGCAGGTTATCAGATGCAGGTTATCAGAAAGGCATTATTTCTCTTTTTCCGATAAATAAACGCATTACTTTTATTAGATAATGATCAAATTCATATGGCTCTGTCAAGAGACAATTATAATTTATTATGTGATTATTTATTTTGAACTTTTTATATAATTAATTTCAAGCACATAAGGAGCTAGAAATGAGTAGCCATGATATTGCTTTTAGTACACGATTATGTAGTGTGTTCGCTTATCTCTATTAGGATTGATGAAAGCACAAAAATTGTAGAAGTCCTTTTAGTTTTTCTAAATACCCTTCCCCATTTCATGAAAGTAATTAATGGGATTTATTTCTCAAGATAATCATATAATCATGCCAGCAAGTCAAGTCGTTGAACGATATAAACTGAGATTTTAGAAACTCGAGGTAACGACGTTAACCTCCCTTTATATAATTTACAGATAGATATGTAGACAGATAATTCCTTTATAATAAAAAAGTGAAAAAAATTATATTATATTGATGAGATTGGGCAAATAAAATTAAGTGAGGAAAAATTAGACAAAAAGGGAAAAACGATAAATTGAATCAATAAATGAACGAATGAATTGGGTATAGGAGGGTAATTGTTGGGGATTCGAAGAGGGAAGAAATTCTACTTCTCTAATTTTCCGGGCATGAACATAAAATATTAACTTATTTAATGGTTAGTTAATATTTCTTAGGTATATTTTTATAATTAATTGGAAATTGGCTCTCACTTTTCTAATTTTCATGCATGAATTTAAAAGTAATAACTTGTTGAATGGTTATTTAATATTTTTTAGGGATTACTAATAGGCAGGTGCATACGTTGCACTTGTAGTACGATATATTGATGAAATAATATTTAAAATTTAGTCTATTATTATGCTTGATTGTAATTACTAAATTATATAAATTCATAAGGAAATGTTGGACCTTGTTTTTGGTGGTTAGTGTAGTTTCCTCTTCTTCATGGATTTCATCTACTTTTTTACGAATATTCCATTGGATATCCTCACTTCTTTTCTCTTAAAAATCTTGTTGATAATTACTTTTCAAACATATTTCATACAAAAATCGTTAAAGAAAAAAAGAATTTCTACTTTTCTTTGACGATATATTTGGTTTTCTACATTTGAATATAATGGGAGGTCAAATAAAATTTCAATTTTATTGGAAATTATATTTTAAAAAATTATAATGAAATGATTCAGACATGGGTCTTATACCAAATAACATGATGACAAGCCACCTTATTCCAGAAAATTAATTTTCTGCAGGAAAAATACCAATCCATGAGCTATATTTGTTGTATGATGTTTTTCATGGAAATTTCATCAACAAATATTTTTATCTTAATAAATGTTTTTAGAAAGAACTATCCAACCTATTTCTAATAAAATTTTCATTGGTAAGTTGTTTGAACAATATCTTATTTACAAAGTATTTTGACATATTATTAGATGAGATTCTGATGATTATTTCGTTGAAAGCTCTTGAACTCATTTAAGATGAAATTTCTCTGGATAATAATCTATCAAAAATGCTGGAAGTTTCTTTACAATAACTCCCTATTTATATCACCCCGTCATAATCATTTCGGAATATACTTTATTTACGCATGTCTACCTATTTAGGCCACCCCAAAATAGAAATTTTGAAATCATTCTTCTCACAGCGAAATGTTCATTCGTTATCCAATACAAGCTTTATATAATGAAACCATATATATCCATGCAACTAATGTATTTGAAGATCACTTAGGCTCGAACCTGTATTTGTCGGAACCCATTGAGTTTTTGGATATCAAATGGTATATATCGAAATAAAAATTTCTCTAACATAACATATTAACTTGGCCTTCTTTCAACACAATGAATTCTTTAGAAAATGAAAAATATAAGGTTGATTAGTTATAACTGATTGAATTTATGAAAAAAATAGGATAGTTTGTCATTCGAAGATGGGTAAGCACCTGTTGCATTTTAAAGTTAAGTTTTTATATCCGATAAAAGAGTGTTCAACTAAAAAATAAGAGTAAGATATATATAACGAGTTGTTTCTGAATAATGAATAAATAAAGAAAGTTCACTTAAAGATGCTATAAGATGAAAAAGTTCTAGAAAGATGGAAATAAAAACTCCTCGAAAAAGTAAATCTCCTGACGAAAGATATCGAAAAAAATACTTCATTAAAACACTTAAAATATGTTAATCTATTTAGTCGTTGATTTCAAAAAGCATACATAGACATAATTGCAAGTTTACATTCACCTTTTATCACGTCCCCCAGCTAATAATCATCACAATCCTAGGGGTAAGACTTCTTCTACACTCCCACGCTATTAAATATTAGTTCTCGCCCTTTAAAAGGTACCTTTCACAGGCACCAATCAAACGCAACCATGTCAGCGTCTGCTAAGAAGAAATTGTGCTTCAAAATCTAAAGTCATTCCCTCTCCTCTCCCCATTCTCAGCTCTCTTCTCTACGACACTCCCCCATTCCAGAATCGAGGTTGTTGGCTTAGCACCGATTGCTCCTTGCCTACTCAGTCTCTTGCTAGCCAACCTACGACATCGAATCAATGATCAGTGATGAGCCCCAGATCATGGCGGCAAGATCCTCAACAATGAGATATCAGATTGCCTGGACAAGATGGTAGGATTGTGATCCTGATAACATTGAGGTTGCAGTGGGTGGGGTGCAATGAGCATCATGTCGGCATTAGTGGCTTGGCCAAAAGAAAGAGAAAGAAATGAGACAAAGAGGGATGGAGAGAAGAATTGAATAGAGAGGAATAAAAAAATGGACCATTTTGTGTTTTGATTTTAACTGAACAATTTTCCAATGTAGTGTGTCAAACCATTATTTTTTTTTCTGTAAATATTTCAAAAGAAAAACAAAACCTTTTGAAGCAAGACCAGAGATATACATGTGAAAAATTAATCTTCGGATGTTGTTGCATGTCTTCATCGAATTTCGATCTTCTCTCTTAGACAATCTCTCCTTAAGGAAAATGCTTCTCTCTCAAACAAAGTGTCCTCCAAATTTGCGAAATGTTGGGAAAAAAGTTGCTTAAATTAATCGCCATATGGTCTTCCCTACATGAAATAATGATACTTTCCATGTAAATGTTGTAGAACATGGCAAAATTTCTCATTGTATCTTTCAAAAAAAGTAAGAATAGTTCGATTGTTATCTTGAATATAATGGAATCACACCATTACTTCAAGAATTGATGACATTTAAATGTCTTTCCATGATAGGGCACCATTATCTTTTGTTAGGAAGTGAAATGGCACGATGAGATTTATTTTGCACAAAAGGCAACTTTTTCTGAAAAGACTAACACTAATTTGATATAAGGGTCTGGTTATGAATTATAAAAGTGGAAAAGGACAAATAAAAGGATGTAAATTGAAAAATAACAAATGTGGAGAAATAAAAGAGAACTTTACACTTTTATAATTAGTATATATATAGGAACATATATATGTATATGTATGTTATATTATTAATGAAAAAATGCATTTAGAAACCGATTCTTAGCGTGTGGGATAAATATACATGCTGATATATATAGAAAATTATACTTCAATAGACATATAGAGGGATATAGATGCATACATTTCAAAGTTGAAAGACATTTTTAAAAATAAAAATCGAGAAATACTTTCAAAGATTTATACTTTTATAGATGTTATAAAAGTAAATTATTATACTTTTATTTTTTATTATACTTCAATAGAGGATTTATTGATGAAAAAATGCATCTGGAATAAAGGATTGGTGTAAATGGCTTGAAATAGGCGAAAATGTACGTACAATTATATTTTAGAGGAATAAAATAGAGAGATAGGAGGAGGACGTAGATGCATGCTCTTGAAAGTTTCAAGAGTATTTTTGGGGAAAATAAATGTGGTGTAGAGAGTAAGTAAGCAGATAACCAAAAGAATCGTTTAGTGAAAGAAGTAGTAGAAGTAGAAATCTAAAAATATCAGGTTCACCAATACTGTTTGATTGTGTGATTTTATTTATTTTATATTAGATATAATTGAGTGATTATATTATTAAAAATTAATGATAGAGAAGAGTATATATATGCAATGTGTCGTTTTAATTGTGATTTAGAAAGTATAATTAGTAGTTGTAAGTGTGGAAACACTTTAATGAGTTAGGTATATATTGTTAAATTTCTATAAGGCATTATTTTTTTTCTTTTAATGGACGCTAATACGAAGGGTCATATTGTATTTTCAATAGAAAATATATCTTCATACATTAAATGAGTGAATGGAGTCCAAGAAGATGCTCAGGTACACCGAATCAATAAAACAGGAATTAAGAAAAATGCCTACATACATGGAAGGGTAAAATGAGAATTTTGGATGTGGAGAAGCACAATAATGAGCTCTAATAGAAGGCACAATTGGTAGCCATAAGTGGGAAAATACGTTAATGATTTAGGTATATATTGTTAAATTTCCATAAGGCACTATTTTTCTTTCAACAGACACCAATACGAAATATTATGTTGTATTTTAAATAGAAAATAGAAAACATGTCTTCTTACATTGAAAGAGTGAGTGGAGTCAAGGAATATATTCAGGTACATTGAATCAACAAAATAGGAATTAAGAAATAAATATGTATACATGGAAGGGTAAAATGAAAATTTTGAAATGTGTAGAAATACAATAATGAGTTCAAGAATTTTACATATGTAGTAGATTATTGTGAATAATGGAGCAATTCAACTCAATTTCCATTGAATAATTCAACAAAGTAAATAGGTTGTGCGATTGTACAAAGGGGAAAAAGAGAAATTAATGGAATAACTACACTACCGGAAATAATACAAAGATTCTTAATATACATTCTATCTTTAATACTCCCCCTCAAGTTGGAGCGTGAGGATCATAAATGCCCAACTTGGAAAGAATAAAATGGAAGCAATCTCGACCTAGTGCCTTGGTGAAGATATTTGCCAACTGAAGCTTTGTAGACACATGGTTGGTAGTCACAATTCCCGATCTGATGTGTTCACGCACAAAGTGACAATCAATCTCTATATGCTTGGTGTGTTCGTGAAATACTAGATTAGCAGCAATGTGTATCGCAGCCTGATTGTCACAGAATAGCCGAGCTGGCTTGTTCATTTGTATCCCAAGCAAAGAAAGAAGATTGCGCAACCATATAATCTCACTGACAGTTTCTGCCATAGCTCAATACTCTGCTTCAGCAGATGAGCGAGAAACCGTAGTTTGTTTCTTTGTTTTCCACGAAACGGGACATCCTCCAAGTGTAATAAAATATCCCGTAATAGAGCGGCGAGTCAAGGGACAACTCGCCCAATCCAAGTCACAAAAAGCTTGAAGATCCAGAGATGTAGGCCGTAAGTAGATTCCTTGCCTCGGAAATTGCTTCAGATAACGGAGAACCCTCATAGCGGCATCCCAATGATCCTGACGTGGTTCCTGCATGAACTGTGCTACAATATGGACAGAATAACTTATCTCTGGCCTTGTGATAGTCAGATATATAAGTCTTCCAACTAAACGCTTGTACTTTCCCGGATCTGACAACATATCGCTGGAACTCGTGGATAGTCGATGACATTGCTCTGTAGGGAACGGTGATGGTCACGATGCCAACATACCACACTCAGTCAGAATGTCGAGGACATACTTTTGCTGACTAAGGAAAAGACCTGAGTCTGTTCTGGTGACTTCGATGCCAAGAAAATACTTTAGACACCACAAATCCTTTATATTGAAGCACTTATCTAGATATTCCTTAAAGGAATCACAATGACTAAAACTGTTGCCCACTAGGATTAGATCATCCACATAAACGAGCACACCTATAAAGATGTTACCTCGATTAAAAGTAAAGAGGGAATGATCTGCTCCAGATTGGATGAATCCATATTGTTTAAGCATAGCAGCAAACTTGGCGAACCAGTTTCTTGATGCTTGACGGAGCCCATATAGCGACTTTTTAAGTCTGCACACAGTTCCATTCTTCGATGCTGAAAAGCTAGGAGGCAACTCCATGTACACTTCTTCCTCCAAGTCTCCATATAGAAATGCATTATTCACGTCCATTTGGTGAAGATGCCACCCTTTCGCCATGCCACCGTTAATAGACAACGTACTGTTACTAACTTGGCCACTGGTACAAATGTCTCATGGTAATCCACTCCTTCGACTTGAGTGAAACCCTTCGCAACCAGACGAGCTTTGTAACGTTCTATGCTTCCATCAGCCCATCGCTTCACTTTGTAAACCCATTTACAACCAATAGGGCATTTGCCAGAGGGCAATCGCTCAATCGTCCAAGTCCCATTTAGTTCAAGGGCACGAATTTCTTCTGCCATTGCATCTCTCCATCTTTTGTCTTGGACGACTTCTCGATAAGATGTCGGCTCTCTGTCAAAATCAATCGCAGCTAGAAATGCTCTATGTTGATTAGAGAGAGTTGAATAATTGATAAACTTCTCAATGGGATAGGACATACCTGAGGAGTTTGATGAAGTGGATGAACTAAGAGGAGGGGTCTCATGGCAAGCAATATGTACAATAAAATCCTTGCAATGTTTTGGAAGCTTGGTGTCTCGTTCAGATCGCCGCAAAATCACCTTTTTATCTGCTTCCGAGTTCCCAGGGGAAATTTCCTTTTCTGATGTGCCTCTCTCCCTTGGAAAATTCGAAGTATCCGAACTACTCCCCCTTACTTCAATGTCACTCCCCCTCTTTTCTACAATACAACCCGGGAGTTCTTCTTCTTGGCCCGAAATAGGAATGTCCAGCCCTCTTTTTGGTGCATGGACTGGATCAGAGGATTCTTGGGCTAACTGGAGCCCATTAGTACCCGTAGACCCCTCTGCTTCTCCTTCTTTCTGGCTTTGGCCCATTCGCTTCTCTCTCTAGTCCGCCTCCGTAGTCTTCTGGGCCAAAATGAGCCCCTTTGAAGCTCTGGGCTCCCGGTCCATTACCCTGCTCGGCTGTTGCTGTCGAGTACTGGACCGAAAAACATCACCTTCACTTCTTGGATTGGTAATGGCTTCTTCAAGGAATAATGAGCCGCCATCTTCTTGTTGCCTTAAGTTCCCATTTTCCTTCGCAAAGGGGAAAATTAATTCGCAAAACCGTACATCCCTCGATACAAATATTTGTTGTTTCTGCAGATCATATAGTCTCCATCCCTTCTTTCCATGAGGATAGCCAACAAATACACAATTTCGAGACCTTGCTTCAAACTTATCCTTGGTCTGTATGTGAGCATAGCACAATGACCCAAAAACACGTAAATTCAAGTAGTTAGGGATTTTACCAAAGAGTACCTCATGTGGACTTTTTTTATCAAGCAAGGGCGTTAGGGTGATATTTATCAAGTGGACAGCCGTTGAGACACATTCTCCCCAGAATCTTGTCGGTAAAGAGGCTTGGAACAAGAGTGCCCGTGTAACATTCAAAATGTGCCGATGCTTCCTTTCTACCCGACCATTTTGTTGTGGTGTATCGATGCAAGAAGTCTGGTGCATGATGCCTTGTGTAGAGAAAAAATCTTGTAGTTCCACTGACAAAAACTCCATCCCATTATCGCTTCTCAGAATTTTAATCGCACACCCAAATTGATTCTTAATCAAATTATAGAAATCAACGATAAAACGCCGAGCTTCAAATTTTTCTCGCAACAGATAAATCCATACACCTCGACTAAAATCATCAACAATGGTCAAGAAGTAATTGGCCCCACAACTTGCTTTTACGCTATATGGTCCCCATAATTCATAATGTACCAACTGAAAAGGATGTTCAGCTTTATTTGCACTTGATTGAAATTGAGAGCGTGTCTGTTTGGCTCTAAGACATACATCACACTCTTTATTACTGCTTTCTCCAAAACATAAATTAATACCATCTGATTTTATTGAGCGAGATGGGTGACCGAGCCTCCGATGCCATATATCCACGAATTCTGCCATGACTGCCTGGCACTTCTGCGATGTGACGGTCACTCGCCTCAGATAATAGACCCCTCCTCGAAGTTCACCCACTCCAAGAGTCCTCCTTGAGGTGCGGTCCTGGATCACACATAAATTTGAGTCAAAAATCACATGACAATTTATCTCCTTTGATAACCGTGCAATAGAGATCAAATTGCAATTGAAAGTCGGTACATAAAATACGTTAGTAAGTTCCATCAATTCTGCAATTTTCACATTTCCCATGCGAGTGACTTGTACCATGCCCCGTTAGGAATATATGCCGGTGCACTGCCTTTGATTGGAGATGACCTCGAAAAATGCTCAAGACACCCTGTCATATGCCTTGATACTCCTATGCCTAAAATCCATTCATTCTGCAAAGTCACAAAATTAAATTCATTACCAACGAGTCGGTTCGAGTCGATGGTGTCTTGTGACAACATGGATAATAAATGCTAGAACTGTTCATCGGGCAGGGCCTCTAGTCATTCGGCCCGTGAGTTTGTTGTCTCCATTGCCTGGGCCGCATTTGCCCGGTCTGGGCCTCGCTGTGTTTGGGCCTTTCCTCGCAGCCCACTGCCCTGCTTGCCCTGTATTGGTCCGGGCCTTCTCCCTGCACTCACCTTGGACTTAGAATGCCAAGATGGATATCCGATTAAGGCCTAACACATATTTTTCGTGTGGCCCATCTTCCTACAGTAGCTGCAGGTTCCTTTCCCTTCCGCCGAGCTCTGCCATCTGCTTCCTCCAGTCCGCCCGAGCTTTGCGTCTTCTTTGGCGAGAAAGACAGCTGATTCGGGCATGGCTTCCTGAGACCTCGTCACCATCTTCTGTCGTTCCTCGTTCGCTACCATTTTATTCGCTTTGTTCAAATTTGGCAGCGGTTCTATGCTGAGAATCGTAGATTGGATCATATTGAATTCCGAGGTCAGTCCCATGAGGAACTGATAGCACCTTTCCGCTTCTCTCTATGCCGCAATAGTGGTGCTCGCCCCGCAACTATAGCCCGGATGCTCTAGGTAAAACTCCAGCTCATCCCACAAGAGCTTCAATTTGCCGAAATACTCCCGCACGCTTAATCCTTCTTGTTTGAGAAGACAAATTTCAGTCTTGATTTGAAAAACCCTTAACTGATTTCCTTCTGAAAACCTTTCCTTCAGGTCGTCCCATAAATTCTTGTTGTCCACTGCGTAAGCCACTGTGGATTGAAGGCTTCCCTCCATGGTGTTAAAGAGCCACGCCAGAACTGTGGAGTTGCATCTTTCCCACCGTTCTCTGAGGGGTTCTTCATCTCCCGGTTTCTCGAGAGAGCCATCGATGAAGGCAAGTTTGTTTCTTGCCCGAAGCGCGATGATCATGGCCCGTGACCATGTCAGGTAATTATCTCCGTTGAGGGTGCATGCAATTACTCGAGCCCCTGTATTGTCTGATGAAGCTAGACCATAGACCGGGGGGATGTCTATGCTCCTCACCGAGCCGTCCCCTGCCCTGTTGTTGCCCTGTCTTGAGCTCTTCTCTTCATCACTGATGTTTGACATTTTGCAATCAAAAAAAAAATTCAATCGATTTGCTGCTCTGATACCATGTGAATAATGGAGCAATTCAACTCAATTTCCATTGAATAATTCAGCACAGTAAATAGGTTGTGCGATTGTACAAAGGGGGAAAGAGAAATTAATGGTATATCTACACTACCGAAAATAATACAAAGATTCTTAATATACATTCTATCTTTAATATTCCTTCTATCTTTAATAATTATCTCTATAATTAATTAGAAGTTAGTGAGTGAAAAGTCTTTCAACCAATGGCTAAGGATCTGGAAATTGAAGTTACAATGCTAATCATCATTTCTGTTTGTAATTATATGTTATATATAGATTAAGATTTCTAATTCATAATATTAAGGCTATATATAGACCTTTAATGTAACGAAAAAAAATGACATTTGAATATATTTAGTTGAGGTATCATTTTGTTGACCGGATTTTGAGTAATTCAGACCATCACTCTCAAAGTCGCATAACTTTGTTTGGGAATGGAGTGGAGTTAAACTCTAATTCATTCCAACTATAAATAATTATATTTATTTGGGATCGTAATGATTGTTTTGTTGAATTATGAAAAAAATTGAAAAAAATAGTGAATAGTTGAAAGAAAGTAATGATCAAGAGCCTCTATACTAGTCACTTTTTGAAAAAGAAAATGAAAAAACACAAATGTTGCTTAGATGACGTAAGATATCATTAGAGAAATAAAGTTGATTTCATTTTGCTTCTTGCACTTTGCATTGCTATGGGCATCGGCATGTAGAAACCAAGTCACATGCCCCGTACTGTCTGTAATATGAAAGGTTAATAACAAAAAAAATTTTCACGTTTTAATAATTTTATCACAAATATTTTTCTTTAATTAATTAAATCACAGACTACCTATTGGATAATAATGTTAGTACACCATCAATTTCTTTATTAATTTTAATCGGAATTGCTGATGTGTACATGACATTGTCACGTGTCTCATGATGCTTGAACGATTGGGTCCCATATTTTTTTAAAAAATAAATAATATTCTAAAAATTAAAAAAAAACTAAAAAAGGATTCAAAAAAAAGGCAGTGTAAGGCTAAAGTGAAAAGGAGGGGAGGTGCCCAATGGTGGGGGCGTATTTGAAGTCCCCACCAGTCGGAGTCAAACACCTCGAACTTTGGAAATTTTTCGATTCTGTCCACTGGGGGCCTCGAAGCTGGCCCCCACATTGCCAATTGGGGTCGTCGAAGACAACAGAGATCGCCGGTTGACCCCTATTGTGGGTGGGGACCGGCATCTAAGCCCCCACCAATCGGAATCAAAAACCTCGAACTTTGGGAATTTTTTATTCCGACCAATGGGGGCCTCAACGCCGGCCCCCACTACCCCAATTGGGGTCCCTAGTTGGGCGGTGGTGGCCTACATCGAAACCCCCATCACTGGCCACCTTCCATCCTCTTCCTTCAACCTTACACGACCTGATTGCTCTTTTTTTTGTTATTCTTTTAAATTTTCAGAATATTTTTTTTTAAATGTGAGACCCACTCTGCTAATCACCGTGAGACACGTGGCATCATCATGTACACGTCAACATTTCCGGTTAAAATTAACAGAGAAATTGATGATGTGCTAATATTATTATTTAATCGGTAGTTTGTGATTTAATTGGTTAAAATATTCGTGCTAAAATCATTAAAATGTGAAAAAAAATTAAATTTTTTTTGTTATTACCCTAATCTTAAACAAAAATTAATAAATATTGAATACACATCGACCACTGGGCTCATGCTAAGGATACTGTTCATGCCCAAAACGATCATCATCACTTTCTATATGAACATTATATGCATGTAGATCTCTCTGCACTTTCTATCTTTCCTATGTAACACTCCAATGTCAGCAAGTGTTTAGTTTTCAAAAAATGAACTTTTATATTCCCAAAATACAAACGCTTCTTTGTGATGTTTATGATCGATCGTCCTCACATATAATTCCATATGCTTAAACGCAGTCCTCTCTTTCAATTCCCTCTATCCATGCATTCGTTGTCGGTTTCATACGTTTAAAGAGAACAAAAAAGATTGATAGCTGAGATGGGCGGTGACGTCATATATTTATATTAGTTCCCTAGTAGAATATTAAGAGGTGGTTCTTTTCTTTTAATTACCTTTCTAAGCAAAAATAAATAGGTGCCTCTTTTTTGTGAAGCAATTTAAATAAATTCTTCGGGCAAAAGAAAATTTAAATAAATTCCAGTGGATTTTCCTAGCAATCTATTATATATAAGAGGCCGTATTGTATATACACGCATGATTAGTCACCTCTTCGACCATGGGCTGTTTCATCTTTCAACTACATAAAGTAATGGGTATTTTTTAAATAATGAGTTAAATAAAAAATATATATTAATTTCTATTAAAGATAGTAAGTTCGCGCATACACGGATGAATTGGCTAATATAATCATGAACGATGAGTAATTGTTTATCTTCTTCTATTTGGATAAATAAGTAATGATTACTCTTATGATTCACTTTATTGCGAATGTGCGAGTGAAGAAATAACGAAAGTGGTTCTGCTTGGATTGAGATTGGCTGCAGTACTATCGATGTCAACTCCATGATGAAGGAAATTAGATAATGATCATGCGAGGACCATATGGGTCGCCCATATATCCGCAATAAGAGCAATGATGAGGATATGATTTTATATATATATGATCATTAACAAGTTCTGGGTGTTATTCTGGAGCATTTGATGGAGCAAATCATTTTGAGCATGTTGAGTTCCATTCATTGGCTATGTCCGATTGAGTAAACAGCAATGCAACTGCACCAAGTGGATATAGGAGGTGTGGGTAATTACAGATTTTCATTTTTGAGTAAATTAACTATTAGGTCCCAGAGTTATCAAAGTGATGTGTCCTTGAAATATTTTATTCATCACTTGGATCCTTTAGTTAATGATTTTACGTCATATCAATTAGGTCCTCGGATTCTTCATCTAAGTCCCTGAGTTATTTTTTCCATCACTTGGGTCCCTAAGTTAATGATTTTACATCATATAGGTCCTTTTTGTTACATCAATTTAGTACTTGAGATTTTCCATCCAACGGTTGTTAGGGACGTAAATGATGTAACAAAATTCCGTTAATAAGAAAAAAAAAAAGAGGAAAATTGAAGGGGCAAGAGGAAGGGTGACAGCTAGTAGTGAGGGCCTCGCTGGCGGCCATCACCCCCAATTGGGGTCGCCGATGACCACAGAGGATGCCGACGAACCCAAACGGGAGGGTGGTGGCCAAGATTAAGGTCCCACGCTCCAGAATCGGGAGAATTCCCAAATTGAGGTTCTCCCAATTCCACGAGTGGGCATCGATCCTGGCCATCGCCCAACCGATTGGAGTCATCAACACCTTTAGTGATCACTGGTGATCCCATGTGGGGAGGTGGTGGCCAAGATCGAGGCCCCACCAATCGAATTCAGGAGAACTCTCAATTTGGAAATTATTCCGATTCCGATGGGAGGAGCCTCAATCTAGAGCACCAAACCCCCAATTGGAGTTGCCAGCATCCTTTGTGGTCACCGACGATCCCAATCGAGGGGATGATGGCTGGGATTGATACTCCACCCGTTGGAATCGAGAGAAATCAAATTTGGGGATTCTCTCTATTCCGGTGGGTGGCCTCGATCCAGGCCACCACTCCTCGAATGAGGTCGCCGGTGATCACTGAGGGCGCTAGCAATTCAAATTGAGGGGATCGTGCCGTGATGAGCCCCCATCGCTTACCATCGCCTCTCCTCTTGTCCCCTTTATTTTCCTTTTCTAAAATTTATTTTATTTTCCATAATATCATTTTATTAAAAATAACCTAGTGGATCCAAAGGAGGGAAAATAACAGAAAAGATAAAGGAATAAAAATAAAAAATGAATATGCTGAAAAAACAAAAATGGTGGATGTAAGGACCTATTTGATGTAGTATTTAACACCATAAGCCTTCAATTTAACGGAAAGACCTAGCAAAAGGACTTATTTGATGTAGTAAAAGGATTGAATTGATGTGTCCGGAACTTAACTGTTTTAGAAAATGAACTAAATGAGGTAGCAAATAACTTATCTGATGTTACAAAAGACTGATTTGATGTAGCAAAATTATGTAAGTGATGTAAAAAGGACCCAATTGATGCAAATATCATAACTCAGGAACTCAAATGATCAAAAAAAATAACTTAGGGACCTAAGTAACTCCGGACCTAATTGCCAGGTTACTCAATTTTTTTTTTCTCCCATGAGAGAGATACCGAAATATATGGACATATTTGGGAAAAATCCATATCAGGCTACCCACAAAAAGGACAATTAGGATGGAGTTGTAACCTTTTGACAAATGAATTGCAACCTACGTGCTTTTCCAAAGTAAATAACGGAAAGGCGGAAAAAGTAGAGCAAATTTTCAAATTAGGATGGATTAATTAAGATATCAGTGAAGTAGGCCAATTGTCAAAGTTCACTGCTAAATTAAAAAAGAGATCTGCTTTCGATTTTAAACTAAAAGATTTTTAGTTCAAACTCAATTGGATGTAGAACACTACTATTTCTCATTTCCTTATTCCCTTGAGCATGCTTTATATCCCAAATAAGAATGACAGGATTTCATTGATAAATCCATGTACTGTTAGAGGCCGGGATAGGATAAATGACCAGACAAGATATGATTTCTCATTAAAAAATATCTTACTTAAGGGTGGGATTGGACTGATCAAGATAGTAATTGATATATATGGATAGAACTGTTCCCGTTTTGTTTTAAAATTAACCAATTATGACATTTGTGAAGCTTACGACTAGAAGCAAAGAGGGTGACGGCCACCTCGCTAAGTGGTTGACTGTCTGAAAGGTCCCTGCCAACCTCGTCTGGTATGATTGATGCCCGATGCCAACACCCTCCTGCCTCAAATTCATTTCCCCAAAAGAAAGAGGAGGGATATGGGAGACGAATTTGGGGTGGTCCCACCGCTGCCCCTCGAGTCCACCTGTGAATGCGTTTTATCTTTTTTTCATTCTTATTTTATTTTATATTCGAAAATAAATAAAAATTCATTTTTATGTTTTGAAAATTTTCAAAATGTATTTATTCATTTCGAAGGGGTACTCTGATCATTTTACTTTTATATAACGATCCTAGTACTTTTTTCGATAATAAAGAGGCACATAAACCTAGTACAACTAAAAGAAATAAAATTAAATTAAAGAACACATAAGTCTCACTGATGATGATCAAATCCAAGACCTTTTGATTTCGAGCGACGTCTTGTTCCACTATACCAAGACCCCTTCTTGCACAATGCTAGTACTCAACATAGTCCAAACAACTATTTAGGATGTTGCATTATCATGGATTTAAAATTACCCATCTTATCATCCTCTTATTTTCCATCTATTCATGGTTACCACACGCAGACTATTAGACTATAGACCTTTTTTGGAATTGAAAAAAATATATATATAAAAGAAAACATATATGTTTGCCTTCATATATATTAGGTATTGCAACTATATATATAGAAATGGAAAAATCAATCTAACTAATAATTTTCATAAAAGAAATTATTTTTTTAAACGAAAATTAGGCGCATGTAATCTTGACTAGATTATCAATCTGTCAAATATGGTAATGAGTGAGGAAGGAAATTTAGTGCAGCGATACAAATCATTGCCCGAATCACGAGGTTTGGGTCCATTCCTAGTTAATGGGACTTATGTGTCCCTTTATTCAGTTTTATTATTTCTATTCGTATACTAGGCCATAAGCCTTCTCTTATAACCCGAAAAAAATATGGTAATTAGCATGTTGTACAAATAGTCCCAGCAAAAATCGAAGTATGTACCCTTTGACATTACATTATAAATTTCATATTTTTGACACATAGTTTAGAGTACATTGCCGCTACACTACACTACAATCAAAAGAAGGTATAGCGTAATGGCACACGCCTTTGCCTATCGACCTAGAGGTCACACGTTTGATACTAATGGGACTACCTATACCTCTTTATCAGTTACTTAAGATTTCTCTTTCATCATACTAGGGCTTAAACCTCCTTTGTAATCGAAAAGAGTATATTGCCTCTACACTATAATACGAAATGATCTAGAAAAGTAGTGACAAGGGCAGTGACATGAACATGTCAACTAATCTGCCCAAGAGTTGCCCTTTCTGAAATTGTGAACCACTTGCAGCTATCAATCTTTGGCAAGTATGGGAAATGAGAAAAGCAAACCGGCAATGGTTTGAACAGCTTCTTGTTGACTAGTAATTAAGCATCGAACAATGTCGGAGTCACTTTAGCAATATAATTCTCCAATAGCCTAGTACCCAAGCAAGTGAGAAGTTATTGGGTGATCATACATTGCCACGTGATGTGAGGAAGCACCAATTAAAATGCATGAAATAGAGAAATAGGTGTTAATCGCCCGAATGATTGCCATAATTATTCTTTGATAAATAATTCTTCTTCACTCTTCCTCGTCGCGTCAGTACAAGATAGGATCATTTAAAATTTTCTCTAAGCAACCTCCTTCATCCCCCAACCATAACTTCAAACTCCAACTAATACCACTTCAAATTATATAGATTATATATATTATATTATATTATATAAATAAAAACTGGTCCATCCCTTCTCTCATTTTCTTTTCTTTTCTTTTTCTTTCAATTTCCTAATTTATTATTTTTTTAAGTTTCTTAATTTATGTTTAACTATACAATTTTTTCTCGATGTACACCACCTCATATCTATAAATAAAAACTGGTCCATCCCTTTATTAGGGAGACGAAGGTGATTTGCCTTACTTTTACCCTTCTCTCTTTTTCTTTTTTTTTTCTTTTCAATTTCCTTAATTATTTATATATTTATTTATTAAGTTTCTTAATTTATGTTTAATTATACAAAAAAAAATTTGATGTACACTACCTCATATCCGAGAGTCCAACATATCCAATTAAATCAAAATAAGTATTCAGAAGTCCAACACATCCGATCAAATCTTGGTAAGAGCAGAGTCAGTCTGCTAAATGATAAAACTCACCATATTGTGAATTTCGCCCTATCACATGACTCGCATCTAAGATTTGCTTAAGGAAAATGAGTGCCAAATTACCTGACATCAATTCATATTAATAAAAAGTCTATTTCAATTTGTTACAATTTAAGTAGTTTCTTTTTTTTTTGCATTAGAAATGTCCTTATCTTTTTCGATGAAAAACAATGTTATATACTGATTGAGACTAATTTTTACTTGGGTAAGACTATGGTCAGGAGATGACTTTAACGAATTTCGAACCCCAACTTCAAGTAAATTTCGTTCATTTAAAATTAGTAGGCCACTTAAGTCTTATTATATTGTGATTATGATTTTCTAATTAGACACACTAGAAAATTTAAATTAAGATTAACTTGGAGAGAAATGCTCGCTTTTATATCATATGAATATCAATAATTAATATAATTTTCTCAAAAAAATATGAATCGTCTACTATCAATGGAGAGTTCATAATTATTACACACAAATAGCTTTATCATTAATTTCAAGTATACTCTATATTGGTTACTACACAAACTATGTCAGCATCCCATTTTGATTCATCGATGCTTGAGAGCTCTAAAGCACGTCCCGACCAGGATCTCCACTATGTTATCAGAAAACGTCTTGGTAGGCTCCGGATCAGTATTCACAATCAGGCCAACCAAGTCACCTGGACGGCCTTAATAGCGATAATACGGGAAATCTCATGATTTCACCCAGAGGTCCGTGAAAGCCTTCAAGAAGATTGACAACGCGTGTACTAGCTCAAGAGGCCCTAATGCCCAACTCAAAAGGGTTCTCGGGTCACTAACTCACTGGGCTTCCAGGAGATAGCCAATATTGGGATTCAAAAATATGTCATGACCAGAAAATGATGAACGGCCCGATAGATCGCTCTCTGAAACGTGTCTTCTCAAGTTAGTGGACTGACGATGCAGAAAGGGGATTGTCCAATAGAGCTCCTGAGCAGATGGCTCACCGGGCTCATCGAGCTTTCGGAAGGCTCATTGCTCTCCGAAATCTATTTGCTCAAGCCGAAGAACTCTCGAGCAGAAAAATGTGCCTTTCCAAAGAAGCTCTCGATTCGCTGGCTCTTTAGGCCAATCATGAGTACCTGAAATCAGACTCAGCTAACCCTAGGGATTCCCAAGACTAGGGAGCACTCTTTCGATCGATCTTCGGAAATCATCCACATCTCATGAGTGACTCCCGAGTGGAAAAAGTAACCCTTCCAGCGAGGTTCCCGAGCAGCTGGCTCATCAGGCCATTCGCGAGTATCCAAAGTCAGGCAGAGCTAGTTTCAAGGATTCTCAAGACCAAGGAGGACTCTTCCGACTGATCTTCGAAAATCATTTACTCCTCCCGAGCAACTCCTCAGTAATCGTAGGCGACTTCCAACAGACATCCAATGTCACTTGATCATTAGATCACATGAATGTACCCAACATGGGGTTCTATGGATGTCAAACGGATGAGGAGCTCCTCTGAGCGCATTCGAAACTCATCTTCTTGAGCCAATGGACTCTCAAAGTGATCACAATTCTCAACTTGGCCTCTGAAGTAGATTTCAACACGGGATCATCCTGACGAGCTCCAAGTACTCCATAAACCATCTAGGGCCTTCAACAAGGCCCTAAGCCACAAATTCAATAGTTGACCCTAGGTCAACCCTGAGTCAACAAAAGTCAACCGATTGACCTCAACAACTAAGGATACAGAAACAACCAAAACAAGGTAACCACGCGCGGGGAAAAGATCGCAATGCTCTACTTTGCTCAAATCATTCGAATTGACACAAAATGTCCCCTGAGTACCCGCGACTCCTAGCTCAACGGGATACCCGAAGACTATCAATGTTGGGCTCCAAAAATGCATCTCCTCGATAATTTCAACAATATCTCGTCCGATTTCCCATAAACGATCGGATCCGCGCATAGTCGAAACCCGACCCCTTCAACCTGAGTCGGCCTCGCCGAAGATTCTCTCTTATTCTTTCCACCTTACCATCCAATCTTCCTCACCCTCTACTACACAAAGCCCATCTCATCCTCTTCCACTTACTTCACCATCACCTCCCATCAACTTCTATACATACACATTCATTCCTTCTTTTACATTTCCATCCACGTTCACTCTCATCCTGTTCATCATCTTTTTCCTCTCGTCTTCTTCTTCCTCTTCATCTTCCATTTCAAGACAACTCTTTCTCTCTAACCTTACACAACTCCCATTCAAGCCAACTATCATTCAAGCTCTCTCTTTCTCTCTCCCTCTCTCCCTTGAAGAATTCGATTGTAGCAGCTCCACATAAAAACCACTTGGTTTTCTGATCACTACTTCCGACCCAACCCGAACTCAAATAAATTACAAACCCCACATTTCTTCGATCTCCTAAGTCCATTGGTGATGTTCTTTTTTCTTTTTCTTTTTTTTCCATTTGAGGCCTCTAACCCTCTAGAATAAGCCATCACAGCCACTGCACTCTCTCTCACCTGAAGCCCCTCTTGCTTGCTTCAAGCCCGAGCAAGCTCTCTACACGACTTTAGTGAGTTGTGCTCACATGTGTAGGAAAACCACCCGTGGTTCACACCCTTCCCATGGTCAGGAGAGTCACGGACCAAGGGCCCAACCCCTCAGCGTGCCATACTCAAGCCACCTCTCGTCTCTTCTTTCCTTACCGAGCTTCATCGTGTATCCCCGACTTCAGTGTGCCCTCTCTCTCTCTCTCTCTCTCTCTCTCTCTCTCTCTACCTTATTTGATAAGTCGGGAGCCCCTGTGGAGCAGCAGTTGTAGCGCATCTCCTCCCACAACTCGGTGTCCTCCGTGAAGTCGTCCTCGACTTTTCGTTCCACGTTGCTACTCCAGCTTTGTTGCTGCCTTTCCCAAGCCTTCGAGCCACCTCTTTCACACCCCGAGGCGTAGGTATAACATTCCGACACTTAGAAGAGTAGGTATTTTAAGTTTAATGGCACATGTAAGGCATAAGGCGGTTGATTTTACTTTAGTTTCGTATTTTTACACTTCTTGTGTTGTGTATACATATGTATTTTTTCGAATCATGTATCATCTTGCGTTATGTCGGAAAAAATTGACTAAATAGAGGTCAAGGAGGTCTCCATGACTCGAGATGAACCAAGAAAGCAGTCGGCCTTACTCGTGAGAGTGAGGCAGAGAGGCCGGGTCTATGGGAGCCTCTACCTCGATTTAGCCCGGTCCCTAGGCTGTTTTTTTTTTTTTTGGGCCTGCCATGCCAACTTCATGCATATTTACCTGAATTGTGTGATATGTTGATGTTATATGGGGAAACGGTTGAAATTGGAGTTAAAGAGACAACCTTGACCCGAACCGGGACAAAGAGGCTCTCTGCCATACTTGTGACGATGGGACCGAGACCCCTCTTGATCCGTCTCGGGTCCTTGGTGGCCTCCTCGCTCCAATTCTGTTTGATTCCCACATTTTTACCTTTCCTCGTTATACATGCCAACACGTACTTAGTATATGATTGCTCAATATTGTGGTTAATTGATGATACATGTGAGGAACGGTTCAAATCGAGACAAGGAGGCCACGCCTGACTCGAGTTGGGCCAAGGCACCCCTCGGTCATGCCCTTGGGGCTGTGGTCGAGAGCCCCTTGACCCGTCACGAGTAAAGTGGCAGCCTCTCCTTGTCGATTCAACTCTGTTTCCCGATTTTCACATAATCTCAATTTCCTTACCGACACCAATTTAATGATTAATCACTCATTTAACATGTTGATATGCAATAAATTGTATGGATTTGGGGAGGAAGGCCGTCGCGGGCCCACAAGGGTCTATGAGGGTCACGACCATCATTGACCGAACCTCCTTGGCCCTTTGGAACCTGTCCAAGTCCTCGTGTTAGGAGTCGTTTTTTGAATAATTAAAATGTTTAGGAATTAGAATTCCATTCGAATGGCCCATTAGTGATCAATTCAACGATTCAAAACCCACAAAACCAAGAGCATTCGGTAAATTCATTAAAATTAATTAATTCCACACACGTAGTAAATAAGACAAATCACTCGGGTAATTAATTCACTATACTTTAAATAAATCGCAAAAACTGGCTACTAATTTGTAACCGAGTCGATAAATCATGAATTGATAATCGTGCCTTTTTCAAAACCCATAATTTTTAACATAATATCGAGACGCTTGGTCTGCATAGCATGGACATCTACGGAGGGCTTGCGCGTCCTGACTGGAGTCTAGGCTCAATTTGAGGCGGCTCGAGTGGAAATGCGAGCGTACTTCTTGGACCATTTTCAGGTGGAACGACCGTTCTCTTAGCACTTTTAGGGTTCACACGACCTTGGAGGATCCAAGGAATTGGTCGACACACTATCTTGATTATTTTTCAGAAAACAGTTTTTTTGGTATAAGGGCACGACGATCGTTTCTTGACTTACCGATGACCATAGGGTTAGAGTGATCGAAACACTCTGAGCCACGGGAAGAGATAAGAGCCCGTGCGGGTGTAGCTCTCATATGCACAACCCTCTCTTTCCAACTAAAGTGCTTCGGTCATTCTAATATTAATCAGGCGCTTAGGAGTGTAGATTAGAGACGCAAGCTAGAAAACCCACGAAAGGTTGTCTGGTTCTTCATACGACATGAGCAGAGACCTTGGTACCCCTGTGGTATGCTCTCATATGCACAGCCCTCTCTTTCCAACTAAAGTGCTTCGGTCATTCTAATATCAATCGGGCGCTTAGGAGTGTGGATTAGAGACACAAGCAAGAAAACCCGTGAAAGGTTGTCCGGTCCTTCATATGACATGAGCAAAGACCTTGGTACCTCTGCGGTATTTCGCTTTCCCCACCTCCTAAGTCACTACATTACATTGAGTTTATCTGTCATAAAACACGAAAACCAACTAATCACACATCAAACATAATTAAATACACGGAAACGGGTGGGCCAAACCCTAGGTTTAGGCTTCAAGTAAAAATTGAACTCCAATTATAATCGGTTAATCTCACAGTGTCATTTATCAGATAAACTTAAAAAGAATTCACACATCGTCATACTCAAGGAAGAGACCCCGTGTCTTTTGAGTTCATTTTTAAACAAAACCGAGTGCAACATTCCCTCAAGGTTGACCCACGGTCGACTTTTAATTATATGTGCCCAAATAGGACTTGTGTGCCTAGGACAAAGACTTGTGTGCTGAGCAACTGGGAATCATAACCGGACAATCATGTAAACTTGGCAAAGAACTCACCACTTGTCTGTTTCATTCTGTTTTTATTCGGGTCGAGCCTGAACCAATAGGATACGAACAATAGGGGGTTCAACGCTCCAATCATCGATCACAAGGTCCAACGCCCCTACACATCGAATGTGCTCGACCTGAACGTGGAATGGGATCAAGCTTTGAGTCACCGAGTAGTATCCCAGTAGAGGATGACTCGGGTTGGAGCGCATGAAACGAGATTAGACGAACACTTGGGAACTTGACGGATCTCGTGACCATCTCGAGGACCATTCAATCCTCCTAGGATTTATCAGCTCGGTCGGATCCGACCCTAGCTCTCATGAGTCCACATTGCATTAATTTCTATTTATGTCTTTCAAACTTCTGATAAGCACTAGCAAACTATTGGCCAAACGTGAACCGACATGGATCTCATTAATGTATTTGTATTTATAGTGAGAGTACAATATAAGGATATTTATATGTACATTTATTTATTGTCATGATCCCGATTTGGCAAGCGTGAGGTCCGAGAGTCAAAACCGATCGAGTCGGTTTAAAGGTCCCCAAGATGAGTGGAACCATCAAGGTCATGGGCCCGATCCATATGGTGAACTGGTCATCATGGCCAGGTTAACCGAGATACGAGGATGATAGATAGATCCTCTGACACGAGGAATCGATCCTTTTTCGATCTCTTAGTCCGATTCGACTATTTTCACAAATTTACGGTGTCAAACCAAACAAGACGAGCAAAAACTTAATCAACGCAGTAAACCTTAAACAAACTAGAGTATCGACAGGGCGTGTTGGATTTAGGCATGCACGTAACAGAATGCCCAAACTCGGAACCACCATTTCTGCAAGACTATATGCCTTAGCAACTAGGTGTATTTCTTACCCCTAAACACAGGTAACTCACCGGTCTCGACTTTTCGGGTTGTAACCAGGTAGTAGAGACTGTTTCTAACGCGCGTTCCTCACGTGTTTCCTGGGAAGGTAGATACTCCCAAACCGTGCAACATGGCATGCAGTAGGTCCTGACAAGATGAAATTTGGAACCACAAAAACTACTACAATGAATCAAAACATGGAAGGGAAATTTTCCACCCACTGCATCACGCGGGTAAATAATCCAGAAGAGATATGATTCTAGGACCGTTGGGCCCGCGGAGCGCGTACGGGCCTTTGCTATACTCCAAGCGTGGTTTTCCCCCCTTCTCCCGTTAACTTGTTGAAATAAAATTAATTTGCACCACGAATTTAACAAAGTTGGACTTGCGGCGTCCTAGGAGCATCTCTTTCGCTTTCTAATTGCCCAGGTCGAGTCCCCTTGCTGTCCCTTTTTTTCCTTCGTTTTCGTTTCTTTTTCTTTCTTCCTTGGCTGGCGTTTTCTCTTTAGTTTTTTTTTTCACTCCTTTTTTTCTTAAAATGCCTTCATTTTTCAAAAAAATTTAAATCATGCCTTATCTTCTTCTTAGTAGCCTTTATTTATTTCAAATAAAAAGAAAAAGCCTTTATTTATTATAATTCATTACCAGCAAGCAAATTTAAATCATTCATTATCTTCTTCTTAATAGCCTTTATTTATTTCAAGCAAAAAAGAAAGTCCTTTATTTATTTATTGTTCATAACCAATAACAAAGGTTGCCTAAATAGGTTTCCCAATTCTAAAAGAATTCAAATTTTTATTTATCGTGGGTATTCTCTTTGTTCAATTATATCATCTAATTAATTATACCTCATTCTTATAAATTGTAATTCAATCCCTGTTAAGTTTAATCATAAAAATACATAGTACAGAAAATTAGTCACAACTAAGATTAGATGTATTTTTTATATATAAAAAAGTAGCCTATAATTTAAAAGAATGATTATAATAAAATTGTAATGATAATACTCTCTAATAAAATGAAAAATAAAAAGATAAATAAATTCTTTCTTATATATGATCCTGAATCGAATGAAATTATGTTTAATAAACTATAAAAATTAATAAAAAATAAATATTCCCGTTGGGAAGCGCTGATTTTTGACCTAGTTTTAGTATGAGGTCTCATCATGAAAGTACAAGGTTTATAGAGTCCATACATTATCCGATAACAACGAAAAAGAGTACATTATCGAAGTGACGAACCGATGTACAGTGTTTTCCTTTTTCTTAACAAAAATTTCTTGCTTGTCATAAAAAGGAAAAGAAAGCGAACTGGGATTTTCAATCTTAGCAAAGAGTAAAAAATGTGTGCAAGAAAAGAATGAAGACAGCACAAGTAATGCCTCCTCAGCCATTAGAAGCATCCGTGACCCTATTTCAGTTACACTACTGTAAATTTTCTTTACAAATTAACACAATATCCTCCTGAACGATTCCGTTCTATGTAGGTTGAACCTAAATGTACATAAGTCGACCAAGATATTTAAACTAATTTTTCGGTGTGTACCCAGGTATTTGAAATTCCAACGGGCACCAACCAATCTAGTCTAGTCTAGATGGTTCACTGAGGGAGTAAAATTCTCAAAACATGGATTTTCTCGATTAATAATACTTGAAATCGAGACATTATTTAACGGAAATAAGTTCTGAACCGCTTGAACTAACCCCTATTGGTAGATATTTAAACTAATTAATAGTAGATAATATGTATCATGTAATGTATTGGAAGCTTATAAAGCATATTTCCTCTCATTAATGTGGCGATTGTCTAGCTCTATCATTTTGATTGGTGCCAGTCGCTACCCGACTGACACTCCAAGTTAAGGTCGATACCATTATCTGAACTATAATTCATCAAGGAAGCACTATTTGATCAGCACATTGTCCATGCTCTGCAGAGAGAAGTTAGGAGAGATTAAGAGGCTCATCATATACGATCATAACTATAAGTGATCACACAGTCTCCATAATGTACAATACTCAACAAGTGATAGAGTGGTAGAACAGCATATGACTGAATCATATGATGTGAAACTAAGCCGACACTAACTGGAAAACCCATAGAAGTCTCCACATTCTGAGCACTGACCGACTCTTTATTCTACATGGTAACGATCGATAGACGGGATAGTTCAATTGCCAGTTGGAGGTTTGTGTGGGGGCTTGTGAGAAGGACCCTTTGGCTTCTTTTCAGGAGTGGATGGCTTCATTTTGCGTGGGGGCTTGTACGCATCTTCCTCTTCTTCTATAAGAAGATGGCCATGTGGTGGTTTGTGCTTTGGTGGAGGCTTCTCACCCTTGCGTTTGTCCATCTCTTCAACCTCCTCGGCAATGTTGTGACCATGTGGAGGCTTGTGCTTCGGTGGTGGCTTCTCACCCTTGCGTTTGTCCATCTCCTCAAACTCCTCGGCAAGGTTGTGGCCATGTGGGGGCTTGTGCTTCGGTGGAGGCTTCTCACCCTTGCGTTTGTCCATCTCCTCAACCTCCTCGGCAAGGTTGTGTCCATGTGGGGGCTTGTGCTTTGGTGGTGGCTTCTCACCCTTGTGCTCATCCATCTCCTCGACCTCCTCGACAAGCATGTGTCCGTGTGGGGGCTTGTGCTTCGGTGGAGGCTTCTCACCCTTGTGCTCATCCATCTCCTCGACCTCCTGGACAAGCATGTGTCCGTGTGGGGGCTTGTGCTTTGGTGGTGGCTTCTCACCCTTGTGCTCATCCATCTCCTCGACCTCCTCGACAAGGTTGTGACCATGTGGGGGCTTGTGCTTTGGTGGAGGCTTCTCACCCTTGCGTTTGTCCATCTCCTCGACCTCCTCGGCAAGGTTGTGTCCATGTGGGGGCTTGTGCTTTGGTGGTGGCTTCCCACCCTTGTGCTCATCCATCTCCTCGACCTCCTCAACGAGGTTGTGACCATGTGGGGGCTTGTGCTTTGGTGGAGGCTTCTCACCCTTGCGTTTGTCCATCTCGTCAACCTCCTCGGCAAGATTGTGACCGTGTGGGGGCTTGTGTTTTGGTGGAGGCTTCTCGCCCTTGCGCTTGTCCATCTCCTCGACCTCCTCGGCAAAGATGTGACCATGTGGGGGCTTGTATTTTGGTGGAGGCTTCTCACCCTTGCGCTTGTCAGTCTCCTCAACCTCTTGGACAAGCATGTGACCGTGTGGGGGCTTGTGCTTTGGTGGAGGCTTCTCGCCCTCACGCTTGGTCATCTCCTCGACCTCTTCGGTAAAGATGTGACCATGTGGTGGTTTGTGCTCCGGTGGTGGCTTCTCCCCCTTGCCTTTAAAAAAATATGGTGCAAGAAAACATGAGAAGTCACAATTCTAACTTAATTCTACTCACTACAAAACAAAATAACTCATACAAAGTCAAAGAGTGGGTCCCATTTATATTACTTTTTCTCACAACAAAACAACATAACTCTTACAAAGTCAAAGGGTGGACCCCATTTATACCACTCAAAATCAAAATCAAAATCACAATTCTAAAATCCTACTATGAAACCAAACACCACCTTAAAATTAACACTGAACTATGAAGAGTGAATTTTACGAGAAGCCGAATATAGTACAAACATTTAAAATTAACATTGAACTATGAAGAGTGAATTTTACGGAAGCCGATAAGATGAATCTTCTAATGGTATCAATTTATATATATATATATATATATATAACACATTGAACAAACAAAATTATTTTGATTGAAATTCTGCCAAGTACGTACCTTTTCCTGGCTTGTGCTCAGGGACTGGCTTGCGGCCATCTTCAGCCTCTTCTACAAGAATGTGACCGGGGTGGTGGCCACCATGTGGAGGCTTGTCATGTTCCGGATCTGGTTTGTGTTCGGGGATCGGCTTGTGATCATCTTCCTCGTACTTGAGTAGGAACCTCCCTGGGTGGTGCTTGTGTGGTGGCTTGTGGCCGTGATCTTTAGGGCCGTGGGGGTGATCGGCATTGACAATAGTGGTGGTGAGAAGCACCACTCCAAGGAGCAATGCCAGCATGAACTTGAGAGAGGAGGACATGTTTTAAGTTTGGTTTGGGAGACGGGGGAGTGACTGGTGAGAAGTGGAGGGACGAGAGTGCCAATTTATAGTACTTTGGTTGACCCCTTACGTCACCAACCATGTCACCCATTTTTGGACTTTTGTTCTAGATAGTGAGAAAGACATGTGACGGTGGGATTTCTTATTCTATGAGCCTAATATAGGGAGCTGTACTCGGGAAATTAATTAGACACATATCATAAATTAGATCTCAAGACATGAGCATGCTTAGAATATGAGTGTCATTGTGATTATTTGCTATTATTGTTTTTTTTCTTTTTATAAAAAGGAGTTTTAGAAATTTGGCCGACTAATTCACGTAGTTACATGAACACTTCATAAACTCACAAGATAGAATAAATTTAAATCCACTGTTCGTTAAGGTGGCCCAATAAAAAAAATCTTTTCTTGCAGTTTTTAATTTTTATATTTATAGAGTTTAATTGTTTCTTAAATTCATGCACTTCTCGTAAATAAATCAATAGAAATTGCTGTTCAAAAAAAAATTGTAGAAAATGCTAAGCCCTCATAAAAGTGTTCCTAAATATCCCCTACCATTGCGGGTAATTAGGAGGACGAGTAGGAGAATATAGCAAAACTCTTAATCAAAGTTGTTATCTTCATCTTGTTTTCTGTTCAATTTATCCTCGATCTTACAGGAGCTCAGTGGTGTGAAAGGGAAGGGGAAAAGAAGAAATTTATAGACAGAGAAAATATGATTACTAATAATCAAATTCAGATCCTCTCGATTTTCAATTCATTCGCTGAAAATACCTTGTATTCTCACTGGGAGAACATTATTATAATCTTTGGTGTAAGTTTGGACTTCACTTTCTAATTCTGAACATGGATGAATTACGTCAGATCTCAGTTGAATTTAGCCGCCTATGTAGCTCAGATTACAATTTAAAAAAAAAATTCTTAAAGAAACTGATAAGGATCCTACACATAGAGTTGAAAGAGTTTGACGAATTGGCCTCTTAATTATCATTCTAATGTAAAGAACGACCGGTGCTTGAGAAATTTTGCTATCATCACTTTCAGCTATACATCTCCTAGTCTTCTTTTCTTTCGTTTCAGATTTTACTGGATAGTTTAGTCAATCGAAGGTCATCATTAATTAAGCAAAACCAGCAAAATCCGCGATTTTATCCCTCCAGTTTACGTCCCTGTACGTAATTCAAATAAACGAGCGCCTCCCGAGTCCAGGGATTACTTAGTCTATTGTTATAGTTCTATATCATTTCCAATTACCAATAAAAGTATAAAAATCCCCTTTATATTTGGAATTTGATACAAATTGGACCCTGTGATTTTTCAAGGGACAACTAACATCTTGTAGTTTACTTCATGAGATATAATAGACATCACAATTAGTTTTTCACTACTTTTGGTTCTCAAACTTTTCTTTTTCCATTATTACCATCATAGTTTCAACTTTTTTCAATTTAGTCCTAAAATTCGGAGGAAAAAAAAGGGAAAGGGCTGAGGCCGTCGGTTGAAGACCCCGACCCCCACCACATGGTCAACTACATCCACAAAGGATGTCGAGGACCATGGAGGTGGGGTCGGGGTCGCAGATTGGCGGGCCCCGCCTTCGAATTGACCGAGATCTCGAGTTTGAGATCCCAGTCGATTTTGGAGCTAGGACCACCAATTGGTGACCCCGACCCCACTCTCGAGATTTCCGGCATCCTCTATATGTGTTGGTGACCTCGGTGGTGGGGTCGAGATCGCCGACCAACAATCCAAGCCCCTCCCCTTCTTTTTTTCCTTTTTTTTTCGAATTTTAGGATAAAATTGCAAAATGTTAAAAGTTTGAGGGCGATAATGGCAAAAAGAAAAGTTTGAGGACCAAAAGTGACGAAAAAACTAACGTCAAAGTCCATCATATCTCACGACATAAACCAAAAGATGTTAGTTGTCCCTCGAAAGATTACAGAGTCCAATTTGCCTCAAACCCAAACCATAAGGGGGGTTTTTGTATTTTTTTCTTAGTGTTTTTCATTCGGTGGCAATTGTTAATTACATACATAGGAGGCATTGCCTTCCTTTTTGGTTGGTTAATAAGCACTAACTTAATAAATATAGAGTTTTTTCGGTTATAAAGGAGATTATGGGCCTAATACAATTAAATGAAAATCCTAAATATATCTAATAAAGGGTTATGTGTAGTTCCACCTCAGTATCGAACTTGAGACCTCTTGATCACCAAGCGAGGATGTGCGCTACTACGTCACACCCTCTTTAATAATAAATATGGTGTTTTAATCGGTGATTTTCACCCATAGCAAACTCTATGCTTTTCTACCTTTTCCATATATATATATATATATATATATATATAAAGTTGTATCCTCATAATAAATAGGGTTAAAAAAGTAATTTTATGTATGGTATAAGGTCATGAAAGTAAATGTCTACATAAATAATTATAAATGTATATACAATTATGACTAAATTAGTAAATGCATGTAAATCATTAAATACTTAATAATTTTATTATACAAGCACATTCTTAATTTAAAATATATAATCTCAAAATCTTATTTATAAAAAATATATTTTTTTATAATAAATATCTATGAAAACTTTTTGATATAATTAGTAACTAAAATAAAAATATGCAATTTGCAATAAGTACGTTAAATATTGAACACTTTGAAAATAGTAATAATAAATAAATCTATTTAAAAATGATAAAAAATAAATGATTTGCACTTCTTTTTTTTTATATATATAAAATACATGGAGATCATTTACTACAATTTTTTTAGAATATCGTATTTAAGAAAATGAAATATGTTTTCCAAGTAATATTAATTTCTTTATTCATATTTGGTATTATAATTGATCTTCAATTATTCTGAATTTATTATTGTATGCACTAATACTTGAATGCTTTAAATTTAAGAATATATATAACTTAATGAAAAATTCAATTGTGATGTTAAAATTTTAAAATCCATCTAAAAATAACCATTCTAAACAATAACTCATGCACCGCGTGGGCAAAAAGGTAAGTTTATATATAAACTGTGGATCTACGCATGCAGTGGAAGTGTAAAATTGTCAGACTGATCAGAACATAAATACCACCACAATGTAAGGAAAACATATAATTTAAATTTCATAAGAAACATACTAGCTTATCTAGCATTATGAAGTATCGTACTTGTTAAATTAAGTGCGTCTAATTAATAAACATGAAACTACTTCACCAAACTGAAATTTTCAATTAATTTAATTTTCTTGAAAGTCAATATAACACTTATCCAAAAAATAAAAAAAGAAAATCAATATAACGATAGTTTGTTGGTATATCTCTTACAGACTCTTAAATCCTTTAGTCTCTGCAATATGGTTTAAGAGAGTCTATTTCATAGATCGCAATTTTAGACTTAATACGCATATAGATGTGATTAAAATGAAAACGGGGCATTGGTGAAAAAAAAGAAGTTAAGAGCACTGAGGATGTAAATGCCTAAATGGAGTGAATGGATGCATCAGCGTGAACCAAGAGGAATAAAAATATAAGATTGATAGAGTGAATGGATATGAGTCTTTTCTCATCTATAGGACCTGAGTATTTGTAAATTTCTTCTGAATTAAAGGGTAATTTTTGAGTTTAAATGTGGATAAACACTGAGGAGCCTTATGGAAAGAACACCGTTCATAGACCTAATTTCGGGAAAATTAGGGTAATTGTAAGAATTGGTCCCGAGTGGCCGAACAGACCGGTCCCATCGTTAACTGGCACCTTGTCTGATCTGATTATATCTTGTGAACTAAAATGCACGGTTAAGCCTCTTCACTAACCGGTCCGTTTTCCAATTGAACCCCCTTAAAACGACTGGTTCTATGGATTCTCCGTTTTTTTTTTTCTTGTAACGAGTAAATGTAATATGACTAAAAGAGGGGATCGAGAATGGCAAAAAAAGAAAAAAGAAAGAAAAAAAGAAAAAAGAGGGATCGAAAACAATTTTTAACTGATCTCATGCATCGGAGTCCAGATGGGGACAAACAGACGTTGGTTGAGATATTTTTCTTTTATTATTCTTGTATTTCTTTGGATTACACATTTATCACTATTATGTTTTTTCCTTATAAGTGGAACATTTGTCACAATTTCTCTATTAGAATATAAGAATTTATATAGTTTGTAATTAAACCTATAAACTGAGCCATCTCGAACTCTGGTTGGACGATTCATGAACCCCGTGCCCCGACTGCTCCAATGTACAGTCCGTTCCTGATAATACTGAGGAGAAGTATATATTTGGGCTAATTCTATAAAGCTCAAACTTTGAAGAAAAGCTTGCATGTCCACTTCGGATTAAGAAGAATGAGGAAATGCCTAAAAATTTAATTTATTAGACGTGATGGATTTTAATGCAGTTTGCTCCTTGACCGGCCCAGCTTTCACACTTAAAATCAACTGTACAAATTGCTGCTAGTAAAAATAAATGATTTTTATTCGTAAAAAAGAAACTGCTCACGTGGGCTATTCCACTGTTCATTTTTCAACGAGAAACATTTAGTGAATATATATTTAAATTTTCTTATAACATATAATAAATTGATGAAGAGCCTGATGTCATGGCCCATCTCAGCCACGATAGTGACCTGTGACAACATTTTCAATCAGCGGGATTACATGAGAAGTCAAGGTGAAGAAAAGCAATGCGGCTCGTCGATCTTAAAAGATCATCCATGTGGACAAGTTAGGTTTGACGTTTGATGAAAAAAGCACCGACGAAACGGTTTCACAAACAAGCAATCTTTCCTTTCAAATAGAAAGAGAATAATGTAACTTGGTCGACAGATATTTGGACGTATTCAGTCGAGGTATTATCCGGCTGACCATATCTCAACTAATTCCAACCATCGCTCTCAAAACTGTGCAATTAATATTTTCTCATAACTAGACGAAAGATCCGTGCATATGTGCAGGTTAGAGCTATATTAGGTTAGAAATGATCATTAATCATCAATATTAGAAACCATAAGGATAAACATGAAAAATATTTTAATTATACAATAAATTGTAAAAAATAATTAACAAAGAATATATATCCCTGATGATCTCTAAGGTAAAAAAGAAAAAGAAAAAGAAAAACAGTGAAGAAAATATTGAAAGTAAACAAAAATACCAACCTCATGAATTATTGCTTAATATTGCCTAGAAATCATACTAAGCTAAGAGAAGATATGATATCATGTCATCAGTCTCATCCTTATTGCCGGTGACTCGAAAAAATACACGGAGTTTTATTTCAAATGACCGGACAAATATTTTCAGCACCTTTGAACAATTTCACGAACATTTCTAATACCTGCATAATGGAATTATTAACGTTGCCGCAACGCACGGGCTCATGATGAGCACCTCCCGCTCTAGTTAGAATTCTAGTGCGGTTAAGTTGCGTATGCAGATAATGGATCCACTTTATCAATAGTCTTGCCTTCATCGAAGCCCGCATAAAAGCTTAAGAGGCTCCACCTCAAATTCACTGTTGGCAAAAGTACGTAGAGTAACCCGAGAAGGAAGAATTTCTCATTCTGCGCTCCCTCAAACCTTGACCCAACTTCCCACCTCTCCCTACCAGTCTACTTTCTCCTTTATGTGTGTTTCGACTGTAAGCTTGCTTAAATTACAAATAATAATAATAATTACGTTTAGTCAACATATATGCCTAAATATGCGACTCATGATATTCCATCCTTTCATTGTCTGCATGCGACGTGGCTATATGTGATTGAACTACTTGTCTCATCTTTATTGAGGGTGACATAAAAAGTCACGCAATAAAAACCCCCATCCATCTTGTTCCTAATATATTGTCTCGGCTTTTATAAATTGTATATAGATATGATGTTAATTTGTATTAATTACATGATCATATGTTACATTATTCAGAAATATAGACATGCCATTTTCTTTAACACCCCCATTGGGTACTTGTCTGAGCCGACTGCATGTTGATGAGCTAGTACTTCTCGGGGGAGAAAAGAACTCGTAAATATAGCTTAGACTGGGGGCCCCACATGTGGCCAAGTAAGCAAAGTGGTACCCAAGCAAAAAATTGACTCTCCCTCTACAATCCAAGTCCCATTATGGGCACTCGTATGGTCCGCACTTGATTTTTTTCTTTATGAAAATACTCACATATTTAATAGATTATTATTATATTTACTTAATAAATAATCATTTTATTTCCCGATTTTAATTAAAATTGTAATTATTTAATATTTACTTTTATTTTTCAATTTAAATTTTCAATAAAAATATAAATAATTTAAAATTATTAATTACAGATAAGATCAAATTAAACAGTACATTAATATATCCTAATACATTTAATGATTAACAATAACATTGCATAATTTAAACGCTACATTAGAAAATACATTACATAGAGAATGATATTACATAATTGAAATACTAAAAAGCTACAAATCGATAATTCATTGGCCATTATAAAACTGCTAAAGATGTTCCAACAAATCCACCTGCAATTGTCGATGTTTTTGTTAATCATGAAGGTTAACACTCCTTTTGATATAGCTCAAACATGGAGTAATACTTCCCTCAGACCTTTGCATCGGTCCCACGCCCACTTCTTCTTTGTCATCATCTGGGAGCGGGTCGAATCTCCCGGCATACGTCTCACGCTCATCCTCAACAATCATATTATGCAAAATAATGCACGCTCGCATAATTTTTCCAAGCTTGGACTTCTTCCAAGACCGTGCAGGACCACGTATAATAGCAAATCGAGCTTGTAGAACGCCAAATGCTCGCTTAACATCTTTTTGTACCCCTTCTTGACATGTAGCAAATAACTTCCCTTTATCTCCTTGCGGACAGGAGATTGTTTTGACAAACGTTGACCATTCAGGATATATTCCATTCGTTAAGTAGTACCCCATTGTGTAGGTTTTACCATTGACAATGTAGGTTACTTCCAGAGCGCAATCGTTGAGCATATCATCAAACAATGGTGACCGACCTAACGTTGAGATCGTTGTTAGAACCGGCCACTCCAAAATATGCATGTCATATCCATAGGCCACTTGAAGCCATAGCTTCGGGGTATGGAGATTAATAATTTGGGTAATTTGGATTTTGAGACGAGAAATTGGAATTTTAAATGAAATTGAGAGTATCATCATTGTTAGCTTGATTAGGATCCACCCATTGGGAACCATATCCTCCCGATGGGACATTACTAGCAAATTCTTCTTGAGATTTTCCTTCAATGAAATACGCTTTCTTCAAGTCATATTTGTAGTCCTTCCACTTTGATGAAATGGATTTTAATATCCATCTCTCAGTGTGTTTGCTCTCCATAGGAAGTAGAAACTTGGTCTATATGACCAAACAAATAAAACAAACATATGGGTAGACCCAAACCAGAAGCTATAGTCTTCTATAAAGACTAAAAAAACGAAAGTAGTATTAGAAAAGTGAAAACAATTTTAGAAGTGAAAATTACAAAGCTAAACGTCTCAATGGGACCAAGTGCTGAACTAAAAAACACATCACATCTCCACAGTTGTAGTATAGAACAACCCCCTTATCAAATGCGGGATGCATAAACAACTTACAAATATAAGAAACTTTTACCAGTGGAAGCATTAAATACTTCAATGCCTTGCCACAACTCGACCCTTTCTCACTAGGTATGACCATTAACAGCAAGATGGATGAACGCTTCATACATGCCCAAGGTTCAACGTTGTAGTGTATAAGAATGTCCGACCAAGTATTGCATATTGCACTCATTGTTCTAAATGGATTAAAGCCATCACTAGCTAGACTTAGTTTTATATTCCCAGGATCAACAGCAAAGTCAGGATAGCGTTCATCAAATGATTTCCATGTGAAGGCATCCGCTGGATGTCTCAACTTTCCATCCTTGGTGCGACCCTCATGGTTCCATCGCATGGAAGAATTTGTCTTGGAGGACATATATAGCCGTTTCAACCATGGTATTAAAGGAAAGTATCTCAACACTTTCGCTGGTTTTCTTTTCTTCGACGTTAAATCCATACTGCATGATGCTTCATTATCTTTATCTTCTTTTGATGTCCACCTTGAAGTACCCCATCTTTGGCATACTTCACCATCTTCATCACCACGAAATAGCATGCAATCATTTGGACAAGCATCGATCTTTTCATATCCAAGATCCAATGCTTTAAGCATCATTTTGGCATTATAGTCAGCTGATGGCAAGGCGATGCCCTCTGCAAAAGCATTATTTAAAAGTTCAAGCAGCATAATAAAATATTTTCCTAACCAACCATGTGAAACCTTTAGGTGGTCAAGATTCACAAGAAAAGATTTCTTAGAGTGGTTATGACAATTTGGATATAATGGTTCGTCGCACTCTTCCATCAACCTGTGAAACTGATTTGTTTCACTAGTATCACATTGCACAGTAGGTTCTAAGACATTGGCACCATTAGTGACATCAAAAAATGGTTCCTCATTCATATTCGGTCCATGTAATCCTAAAGCATCTCTAATTAGTTCTCTCATTTCTTCATGTCCACCCATGTTTCCTTGCACTTCAGCAATGTTTTGACCGGCGAAAGTATGTTGATATTGATAGGTATCAACTGGAGATTGCCCAAAATGTTCAAAATGATTCTCACAAGCAGCATGCGGAGATTGTGGAGTAGATTCCCCGTGAAACACCCATTTTGTATAACCTAGCAAGAAGCGATTCCATTAGTTTATGATATGTGCACTTGATTCAATTAGTGAAATTTCTACTTTTTGAGTTATCCCTACCATCACTGCATGCATGAATGAATTAGGCTTCGAACGAATGAAACGAAACTCAATTGAAAACCCACTAAAAGCCTAGAAGCCATAAATAAATAAATAATGCCAATAAAACCCTAAACAGATATATGGGTCACCAAAATGTATTTACAAATACCATAAAAAAGTAAATAATAAACATTAGGACCATAGAAATATAAAAGAATCATGCCCCTTTAAAAAAAAATTGTGAATAAGAAATATCAAGATTTTAATTTTAATTTTTTAAAAATCTTTTGGATTTCGAGATCTCATATGAAGGTTTTGAATATTAGTTAAACATGCAATGATGAAAACTTATATATTATATTATTGAACCAGATATACATATATCTATGTATGCGATGCGACCTTTCATCTTCCTCGCACAAGATAACTAAAGGACGGGCCAATCGAATATATAGTCCGATTTGCATATTTATGTACCATTAACTCAAGTATTAAAAAAAGAAAAACCCAAGCATATCTTTGTATTGAGCTTAATAAGCATCAAATATAAATAAATATATATCTATTGCTTAATAAGTATCTATATATATATATATTTAGTAATCATAAACAATTAAAAATTTCAACTGATAAAGTTATGTAGTAATCGGATAATATCTTCTTTCGGTATATGTTATTTCCATAGAGCGGCCTTAAACAACTTGTAGCCTGACATGAAGAATCATTTTATGTATAATGAAGTGGACAATAGCATCATGGCATATATTAGCGCAATCTTCGTCGGTCATGACCCTATATAAAAGGGCTAATAACACTGTCTTCCATACCTCATTTTCAAATTGCTACTCTGCTTCAACTTTTTATTTTCCACTCTTTTATCTTCTTTTCTCCTGTCATCATCATCCAATATCCTTTTAGAACAATGTTTCATCTCGTGGATGATCTTGTCCTATTAAAGATTTTGGAATCCTTGACCCCAACATGGGATGCTCGCGTTATAATACCTCTACGCGGAATCTCTTGCCAATTTAGAGATTTCATAGGAAAACCAAATATTTTAATGAAGATTAATTTCTTCAAAGCAGTCGGGGATGGTCCGTTGGATGCGGGAGGATTTGCACAGACGCTGTATAACTTTGCCGTCATTTCCGTTTTGAACTCGGAAAGCAGGTCTGTGGTTGACAGGAGTGCAGCATTTTTCCAATGCCTTTTGGAAGTAAACGATCGGAACGTGCTTTGTTCGTGCAGGATAAACCTTATTGATTCGCTGTGTGACACCTTCGCACCATACGGTAACCAGGCTACTGGTGGGCATCGGGTTTCATGCTGATACTGCTCCAGCAGGTTGATTTTAAAATTACATGTCCAAAGTGTTGTTTAGGTGTTGAGACGTATAGACTTCTGTTTATTGTTAGTAATATGTACTGATCCACGGATATTGTGATGTACTGATCCTAGGCCTTGACAAGCCGGGCCTTCTTTTTCCGAGCAAGCCAAGTCGAGCTCGGTGGTACTAGACGAGCTTAATACTACATAAAAATACATATATCTCCTTTTATTAGTGAGCTTAGACCGCCAAGCACATAATTCATGGACTGGATTAGGGTTTATCATTATTTTCTTAAGCCCAAACTCTTAAAATGTCATAGGAATTTTTAATTTGTAAACATAAATAATAAATAAAATATAAATCGTCTACCTCTCTTACTCCATGAGTCTGCGACCCCGAGCTACCAACGAGCCACAAACCCGAGCTTGATCTCGAGCAGAGCTCATTCAAGCTCATATTGGTTTCTCGTAACAATCAAATGAGCCAATCTCGAGCTACTCGAGTATTCAAGCCCAAGCTTGACCGAGCTCAAGCTCGAGCATTTCTTTAATGACTTGAGTCAAGTTCGCTTGTCCTTGAGCTCCATTCAACTCGTTTACGCCCATACATAAAGCACTCTTTTTTTTTTTGGGCCAATAAAGCACTTCCTAATTAATAAAGTATAAGTATGTTACCCTTCAAAACAAAAAAAAAATTAACCGGTACAACCATTGAGTTAAGCCCATGGAGGTCAGAGGCCTGGTGCTTGAAAGAGAAAACATATAAGATTGTTTGCAATATATATCTTATCTCTGTATAGTGGTAATTTCCATATATCGAACAGATTTACTTCAATTTCTGCTTTAAAATATCAACCTTCCATTAAAAAACCTTTTATCTATCTTCCTCAAATGGGGAGTGTGAATTTTTGTATCAGTCAAATGTACGTTTTAGATCAGTTTATTTATTGTACAGATAAACTCCAAAAAAGGGCAAGCGTCGTCAATTAAATTTTACTGCGCATCCCAACACAATCTTACATCTTCCCACGACTCCCCATTTATGCATCTTCCCCCTAGTAAAGCTCATTCAGTTCACCTTCTCATATCATATTTCCTTTCCAGAAGAACAATGTTGAATCATGTCGATGATCTTGTCCTATTCAACATTTTCCAGACCTTGGCCCCCGACTGGGATGCCCGCGTCATAATGCCTCTTCAAAGAATCTCTCGAAGGTTCAGAGACTACATCGGTAACTTTAACGTTTTGAAAAAAATTAATTTCTTTCCTGTCTTGCACTGCACACCTCTACTGAATGATGAAGGGATCAAGTTTCTTGTCGGTGCGTCAATTCATGGGAACATCAGTGCACAAACAATTATCGGCTCAATTTGAAAGTTCGGACCCAGCTTGGGGTTATCATATTTTGGAAGAGGGAGCAGAAGCAGTCAGTGATTCCCCGTCGGAAGCTTGATTCTATGCACAGACACTGCATAACTTTGCCGTGACGTCCATTACTAGCAACGAGCACGGAGATGTGGATGAAAGAAGTGCTGCATTTTCAAGCTATTGATGGACGTCTGCGATGGCAATATGAGTCGGTCGTGCAGGACAAGCCTGATTCATATGATCAGTGCGGAACATCTCCAGAATATCTCCTTCTCATGGCAACCGGGACACTTGCTTCAGCAGGCTCAATTGAACTTACCTTGCTCCAAGTGTAGTTTTTGTTATGAATTATATGCGTTGCTATTTGAAAGGAAGCGACATGTCTAATAGATTTCTATGAATTAATGTACCTTTTTGGGGCTGCTATCCATAATAAAATATGTGCCGTTATCTCTCTATATATATGTGTATATATATTTAGATCCCATAATGGTGTGACATGTGAGCGATGACAGCCCTAAATAACATAAAACACTCAAAAAATCAAAGATTCAAGAGTAAATTCAGAAATTGGTCCTCCAAAAATGCATGTTATATCAAATTGATCTCAAGAAATTTTTTACAGCAAATTGAACCTTGAGAGATTAAGTGTACATAAAATTCGACCTCAAATTTTTTTTTTACATCAAATTGAACCTTAAGAGATTAAGTGTACATCAAATTGAACTTTGAGAGATTAAGTATACATCAAATCTGATCTTCCGTCAAGATGCTGTCCAAAAATGGATGGAAAAATCTGATCTAACATTCAACAGCTAATATGGCATTGTTTGATTGTTTCCTTTCATTTTTCCAATTATTCCCCATTTTTTTCCGGCTTAAAAAAAGTATTCCATACATTTCCCTCCCTTTTCAGTCGGAGGCGAAAAAAACTTCCTTCTTCCGGTGCGTCCTCCTCAATCGTTGGTGCTCTCGGCGTAGACTCGCCAATCGATGCCGCTGTAATCTCTTCCGCTGCGTTTAGTTTTATAGTAGGATTTTGAAATCAGATTTTGATTTTGAAAAAGAGTGGTATAAATGGGGCCGACCCTTTGACTTTGTATGAGTTATGTTGTTTGTTGTGGAAAAAAAGTGGTATGAATGGAGCCCACTCTTTGACTTTGTATAAATTATTTTGTTTTGTTGTAGGTAGAATTATGTTAAAGTTGAGATTTTAAAATTATACTCACAAACCAAACAGGCATTCGTCACCCTTTTTCTCCTTGCCTCTAGCTCTCTACGCCGAGAGAACTTGCGATTGAAGAGGACACGCCGGGAGGATGAAGTTTTTCCCGCCTCCAACTGAAAAGTAAGGGAACTGTAGGAAATATTTTTTTTTAAGCCAAATAGAAATGGAAAATAATAAAAAAATGAAAGAAAACAATCAAACAATGTCAGATCAGCTATTGAATGCCAAATCAAAATTTTCCATCCATTTTTTTACAACAGTCTCACGGAAGGTCAGATTTGATGTACACTTAATTTCTCAAGGTTCAATTTGATGCAAAAAATTTCTTGAGATCGGATTTGATGTACACTTAATCTCTCAAGGTTCAATTTGATGTAAAAAATTTCTTGAGATCAGATTTGATGTAACATGCATTTCTAGATGACTAATTTGTCAATTTACTCAAGATTCAAGGAACCCGAGAGATCAATATAATCATGAAATAATAGCACCCTCAGTGGGCTAGATCCATGACCTATATATTTATTTTTTGGGCTAGGTCTTTATGGGCACGAACGTTATCCACAAACATAACCTTATGGGCCTAACAGGCCCATAGACAAAAGTTAAACTCCAACTGGCAACATGGTCACAACCTTTGATGCATATCCCACGCGTACGCATTGATGATACTTATTAATTGAATTTGTAGACCGCTCTACATGCTCTGTAGCCCGGACAATTATACTTTAGACAATCATTTTTTGTACAATTTGAAGTGAGTTTTTCTTTTTCCCATTTTATAATTTGGAATTGCAACATCTCCCAGCACTCGTACTTTTGGTTAAACCTCTATATATTTGAGGCCTTGATTGAAGTCATAATAAACTTAACATACATAAATTTACTTTTCGCTAAGGGGGAATGAAGAACGGAATAGCCTCTATATATTGAAATGTAGTGATATTAACAAATTGATAATCTTAACATACATAAAGGTCTAGTTTGGTAAGAAAGAATATAAAAAGAATGGGCTAGTTATCAAGGAGTATAATTTTTATGTTAGAGTTAGACTTATTTTATTTTCCAATATAACATTGCATATATATTATAAGAACCTATATGCTACTAACACAAAATATAGCATTAAATTAAATGAATGAATGGCCATCCCATTTCTTTTCATAAGGAATGCTCATTCCTTCAATAAGCGACACTAAAGTAAATAAGATGGAGAGGAAAGGAATGCCCTTAGCAACTAGTACAAGTGACGCTGACTAATCTATCAAAAGAATAAGTGACGCTAAGTAAGAGGATGCAGATGAAATGTTCAATCTATTCAATCCATTCCGTAAAGAGTTTGTACTATGACTCCATTGAATTCTTTGAGTCACCGAATAACATTGCTATGTATACAAGTCTAAGATTAAACATATATCGTTTAATATTTTATCTTTCCTTGAATTCTTTTGAGTAACAGATGTACTTTACTACGTACACCGATCTAAGATTAGAGATTTATTGATCTATAAATTATTCACCTTTCCTTTTTCCTAAGTTGTTCTGCATTTGAGACCGTATTAATCTGCTATGAGATTTGGTGGCAGTTGCATCCTTTTATACCATCACGTACAACGTTATCATAAAAGGAAACTTTATATATCGGAATTTCCGTTTATTTTGTTATTGATTCCCCGGCCAATTGGCATGCAAATGGCATAGCCAAGGCCCAATTCAGGACCTTCAAAATTAATATTGTTTAATTTTCATTGTCGAGCCCAGTAACAATTGTCATGAGGGACCTAGCCCAAAACCAACACGATCACTTACATTGCACAAAAATATATAATGGACCTAGCCCAAAATCACAAAACCAGCCCAATAACCATGCAAAAATTGTTGATACCTGGTATTCAATGTTAATGACCTTAAGCTTGAACATACAACCCTGAATTTGACTAGCACATTTCAAAGTCATAACAAATTAAACCATATATCCAATCATTATCCACAAATGTAATCTTGCTAGGCCATCTCCACAAATGGGATCTTGCTCAACTAATTAGTAAAACTCATTCTTGCTGCATATAGGTGAGATCTTGAGATTAACAGTTCCAATGATCTATCTCCCAACATCAACAATAGATTTAGTCGCATTTTGTAACACCTTTATATTTCTTTTCGGACAGACATAGTAAAAGGTAGTGAGTCCACAGTAGCTTTATAATAATAGCATTCAAAGATCTGCGTTTCGGTAAAACAATCCAGGCAGATTATGAATCCCAGATAAGAACATCTCTTGCTAATCCTGCCCTTCCAAGCACACCCTTCCACATGCCTTTTGTCAACCTGCACGAAAGGAGAAATACTTCTTTGTTTCAAGTTGTTCCTTATAATAAATGACAAGCCACTGACTGGAAGAATATGTTCTTTATCCAGTAGCCAATCTTCCAAGCAATGCATGCCAACAAATAAAAGAAACCAAAGGAACGTTGCCATTTTCACAATATGAACAGTTAAAAGACATGCACCAAGAACAATCAATCAGACCAGATTCCGTGTTTTCATGTAGAAAACAGGGGAGCAATTTGAAAGGGCTCCAATCATACTTTACAAATTTTAAATGAGAAATTCAAAGATGCTTAAGTATGAAGAAACCATATCATGCAAATGGAGGCATAAGAGATGTTCAGAGACCAGCCAATAAGATTCATTGCGAAGAATAGCAAGTAGATTTAGATGCTCAGGCCTCAGAAAGGTTTGAGGCAGGGAAATTGTAACTTCGCGATTGCCGCGGGGTCGAACCCCTTGAATTCAAGCATAACCAAAACCACAATCATAACGAAAATCTATATATCCCTCTCTGGCATTAAAAGCTAGTTCTCAGCGATTAACATAAAACAATGAGCATAACCAAAGCCACGATCATAACCAAAATTGCTGAGAATACAGAAAAATATATATCCCTCTCTGGCATTAAAATCTAATTCTCAACAAAAAAAACAATTAGCATAACCAAAACCACAATCATAACCAAAATTGCTGGGAATATAATCAAACAGAAAAAATATATATATCCCTCTCTGGCTTTAAAAGCTAATTCTCAGTTATTAACAAAAAACAATGAGCTGTCATTCAGCTTTGAAAATAAATGAGGGCGTACAAGAAGGAGAGGCGAAAGACCGAATATACCGCTTCTTCAACCCTCACCGATCCTCTCCCGCCACTACGTGCCCCATCATTTCGTCCTTCCAATTTCCGTCAACCTCACTGTTCCGATCCTCCGTTCCGATCATCGACGAGCCGAGAGCTGGATTAGGCGGATCGGCGGGAGGCGGGTGACGCAGCGCCGGCGGCTAGGGTTTTGAGGTGTGAAGATGCGAACCTTCTGCACATGATGGTGGCCTCTTGGGACTGAGGGGCGTGATCTCAGGTGAAGAAGCTGCTATCGATCAAATCAATGGAGTAACGGGAAAGGAAACCTTAGCAGAGAGGGGGGGAAGGGGGAAGAACAGCAGAGAGAGGGGGAAGAAATAATCTGGGTCTCTTTGCAAATAAGTTATTTTTGCTTATATTATCTGGGCTTTTTTGCAAATAAAATAACATGGGGATCTAAAGTGAAAGATGTGAAAATATATGATTAGAAAATTACGTGGCTGCACACCTCACCAAATTTGAGCATTCTAATTGAGCCACATTGGCCGGGTTTAGTACCCGGTAAACATCGAGGGGCACAGTAGAACTCGCCAATAATTAATAAAAGGCATAGGAAGTCACATCACGAGAATCGAACATGAAACTTCTTCATTATCAAGTGAAAGTATGCGTCACTGCATTATATTTTTTTCTCGGGTAATTTGTTCTTAACTATTCATGTCCATACCTCGAGCAAATAGGCAATTTGGTCCATGACTTATAGTTATTACATTAATTGGGTCACTGATTTATTTTTTGCAATAATTTGATCTATGAACTTGTCAATTTGTATCAATTTGGTCATTATCACGACATTTTGATCCCCCAATGAAGAAAATTACATCAATGAAGAAGAAGAAGAAGAAGAGTGGGAGAACTCCGATAGGAGGCTCCCCGCTGATGAACCCTCCGGCGATCTCCCCCCAAGGTGAGGTCGCCGGCGAGGAAGACCCCACCAAGGGGAAGCTCCAATCGGGGCTCCTTAAAGAAAACAATGTTGTTTTGAGTATTGAACTCAAATGATGTTTTTTCTTCCATTTTCTTATGAAGGGAGTCCCGATTGGAGCTCCCCTATTCCCTCACTTTTTTCCCCCTTTTGATTGGAAAAAGGGCAAAAACGAAAAAAGAAAAAGGAAAATGAAGAATATACTAATTTGAAAAATATAATTGATGTAGCCATAAACGCAGTGGAAAAAAGTTATCATTTCACTAATTAATTATATCAAATAGGTCTCCTCACACTTAATAACCGTTATGCTCCGTCATCCTAATGACATTCGCCCCACGTTGAGGGACCTATATGATGTGATCGGGGACCCCTATGATGGGGCACTTTCCTCGAGGATAAATTTGATGCAATTTTCTTCTTTGAAGGACTTAAATGATGTTAGAAAGACCAAATTGATGCAAAAAATTTGTAGAGACTCAATTGAAGGAACACGGGGACCCAAATTGCCCATGTACTCAATTAAATTATAGTGAAGATGATAATGATGTTCAAGGTGGTGACTGAATATATCTTGCCACACTTTTTCGGTGGCGGTGACTGGCAACGGCGATGGGTGCTAAAAGAAAGAGTTTCAATAGAGAGACCAATGTGTGGACACGTTCAAGGGAACGTATGAACGAGTAAATTTTATTTAGTTAGACTTTGTCAAAATTACACATTAATAAACAATTAGAGGGTAGCCGGAGGCTAATACTTGTAGCAAAAGTTTGCTTTTTTTTACTTTTAATATAAAAGATATCCATATATTCAATACGAAAAACTAAAAAATTAAATAAGAGAAAGTAGATATAATTTTACTGATCAGAATTAAATTTAAAATTTTTTGTTTATTAGGCGAAAATATGTTTCATAGCATTACATTTCCTTTGTTTAGGTTGACATATTCGTTCCCTTTTATGAAAGACTAATTAGTCACATGGAGGTAGTCACATGTACGTGATTTCAAGTCAAAAGGCCAAGCAATTCACACGTTGCATATAGGATGCGTCTTTTCGGGGGTCACTACATACATTTCAACGGTCTCTTAGGTCGGTCGTTGCTGAGATGAGCGCCGACGTCGGATTGGCCCACCAAGCACCAGTTTCCGTTTTCCTTGTAATATGATATTACATATTATGGAACTGTTCACCAACGACCTTTCCCCTTCTTAATAAAGAGTAAGCATTTTATGTGTTTGCGTATAAAATACAGCTGCAAATTACATCCGGCCAAAAAAGCATGCTGTATATTTGCATATAAAATACAGCCGCAATATTTTTTTTCCGGACTATATACTAAAACTTATTATCGCAAGAGAATCCGATACGATTTCAAGAGAATATGACTCCATAACGTTAGGACACTGCTTCCCATGATCAGTCCAGTGCTAATAATTTGGCTTGAAACCATTCTTGTACAAATCAAGTTGAACTTCGTCTGGATACATGAAATGTCCTTTAAACATGGGCATATAATTTTTCTTAGATTATTCTCCGTAACAAACTGTTCGGTGCACCTAATAAATTCTCTCCCCCATTTGACGAAGGTTTTCTTAATACCCCCTCTATTAGGAGGAGTTGTATCATATATCCACACACGATCTAGTGGAATGTTCATCTATAAACAAAAAATTATCAAACATGTATAATTTGAGAACATATACGGCTATAATAGCAAAAAAAAAAAGTGCATCTATTCAGGAATGACAGTATCCTTATTAGTCCGCAAAAATCAACAAGAAATAACCAAATCCACAATGGAATGCTACAACCCTTCCCCAAAACCCATCATCCTTCTCCACAATTATTTAACTCATAGAGGTGACTAACCTAGGATCATTGACAATCAGGATTCGCTTTGCATTTAAAATATATATATATATATATATATATATATATATATATCGAAATTTGAGCATACCTCAACCACCTCGTGAGCTCACTATCGGAGAGAATGCCCCTAGATGCAATCCACGAACATACAATATGATAAGTTTAATTTGTTAATTAGTTATCAAATATTTGTAATTAGAATTATCGTCAAAAGATTTGAAAGTAAAATAATGATATTTTTCATGTGCACCAATAAAATTATAGAATTGTTTCATAAATTTGCTTTTAGTAAAATACATCAAAATCTCTAAATAATTTTAATAAGTATACATTTATTTATATATATATATATGAAATTACTATTAAAATAAAAATATAATATTATATATAAATTAAATTATAAAATCCATATAATATTTTAAGCTTATAATAAGTACATTACAATTTGGGTATAACTAGAGCGTGGCTCGCACTACGTGCGGAATTAATAGTAATTTTAGTTTGAAAATTAAACTAGCGCATACGAAATATTATCAAATGCTACATAAATTAACCTTATCAAAATTACCGATTTTGAAAAATTAATAGAAAAGAAGAATATATTATTGTGTTGAGAAAATATACGTTAAAGAAAGGATGAAAAGAAAGACGTTAAAAAGCGGTAGAGAGGGAATCATGGGAGGAGTTGAGAGTGGGTAGTGATAAAAGAAGTTGAAATTACATAATTACTCTTTAACTTCCATTCATAGTGGTTGTCAATTAACTTTATTATTTATTAATGGATAGTTTTGCAAAAGGAAAATTAACTTCGTTCTCTAATTTGTAGCAATAGATGTCAACATAATTAAAATATAAGCAAAATTAGTTATAAAATATATTTTGGTTTTTCGTACAAAATTATAACTAATAAATTTCGAAAGTATACATAAATAAAGAAAAAAATACACAAACACAGTATATACATCGATGTACCCTGTGATATATATCACTGGATCGATCGACATCAGGAGGACGACTCTGAGAGGGAGCTTGGGAAGGACAGACAAATCGGATCTAAAACTGGAGGGGGGAGCTTGAGAGACGGTCACCGGTGATATGATCGAGGTAGAGGACCCTTCGCACGGGATCCCAAGATGACAGGGTCGGGCAAGAAGGCGAGCATTGGGACATGCATGTGTTAGCTGGACCAAATACAAGAGCACGAGTCAAGCGAATCCAACAAGCCATGCGAAGGATATTATTGCACGTCCTTGGAGGAAAAGTCGAGCTCTTGAGCGAGTTGTACGTGGAACATGAAGCCACGACCGTTAATATCCTAGAAGTCTATCTAGAAGATGATCCAAGTTTAAATGGCTGAATTTGGGCTATTTGTTCCAAGATATAATTAGTTGCTTTTAATAAGCTGGGCCTATATCATTTTTGGCTCATTACACTTAGGATTTATTTTAGCGAAATCCATAAACTCATTTAAGTTATCAACTAGTATCTCGCTATAAATAGGCATGTGACCTTCATAGATAAATAGATTAGTTTTCATTTAACCTTGTGAGAGAGATTTTCTGTGAGTTGTTCTTCAACAACTTTGCGGATATTGCAAGTGTGATGACTTATGATTCTCGACATTTATAATATTGATTTCTAACTCTTTATAGCTAGCGGGTCAATATTTCATTTATAATATTGGTTTGTGACTCTTTATAGTTATCGAGTCAATATTCCCTATCATTGAAACCTTTCATTGGATGATCCCGGTTTGATCTCATTATATTGTTGCTAGGTCTCATGGCGGGTTGGTCAAGGTTCGCATCAGTCAGTGTGAAGGGTTGAGGGGCAGCAGCTCGTGGTGGCGGCGTGTGCAGTGGGGGCAAGGGCGGCAGCTCGTGGCAGTAGGAACAAACGCTTGGCAGTTGGCAAGGGCGTGTATACGGGGGGGCAAGGGTAGCTCGTGGCAGCAGGGCAAAGGGGTAGCAGGTCATGGAAAGGAGCTTGGGGAGTTTGCATACCAGTAGGGGCGTAGATGAATAGCAGCTGGGTCGCAACAGTTGCCGATAATGGGTCACACGAGGGACCAACAGTTGTCGCGTGGTAGATGGACGACGACATTGGGCAGAGGGCTGAGAGCCGGCCGGGGATGCAACAGCAGAGCTAGGGCCCTCGAAGAGCTGCGCTGACGATGGCAGGGGAATGATGGAGGCTGACCGTGTCAATCGATCGGAGTCCTCGGTACTGCATGTACCGTGGAAGGAGATGCATAGAGAGAGAGGGATAAGCTAAGAAAGAGAGAGAGGGAGGGTTAGGGAAAAAAAATAACAGTCAAAGGAATGACGGAGTTTCAATTTTATTTTTATTTTTTTTTAGCTAGCGAGGGATTGGCCCTCGCTAATCCCTTGTTAACATTAACTATTTTTTAATTATTACGAGATTAGTGACGAATTAGCGAGGGAATTAGCAAGGGATCTTATCCCTACTAAGTCCCCCGCTAAACCTTTCATTTCTAGTACTGGGAGGTCCCCATTACTATTGTCCTCTTAAAAAAAACTATATTTTTTGTAATCCCATTTTTCGATTCATTAGAAGTAAAAAAAATTTATGAACTTACCAACACCTTTCAAAGAGTAACTAATTAAACATAACACTGTCTCTCTCGGTTTTTTTTCTTTTTTTCTCTCACTTTCTTCTCTCATCCTCTGCATTCCTCTCGTCACATGTCTCTCTCACGTTGAAGTTTCTCTCTCTATCCTCGCTCTTCTCTCTCTCACACCATTTAAACACATTTCTGATACCATTTTTCTTTACTTTTCTCTGGCTTTTTATGATTTGTTAGAAAATTGTCATATAAAATTTGGAAGCTGATTTGGTCCAGGCCTGTACCATTTGGTGGGCAAATGAATACAGTCGACCGCTACAATACACATTGTCAATTGCATCCTCAAACCCTTAGCTCCAGTACTATATTGTATTTTGTAATCGCTTGTAATTATTTCGGGACGGTACATGACTGGACTGGATAAATTTTCATAAAAATTTTGGAATAAATGAAATCAGCATGCCCACTTATTTAAAATTTTTCATTATGATACAACCCATTTTGTAATTATCTCGTAGGGCTCAATTTTATGAATGAAAAGATTTTGCATTCAAATATTAGCATACACGTTACAAATGTATTATAAGGTTACTCAAATTATTTTATTCATCTCCTCATAGAATTGTTGTACAAATTAGTAACTCAGTCATTGAAAAATAATTTTTGCATTATCACACTTAGTGTACATAAATATGAAATTACTTGTACTCGCGTACTGCGACCCACCTTTTAGTATCAATTTTATTATTATTGGAATAACCGATATTTTAGGTGACTTAGATCTAGTGTGGCTTATGGAAAACAGAAATAAAGGACTGCGAATGTTACAATAAGATTCAATCTAGAACCCCACTATTGTGAGGAAGGACTTGTGTGCAGTTGTATATACTCGTCTAAGAACCCAAACATGTTAAGTTCGATTCTCATGTAGTGCTCATTTATTTTGTTTTCCATTTCCTGTCATTTATTTATTTATTGTTGAATTTCTTTTCTAGGAGTTACCTTACTGATTTTATTTTATTTATTTTACTCGTGATTTAACTCTGCAAAATTCACAAGGTAAGAATCCGGACGAAAAGAGGTGTAAAACAACCGAAAGAAGTTAAGAGGAGCAGTTTTGAAGGTTGCGGTCACGGTAACGGAGCGTGTGATTGCAGTCACTAAGTGCAGGAGCGAAGTCGACACCTCATTACAACAATGTGGGAGCCATGATCATGGTTAGAGGCGATAATGTGACGAGGACTGCAGTCATGATGAAGATGTCCGAGATTACGGGGCGGTTGAGGCTGAGAACAATACGTTGTTGGACGATTTTGCGGGTTGGTAAGCTTTCTAAGTGGTAGAGATTTCCTATAACCTCTTTCTTAATTCAAATAGGAAATAATCTAAAAGGTACGTAGGACGTGTGCCGGTCTATTTAGGGGTAGACACACGCACATGAGAGGGAAAGTCCGTATCAAGTATGCTGTCAAATTCTAATAGGAAATTTTCGGAGTAACTCTCTTAAAATCTAGACGGTTCGTAGAGCGAGAGATTTGAGACAGTTGAGACAATTGTAAAGTCCTTCATTTCTTCTTGGATTGAGTTTTGTGACTGGGCTAAGCAAATTCTGGGGCTGTAATATTTGGTTTTCCGATAGTAAACCCCTCAGCTTTGTCCGTAATTGTATCTCTCGATTTTAGAACTTTTTGATGTAAATCCGGTGTTCGTTATGTTATTTTCATGTTATTAGGTCGAATTTGATATCCTTGTCCAAACAGGGAAAAAAACCAATCATCGTACTATAGTTTATATTTTGTCAATTGTGAGCGTAAATATATTGTAAGCACCATTTTTTTCTTCTCAGAGACCTGCAAAAATACCTAACTTCGATTAGCATTATCAATTTTCTCTTTTACCCTACAATAGAGATTTTGTAGCTTCGAGTGTTTACATTTGTATCCGCCTTGTCACAAGAAAAGTTGAGTCTACACGTAGGTCGGTTTAGTGATTACGGAAAATTAGCCAATGAATAAATCCAATATGGTGCTTTCATTGAATAAATCAATGAAGGGGACTCTAAGGATATATAGGTGACCACCAGCTGAGGTTTTGCCTAAGAAAATCAACTTTCACTTAGTGAATATGGCAATCTCCTCATAGGAGCCCAAGTTAATAAATATATAGATTTATAAAGAGATCACGAGTTGTGATACAGTTAGCAATGTATACAGTTTATAAACGAATTTTACTTGCAATGCAAAAGTTCGAAATTCACTAAGAATATTTGTAACCAGAATCAAGCCATACCCTATATGTAGATTAATATTAATGAACAATAAACTGGGGATAGCACGTGTTTTACCGAAAAATAGAATTGGAAAGGCAGCAAATATGAAGTTGAACTTCCACAATCTTACGATCCTATTAATTTTTAACGCGGCCTTCTTCCAGAATTTGTCCAACACGCAATCTCGCCAACTTTATAATATACGCAATTAGGATTAAAATCTTTTTTTAATCTTCAAAGTTGACTTTTATTTCACAACTCCAAATGTGAACATTTTAATACGCGTATAACAGACGTAACACTGCCACCTGAGCCATAAATTTGACGATCCAAAACACTATAAAAGGCACAATTTGCCTAACCCCTCGAAACATCAAAATAACTTACGTCTAGAAAACACAGCTGTTTCTACCAATATGTCTAGAATTACGATATTTCTCGTCATGGTTCTTGGGTTGGTGGCGGTTGGTGCAGCCGATTTTGCCGCACAACCTCCTCATTTCCGCCACCATCCGCGCCATGAGCACATGATGCCGCCTGCAGGGGCACCAAGGCCCCACTGGCTCTACCCTGAGCATAAGCTGCCCCATGATCGTGAACATGTCCCAGGCCCCAGACCCGGACCATTCGCCCACCCGCCTAGGATGGCTGGAGCACCGGATGACATGCCTCACCACCACCACCATGGTGCACACCCTCCCATGATGCAGCACGGCCACGGGCCCCATGGGAAGGTGATGCCACCAACTCATGCTCCCCACATGCATCCGCGTCATCACGAGCCTATGGCACCGGCCTATTAGAACTGGTGGTCTATGAAGCGAGAGATACTTTGGAAGCAGGATTATTAGAATAAGAGCCGATTTTTACTGTTTATTGGAATAAGAGCTGATTTTTACTCGGCTATGTGCTATTATCATGTGTCTGCTTTCATATGATGATTTCTGTCCTGAGAAGACGGGCAATATTGCATTGCTTTTGTCTTCCTATCATTATTTGTTATGTTTGTTATGTTAGAGACTATATATATATAGTAGCCATCGTTGATTTTCCACTTCTATAGATATGTGCGATCCACACAAGCCCTCCTTCTTTAATATTTAGGAAAAATAGCACCATACAATACGATTTATGAATTTATTTCACGCAATAGCACAAATTGAAATATTTTCCCCATACAACATAAAAAAAAAATCCTCGCATAGCACGTCGTCGATATTCCGTCGGCAATGGACCGAATGCTGAACATGGCGGCTTTTTTGGAGAGGGGAATTCTATATAAATCGAGACTGGAAGAACCTAACACCAATAAAATAAATATATATATATATATAAATTAAAAAAATCAGAGGGATCGGAGAAGGGGTAGCGGCACCACCATCAGCCACCCACTCTCCGATCAGGGTCGCAGGCAGACACAAACAACGCCTGCGACTCCGATCGCCGGGGGGAGGGGGGGCAGTTTCACTTGTGTAAAATTCCCGACTGTTTATTTATTTTATTGGTGTTAGGTCCTTCCAGTTTCGCTTTGTGTAAAATTCCCTCTCTCCCACTCTCTCCCCTCAAAAAAGCCATCATGTTGATATTCCGTCCATTTTTGACGTAATAGCGAAGGTGTGCTATGGTGATTAAATTTTTTTTTGTTCTGTATAGGGAAAATATTTCGAATTGTGATGCAGCATGAAAAAAGTCAAAAAATCGTATTGTATAGTGCTATTTTATCTAATATTTATGCTATCTTCCTTTTACTTGCGCGTAAAAATCATAAATTCCAATCAAGTTCAAGTTTCTGAAATATGAAAGCATAGAGCAGTACTGCGCGAGTGTAGATAAATTGTTACCATTAAGTTGTTGATACCCATATATCAACTCCGTTCTCGACCTGAACGAGGGCTCTGCTAAACCCAATAATTAGAACAGTTTAAGATCCCCACTAACCATTTTTTAAGAAATTACTTCCAAGGTCGTTCAGAAACCTATTCTTTTAATTAAAGGTGTTACTTTGGAAAATCAAGCCCGTGTAATTTGAGTTTCTTGTAATATTGATGGTAACGTAGAGTTCAGTGTTGGTATGTACATTTCTTCTAGGAAAGTACACTGTACTGTCTCCGTGGATGGGGAAAACCTACCACCCTCGCTACCCTTTCTGTGAAGGGACAAGAGTTTTAGTTTATTTCATGATCCTCCGACTCTTTCTATCCATCATGTGTATTTTCTTGCACCAAACAATTAAGGACTGCTATTATGTTATTTATTTGAAATTTTTTGTTATCTTTGAAGTCGTCTTTTAATTATTTTTATGGTTAAAATTAAATTGAATTGACTTAGATCATAAAATGAAGTAGGGCAAGACATACTTCTCTTTCTTGAGATTATGCTAAATGATACTCATTGTTGATGAACATTCACGCTCGACTCCAGTCACCATGTTGACGTAATAAGAGAATCTTTTGGTTCCCAAGGTTTTATGCTTTTATTTTTTCGATCATATTAATCCTTTTAACCATTTTCTTAATGTGTATATGGGTTGTCCACCTTTCTATCGTCATCTGAATTTCCAATTTGATATTGACAGAAGCTTAACACCATGCAATATCACCATGCAATATTTTTGTAAATAAAAAGTTTTAAAATAAAAGAAAAAAGGTAATAACTTTATGGAGACCGCCCAATGTCGGCAACTACTATGCAATCGCACCCCCAGTGATGGCTAAAAACCTCCAGTAGTGATGTGAGTGCCAATAAGGCCTCCATCCCGAAGACATATATAAAGGTCCTAATTTACAATACCGATGTTAAAAGGCGGGATCTTGCCGGTAGCTCCGTCTAGTTCGGCTTTATTTGTCGTGAGTGTTATCTTGGATGGAGTACCCACATGTTCAATTTTCTTGATATTCAAACAAAAAATTTTCATTCGTAAATAATGTATATGTCAATTTTCGAACTGCAAGATCAAAACTTACTATGATACATTGAGAACAAGATTGAGAAAAAAAGAATTAAAAATGAAGTTGTAAAAGTAACTAAAGATTGAGGGGACGAAAATAATTTTTTTTTTATATTAGGGTAATTTGATCAACGAGATGGGTGTGTCAATTTTCCTATAAAAAGGAGAGCGGAGTATCATTTTCTTTTCAAATGAGGTAGAGTAACATTTAGTAATACGTTAATGGAGAGAGTGCAATTTACCGAATAAGTATTATCACTAAAACATATATATACACGAATAACAGGGTTTTAATTTATTTGCGATAAAAATAAATGAATATAATGATGTTCAATTTTCTAAATTATTAGTTAGGACGGGTTGTTGTCTAGTTAATAGAAAATATGGTGTATATTTAGAAAAAAAAAAGAGTATTGTATGTAATGAGTACCACGTAAATTTATGTAAGAATTGAATTTTTTCTGAGTTAGACCACTGATATTGAAAAGCTCTATAGGTGCTCACAACCCAAATTCAATCCGAAATTGGCTCACTAAAACGTGAAAATTGGTTCTTTCTGAAAGTTGAGTGCCTCAGAATTTCAATATCGTGGAAGAAACTTCCCAGTCCCAATCTGTCACTATCGTTGCTGAGATGGGAGCTGACATTAGATCAGACTTTGGACTTCTTCGGCGCCTATAAACCGAAAAAACTGACCGTGGCCCCCAAGATCAAATTTTCTTTTCTTTTCTATTCTTTTCAACCTTCGTCTTTTTCTGTTCTTTGATTCAAATCTTAGGAAACGTCAGTAACCTAATTTGGAGCTGAGAACAAAAGGTCATCGCGCAATGCAATAGCCTCCATGTGGATCGTGAACGTAAGTTTTCCACTCAGCATGCAACCGTGTAGATATGCTTGGCAAGGAAATGCATTTGAGTATGCAACGTGGCATGGCTTTAGAAACTCAATGAAATTTTAAAACATACTATATTAGAGGTCTCGCATCAAGTCCTGAATAATTGAAGACTTGAACACCCAAAAACGAGAATGAAAGATCTATTGAAGAGAAGGACTCTATGAAGTGTGCTGAGGCACAAAGCAGAGAATGCTTAGGCACACATTAATTGAGGCGCCAGAATTTTGGTGACGAGGCACCAGTTTTTCGTGCCGAGGCACGGATGAGCAAGTGCAAGATATTTCACAAAATTTTATTTTCATTTTGGTGTGATTTCATTTCAATTTAGAATCTATTCAAAGGAGAAATTTTCCTAGGTGGTTTAGGAATATTTAGGATATATTCTAGAGGATATTTGGGATCTTGTAATACATAAATATGAAAAGAACTTGGAAGCCAATTGGCGTATGGGTGAGTATCACGTGCATTTCTCTCGAGAAGTTCTCAGGTTATTCTCTTGAGATCTCTAGGGTTCATAAAGTAAGAGAGATGTGAGAATTGAGAAGATTGTAAGGCTCTTCTCGGGTTGGGTCCTATTTTCGATCTAGTGGATACTCTTACTTTGTCCGGGACTATTTTCCTAACATGTGGGTTTTACCACATATATTTAGGGTCATTTATTTTTCGATTTCTCATTATTCTAACCTTGTTTGGGCATCTTATTACAACATAATAAAATGACTGAACATTGATCATGTGAACATATGAACAAGGACAACCAAGACAATTCATAAGTTAATTTGATTCAATGGGCATCTATTATAATGTGTTCTGAATATGTAATATAAAATTCCCAGGCTTTTAACCTTAGATTTAAATGTACATCCCAAATTTTTTGGGGCATTTACCATATTTATAATATTACCAAGTCATGTGGTAATATGTAAATTAGATTACCGCCAATTAGGGCCAAAATCCCTTTCTAAATGGGATTAGTCTCAACCAATAGATTATTCATGATTGCACCGGAAAAAAATACGTGACTCCCTAGTTACCAGTCATATAGTTTCAGTGAGATTACGGATGTATTAGATAGCATAAAATAAATGATTGAACCTTTCAAGAAATTGTAGTTTTCAAATTTATAGACTAGGAGGGATTTCTTTTTCATAAAAAAAGCTTAAAATTATGTCCATATAGACGTACGTAAGGATCAGTCTGAGTAGACAGTAATCACTATACAGTGCCTAATTTCTTCAATTTTAATTGAAAATAAGGGGAAGATGCTGGTCCGTTTGGAAATGGTATTAAATTTCACTTAATTTAATTTAATTTCACTTTATTATTCTCTCAATTCAACAACATAATCATCACTTTTTATTTTTTTCTTTGACTTAATAATAAATTCATTTATATATTTTTTTATATATTATTATAATTAATTTGTTAATATTAAATTCTCTCAATTATTTATTACTTTTTTCTCAATTCAACACAATCATTGTATTTTTATTTTCTTCTTCAATTTTAATAATAAATTTTTTTAACTATATTTATTTTTATCCTGTGAAATTAAATTAAATCAAATTAAATCAAACTCTACTCTGTTAACAAATGCAAAGAGAAGTTTTGTATGCAACAACATGTTATGTACATCTGCTGGTGTGCCATCTAAGAATAACTAAACTTACTTTTAGAACGAAAAGGAAACTCTCTCTCTCTCTCCCTCTATTTTTTAGTTTTAGGTGAATGCAATCACAGACATTGCATGTTCTGTTCTCTTTGATATCAAGTAAACGGTTGAGGTGAGATTTTTAACTCAGAAATGTGTAAGGCGCTGTTTGATTCGCAAATTGTTAGATTAATGAAATTTTAAGATTGCAAGAAAATTTTTAATAATGGAATCAATTTTTGGGGAATATATGAAGAAATCTGATGTTATTGTGTTTAGTAATTGTGGTGAATTACTGAGAAAGTGAGTAATAATATATTTATTGATGTGAGTTGATTCATGAGACCCACGATGGTATTCAAAACAGTGTTATCATAACCGGACCGGACATTGAACCGGTCGAGGTATGGGTTCATGGGTTTATGAGTTCAACTGGGAGTTTGATGGGTCGGACCGCATGTTTTATTATAAAATAAATATATATTTATTATTTTAAGAAAATAACATAAAATACAAGAAAATAGTTGGAGAAGGAAAAGAGATCAGAAGTAGGAAAAGAGACTTTTCCGATATCAGTCTCCCCGTCTCTCGATTAATATTCCGTCCAGCAGCTTCCTATCATCTCTAACAACATATTCTGAATCTAGCTATTAACATGTAAAAGAGGATCGATTGACATCACGCTAGCATTAACCAGACAATGTGACGATAAAACATCATTGTCTGGAAATTAGTCACTAACCTCTTCTAAACAAATGCCAATCCATTCAATAATTCTTACTATAAAGCGAGTGGTAACGACAAATATAAACTGATACCGCAACATCTCTTGTATCGGAATTATTCCTGCCCTTCATCATAAACCGATTCACGACCTCAATTAGACCATCATACTGGGCTTTTCCGAATCTCATCCAACCTCCTGTTCTATCCCTTAAACGCAAACAACAAATCATCACGACATCATCTCATCACAGCCCAGTCATTGCTCCAAAAGGTAGCAACTTTATATATACATATATATATACATAAATATAAAACGAAGACCCTTTTAAGGGATAATGAACTGAAGCTCACCTGGACCATTTTCCTGCTGATCAAATTGAGGAACAAGTCATCGAGCGGGCTGGGGTTGCACTCAGTTCTCTCAGCAATCCCATCAGATTTGACCTGAGGAAAACGATGAACTCATCATCGGTTGAATTGAACAAAGCAAGTTCTCTTATTCCCAACTTGAACCGACATCGAGCAGAACAGAACAGAATAGCAGCAGAAACGACGGGAATTCTGAAGAAACTTATGGATTTGGGGCGAGAAGAGGAGCAGGTGACGGAGAACTTGGGTTTCCGAAGGTGGGGATTTACAGAATTACGGGAGGGAAGGAAGAGGAAGGAGATGAAAGCTGAGAGCGGCCGAGTCAGCAGGCGGTGGGAGTGGAGGAGAAAGCAACTGTAAAGCTAAAACAGAGCCAGAGGAAAATCAATCAATACCCAAACCAAATTGCAAGTTCAGAACATCAATCAATACCTAAACCAAATTTCAAGTTCAGAACATCAATCAATACCCAAATTGCAAACCTCAAAATGGATTTCGACCTTCAATTTTCGACCTTCGTTCAAAATTTCGACCGAAGAGACAAAAATAGAAGAGGAAGCCAAGAAGAGGCGACTTGCAATTGAAATTTTGACCTTCATTCATTAGTTCACATGGAGACTTCGAGATCGAGCCTTCAATGGATGAGGTGAACTAGTGAAGCCGTGATTCGCGGAGACGAAGAATAGGGTTTCATAAATTCATTTTCCTTTTTTGTGTATTTTTGTTTTTCATATTTGCCTTTAGAACCTTCATGTTTAAAAAATTTTGAACCCATCCAACCGGGCGGTTCACATGGGTTCGATGGATTTACTTAAAACCCACTCGGTTTTTTGGGTTCATCAGTCTATTTATGCATTTTCGATTTTTAAGCTAACCGGACCGGACATAGGTCCAGTTTTCGGTTTGACCGGTTGAACCATTCAAAAAATTAGAGGTCCCACCTACTTCAAAAAATTGCTAATACCGATACAACCATTCTCTAATTCCATCACTGCAGAATCTAGGAAACTCTAGCTTGCCAATTCTAGTGATATTGGAATAATGCCCAACTTCTAGGCTAGTCGAAGAGGGCGAGGAAGACTCAGACTTACCCGACTGTAGTTGAGCCATCAGTCGGTTCTGTTGTAGGGTGAGCCCACTGATCATCTCGGTGAGATGGTTAATACGGTTGCTGGTGTGATTCTTGAGCTCCACCATCGCCTTATCCTATTCTTCCAATGCAGCAACTAGCTTGTTCATCTCCTGGTTACGAGTTCCAGTCGCCATGGTTGCCAAGAAAGAGGCTTTGATACCACTTGTTATGACCTGAACCAAAGGAAGAGAGGGTTAGGACAGAACACAATGAGAAGGAAGAAGGAGAAGAAACTAGGAAAGGAAAGGAAAGAAGAATGAGGAAGAGAGAATAATCAGAGAAAAGCATATTGTTCATTCATGGATGATCAAAGATGGTTACATCAATAGCCTTTATACAAGGAATCAATTGACTCATGCCTCTCTCGCTTTTCCCATAATTAACTGTGTCAGACTCTCTAAAATATACCCCCATTTCTATTATCGTCCCTCATTCTCTTTTTATTACAAATTGATTGCCCTTTCATTTCTATCTTATGACACACTGTGACTCTCCGGTATCGTGTCTCTCTCGCACACACTGATAGCACCCCATCATTGTTGGCTATGATTCTCGAGTTGTGTTTGGTTGGTTTCGATCAGTCGTATGTATCACTTCAAACTCATAGGAGGTTATGAAATATGGGCCGTGCAGGGCAGCAGGGCAGCTCGTGGGCATCGAGCCGGATGACCCAGAAAAGTTTCCGCCTTCGAATACCAATGGAGCTCTGGCATCAGCAAGAAACTCTGCACCAGTGACATCACATCTACTCCTATAGCCGAAGTGTCGCATGCATGCACTCCTGCAACAGAGGAGGATAATGCGGTAGAAGGCAGTGATTTTTACATTATGGCCAAGTCTTGCTTTTAAGGCTAGGAGTATAGGCAGGCTACTCATCTCCTCCAGGACCAGAGTGGAAAGAAATCCATCTTCGTATGGTGCTACGCGCTTTATATGGTTTGTCTTCATTCCATTCATTATCTCAGACCTTGTTTCATTTATTGTCTTGTTCGTTGTTCAAATTCTCGATTACTTGTTGAGATTTAAGTTTGCATTTATCTGCTGATGTAAATTTTCTCTTGAATTATTTGACCTAGGCAACCTAAAATTTCATTTAAAATAGAAATGATATTCAGCGTTAAGGAGTTTAAACTCTTTTTGATAGTGTATATGTGTCCTATATGAGTTGAGCTATGCGCAACATGAAACAACAAGGTCCCGCCCCGTGATATATGTCATCAGATAATTATCATACCATACAATAAAAACATTCAAAAAAATATTGCCCTCAGTTTTCTGTTCATATACAAAGAACTTATTAGCCGCCGCTTGGATCGTGGGAAAGTTTCAGATTTATCAGGAAAATCCTAACTTCCCCACCTATTTTCAAGTGTTTGGGTGGAAAGTTTTAACTGCAGATAATGTCCCGTGGTTAAAATTTTCCGGCCATTGGTGGGAAAGTTTTTCCCTTCGTGACACGTGACATTCTTTGAATCAGTGTTATCAGAATCGGATCGGACCGTCCGGTCGAACCGGAATTTACATCAGTTGTATGACTAGACTACCAGTAAGCTAAGCTGTAGAGACATATATAATGACCTCAATATTTGGCCAAAGAGCACCATATCAATTAATCTTACCTCCATATAGTGTCATCATTTTTTTCTTGGCCTAATCCACGTCAAAAATGATAAATGTGGCGTACATTTGAAATTAAAATTAAATGCAGTTTGTCACCAAACTATGGAATGAAATTGGATTTGCCGCCGACCTTTAAGATTTTGCAGAGCACTGACCTTACCCAAAGTTATGCAAGGTTACTCCTCTGTCAAACGCTAGCCAAAACAGCTCACATGCTATTTTCAAAAAGGGTAAAATGTCACTTATTTAATTGATACCTACAAAAAAGATAATTAATAAAAAAAAGAGTAAACTAACAATTTGCCCATCAAAATATTGATGTTATATCAGATCTGACATCAAGAAAAATTTTACACTAATTTTGACTTTGACCTATTAAATATACATCATATTGCTCATTCCGTCTATCTACCGTTAAAAACTCGATGGAACTCTTTGATAAAAGGGACAATATGATGTATATTTAATAGGTTAATGTCAAAATTGATGTAAAAAAAGTAAGAAATAACATCAAATGTTTCCGCTCGCTATTGGACGAGAGGCAAACGGAATGGATAATCTAATGTACACTTAATCTGTAAATGTCCAATTTAATGTAAAAAATTTCTCGAGATCTAATTTGTGTAACATCAATCTCTCAATGAGCAAATTGTTAGTTTACTATAAGAAAATTTGAATTTGGGAAAAATTAATTAGTGTACTAATATCCTACAAAAAAAAATGGGGTACTAATAACGTTAATGGCCCATTTGTTTTCGGGGTTAAAATCACAAAAATTTTAACTTTAATTTTAACTCAACCTACTACACAATAAAAATACGCATTTCCTAAGTTAAAAATTTTAACTTTTAACTTTAACTCAATACACTATATAATATTTATCTTTTTTCACAATCAAAATCAAAATTACTTTAACTCTGAAACCAAACGCACCATTACAGTATCCCATTCCAACCCTCCTCGACTAGACAAGCCTGCCACTTCCACTTTCTCACCAGCGCCACCACTGCCACAACCTTCTTGTCAGCGACGGGCCGAAGATCCAATGTCCTAATATGGGGGTAAAATAAAGTTATAGAATATTTTTCGGAGGGGCGGGGGGCATTTGTACTTTTATGTCGCAAAAATTCAAATGTCGAAACTTCTATATACTCAATTAATTAATTTTTACAAATTCAGGGGGTCAATCCCGTGCCCGTCACTGCAGTGAACAACTTATATGGTAAAATTATAATAAGAGAATAACTTTTTACTTTTGACCATTTTGTTTCTGCTCCTTTCTGCCCATAATAATCTAGTATATCTTCGAACTTCAAGTCCGTAATTCTTTTCTTTCTCCAAGTAATTTCAAGTCCATAGCTATAACAATACAGAGGCTACTATCTTTCATTCACGAAGAAACCAGAATCAATCTTGTAGGCATAAAAAGCCAATCATGAATCATCCTACAAGAAACCACCTTAATTGCTTCAAAGCATATATAAGTAGAGCAATTGAGCTTAATCATAGAGATTGAAGACCCTTCAATCAAAACCATCGATTGTCAGTTCAGACATATTTTTACATTCCTAGTCCTATTCAACTAAACAAAGATAAACCCTCCAGCAAAAGCTCAGGATTTGCTTCCGCCTTCCAAATAACAACAAAAATCGTTTAAGGTGGAATCATCGGGTGAAGAGGCAATTTGGCGCCCTAATTTTTCCGGTTTCCAGATAAATTTCATTAATTACCAGAATGACATTTTTTCCCCTTTTTAGAAAGGAATTTTTATCATTTATATCCCATGATTTCACATTTTTTTTCAAATCTATCACGGTGTTATATTTTCTATGATTAATCCAGTTCATGTGGCATTTTAATTAAAATTACATTCAAACACTCCAAAGCACACGAACATGGGCATAACAATCACAACAAAAATTTACTTTGCCGATTTGATACTCAAGTGGTCGGTTAAGCTGGTCTTTACGTATTTAGTCATTTTTTTATCCTTAAAATTGGGTGAACATGAGATTAATTCATGTGGGTTCGTTCTTACTTCAAACAACCGATTTTTAGTTTGATTCTTTAAAAGTCAATGGTCGTGTTTGAGTCGGTTTATGTTACACGTCCCGATTTTAAGAAATGTCGAATTCGATTAATGCCAGTTCGTGCTATCCATCGAAACACACATATCACATTATCATGACTCATGCAAAATTTTATCAAAAGGCACAGGGAGACCCTAATCATGCTGCTAGGTCGGGATTTGATACCTCTCCCGAGCTATTATCAAGAGGAATCACATGAGTTTCGAAGATGCCCTAGACTGAGCCTCGAATGAGCTATTCAAAATCACCACGACATTGAGGAATGGGGTGGCAGAGTGATAAAGAGAAAACGAAAGATACATACAGGTCAGTAAAATACAGGAAAACGAGAATAGAATAAGAAAAAGAGCGAGGGGAGCTGAGACTTGGCTCATGGCAAAGATGAAGGTGATGGGGGGGAATGGTTGAGCTTGGACAGACACCAGAACTGAGAGGAGGGCTAGAGCTACCATAGTGAGCTCGAGGTTGAAGCAGTGGAGCTTCCGTCGCTGCTGTTACTGTAGGGGCGGAGGGGACGGGATCCCAAGCTTTGATGGCCATAGCAAGGGAGGCAGAGGGGGCTTGAAGTCCGCCATCATGGTTCGGGTGTGCTACAGGGAAGGTAAAGAAAAAATAGAGATAGAGAACGAAGAGGGCAAGAGAGACAAAAAGAACGAGAGGGGTGGCAGTGACACATAGCTCTGCATGAGGGGCATCGGAGCTGAGGTCAAGCTCGAGGAGGTGATAGAGCAGAGGAGCTGGAGACGCCGAGAAAGAAGTGAAGGTCGTCGGAGCTAAGCTTGCAATGGAGGAGCTCAGTGTGGAGGAGGATCATCTGGTCGAGTATTTGCTGCTGGTGTGTCTAGGTGAGCTGTTGTTTCCCTTCTATCAAGTCTTCGAGAAGGACCGAGAGGGAGAGACGGGTTTGTTGAGTAAGTGAAAGATCGAATAAGAGAGAAAATGAGCCGGGTCTGAGGGAGTTTTGCCAGAAGATGCTGCAGAAGGAGATCGGAGCATAGAGGTGAAGGTGAGGTGATCCAGAGCTTGCATGAATCGTCGAAGAGGAGTAAAAAGCTGAAGTGAAAGGACCCGGTGACACTCGTGGGGAGAGGAAGTGATCATTAGGAGGAAGAAGCCGGAAGAGAAGATGGAGTTGTTGATGGTGATGTAGGTGAAGCCGATTGCAGAGGCATGGACGTGAAGTGATGGAAGAGCTCGAGGAGTTGATGATGGCAGAAGATCAGATTGCAGGGCATGGGAAGAAAACTGCCGATGGATCCGTTTTCAGGGAAGAAGAGAAGAAAAGAAAGAAAAGAAAAGAAAAAAAGAAGAACGGGTCAACCAACATGGATGCCATTTGTTCTGTTTTTTGTTTCCTTTTTTTCGTGCGTATATATGTGCTCGTACGCGCGTTTTCGGGAGATATTCAATTTCTCAAGATTTCGTTGACATTTTCGGAATAAGAACTTCAAAATCGAGAAATTCAAAAAATGATCGACTCCGTAAGAGCTCCAATTTATATTTCAACGGATATAGAATCTCCATATAAATTGACATTGAACCTTTGACACACGTTGATAATAATTGTTCGATTATTTTCAAATTTCTTGTTTTTTCTAATGGAGTTCAAAAAAATAATCCGAGAACAGTGTTGTGTTCAGAAATATTCGAGAATCGATATTATGTAGAAAAATATTTTTCAAGCCCGAGTATCGTCTCGAATTTTTGAAAAAAAATCTAAATTGATGCACGTAAGGCCTGAAATTCTTGTCTCTTTAATTGGACACCCGAAAAATGATCTGGGATCACCATTGCGTTCAGAAAAATTTAGAGATCAATATTATGCAGAGAATTTTTTTTCGGCCTCAAGTTTTGTTCCAGATTTTGAAAATCAAACTTGACGCACATAAAGTCCGAAAACGTCCCATAAAGTATTCTTTCTAAAAATCTAAAATTATAGTTAAATTAAAGAGATGCCCTTGAGCTCAAAAGCACTGAATGTATCGACGATTCTCGAGTGTTGGTGGACCAAAACGTGGTATTGACGGCGGGTTTTATTTTGGAGAAGAAGATCAGTTTTGTGCTAGAGCACCGTCTGTTTGGATCATGGATGGAGACTACAGATTTATCCGCGAACCAAGGTATTTCTCTGACTAACTCTCACAAGCTACTGTTTTGAGCGAAAAGATGACATTTTTATTAGTGATCGAAATAGTGTGCATGACAGTTTGATTACTATGTTTAGTATTCGAATTTTATGAGTTGGGACATTGCTCTGGCCATCATTAAAGGATTTTTCTAATTTTTTATTTTCAGTGGTCTGTGGCAGTGGAAACGCTTTTTGGACAGTGGATATGAGTATGCATCATGATGGAAGGTTTATTAGGGATCCCATATTGAATATGAAGGTGGTGTTCTAAATGGGCACTGCTCAAAACCGCGCCGAAGTCCTAAATTACCACCTCACCTGGAGCTGGCTTCAACCAATTAAATTGAATTGGTCTGGTCAGATTAAAATGGCACATTCGCTCTTAAACTTGTCCAAACACTTCATTCCCACTATTTTCGGGATTTTAAAGCACATTTGAACAGATAAAATTTTAACGAAAAATATCCTCAAGTCCATAAAACCATTTTTAACTAGAAATTACTCCGACATTAATATTTTTCTCTACGTGAGAATGTCGATTTTTCCATCTTGAGTCCTTGCCTTACTGAATAAGCTATACAAATCAAAGGGTTCTAATAACATAATATATAATGTGCCTTTTTGATCAAAAATATGAGCAATTGGGGTTTAAAAACAAAGTCTCCAAAGGCTGGGCGTTATGTTTCATAATTTATTTTACACGCGTTCCTTCGAAAAATAAAATTATACCAATTAATCAATATTGTTTTCGAAAAATAAAATTATACCAATTAATCAATATTGTTTTAAAAATAGAAATTAAATATTAACACCCAAAAATTTATTTGTTTATTCTCGAAATTCTGTCTTCGGACTTGCCATCCCCAAGTTCTATTATCCACTCTCCGATTGGATGTGCTCCTCGAATGGTTTTCCTCGCCTGGGCTGAGAACTAGGTGCTTACAAATACCCAGTGATATATATCACCGGATCCATCGAGATCGGGGAAGATGGCGCTGGAGGGAGTTCAGGGAGAAGGGATAGATCAGATCTAGACTGGAGGGGAGAGCTCGGGAGACGGGCGCATGTGGTGTGCGGAGGCAGAGGGCAGGGGGCAGAGGGCCGGGGAGCTAGGAGATTAGATCAATCTAGACCGGAACTAGGAGGGCCAAATCGATCGGTGGGCCCTCGTCCTGGAGGGAGCAGACAACAGAGGACAGCTCAGGGGCGATAGCAGCTCGGGAGAAATGCAGCAGGGGGAGGACCGCAGGTCAGGAGCTCGCGAGCTCGGGAGATCAGGATGGAGAGCTCTCTGTCAGCAGCTTCGGCGCAGCAGCAACTAGGATCGATGAGCTCGGGGTCCGGACGGAGAGCAGGCAGCAGCTTCACGGCAGGGGAGAGCAGCTCGCGATGGCGCCGGAGAAGGAGAAGGAGAAGAGCTAGGGAGGCTTTGCATGCATAGAGAGAGAGGGAGACAAATGTTTGAGTAGAGGGAGGGGAGGACAGTCCCATGTCGAGCCGAGGGGCAGAACCATTAACGGTCAAAAGTTGACCGGCTGTTAAATTATTTTAGTTAGGAAGGGATTGGCCCTAGCTAAACCCTCGCTAACATGTTTTGTTTTTCTTTTAATTATAAGGTATTGCGAGGGACCTAGCGAGGAAGACAATCCCTCGCTCAGTATCCCTGGATTTTTCGGCGGATTATCCAGGGATACTTAGCGGGGGATACGGCTATGTCCCTCGCTTATACTTGCTTTTTTAGAAGTGAAAGTGGAAATATCTAAACGTCGGAGTATAGTAGAAATCAAATTCCCGATTTTTCTACTGTGATTATTACAAAAAGAAGGTGACCTATTTGAGGATAAAATATAAAGGGCAATTTGAGAAGATAAAAGTGAGGTCAAAGGCAAGCCTCTCGTGTAAATGAAAGAAGATAAGCGAAAGAATGCTTAAATTGTAACTCCTTGCAACCCTTGACGGGGACAAGAAATGTCGATTGATTTTCAGGTAATTGGAGGGCTCCAAGGGAGAAGAGAACGACATTTGGCGTGCGGCTATGTATTATGAGGGGTGAATCTTTTGAAAAGTGGAATATATGTCGCCATCTTTTCCTCTCCCTTCCATAGAAGAGGCTTGCCAGTCTCCACTAGTCCCTATCCTTTTTTTTGATGAATTCCACTAGTCCCTTTCCCATTGCTGATAATGAGAGCTGACGTTGGAGTTTCTCCTTAATTAGATGCTCTGTTTCTTTGGCTGCTGACGCAAAAACAGACTGTGGATCCTCAAAATCGGTTTTTACTCTTTACAGCAAGCATAATTTTTAAAAAATTTACATTACCTAGCATGACTTTATCTTCCATGTGTGCAAGGCAATATCAACAACAGTGTCATGTCTATTTTCCGTCACACAATATTTTACTATTTGCGTAATAATTCAAAATTATCATGGTATTGGGTGAAACGAAAGTAAACTATACAGCCTCATAGAAAAGTCATATAATTGTATTGTGTAGTGTAATTTATCCATGAAATTACATGGTAGCTTGAGGCTAAAATCTTTTAAAGCAGATCGAGAGATCGTGGTCTTTGAAGAAACATAAAAGAACCACATGGATCAACCCTGAGCAATACTTTTTTGTTTCTGCTCTAGGAGTGCAGGGGGCCGCCCAGCTCCAATCGTTCATATATTATGTGAATTGTCATTTTCTTCATAAAAATGATCTCCTTTCAACTCTCAGTCGATCGACTTCACAGTATTATACCTTTCCTTAAATTTTGCTCCCTTTAGACTAAACTCTTAGATCCGTCTCCCGTCCCATGGAGGCAGTCAAAGTTCCGTAGTTATGAAGGTACGTAATTTCAAGTCAAAAGGCCAAGCAATTCGCATGTTGCTTATTCAGCAAAAAGTAAAATTCGCATGTTGCTTCGGATACGTCTTTTCGGGGGTCTGTAGATACCTTCCAACGGTCATTCAGGTCGGTCGTTGCTGAGATGGGGGCTGACGTCAGAATTGGCCCACCATTTCCCCATTTTCTTTGTATAATATAATGCTTTATATATCATACACTAAGTCCACCTTTACCCTTCTTTGTCAATAAAGAATAATTCTTTTACATGTTTTTATTATAAAAAATAATTACTGATCAAAAAATGCATGAACATTGATCTCTTTTTTAATTTTGACACGAACTTTATTTTTTGACAAAAAAGCACGAACTTTAATTTTCTTATCAAGTTAGACATATGTGTCATTTTCCATCATTTTTACTGACATTACGAAATAGGTGCCTATAATAAAATAAAAAAAAGAAAGAAATACTTTGATCGGAGAAAGGGTTAGGGTCCCGGCTAGCCACCATAACCTCGATTGGAGTTATCGATGACCTCAAAGAGCGTCAACCAGAGATTGGTGGCTGTGATAGAGGCCCTACCCTCCCAAATTAGGATAATCCCCAATGGTGATGGCTATGATCGAGGTCCCAACTGCTGGAATCAAGAGAATCCCTAATTTGACGATTCTCTCAATTTTGGCGGGTAGGTCCTTGATTTCGCCCATCACTCCTTTGATTAGGCTCTTCAGTGCCCTTTAGGGTCACCGGCCACTTCAATTAGGGGCGGTGGTCCATACTTTCTCCTGTCAATGCCTTTCTATCTTTTTTTTTGCTTAAGTGACATGACACAATTTACCACGTAAACATTGTTTTCTGCCAAGTCAACAAATTGGATGGAAAATGACATAGATGCTTAACGTGACAAGAAAATCAAAGTTCCGTGTCTTTTTTTGCTAAAAAATAAAATTCGTGCCAAAATTGAAAATGGAACCAAAGTTCATGTTTTTTTGGGTCACTAACCCTACAAAAAAATACAGCCGCGGATGTGCATAAATTTTTTCCTCTCTAACTTTATATTATGTTTGCCTAAAAATAAGTGATGTACTTATTCTATATTCTTTTATATAGCATCAATTAATACAGAAAAAAAATGAGCCTATTTTTTTTTTAGAAATATATAAAAAGAAACTTACCAAATTGTTATAATTTGCGAGAAAATTGAAGGAGAAAATTTTAGAATAAGTAAAATTGATATATCAGTTACAGAGAAAGGCAAGCCTATATTTTAAGTTCTTAGAAATATATAAAAAGAAACTTTCCAAATTTTTATGATTTGCGAGAGAATTGACGGAGAAAATTTTATGATAAGTATTATTTTGATTATATTAACATGAAATAGCTATATATCCTCAAATAAGTAATACAATTTATTGTGTAATATTCGTACTATATGGTTTAATTTCATGAATAAAAAATAAACTTACACATTTAAATATTAGCATACAAACATAAAATTACAAATATCTTGTAAAGCTATTTAGCTTATTTTATTCATCCACGCATGATACGGATGTGCAAATTAATAACCCATAAAATAGTAAATAATTTGTCTAATATTGCACTTAGGATGTACAGTTTTAAATATGAAATTACTTTAAATTTATGGACACGCTCAATTGTTAATTATATTTATTTATATATATTTTTGGTGGAAATTTATTTATATATTATTGAAGTCACCATTCCTAGTCTCGGATACTAGTCCTTGTGAATGTAGAAAATTCACGCTGAGAGAGCTTTGTTCCTTACTGAGCCGACCTGACTCGACTAAATTGGTTGAACCCAATTAAATTTTTGAATATAGGTTCAAACCGAAAAATATGCTTTCCTCATGTCTGGCGTGTAGAAAATGGAAATAAAAGAAGACAAATGTTTCACTAATAACATGAAATCTAAGATCTCATGAAAGGGAGCATGGTACAGACACGTTGTAGTCTTGGAAGCAAAATATTTCATATTCGATTTTCGTCTTGTGCTTTGAGGATTTTTTAATGTAAATATGCTGTTCGTTGTTCTACTTTCCCGTTATTTCCTCGAGTTCGACATCCTTAACATGGAGCTAACTGAAATAGGGAATTTTTAATAATCAGGCTGCGAATATTGAGACGTAGATTAAATACTTTCGTAAGCATATTCTACAGGCCGGGTCGCATTAATCCATTTAGTATTTTTATCCATATATTTATATTTGTTCTCTTTCATCGCAAGTAAAGGTCGAAGCCACAAAATTCAACCAAAATGTGGAGTGGCGGTACATCTTAATTGGGCCAAAAGTTTATACTATACGAATAAATCCATACGAATAATACTATAGAGTTTTACTGCATATGGAAGAAATTCTAATGGTACGACAAATTACATTGCATAGCGGAGAGTGACAAGGTTACTATTACTGTTGTCCACCATGTTATTGAAAAAAAAAAGCAATGGTACGACAAATAGCTTGCGTATCTTCCTTATAAGATATGAACTTGGTTTGGGTTAAGCATATTACAGCATCAAATAAATTTAGATCATGGTGGTTTCTATGGACATTTGCATCCGATTTGTCACCAGGAAAGTTGAGTCTACACGTTTGATAATGATTGACAATTAGTCTATGAATTAGTCCAACATCAGTTTATATATAAAATTAGTCGGAAGTTAACCAAATATGATATAATTGTCAAACTATGCGAAGATAGATTTGATTGGCAATGCATAAATTGACAACTCACTCAAAGGATTTGGTAATCAGGGCCAAGTTAATTCCAATTCAAAGATATTCTTAATCAATAGACCGGAGATATCTTGTATTTTACTGAAAAAGTAAAATTACGAAAGCAGCAAAAAATGAAGTTGAACTCCACAACCTTCCGATCCTATTCATTTCTAACGCGGGCTTCGGCCAAAATTTGTCCAACTTTTCAACATAAATGAAGTGAAAGAATACGCAATCTCGCTAACTTATGATGTAGTAGATTACTATTAAACTCTTTGCTAAAATTCAAAGTTGACTTCATTTCACAATCCCCAAATGTGCACATTTGTACGTATCACAAACGAAACATTGTTCACCTTGAATCCCGAAATTGACGGTCCAAAACACTATAAAAGGCAACATTTGCCTCACCCCTGGAGCCATCAAAATAACTTACTGAAACATCTGATTCTATCAACATGTCCAGAATTATAATCTTAGTTGCGTTGCTTGGGCTGGTAGCAGCTGCTGCAGCTGATTTTGCCGCAGAACCTCCCCATTTCCGGCACAGGCCACGCCATGAGCACATGATGCCGCCTGTGGGAGCCCCGAGGTCCTTCCCGGAGCACAAGCTGCTCCATGATAGTGAACATGGCCCAGGCCCCAGGCCCGGACCTTTCGTGCACCCGCCCAGGATGGCTGGAGCGCCGGACCACATGGCTCACCACCACCATGGTGCACACCCTCCCATGATGGAGCACGGTCACGGGCCCAATGGGAAGGTCATGCCACCAAGTCATGCTCCCCAGATGCATCCGCATCATCACGATCCTCTGGCTCCGGCCTATTAGAACTTATGACTAGGGTAACAAGAGATTATTGGAAGATGGTTTATCAGAATAAGAGCATATTTTGCTCGCTATATGTGATTTTATCATGTGTCAGCTTTCATGCAGAATGATTCATGTTATGAGAAGACCACTAGCAATGCATTGCTTGTCTTCTGATCGTTATATGTAATGTTATGATAGGGGAGGCCTATCTATATATATAGCAGTGATCTTTATCTTCCACTTAGCTCTATATATGTTCGATCCACACCAGGTCTCCTTCTTGTATGTTATCTAGTTTTGCTTTCTCAAATCTTTAGTTATGATATATAGCTCTTTCCTTTACTTAAAACAGAAAAATCATCAATTCTGATCAAGTTCAAGATTCGGAATATCAAAAACCATGAAGTGTGTAAACAGGCATGGATAAACTGTTATCCTATAAGGTTGTCGACATATGCCCGTATCAACTCCTTCCTCGATGCCAATGGGGGCTTGGCTAAACCCTCAAATCAGAACGATTTAAGAACCCGCAGTTAACCATTTTGTAAGGAATTACTCCTAAGTTCTAATTTTTTTAACTTGGGGAACTGGTACTTGTCACCTGTGTTCTTTATTGATTGGGTTTTGCACGAAATCTAAATTGCGGAGTCACCTCCCTTGTAACCGCAAAAAGTTGCGGAGTCATATTATGTTGTAATTCCGAGAGAGAGAGAGATGGAGATAGTAGGCGATAAAATATAGAAATAAAAGAGGACCAATTTATGTGACATTGTTAAAAGAGGGAATGTCGACCAATTGGTTCGAACGATTCGGTAGTTGTTTTCCTTAAATAAAGTTTCAAGTTCGAATCTTGTGAATCGAGAAAATTCACGTTTGGAGAACTTTATCCGTTCCTAGCTCAAACTGAATTTGTTGGCGGCCATTGGGCTTTGGGATAACATGGCGCACACTGAAAAAAGAGGACTATCGATATCTTCTTTTTTTTTTCATTTGGGAGGCGTTTGGTTCGGTGTAAAGTTCACATTTTAGGGGAAATTCTGAACTTTGTATCATATTTTACATGATTTGGTTGCAATACTGATCATTGTAATCTTCTTTTCTCTGGCTTCTAGGGCTTCGATTTTTTTCCACTCCTGATTGTAAACTTAGAAAAATATTATTTATATTTTTAAAATTTTTTAGAAAATGATATTGAATTGTCAATATTTCCAGTTTCCGTGTGCATGCACGAAATTTTTCATTGGTTGTTTCCGTCTAACCTGCATATTTTCTTTCACCCTAAGGCAGCTTTCACACTTAATCTATTAAAAATTTTTAAAGCTCTTTAATTCTCGATACAATTATTTTTATTTTAAAAATTAAACTGAATTGATGAACTGGGTTAATCGGGGCTTATTGGCCTTATAGATATCCGGGTACTCACCGAAAAAACAAGGTAGACAATTATATGCACAAATAACTGTATATTAGTTTATCTACAATAAATTTACTAAATAAATTATATATATTTCGTAGTTACGACGGATATTATTATCTAGTTCAAAACGAACTGTATATTTTTTTAAAAAAATTAGTGTATGTATGAGTTGAAAATCGCCACGGGGCTTTATGTAAGAATGGAGTCTTTTTGAAAATTCAATTGACCAGAATTTCTTTTGAGATAAATTCAGTTTACCCTAAAATATGGGGTTCCGCTTCAACCTTCAATAATTTGCATGGTGTCCCATTTTTTTCAATTTTTTGGTTCAAAATGAGTCATAAGAGCTAGGGGTGTACGGGTTTGCATGCCCTATTTTTTTCATGATACTCAAATCCTACCTTATAGAGGACAAATATCAAGATTTTGGAACCGGACCCTACCATGTTAGAACTTGGAATCAGAATCTACATAGAACCCGAATTATACTACAGGTTTCGATTACATTGTTGGAATCTGTAATTTTTTTTTCTCTTCAAGCACAATAAATGAAATAAATAACTAAAATCGAAAAGATCTCATTCACAATAACGCTAAATAAATAAATGTCGACATAAATTAATCGGATCACATCCATCCACAGAACTAAAGGATTATGTAACTATTCTTAGGATTATATAATAGATAAAGCAAATACGCAACTAAAGGATTATGTAGCTCTTCTTATTAGACAAAGCAAAGAAACTCTCATTAGGATTTTGTAGCCATTACATTGCACAAAGAAAATTATGTAAATATAAAACAATTTTTTCAGAAAAAATATAGGTCCCGGGTACCCGTTCCGTGGGTACCCTGTATGTTGAAATTAGAACCGGAACCTATTTTCACCGATTCCTTAATTTACTACCTGGACCCTACTCTATTTTTAATTGGAGTTACCTGGACCCCACCATAATGGGTAGATTCCAAATGGTTCTGAGTATACCTAGTATCCATGCACACCCTTAATAAGAGCCGTGCTTGACATTTTCTAAGGACGAAAAGGTCATTTCACCATATTAAAAAATAATAAAATAATAAAATAATAAAACTCGAATTCCTAAAAATTCTAAGAAACGAAAAAAATTCTAAACAAAAAATAAATACGCAAAGGCTGGAATTAGGTGTGGGCTGCCCTACCAGCCACCACACCTACCGACCTAGGCTGCCATAAGGTGGGGTGGCCAGCATGGGCGCCTACACCTCAAATTCGGGGGCGCCATTCAAATTTTTAAAGGTTGAGCGGCAGATGCCCTCTATAATTTTGGTTTCCCTTCGTAACGTAATTATAAAAGGCAGAAAAACCTTCCCAGCTCCGACCTATCACTACGATTACTGAGATGGGAACTGATATCACATCAGACTTTAGCCCGTTGTGTCTTATCATCTATAAATGGAAAAAAGCAGACCGTGGCCCCTAAAATCGATTTTCTTTTCTTTTTTATTTCTTTCTTTCTTCTTCATCTTTCCTCTGCTTTTAATTCAGATCTTAGAAATGTCAGTAAATTTTTTGAGAAACATATGACCGTGTAGATATGCCTACAAAAGAAATGCGGTTTAGTGTATTGTTGTTCCGCCTGAAATGTGTAGTAGGCCAATCTCCGGCACACGCGCATGGCAAGGTTAGATAATTAGGCGTGGTAAGGTGTTGTCCCAAGAAACGTGAAACCACTAGTCGTTTTCACCAGCTTATAGCATAGCGCCACGGCCTTTGGGATCCGTAGGTATGAGCAGTAGCTGGGTTTCAGTTTGATTATAGATTGAATATAGTTGTATGCTTGTTGAGGTGTTCAAACAATGAAGTGGTCGCAAGGGCTAGACCACCGAAGTTCACCCAACGTGTGCTTGACTTAAGCCTCAAATATCGGGGAATGGGTGGCCAGGTAGCTTGCACTAGTGATCTCAGCCGGGCTTCCAGAAGAATGGGAAGATGTGAGGAGCTCAGCTGAAATAGCCAAGAGATAGAAGCCAAACCTGAAAACCGTTATGAATGTAAGTAAAGGAGTCACACTTGAAGTTGAAATTGAAGTGCAAGCCAATCCTGTCCGGAAGCGAGGGATGGTGGACAGGGACAGGAGAAGCCGCGGGCTCCGAAAGTAATTCTAAAGGAACGAGGTATGTAAGATATATAGATGTGAGTGCTTGTAATGTAGGTATGTAAAGGGTGAGTGAGCGGACTTGAAATGTAAGATAAGAACATACGAGAACGACTGTTGCTCGTAGTTGTATTGAAGATGTGTTGAATGTAAGGATAATGAAGAGATAGTGAGGAGTTGAGCCTTGAGTGTTGACCCGGTTTGTGTGTTTGTTGCGAGGGAAGGGAGATTACAATGAGAGCCCCTTCTTGCTTTTATAGGGCCGGATCTAGGGGACCCAAATAGAGCAAGTTTTGGCTTATTATAATGAAATGAGCAGAACTAGGAAATTATAAAGGGAAATTTACCTAAAATGGCTCATGGTTTACTTATTTTGTCAAATATATCCTATGTTTTTTTTTGTCAAATCTATTTCATGGTTTACTTTTTGCATCAAATCTATCCCGGTGTTATCTTTTCCGTCCACATCTAACGGCCATTATGACGTGGTGCTCACATGGCAAGTGTGGTCCACTATCCCTCCACTTGCTACGTCAGCACGGCCGTTAGATGTCGACGGAAAATATAATGTCGAGATAGATTTGATGCAAAAAGTAAACCATGAGATATATTTGACAAAAAAAAGCTTATGATAGATTTGACAAAATGGGTAAATCATAGGCCTTTTGGGGGTAAAAACCCCAATTATGAACCAAGTTCCTTATCTACTTGCTAGAGACTAGGAAATAAACACTATCCTAGCTAACATAGAAAAATTACATAATACCAGCCAATGTAATTATCAATATCTAAGTAATTCCCAAAGATATGATTAGCCATCCAAAAAAATAATTCATGGCTGCCAAATCAAGATGCAAGCCTCGCCTCCTTATCTTTGTGTGCATGTCTAACTCAGATGGGAAAAGATCTCAATAGTTTCCATGCATAAGCTACTAACCATATCTTCTAAGCTACTTCCATTTCTGACTTGCCTTGCCAAGGAAATCATCTCTGTCTGCCATGTAAAAACGTGTCAGTCTTGTCTTCTTGCTTTCCTGCCCACATCCTGCTTGCATAGGAAAGAATTGTCCTAATCTCCTCGTGTAAAAATACCTTCCTTTTGTATCTAGCCATTCCCATGTCCAATTGATTTTGCGAAGGAAAGGTTCTCTAGTTGCCATGTAGAATCGCCATCTCCATGAATGCGGTACGTGAGTGGTTCTTGTCTTGAAAAGGATCGAGATCCTTTCCTTGTGAGGGCAGCTGGCCATGTGCCCTCAGCTAATTGCCAACTGATCAGCTCTGCTAGAAGTTTCCATAATCTCCTTCGTGAATTACCCAACTCGCCAATGGTTGTCCAAATGGGTCATGTCGAGATATCTTAGGTTGGGTTTGAGAATTCGATCATGGGCTGCTTCCTTGCTTGAGGTACTTTGTATGTCCAACAAAAGATGACATCCCGTGGACCACTAATTAGGCCCGAATTTGACCAATTGAGTTCAATAAAGTATGATGTGGGTCACGGGCTCCGCAATCTACCTTGTGGCACTGAGAAGAACACCGTTGGATCAGGTGGCCATATCCCACTCGTTAGTAAGATGGTGACGGGATATCACCCAGCTGGGCTAATTGTTAAGACATGAAGGGAGGCAAAGGCAAGAACAATGCCATCAACTCAGGTATGCCGTAATACGGTACAGTCGGGTAAGTTGTTGATGAATAAGAAGGCAAATCATAAGGAGAATGACCGTACATACGAGAGGAATAATTTCCTCCGCTGTTTGTCGACCATGGCTAGCTCGATTGATGTTGGTTAGTTGCGTTGGATGAGTTGTTAACCTCCTTTTTTAGTGGTGAACGCATTCATTTCACTCCTCAATGCGTTCAGGGTCTAGGCAAGCGATGTGAAGGTGATGTTGTCCTCACTCTCTAGTTGCTTGTCGATGCTTTTTTCCACTTAAGACGAGTGGTCTGTCGCACCCATTGAAGTGGCTAAATGCTCGCTAGCCAATATATTTCCAAGACTCCAACCATGATGTGTTCGGCTATCTTGTCGTGGGACATCTTCTCTATTTTTTTTTTCAACTCTTCTTCACTATTAGTTGAAGGAGCTATTGATGTGAGTCGTTTTGCTTGAGCGCATGTCAATACTAGAATACAAATCACTGTACCGGTGGGTCCCACCGGCTTCTAGCGTAATGCTACAGCCTTTGGAGTCCGTAAGTATAAGCTGCAGCTAGGTTTTGGTTTGAATGTAGATTGATTGTAGTCGTATGATTGTTGAGGTGTTCACACAATGAAGTGGTCACAAGGATTAGATGACTGAAGTTCTCCTAACGTGCGCGTAACGTATGCCTAAACTGCATGGGAATGGGCGGCTAGGTAGTTGGCACCAGTGATCGCAGTGGGGCTGCAAAAAGAAATGGAAGATGTGAGTAGCTCAGCTGAAATAGCCGAGAGATAGAACCCCACCTGGAAGCCGAGATGAGTGTAAGTAAAGGAGTCAGCCCTGAAGCTGAAATTGAAGTGCTAACCAATCTTGTCCGAAAGCGAGGGATGGTGGAAAGGGATAGAATAAAATGTCGGCTCCGGAAGTAATTGTAAAGGAACGAGTATGTAAGATATGTAAATGCGAGTGCACGTAATGTAGGTATGTAAAGGGTGTGCGAGTGGAATTGAAATGTAAGATAAGAACGTACAAGAATGAGGGTTGCTCATAGTTGTATTGAAAATGTGTTGATGTAAGGATAATCAAAAGATAGTGAGGCGTTGAGCCAGTTTATGTGTTTGTTATGGGGAGAGGGGGATTACAATGAGTGCTCATTTTTGCTTTTATAAGGCCGGACGTAATAACCCAAACAGAGCAAGTTTTGCTTTATTCTAATGAAATGAAGGGAACAAGAAATTTTCAATCAACTTCCTTATCTACTTGCTAGACAACTTCCTTATCTACTTGCTAGAGACTAGAAAATAAACACTATCCTAGCTAACATAGAAAAATTACCTAATACCAGCCAATGTAATTACCAATATCTAAGTAATTCCAAAAGATATGAGCAATCATCCTAAAATACGAGGCATGGCTACCAAATCAAGATGCCAGCCTTGCCGCCTTGCCTAAGTGCACGATCAGCTTACATGGAAAAAGATCTCAATAGTTTTCAAGCATGAGCTACTAATCATATCTTTTCGGCTACTTCCATTTCTAACTTGCCTTGCCAAGGAAATAATCTTTGGCCACCATGTAGAGATGCGCCAGCCTTGTCTTCTTGCCTTCCTGCCACATCTACCTTGTAGAGGAAAGTATGTTTCCTCATGTAAAAATACTTTCCTTTCTTGGCTACCCATTCCCACATCCAATTGATTTTGCTAAAGAAAGGTTCCTCAGCTGCCATGTAGAATCGCCATTTCCACGAATGCGTCCATGTATGTGAGTAGGTCTTGTCTTGGAAAGGATGAAGATCCTTTCTTTGTGAGGGTTGTCAGTCATGTGGCCTCAGCTAATTGCCATCTGATTAGCTCGGGTAGAAGTTTCCATAATCTCCATCATGAATTACCCAACTCACTAATGGCTGTCAAAATGGGTCGTGTTGTGGTATCTCGGGTCGGGTTTGAGAATTCGATCGTGGGCTGCTTCCATGCTTAGCCTCATTCTTGGACCATTAATTAGGCTCGAATTTGACCAATTGAGTTCAATAAAGTACGACATAAGTCACGGGCTCCGCAACTTATGCTAGGTGCAAAAAATAGGTGTAAACAATTACAATGATGTGGCATGACCTGAGAAAACTAAATGTAATTACAAACAAAAAATGAATGAAACATTGAGCATGTGAAATATGATAAAGAATAACCGGACCAAATCACAAGTTACTTTGATTTAATCGGCATCTATTGTAATGTATTCTGAGCTATGAAACATGAAAGAGCCCTTTTCTTTTGGTGATAAAGACCCTATTTTTTATCCTTAGAGTTGAACCTGTATCACAATTTTATAAGGCATTTACTATATATGATGTGCTTCAAATTGCAACCCAACATGTATTCGAATTTTCGGGACCAGACACGCATTCTAGAAGGCTTCAGAACAAGAATTTAGCTTAATTAGATATTAAGTTTCTTATATTGCTATGATATAGTTTCCCTTAATTAGATATTATTTCCTATGTTAGCTTCAGTCAGTAATCTTAAGATTCCTATTTCATATTATTACCTTATTCTATTTTAGGAAAGTAATCTGGAGGAGATTAGGTATCGGTTTCCTATTCTAGAGTCAATGGAGTGTCTTCCCTATATATAAATATGCACCTTATTGTAAGAGAAGAACATAGAATTTGATGAATATTTGAATGAAATTGCCTAAAGTGTTTCCTCTATTTTCTTATCTAAACAAGTCTCTTGTTTAGTGGCGAAAACCCTGATTCTTATCGTTCTTCCTTGAGCGTGGTGAATCAACCCGACCTTTCTTACTCGTGGCGAGTCATCTTATCGAGTGAGTTTTGTTGGTTCTACCCTCTACCCTTCTTTCTTAACCAGTTTTGGTTCGTGAGTTTATCAATATATGTTTGAGATAAATATCTAGAATATTGAAAATAAAAGAAATGAGTGTTAATGCAGTGGCACATGACGCTGAATCGAAATCAAGAGGTCCTAATTTGATTCTCAACCATATGACCTGTGTGCCTATTGATTTCACTTTATTTTCTGTTGGTCTCATCACCTCTTTTATGGAAAAAAAAAAAAGATAAGCAAAAGAATATGCTATAGATTGCAACTCTACATATTCTTCAGTGGGGAAGGGGGAAGGAAAATAAGTAACGGTTTGTGGGCACATGTGAGAATTGGAAAGTTCAATACGTAGTTGGCATCTCTTATCTTCCTTTCCAAAAGAAGAACATTATATATTAAAAGAGAGTGTAACATAGTGACAGACGCTTTCGTCTGTTGACTTAGAGATCACATGCTTATACCTAGTGAGACTATCCGTGTCTTTTATTGATTGTTTATGATTTATCTTTTATTATATTAGATCTTGAACCTCTCTTATAATCTAAAGAAATGGAACAACATTATATGATTTCATATCACAGGGACAGAAAGACTTTCCTAGCCCCCACTAGGCGACATTGCAGCTAGTTTCGCCTCTTCAATGTTCTGTGTACTATTTTCACGTCTCACATACAAACAGTTTTCTATTTTGTTATTTTTCGATGTGAATCTTGGTATTCATGTGTATTTTGATATCTGAAAGTCCAATAGTGGGACGACTTCTATTATGCTATCTTTTTCTGCGTCTTTTTCCTTTTTCCTTTTTCTTTCCCTTTGACTTACTGATGTTTAAGGTTGGCAAGCTAATGTGAAACAGAGAGCAAAGATTTACTAAAGCAGTCATCCGCACATGAGAGGTGCAGCAAATTTTTCCCCCAACATAAGGCACCATTGGCCTAACCCCTGAAATCATCAAATCATACATCAATAAAATCAAACATTTTTCTCTGTTTTCCAATCCCAAACATGTCGAAAGCATTCTTTTTATTTGTGCTTCTTGGGCTGGCTGCTGCTGCTGCAGCGGATTTCGCAGCAGAACCACCCCATTTCCGACATAGGCCACGCCATGAACACATGGCCCCTGCTGGAGCTCCATGGCCTCACCACAGGCCCATTCAGGAGCACAAGCCAGGCCATGATCACAAACATGGCTCCCGCCCTGGCCCGGCCCACTTGCCCACCCTCCCAAGATGGCTGGAGCCCCAGACCACACGCCTCAACACGATGGCGACCACTTTCCTGGTGGCGTTCACCTTCCCATGGGGCACAACCATGGCCCCCATGGGAAGGTGATGCCACTGGCTGATGCCCCTCACATGCATCTGCATCACCACATACCACGTCATGGTCCTTTGGCGCCGGCCTATTAGAACTGCGGTCAGGGAAATGACAGATACCTGGAAAATGGTTTATTAGAATAAGAGCCTACTTTGAGAAGAGGAAGCAATGTATCAGTTATTCGTTGATATATGTTCTCTGAGAAGAGGAAGCAATGGATTGCTATTGTCCCCTTGCCAATGCATAGAGAGCGTTGGTCAGCTTTCACTGCTCTTCCTTAGCTAAATAATTCATGTGTTTAATTTCACTGCTCCACGCGGTGCTCTGCAATTTATTTGTGTTATCTAGTTTACCTTTTGATATCTTTATATCACCACAGCAAAAAGGATTCATGGTGATGCTATGGAGGGTTCTTGTACAAGACGGTTTCTCACGATGAGTACTTGAAAGAAATTAAATAAAATGTGAAAAAAGAGACTAAAGGAGATAACTAAACGCAGTGACCATAACCCAAATCGCGAGAGTTCTTGTTATAAGGGAAATTGACTCAAGAAATACATAAAGTACCTTGCCTATTTATAAGCTATATGGAGCAAAATTCAAAAGCAATAATCTCACAATATCTAAATAATGTAATAACTAATTAAAATTAAAAAAAATAAACGTTCTCTTTCGACTTTTCGAAAATAATCCAACTTAAATGATTTCTAGCATATTTTTCTCAAATATTTAACTGTCTAATTATTGGATAATATCTCTCACACTTCCCTTCAAGTAGAGCAAGCATCATAACGAAATGCTCAAATTGCATGTAAAGACGAGTTTGATGATGGCAGGGCTCCTTGGCCCAACAGATAACAAATATGAATTGACGTGAGTTCTTTGTTTAGCAGTCATTGAGAAATTTTCTATGAAGTATTCTAGGAGAGATATTAGGATATCTCTGTAAATGTTAGGATATATTCTCTTGTACGAGCTGTAAAAGGTGCCTCGATGTCACAAAACCCTGATCCCCATGGGAGCCGATGAGAGATTTTGTAATCATAGGTTGGTGATGGTGGGATCTTCTTGCGAAATTCTCTGGGTTATCTTCTTGGAGTCTCAGTTTAGAGTTAGATGATGGAGAGAATCGAGAGATTGAGTTAGACTGTTCTTGGGATTGGGTTGGTAATGGGGGCTGTGATTGAGAGACATATTTGAGGGCTGTAATCTTCGATTTATTTATCTAGTTGATTATCGTACTCTGTCCATGGATATTTCTCTGTTAATAGTTTTACCACGTATATATGGTGTTCGATTTATTTTCTTTGTTATTTTATCTCGTGTTTTGAGCATCTTGTCATAAATAATTGGTATGATGAAGAAGCATGAAAGGGGACTTAATCGAGGATATAATATTAAGAGTAATTTGGGAAGACGAAAATCAGACGAAAGGCAAGTTTCTCCTATATGTGAAAGAAAAATAAGGAAAAGAATGCTAGATTTGCAGATCTGATGGAGTCGGGTAACGGTTTTCAGGTAATTGGAGGTCCCAAAGTGAGAAGAGGACAATTGCGCACGTGGCTATGTATTATGCGGATTGAATCTTTCCGAAAGTTCAATACATTATATATTGTTATATTACATAATAAGAGTATGACTGCATGAGAACATTATATTATATTATATCATATCACAGGGAAGAACTTTCCCAGTCCCCACTAGTCCCTTTCATTGCTGAGATGGGGGGTGACGTCGGAGTTAGTTTCTCCTTTTTCTTTCCCCACTTCTATTGGGAGGCAAGTTTCTCTCGAATTAGATGCTCCCTTTCTTAGTCTAAAGAAACGGAGAACAAATTGTGGCCCCTCAAAATCGGTTTTCTGTTCTTTTCTTTTCCATGGTCTGTTGCTTTTTCTTTACAATTTATTAGGATGTAACTCATTAAATAGTTATGTTTTACCTAGAATTTAACTGATTATATTGTCCTTTAATATGGATTTTATTGACAAAAGATATAGATAATTTGATTTTTTTTATGAAAAGTATATTTTGGTTTCTCTTCAATATTAATCTGTATCTTTCTATGTTCTTTCACCTCGGTTCAATCCTAAATCAAGATTGTTGGTAAATGAGCTCCTAGAGGGGAAGGTGAAAGTTTCGCCTCCATTCACCTTATTCTCTTTCAAAAATATCAAAACTATATGGGGGAAAATTCTCTTTCCTTCACTTCCATTCCTTTGCCCTCCTTTCTCCTCAAACCAGATAAATTGTTAGTGTCAATGAAACTCTAAGTGCTCTCAACTTATTGGATAGCTTTAAATAAATGTCTCAACCTTCAAAAATAAATTGTAATATTTGAGAAATGTGGTGTGAATGCAATGCCATGACATTGCATGTTCTGCTCGCTTTTATATCAAGTGAAGGGTTAAGTTTGGGAATTTGAATTCAGAAATCTGGGTTATTCGTATGTAACCAAAATGTTGAAGACACCCCCCTTTGATGTTGTATATTATACGATAATTATCAGATGCCTTATAGTGGGCGTGGCGCATTTTATGTTATGCATTGTACATATAGCTGAGTTCTTATAAACATTGGCAAAACAACCTAACTCTTTAACTCTTGTATTCTCCTGCTTTTAATAAAGTCAGGATCCATAGGGTCACATAAGTTCAGTCAAAGGTTCATATAGATAAAGAGGAAAAAAACCAAAGAGTTTGGAACAGTGAACTCATTCGCAATATTAAATATTCTAGTCCCGAATTCAATTCTCTTTAATGAAGCTTTACATACCTCCTTATTTTCATTTCTCTTCTATATCCTTTTCACGGACAATAGATCTCTTTTGTGATTGAAAAATAAAACTTCGCATAGAAAAAGGTAGGCTGCACAAACATCATGGTTACAAATCAAGTTTGGCCAAAGAGGGCGCACTTATATGTCAACTATCAACTAACTTTACCTTCAATTTCATAAAATTTTTATCATCTTTGGCCTAATCGATGTCAGCTGATAAATCTGGGCATAGGTTTGAAATTGAGTTTGAGTTTAACAGTCAGATCTTTGCTTCGTATCCTTGTACTCTTACGATCTTAGATTCAAATGTTTGCGAGACTAAATAACAATCCTTATAAATGCGATAAGCTCTGGCATAGAGAGACTCTTCGCCCACCCTCTGGGCAGCGATATTAGCTAGGCTTCAGTTAAATTCAGAAAATCCTATGCAATGAAAAAGAATAAAAAAGATTAAATTTCGCTGATGAAAATCAAGTTTAGACAATTGGTTCCTAGGGAGAGTGATTGTTACTGCACTACAATCCGTTTCCAAAAATCTAAAAAATGCAAACTGAGATCGAACTTCCTCAACTTTCGGATCCTATTTCATTCAAATACGGCCTTCCCCCAAAAAATGTCCAACTTTTTTATTGAAATGAATCCGCAATTATCGGTAATAATTTATGAGAACTTATATTATACTTCTCAAAGTTGACTTCTATATCACGATCCCAAAAATTCATCTTACTTGAATCACAAAAATTCATCATGCTCCAGAACACTATAAAAAGCATCATTTGCCTATCCCTCCAACCATCAAAGCACCTTACTGAAATCAAACATTTTTGTCTGTTCCAAGAAAGATCAGCTTACCAGCCAAATACCAAACATGTCCAAAGCATTCTTTGTAGTCGTGCTTCTTGGACTGGTGGCTGCTGCTGCAGCGGATTTTGCCTCAGAACCTCCACACTTCCGGCACAGGCCGCGCCATGAGCACATGTCGCCTGAGGGAGCTCCAAGTCCCTTCGGCCATGAGCACAAGCCACGCCATGATCACGAACACGGTCCTGGCCCATTTGCCCACCCTCCGAGGATGGCTGGAGCACCTGACCACATGCCTCACCACCACCACCACCACCACGGCCACCACTTTCCTGGTGGTGCGCACCCTCCCATGATGGGGCATGGCCACGGGCCCCATGGGAGTGTAATGCCACCGGCTCATGCCCCACACATGCATCCGCGACACCACCTGCCACGTCATGAACCTCTGGCGCCAGCCTATTAGAACTGCGATAAGAGAAATGAGAGATGCCTGGGAACTGGATTGTTAGAATAAGAGCTCGTTTTTACTCATTGTGCTTTTTATCATGTGCCAGTTATACTTTGATATATCTTTTGAGAAGAGTTTACTGCTCTTGTCCTCTTCTCATGTTTGTTGTGTTTGTCCTCATCTTTATGCATAATATACATTTCTTTTCTGTACTTCAATACAAAAACTTAAGAAGTCTGATCAGTTTGGAGTCTCATAGTATCCAAGAAAATAAGAGAATTACGTAAATGGGGGGTTTTTAAGTTAGAAAGGATGTCCGTGGACCTATAATTACAGGAGAGAAAATATAGAGATACCGGTAGTCTCACCGGTGAAAATAAAATTCATTTTTTTTAAATGTGGATACTTTCTTTCTCTAAATGCGGATACTTTATTTACCTGTCAGGTAATACATGGGGGATGCTATCCAATAACGGTGATTCGGATCCAAATAAATAAACTAGGAAGGACAGCAAATTTCGCACAGAAGTGCTTTTCCTATGCGGGGACCCTTCGTATGAAAATTAATATGGATGTTGATCTATATATACTGTAATTAATCACAATAAAATCTTGGATATTTTCGATAGATGTGCCATACTTCATGTGTGAAAAAGAATGGACATCGACAGTGGAGTCTCCTGTCCAATTATGCAAATGACTTACTAAGTTGACTCCGTCCAATAATCTCTTATAAGAAGTAGAGTAAATATTCGGTAAGTATTACTCAGTATTTTGCTAAGTAACATTCAGTAAAAAAGCATGTAAGTGGTAAACAGAGCCTACAATAGTCCTACAAACTCATACTTATATGCTTTTTCATTGGTAGTTACTTGTTTATAGTAGAGTTGAGTAGCACACTCTTAAAAATTAAGGGATTACCGAGAGGCGGATCCCTCAGCAATCCCTCCATAGATAGGTTTACCAAGGGATCCAAATCCCTCGGTATTTCAAAAAAAAAAATCGACGGATAAAATATTCAAATTAGTTTTTTCAAAAAACTCATAATTTTAAATATTCAAATTAATTAATTTCATATTTACTGTAAATATTTAACACTGTCAATCCTAAATTAAATTAAATTTATATTTAACTTATAATATAAGACTCTCTACAAGAAATGTAATTTATATGTGATATATATCTCTACAATTATTATTGTAAAATAAATATTAATTTTCTCATTTGGTATTTTATTTTTTAACTTTTTATTAGTAAAATTTTTAATTTTTAAATTTACTGAGGGATTTTCCCTCACTAAATTGTTTGTTAAAAATCATTTGTATTTTAATTTTACTGGGGGATTTTTCCCTCGATAAATTATTTTTAAAAAGTATTTTTTATTTTACTGAGCTATTTTTCCCTTGGTAATTTATTTAAAAAATAATTTTTAAATTTTATCGAGAAAAAAATCTCTCGATAATCCCTCAGTATTTAAAAAAATAATAATTTCTTAAATTTTTTATTTTACCAAGGAAATCACCGAGGGAATTTTACCGAGGGACGTAACCCCTCGGTAATCCCTTAATTTTTAGTATTGACAATCGGTGAATATCTATTATAATCAATGAAGGCTTGTGAGAGAGAGAGTGCATGAAGAGGGCAATGAGGATGGTGGCACATTGCACCGGAGTCACCATCACTAGAAATTGCATGCACCTAATCTTGCGGTGGGCGCTTTAGCTCAGGTTACCACCAACCCAGGCATCACCAATGAACTTAAAGGTCACTATGATATGATGTGAAAGGTGACTGAAGCCTGAAAGTTGATTTCATTGAGAGGGCGAATCCCAAATATCGCTTTCAATTGTATGTTTATCGCGTGATAAACGTACAAATGTGAGACTAAACCACCATAGAAGTCCAACAAGAATTAAGGAATACATCATAAAAATTTCACTGTCTATAAGTGGCTGGCCCACATGTCTAGCCGAAAAAGTCCAGCTAATAAGATGAAAAGTCCAATTATATATGCCCAAGGATTTTTTAATTTGTCCAATGAGGGGCAACAATTCTTGACACTCACCCGCATCTTGACAACGTGCTGTCTTCTACAAACCACACACGATGTGAAATTATCAAAGCGTGATTAATTTTCTTTTAAAAAGCTTATACTATACTCTCTTTCGTAAATGTAGTTAAAACAAAAGTTGTCAGAAATTGAAGTATGTACTTCAAAATTTTCTCGCTCTATATATTTATATGAAAACAAAGCCCGAATTGAATTCTCAAGCCGCCACATCATAATAAATAAGAAACAAAATTCTCTCGCTTTGACACGTCATCACTTGTACATTAATGAAATTTTTTATGATTAATTATGGAGTAGAATATATATAATTTGCATATAGCCCAACGTAATATATACAGGAGAACAAAATAAGCACTAGACTATATACATTGGCGGTTATTCAAGAAATTTTTTTTTATATATTTTTTATGATTAATTATGCAAGTGTATACATAATGAAGTCTATCTCAATCAGAGGTCCCACCATAATCGAATTGCCATTCATATATATTGGTGCAAAAATTAGAGTTGAAAATCAATGTTAACGAGAGTTTATAATATTTATAGAGTTACCTTTTGCATTATGGATAAATATATTCATATAATATTAAACACTATCAAATTTTCATTTATATAATATTGTTTGTTCATAATATTGTTGTTTATATTGTGCTTATATATATATATATACACACATATCGCACAAGCTGAAAAAAGAGACGCAGGCAGAGGGAGAAGCAACCAAGTGTGCCAACCAACGCCCTAGGTAGTCAACTATATCAGGTTCTAATATACTTTGGAGGATAGTGCAGGCAAAAATAACTATGACCTCTCATTCCCATTAAATCTGATTGATTACGTGTTCAAGAAAGATTAAAATCATGTTCACATGTGACATACTTGAATTTTTTTACTGTTCATTTACTTATCTTTTTTAATATATAATATTATAGATTTTAAGCGTTACAACAGTTTATCACATGATAAAAGAATTGGGTTCTAAGAAAGGCACATGGACAGTTGGAGTGAGATTGACAAAATTGTAAAACGACATGTACACAAGTACTAATAAAGTCATGAATCTTGACATGATATTCCTTGATGAAGCGGCATGCTTTGGTACTTTTGACTAATTATAATATTTTGAAATATAAACCTTGATTATTTATTTAATTATTATTATTTCTAATGAAATCAAGGTTCTTTAATGCATGCAAGCATACGAAAGTCTCAGATTGATTTATCAGATCATTTCTTCGTGAAAAATGATTAGACATCTTCAACAAATTCAAGATAACTACAACGTCATCGAGGTACCGCCCAGCAATGCTGATATAAGATGTTGTTCTTACTTATAACGTCAGCTACCGAGATGAAAGAAGATCAATTACGCATCAACCGACACAAGTTTGAGTTTATTGATATGCAAATAATAACTGTAGACGTAACTTGACAGATAAATCAATAGTTTTGCGGTAATTGTAATAGTCTTACTTTTTTTTATTTACATTATATCTTATATTTTTTCCCTACATATGTTATTAGCAAGATCGACGCTATTGGAGACATTGAAAAAGTTAACACTACAACTTGCGTGACTCATAAAATTGATATTGAGCTACTACTTCTCGGGTGTTATTTTACTTAATGTATTTAATCTTCATAAGCTAAAATGTATTGTATATAATAAAAGTAAATTAACAGGAGTACCCGTGCAACGAGCGGAGTTTGACTTAGTTTTACTAATAGTCAATTCCGTATTATTTTTTTTGTTAATTTTTTCATTTTTTTTGTTAAGCTTTCTATTTTCCCGTTGTTTTTTTCCATTAGTTGTCCATCAATTCCTTAAAAAATTAAATATTAAATAATCTTAAAAAATAAATACACAAAAAGAAAAAAGGACATAGTAATTTATTATGTATTTACATATTTAGTAAAATTTATTTTTTTAGGAAAAATTATACAAATATTTGTTTTAAGGGTACCGTGCTCATTTTAGTTTCATATCCCTATTAGAATTCTTGACATTCACCAGACAACTAATTAACATATTGCAACCGGGAACTTTAAATCCTGTCTCATTCCGTCCCGTCCCTATCCTGGTTTTAAGACCAAAATCCGGATGTAATGCGGATCCATTACTATAATACTGACCCAAAAAAAGAAAAGAAAAGAAAATAAAATAAAATAAAATAAAAGTGTGATGTTAGATAGCATTCCTTACAGATTCTAAGGGCGGCAGTAACGGATTATAGGGCCAAAGAAAGGACAACTCCTCAGGTCACTCTATATTGTACGAGGACTGGATCTTTTGGAAAGCTTTTCAATACATAGCGTCTTCTTCTCTTCCAATGGGAGAATATTATATATCACAGGGAAGAACTTCCCCAGTCCCTCCCTACTAATCCCTTTCAATTGCTGAGATAATTACATAGATTACATGGATTTGAAATCTATGCGATACTCATGTAAATATTTCTCGTGACTTTGGGAGTTCATTTCTCCTCCTTAGATGTTATGTACTGTTGCTCGTCTTACAAACAGCCAAATGAACAGTTTTCTATTCGTTTCTCTTTCTCCTTATATAATATTACCTTCCAATCTGGTTAAAATTAACTCTATTTGGTTTTCAAATAAAAAATTTTACTCTACCCAATTCAACTATATTCTTCTCCATATTCAACCTTTATTATTACTATTTTATCTTTTTCTCATTTAATAACAATTTTTCACTCATACTTTTTTCTTATTATTTTTATAATTAATTTTTTAATAATAAATTTTCCATATACTTTGATATCGATATATACATACATATATATTTATATATATTCTCACGTATCTATATATTTATCAACACTTTCAGTCATTACACTATATCAAGTTCAGTTGGATCATAATCCAACAAGAAAACCAAATGAAAGCTAGCAATCTGTTTATTATATTACCTAGCTACATAGCAATCTGGGAATATGTAGATAGATTACTGCAATGTATGGCTAAGCGGACATCTGAATGGCATTATTCCAAAAAAAAAATACATAACTCCCTACTTTTCCTTTTTTTTGTTCCACCTTGATGAAATTTTAATTAGGTAATCACATAATACATTGGCAAAAGCAGATAAACTCTTCCGCCAACGATCACTCATCATCTTTTACTAAAATAACGAGAGAGGCATTTCTTTTTCTTTTTTTTTAATTCTTGAAAATATAAAAAATAAATGTTACGAAATGACCTAATTACCTATTTGAAAAAGTAATCAACTAATTAAAAAAAACTAACTCTGAATATTTTTTATAATAATACACAACTATCTCTCTCCTTTTCTTTCCATTTTATGCTGCCTCTTCACATTTTTCTCCTCACGTTAACTCTCTCTCTCCTCTCTCTTTCTCTCTCACGTTAACTCTCTCTCTCCTTCTCACCACTTAAATCACTTTTGTTTATTTTTCACTAATTTTCATGATTTTGATGGAAATTTTAGAATTTAGTAAATATTAGCGTATGATCCCAGCTTATGTGAATTTTTTTCTTATGAATAACATCAAATAATGATATACTTGTTAGGCAAAAGAAATAATGATATCTTTGAATTAACTTATTATGGGGCTTAATTTTATGAATTAAAAATAAAATTGTGAATTCGAATATTAGTATAAACATATAAAATTACAAATACATTATGGAGTTATTTAAGTAAATTAGCAATTCAGAACATGAAAAATAATTTATAGAACATCTGAAGGCTTTAATCAATCTATAGTTACTTTTTTTCGGGTAATTAATCTAACATTGCTTTTAATTCAATGCGTAGCGCGAGTAGTATTTATTAGACAGTAATCCATGGTGCCTTATAATGCTCCAATTTTCTACATTCTGGTGTACAGTATAAGAAAAACTTACTTTTTAAAGAGAAGGAGGTTCTCTCCTTTTTTTGTTTTTTTGGATGCAACATGTCGTGTGAATGTAATGGCATGACATTGCATGTTCTGTTCTCTTCCATATCCAGTAAAGGGTTGAGGTGGAAATCTAAAATAAAAAATCTGCGTTCTATGTATGTGACCAAAGTACCGAGGACAATACTTTTTGAATGTCTATTGTACGATAATTATCAAATGACTTATTGTCGGGCATGGCACACGCGTATGCTTTCCGTCATGCATAAACATTATTAGCAAAGCATACAAACCCTGTAACTTTATATTGTTTCTGCTTCAGATAAATTAGGATTCAAATAAGTTCAAATAGAAGTGCCATGCTGCACAGACATAACGATCACAAATTTTATTTCTCCAAAGAGCACTATGTCCACTAATCTTACCTTCATTATATATCACAAATATTTTTGCATTTGTCTAATCGATGACAACCGATAAACGTGCATAAGTTTGAAATCGAATCTGAGTTTTACCAGTAAGTTCATTACTTCATCATCTCATTCTTCTTTAATTGTTAAACTAAAAGTGTCAAAAAAAAAGGGAACAAAACAAAATGTTAGATCAGGAAACTAGAGAGTTCACTCATACTCTTGAGATTTTAGGTTCAAATATGGTTTGCTTTAGAGAGTGGGTAATAATTATTATAAAATAGTTATGTGATCTGGGCGTTATAAAAGAAAAGATGAGTGTGCGCGCGCGCGTGTATTCTTTTTTGTTATGGCAAATTTTATTGGTTAGAATCAAATATAAAATCTCTCAATTTTAATAGTGTCATGGTCATTGGACTACAATTTTTTTTTTGATGATAAAAGAATTTTGTATTTAAAACGGACGCAAAATGAAGTTGAACTTCCTCAACTTTCGTATCCTATTCCATTCAAACATGGCCTTACCTAAAAAATGTCCAACTTTTCAGCTGAAATAATCATCAAGAGACGCAATTATCGCCAATAATTTGTAAGAACTTACCATTATAATCTTTACTATTTAAAGTTGACTTCTACATCACAATCCCAAATGTGAACATTGCATCGGGCATCTCTCACAATTGAATCACAAAAATTAAACACGCTCCAAGACACTATAAAAGGCACCATTTGTCTACCCCTCGAACCACAATCAAACTACCTTAATAATATCAAACATTTCTCTCCTTTCCAAATACCGAACATGTCGAAAGCATTCTTTCTAGTTGTACTTGTTGGGCTGGTGGCTGCTGCTGCAGCAGATTTTGCCGCAGAACCTCCCCACTTCCGGCAGAGGCCGCACCACGAGCACATGTCGCCTGAGGGAGCTCCAATGCCCCACAGGCCCTTCCATGGGCACAAGCCACGCCATGATCAGGAACATGGCACTGGCCCCGTGCCCGGCCCATTTGCCCACCCTCCGAGGATGGCTGGAGCACCGGACCACATGCCTCACTACGGCCACCACTTTCCCGGTGGCGCGCACCCTCCGATGATGGGGCACGGCCACGGGCCCCATGGGAAGGTGATGCCACCCGCTCACGCCCCACACATGCATCCGCGTCACCACCTGCCACATCATAAGCCTCTGGCACCGGCCTATTAGAATTGCCGTCAGAGATCAAATGAGAGATGCTCAGAATCTGGCTTATTAGAATAAGAGCTTATTTTTACTCGCTGTATGCCATTATCATGTGCCAGTTATACTTTGATATATATTCTGAGAAGAGTGTAAACCCCTAATGCATCAAATTAAACTAGCTGAATTCCCGTACATTGCATGGGATCATACAAATAATCTCTTAATTATTTTGGTGGAAAAAAATGTTATAAATGTATACACAAATTTAAAACTCATCAAAGAAAATTGAGACATATGTAAAAAGAATAGAATTGAATTAAAATATGTTAGCAAATAAATCAATAAAAATAAAAATTATCATATGAATGTGTGGAAAGAAGAATTGAATTAAAATATGCTAGCAAATATATCTTCCGTAGAAAATAATAATTTCTCCAAACAAAATATCATAATAAAATAAGTGAAACCTAATGAATTCATTTTGAAATGCTCAAATTAACATAGATTGATCAATATTGGTAGTAGATGTGCAAGCAAAACAATATACATATAAAGTCCGCAAAGACACCAATACGTCTTTGCAAATGAAAATATAATGAAAAAGGTTATGTGTAAACAATGTCTATATATAGGTCCAATATATAATGTAACTTTGCAATATTTATCTTCAACTATGTATACAAAATAAAAATTACAATACATATTTTGTCGTATCAAAACATATATATATTCCTATAATGCAAGATTATATGTTATCTTTAGATTCTATTATATAATTTATATTTATCAAGTAGGGTAAATTGTACTGGTGGTCCAAAAAGATTTACAAATGTTTCAATATGGTACAAAAAGTTTTTTTTGCTACTTGATGGTACAAAATGTTTCAAAATTGTTCCAGTATAGTACAAACCGTCATCTTGCCATTGACACCGTCAAGTCGTTCTTTACAAGATCTATAAATTTTGCACTATCATGTAACTTACGTAAAATATTTTGTACTATTAAGTTACAACTTCAAAACATTTTGTACCATCATGTAACGTCTCACAAAAATTGGTTTTGCACCATCAGCGTCGGCTTGACAGCGTCAATGGCGAGATAACGGTTTGTACTATATTGCAACAACTTTGAAACATTTTGTACCATCAAGTAGCAAAAAAAACTTTTTGTACCATATTGATACATTTATATAACTTTTTGGACCACCAGTGTAATTTACCCTATCAAGTATATATAAGAAAGGTGGTTGGACTATCATTGTATACACGATCCTATAATATATCAAGCAAATATATATATATATATATATATTATATAAAGCTGCCAAAATAAAAATTACAATACATATTTCATCGAATCAAAACATATATGTATTCCTATAATGCAAGATTATATTTTATCTTTAGATTCTATTATATAATTCATATATATCAAGTATATATAAGAAAGGTGGTTGGACTATCATTACATACTATCAAAAGAATGTTCTTAATATGTTTTGATTGCCCGTTATGTTGTTCCATTTCTAAAATTAGAAAATACTTTCAATACCTTATTGATAAGGCTAATAATGAAATATTCTTGTCTCTTTAATAAGAAAGGTGGTAGTTTGGCTGGTTATGTATACTATCAAGAGAAAGTAAAATATTTTATTTGCATTTTGTTATTTTTGTTACTCCATTGTATCGAATTCATATATTTATTTCTACAATATAATTTTTTTGTGTTATCAAAAGCTGTCAATACATAGATTCCATAATATATTTTATTGAATATCGAATATTCCACTATATAATTTCGCATAATTAAACAATGACGTGGCTTCGCGAGAGGGATTGACGTGCCTTGACATTGCAGAGACCGTAATTTGATGACGTGGCTTCTCCACGTTTCGACTTTGGGAGGTGGCTGCGCTAGAGACGAGCAAATCGTTTGCTTTTATAATTTCCTAGATGAAAACCCGCGCGTTGCGTAGGAATGATTATTAATTTTTGGGTAAATTAAAAAAAAAACCCAAGTTTTGTAAAATATCTCAATTTTGTCCTAAATTTTGTTTTGTAACAGAAAAAACCATAAGTTTTATAAAATGTCTCAAAAATGACCTCCGTTATAACTTCCGTCAATTTTTGCCTACGTGTGACCTACGTGGACTGTTAAAGGGACCCACCATCAGCAGCAAAAATTGACGGAAGTTATAACGGAAGTCATTTTTTAGACATTTTAGAAAACTTATGGTTTTTTTTGTTACAAAACAAAATTTAGGACAAAACTGAGACTTTTTACAAAATTTGAGGTTTTTTTGTAATTTGCCCTTAATTTTTTGATAGAAAATAATATTTAAAATAAATATATTATGAAATTTTTAAACGAATTATCGATTTAGAAATTGTTTCAATTGAAAATTAAATGAGATAATTGGAGGATCGCTGATTTTTTAATAAAAGTAAACTATGAAAAATTGCAAAGTAACAAAAAAGATAAGATAGAGAATATACTTACAATTACAGACGATTGAGTGAAAAAATAATACCTCAAAATTTCCTATGCTACAAATAAACAAATAAAGCAAAAAAATATATAGATAGACTCAAATTTGATTAGAGAAAGAAAATTAGTAATTTGTTGAGTGAGGCAAACTTCACTTTCTTTTACATCTATTAGCCATATATATCATATTCATATAAATAATAAGGAAATATTTTAGTATCTATAAAATGATTTTGTTCCTCATGAAAAAGAACACCTATTTTCTTAATATTTATATAATATATATATATATGTAAGAAGTTTGTTTATACAAAGATCGACTATATATTATTTTACAACTTTTGATTATAAAGAGAAATCTCCAAATAATGAAGTGGTTGTTATACATAAATAGTTTGTCGAGATTTATATAAGTTGAAAAATCGAAAAAAGAATTTAAAACGTAAAAACTAATTTCGTAATACTTCTTTCAATTTAAATTTGTATCATAATAATCTAAAATTTTCATGAAATTCGACCTAATATATATATATATAATCTATTTTTTTCGACATGAACCTTGATATCTAGAAGTCTAATTGGGCCATGACTAATACAATCAAGCCGGATCAGCCCATTAAGGGGTAAAGCTCTCCCAATGAGGATTTGAGATACAAAGTATATTTCCTAATTATTCATTGACATACATATAGATTATATTTACGTCATATATACATGGATATGTCTTTCCTCGATATTAAAGACATACATACTATTCAAGATAATTATCTTAGGAGACAAAAACAATCAGAAAGTGTACTTTTGTCATAGATGTATTAGCATATCATTTCCATTTATAACTAACACGTGGTAAAAAATAAAATATATATGGCAATATAATAATTCAAAGATCTATCTAATAAATAGTACCTAGTATAAGATTATAAAAAGATAAAATTATAATAATATGAAAACTAATATTAAAAATTAATCATGTAAGATTAACGTAATAAAAAGTTTATATTGTATATAATTTTCGAATTGAAACTTTAGAGGGAAAGAATTATTGACAGCTAAAATAGTTCAAAGAACACAAAATTTACAGTGGAGATTGATAGAAAAGGCTTAAGTTTTATTGCAAATTCCTTGTAAAATGAATTTTCTAGAGAAATCATAAAATTGTATAAACTAGGCAAAAAGTAGTTAATATTGAGAGAAATAGTCTTAAAAATTAAAGAAATTTGAAAATATAAAAATCGATATATATCGTGATGGACATGGCCTTCTTTTTATGATTAGCTAATGCTAACCTCCATCAATCTTCCCTGATTTGCTCATCAAACTTTATAAAGCTAACCATAGAAACTTTTCATCTAACAATATATATTATCTATAAAAATTTTAACCTACTTAACTACTCTTTAACATAAATATGATAATACCCATCAAAATAAAATTAATAAGATTGTGTATCATAAATAACCAATAAGGCTTGGAAGGCAGAGAGGAACCTTTGCATAAAACTTGGAGGAGAGGCTAGAATATTTACATGTTGTAGGGATTTTTTTTTTCTTGTGAATTTGGGCCCGCTTGCAGTAAGGATTTTATAGTTAAATATACGCATAATTTCCAATTAATATACTTTACCATATAATAAAATTCTAGAAAAACACTTAGACTTACTAACTAATATACCATTGCAATATATTTCTAATAAGGAATATGCGATCTATATATATATATATATATTGATATAATGCAATCAACATAATATATAGCATTGCATTGACTAATATAGTATCGCCTCCCTTTGTTCAACTTGTGCAGGGGATATATATATATATATATATATATATATATAAATTGCTATAATATAAAAACATTTCTGAATAATAGTTAATGTATATAGTCTACTGTATATTTTGTTCTCTTGTATATATTCGGTTGGGCTCTATGCAAATAATATATATTCTACTACATGATTAATGAAAAAAATTTCCTTAATACATAAATGATGACGTGGCAAAGCGAGATAGCTTGTTTCTTATTTTTGATGATGCGACAGCGTGAGAATTGAGCTTGTGGTTCATTTTTCATATGTATAATATATATATATATATATATATATAAGAATTACAAAAACGAGGCATGGTGACTCCTCCAACGTCACTAAAAGGGACAAAATCAAGTCCTGTTGGGCACGAATGAGGCCAATGAACCCCCACAAGAAGAGAGAGTGCATAGCTTGCCAGCCAATACACACATCTATTTCCCTCTCAATAAACATGCTCGAAGAGTATTGTCCAATCCCGATCTGTCAAAGAGCATCACCCGCACAATGGCTTCATTACTACCCAAAGGCGAAGCCAATGTATTGGCGGGGGGCAATTGCACCCCCTGAACTTTGAATTTTTTAAAATTTTGTCCAAAACGTATGTTTTTGTATGGGTTTTTCTATGTAAAATTAGTATTTTACCCTCCTGAAAAAAAAAATATTCATATACTATTTATATCAAGTAATATTTTTGCCCTCCCCTGGATGAAAATCCTGGCTCCGCCCCTGTTAATACCCGCCAGCTTCTGTCTCGCCCGGTCAGTAATGGAGTCAGCTTCAAGGCTTGTGCCCAAGCCATCTCCAACCTGTCTTTGTAACCCAGAACTCGACACCGATGTGGTCACTCCCATGTTATGAGCATCACCCGTCACCCATCCCTTTCTTATTTGTACTTGAGTACAGAAAATTAAGAAGTCTGATGAATTTAGAGTCTCGTAATATCCAGAAAGGATTTTTAAAAAAAAGAACAGGACATAAATGTCTTTTTTTTTTTGCTACAAATGAGGACCGTGAACATATAAATAGTATCTAGAGGTATCGGAAGTCCCACTAGTGAGAATAGGATTTAGGACCGCTTAATCACTAATCGAGAATAATGGCACTACATTAAACTCTCTTTCTTTAAATATGGACCTTTTACGTACCCGTTGGAATGCGGGATGCAATCCAGAAATGGCGATTAGGATCCAAATAAATAAAAACAAGGAAGGGCAGCAAATTTCGCAGTGTAGCCTTTCCTATGCGGGGGGACCCACCCTTCATATAAAAATTAGTATAGATGTTGATCAATGTATCCTGCTATTAATCATAATAATAACTTCGATTTTTTTGATAAATGTGCCATGTATATACTTCATGTGCGACAAAGAATGGACATTGACAGTGCAGTTTCCAGTATTGATAGATATACCATACTAAGTTGATTGCATGCAATATCCCCTCATAAGCAGTGAAGATTAGAGAGAGAGCGTGCGTGAAGAAGGGGATGGCAATTGTGGTACGTGACATCGGTGTCACCACCACTCGAAATTGCACCTGCTTTCACGGCGGGGGCTCAGGCGTAGGTCACCATCACCCCTTGTGTCACCAGCAGCCCTAAGTGCTTGTTTGAATTATGGGTTATGGATGATTATAAAGGGATGGATTATGGAGGATGTTTATAAAAATTTGTATAATAACCCTTCATAACTCATCCCACCATAACCAATCATGACTCTCAATCCACATAAGCAGTAAAGGTTGCTTTGATACAATGTGAAAAGCAGTTGAATTTCAAAGTATTTCATTAGGAGGCTGGATCCAAGAGATCGCCTTCAATTGTATGTTTATCGCGTGATATATACGTACAAATGTGCGATTGAACTGCCACAGAATTGTGGAAGAATTAAGGACAGTGTAATTCGGATATTATGCCAATAATTGGTCCAGCTATAAGATGGTGAGTACACAAGAATTTTTTTTCTATTTGTCCAATGCGAGTCAACAACTCTTATTACCCATCCTCACTTGATAACCTGCTGTCATTCTCCTTACCAAAAAAAAAAAACATGTTGTCATTCCAAACCATAGAAGAAATGAAAATATCCAAACAAGTTACTCTCTTTCCTATATATAGCAAAAAGCGAGAGTTATTTATAGCCATTTGTGTATTTTATAGTCGAGGAATCCAGGGGTCATTGATGACCTCACTTGGGGCGATGGTGGTCGGCTTAGGACACACAGCCAACACAACTGTCACTCTCTCTCTCTCTCTCTTCACTCGACCTCGCGGTGCCGGCCACCGCAGCCGCAATAACCATTACTCTCTCTCTTTACTTGAATAGGAAGAGGAATGAGGTTGGGACTATGGCTGTCCAACATCGCCAGCCTCACCGCGAGCAATGGTGGTCGACGTCAAGTCACCACCACCTCGCTCCTACCTCTGTGAAACTCTAAATCCATCTCATCCTACCCCGTTCCTATCCCTAAACCGGCGACCAAAATCTGCATTTGACTAATTCGGATAGACTAATATAATATTGGCAAAAAGAAGATTACTATAATAATGATGTGGATTCCATCTCTTGCAGATTCTGAGGGGGACAACTAACGGTTTGCAAGATTTGTAGGGCCAAAGAAAGGACCACCACGAACATGACTAATATATTATGTTGGCATCTTCTCTTCCTTCGGAAAAGAACTTTCCCATTCACACCAATCTCTTTCGTTGCTGAGATGGGGGTGACTCTGCAGTTATCTCCTCCTCAGTCAGATGCTCTGCTTCTTCGTCTACAGACAGACGCATAACAGTTTATTTTATTGTTTTCTCTTTCTCGATCTTTTTTTTTATTATAAAAAAAATTTAAATAACAATCCTAATAGTTAATAAAAGAATATCGATAATCTATGACAAGAATCGAATCTGCAACCTCTTAATTCACATATATATATATATATATATATATATATATATATATATGTCGCTACACCACATTTGATTTCTCTTTATCTACTTCTTTTTCGTTTTCTTTTTCTTTTCCTTTACCTTATTTGACATTTCAAGAAAAGTCGGCAAGCTTTCTCCCAAAAAAAAAGAAAGAAAAGTCAGCAGGCTAATGTGAAGGAGAAAACAACGAATAACTAATGCAACGCAATCATCTGCATGAAAGGTGTGCACGATCATGCGTGCAGCAAATTTTTCGCCAAACCTGCAATCGCGTACAGAAATATCGAAATCTTACTTTCGCCAAACTTTTTAATGAAAGTCTAGTACAATATTTTATGGAGTTACCCCCTTTTTTTGGTTGAATGTTTACTACACCTCTTTCTTTTTCTTTTCTTTTTTTTGGGTAGATACTACACCTCTTTCTTTTATATGTTACTTGACATTTGCTGGTATCATATTACCGCATTACCATCCAATGTTGTACTCTCATTACTTTCCTTTCGTGTCTACCCATTCCCATGTCCAATTGATTTTGCTAAGGAAAGTTCCTCAGTTGCCATGTAGAATCGCCATTTCCACGAATGCGTCCTGGTATGTGAGTGGGTCTTGTCTTGGAAAGGATAAAGATCTTTGCCTTGTTAGGGCTGCTAGTCATGTGACTTCAGCTAATTGCCATTTGGTTAGCCCGGGTAGAAGTTTCCATAATCTTCTTCGTGAATTACCCAACTTACTAATGGCTGTCAAAATGGGTTGTGCCATGGTATCTCGAGTGGGGCTTGAGAATTCGATCATGGGTTGCTTCCTTGCTTGGGCTCCTTCTTGGATCTCTAATTAGGCTCGAATTTGACCAATTGAGTTCAATAAAGTATGATGTGGGTCACGGGGTCCGCAACTTACAATGATGTGGTAGGACCTAAGAAAACTGAATGTAATTACAAACAAAAAATGAACGAACATTGAGCATGTGAAATATGATAAAGAATAACCGAACCAAATCACAAGTTACTTTGATTCAATCGGCATCTATTGGAATGTATTCTGAGCTATGAAACATGAAAGACCCTTTTTTTTCTGGAGATAAAGACCCTATTTTTTAACCTTACAGTTGTATCTGCATCACAAATTTTTAAGACATTTACTATATATGTTTGAGATAAATATCTAGAATATTGAAAATAAAAGAAATGGGTTTTACTACAGTGGCACATGATGACCAATCGAAACCAAGAGGTCCTAATTTGACCATATGACCTGTGTGCCTATTGATTTCACTTTATTTTCTGTTAGTCTCGTGACTTCTTTTATGATTAAAAAAAAAGATAAGCAAAAGAATATGCTATAGATTGCAACTCTAAAGATTCTGTGACCTCTTTTATGATTAAAAAAAAAAAGATAAGCAAAAGAATATGCTATAGATTGCAACTCTAAAGATTCTGTGATCTCTTTTATGATTAAAAAAAAAGATAAGCAAAAGAATATGCTATAAATTGCAACTCTAAAGATTCTTCAGTGGGGGGGGGGAGGAGAATAAGTAACGGTTTGTGAGCACATATGAGAATTGGAAAGTTCAATTCGTAGTTGGCGTCTTCTTATCTTCCTTTCCAAAAGAAGAACATTATACATCAAAAGAGAGCGAAAGCCTTCGTCTGTTGACCTAGAAGTCGTAGGTTTATACTTAGTGGGACTACCGGTGTCTTTTATTAATTGTTTATGATTTCTCTTTTATTGTATTAGATCTTGAATCTCCCTTATAATCTAAAGAAAAAGAAGAAAATTATACGATTTCATATCACACGGGACAAAAGGACTTTCCCAGCCTCCACTAGGCGACATCGCAGCTAGTTTCGCCTCTTCAGATGTTATGCGTACTATTTTCACGTCTCACATACAAATAGTTTTCTATTTTGTTATTCTTTTTTTTGATGTGAACCTTAGTATCCGTGTGTATCTTGATATCCGAAAGCCTAATTGTAGCACGACTTCTATTATGCTCTCTTTTTCTTTCCCTTTGACTTACTGATATTTTACGGAAGGTCCGCAAGCTAATGTGAAACAGAGAGCAAAGATTAACTAAAGCAATCATCTGCACACGAGAGGCGCGGCAAATTTTTCCCCCAACATGCAACCGCATACAGAAATATTAAATCATAGTTACGCATATACACTATAGCATGAAACTTTTTAACGAAAGTTTAGTGCATTATTTTACGAACTTAATTTCTTTTATATTTCACTTGGTATTTAGATTGAAAGCATTGCACGTGCAATCTTAGTGTCTCAAAATGAATATTTATCTTAATAATAAATAGAGAAACGTTGCTACTCAAAATGACCGTGAATATTAATTACAGTGCCTCAATTATGGAACATGCTGTTGTGAAATTATCTTGATGATTAATCCCTTTCTAAGAATGTCACATGATGAGCTTTAAACATTTTCATATTTTACGTCTATTATAAAGATGATTTGTCATGGGGCGAGGCGTTCGCTCTTCTTAAATGATCCAACTTAAATGATCTCTAGGATATTATTCTCAAATATTCAACTGTCTAATTATTGGATAAAGAAGAGTTTGATGATGGCAGGGGCTCCTTGACCCAACAGATAACAAGTATGGATTGACGTGAGTTCTTTGCTCAGCAGTCGTCAAGAAATTTCCTAGGAAGTATTTTACGAGAGATACTAGGATATCTTTGAAGATGTTAGGATATATTCTCTTGTATGAGCTGTAAAAGGTACCTCGGTGTTAAGAAACACTGATCCCCATAGGAACCGATGAGAGAGTCTATAATCACAAGTGGGTGATGGTAGGATTATTTTGGGGAATTCTCTAGGTTATCTTCTTGGATTCTCAGTTTAGAGTGTGAAGACGGAGAGAACTGAGAGATTGTGTTAGACTATTCTTGGGATTGGGTTTGTAATGGGGGCTGGGATTGAGAAACATCTTTAAGGGCTGTAATATCCAATTTATTAGTCTAGTTGATTATCGTACTTTGTCCATGGATGTTTCCCTGTTAATGGTTTTACTACGTATATTTGGAGTTCGATTTATTTTCTCTCTTATCTTATCTCAGTGCGAACCCGAATTTCGCTATCGTCGGGGCTCGCATGCTCTCGCTATGGCGCGGCTTAAGAGAGTCCACTTTCCTGTTGGGACGCGTGACGAACACGTACGAGAAAGAGTCGCCACTATGCGTAAGGACCGGCGAGTTGCTCGAGTCTAAGGGTATGGGATACACCTAGTTTGCTAAAGTATATGGTATTGTGGAACCCGAGGTTCAAAATTCAGGGGTTCTGTTATGTGCGGCCCTATATTCCACACGCTCTATCGGTACTCTAGTTTGTCTATGATTTGCTGTTTTTATTTATTTATTGTGTGAATTAGGTTACGCTCGCCTAGTCCATTTTGACACCATATTCGAAGAATTGATCAATTCGACTTAAGAGACTGAAAGAGGAACAGATCCTTAGGTCAGAGGATCGGTCCACCGTCCTAGCATCTCGGCTAACCGGACCATGATGGTCGATTAACCGTGTGGACCGGACCCGTGACTTGTGTAGTCCTGCTCGTCTAGGAGACTCGTAACCAACTCAATCGATTCCGATTCTCAGACTCTACGCTTGCCAATCCGGATCGTTACATAAATAAATGTACAAATAAATACCTCACAATGTACTCTCGAATAATAAATACAAACTACAACAAAATGGATCCCAATCGACACAAGTTCGGCCAATATTCTTCTCTGGCTCACCGTGAGATTTGAATAACCGAAAAGTAAATTAAGGCGACACAGGCTCAGAGAGCTGGGGGTTAGGTCCGACCGAACTAACGGAGGGCAAGAGGGTCGGTTGACCCTTGAGATATCCATGGGACCGATCGAGCTCCTGGGCAATTGTCAAGCCACAATTCACGCACCCAACTTGAGTCATCTTCCACTTGGACACTACTCGGAGTGAAATGGTGACTCGAGGTCAGACTCCATTCTATACTCGGGGTCGCGCGCGCTTTATGTGTATGGAGTGTTGGACCCTGTGATTGACGGTTTGAGGCGTTGGACCCCGTGCATGACGTATCCTATGGGCTCAAGCTTGAACCGCGATAAAACAGGCAAAAACAGACAAAAACAGATAAAAGCAGATAAAAACAGATGACTACAGACAAGTTATGTTTTAAATGCCGTGTTTACGTGATTAACCAATTATGAACCGGAGTTGCTTGGCATACAATTATCTAATCTAAATAGACGAGAACATGTTTGGGTACTGTGCTAACTCAGCTAAAGATGCGTGGGTTCATTTTAGATTGTTTTGTCCAGGTGACCATACGGCTTTAATAGATTATGACATAGACATGTTTTTGCCTAAAACCCAAAATCTATCCCTTTTTGCCTAATTGCCCATGTGTGAATATGCCAAGTAAATGATTAATCAAATTTCGTGTTTTATGACAGATAACCCGTTCTAAGTGCACGGAGCTATATTAAGATAACGAAAACACTTCACGCGGGTGAAGCGGGCAATGTAGATGAATCTGGACCTGCATAGGCTGCTCATCCCCATGAATGACCCGAGATGTTTCAATTATTATAACCCTAGAATTGTCGGTAAGTTAAGAACATATGATATTGTCCTTGTACTAAAAAACTGACTTTGAAAAAGGTGAGGCTACGTGATGTGGGCCACCTCAGCCTGTAACCGGCGTCGACCGATCTACTAGGTCCTCCAAGGTTATGTAGGAACCCCGAGGGAACCAAAGAACCAATCAATCTATCCGAAAGTGATCTGAAAAAGACTTCCGTACCCCGACCTGAACTGCCAGAAATTAGGCGAATATCCGAGTCAAGGTACACGAGATTTTCTCAGACGTCCATGCTACATTGGACTACAAGCTCAATAATTTGCGAAATTTGAGTTGAAAAACGGCAAGATTACCCGTTCTTAAATTATTGACGCAGTTACCGATTATTTGTCAACTTATGCATTTTTGCTTAAAGTTGAGTGGTTTATTCAACCAAGTTTAACGTCCCTTTCCTGTGAGTAAAATCTTTTATTGATTATTGCCCTATGCCTTCAATACTACGGGTTTACGACGCGATTCGTGAGACGAGGACCAAGACGGGTCCCCGTAGGCGAAGAACACTCGGTCAATGATGGTCGATACGCTCTTGGATCCTCATGGGCCCGCGATAGTCACTGATACCCAAATCCATGCACATTATTTAAAACTAACGCATTTAACAAGCAATTTATCATCAAATTAATGCCAAACGGAAAATACGATTGCACACAATCCGAGAACCGACTTTAAATGAGACAAGGAGGCCCTACTTGACTCGAGACAGGTCAAGAAAAACTCAGCCATCATCGCTTGGAGATGGCCGTGAGACCTTTGAGCCTGAACCAGGTTTTGCATGGTCTCCCTATCCCTTTTTTTTGGGTCATTTCTCGCATATTCACATGTCAAAACACGATTATAACACGTATTATACAAAGTCGGTGCCACTATGATCTTACGAACGCAAACAAACACGCAAGCACACATAAAACACGATATTTAACGGAATCAATAAAACGACACCGATTCATAATATGAAAAACATGAAAATAGGAGAACCGACTAATATCGGGGGAAAGGAGGTCATTTTGGATCTGAGAGGGTCATGAGGGCACTCCTGGGCCTTAGCGGTCTCCTTTGCCCCGACGTTAATCTTTTCCCGTCATACAAACACATTACATATCATCGCATAACTATGTAATGAAAATAAACAATTAATTGATCGTATACCGCCACAAAGCTCGGAAAAACTAAAAGTTCTAACTTCTCTAAGTCGGAATATCGTTATACCTAGCCTCGGGAGGAAGGAAAAGAAGCCACTGAAAGTCGGGTCGGCTGGGCGACTCGGGTACCCGATCGGGTTGGGACAAACCCGACTGGAAGAAAACCACCCGGTAAGAGAGCTGGGCTGGAGTGGGCTGCTGCGCACGAGACAGTGGCTGGACACAATGATTCTAAGTGGCCAGGGGCCCTCCAAAGATGGCCGCAGGTGGCTCGTGGCGTCTCCAACATGTGCTTACCCGAGATGACAAGAAAAGATCCGCGAGAGTAAAATGAAACCTAGCTGAGAGTAGGAGAGCTAGGGAACGCCTGTGGCAGTAGACACGGTGGCACCCGACTCCTGGGAGGCTCCAGGTGATCTGCTGGAGGTACTGGGGTTGTGTCGTGGGTAATCAGCCCCTGACCCGACCCATCTAAGCTGAGGGAATAGAGGGGAGCTGAGTCGAGGGTTTTTTTTTTTTCTTTTATTTGTCTATGGGTGCGAGTTATGGGAGCGGAGTGAGGGCTGTGGGCAGTGAATCGAGGACGAGAATTGAGGGCGGTGAGCCGAGAGAGTCGATTGTGAGCTGAGGGGAAAGGAAAACGAAGACTGAGCTGACACCAGCTGAGGGGAACCAGGTGAGGTGAGAGGAAGGCCTGTGAGCTGAGGGTTACGGGACGGGAGTGAGCGTGAGTTAGGGGGGCACCTGAGCTGAGAGGTTCCGGGGGGAGCTCTATGTTTTCGTGACTGGAGTTGAGGGACCTTTGTTCTCTCCCCCTGATCCCAGAGTTGAGCTGAGAGAAAAATTGAAGTTAGAGAGGAGTCGGGTCCCTCGATGACAGGAGGGTTGGTGGGGAGGGCAGGTTGCTTGCTTCCGTGTTGTCTTTGTCGCGACAGAGGAGATGGCGAGAGGATAATGGATACCCCATTCTTCCAAGGGTGTCATGAGAGGCAAGAAGAGAGAAAAGAGCCAGAGAGGAGGTGGATGTCGATGGGAACTGACGTGCACAACAGAGAACGGAAGAAGAATGGGCAGGTGATGGACTTGTGGACAAGATGGCTCGCCTGGAAGTTGTAGAAGAATACATGAGTTGCATGGGAAGTTGTTGGCTTCGGGGGAACTGGTGAACTGAAGAGAGCAAGTCAACTGAAAGATCAGGCCAATCCGGGCGTGTAGTCTTGAGAAGCAAAAGGAGAAGGTGAGGACTGGTCAGAGAAGTGACAAAGAGGCTTGCTCAGATTTTTGTAGAGTTCGGTCAAGGGGAAGGAAAGGCGAGGAAGGCCAAGTTGATCTGAGCCATTACAGAGTTGACGCGAGGGAAATAAGCATAAGAGAAAGGAGCAGAAGAGAAGGTGGATATAGATGGCTCTGGTTCTGCAGAGGGAGCATATGGATCAGAGGAAGAAGAAGAACAAGAGGAAAGTCGGGTGGTCAGAGAAGAAAGGAGGAGAGACAGGGGCTCATCAGTCGCTCGACTGAAAAGTTGAGAAGAAGAAGAGGAAGGTGGCAGGTTTGGCGTGTTGCAGAAAGGGAAGCAGAAAAAGGGAAAGAATTGCAGGTCTCGTTCAAGTAGACTGCGCGAGGAGGGGAGAGAAGAAGTTAGGAAAAAAAGAAAAAGAGAAGGAAAAGGGCAGAACGAAAAAGGTTGGAAGGAAGAACCGTTTGACTTTCTTCTTCTTGTTTTTTTTTTTCAAAATTTGAATTCAGCGACCCTTTTGAACTCTTTTTTTTAACAGATTTTAAAGTTTGAATTTGAGGCGCAACCCTAAAATTCTCGTCTTTTCAATTTGATGTCAAAAAAATGATCCGGAACCACCATTACGTTCAGAAAAATTCAAGGATCAATGTTGTGCAATAAAATATTTTTCGACCTCGTGTTTTCGTCCCAAATTCTGAAATTTAAAGTTGATGCACATGAAATTCAAAGACATTATATAGAGTTTTATTTTTCTGAAAAATTGTAAAAATTGGTGTTAAATTAGGAAAAATCTCATTTTCAAAGGACGTGCATGCTCGAGCAATTAGCTGAAAATACTTCCCTTTGATGGATTACGAAATGACGATTTTGCTCCTAGAAACCGGTAGATCAAAATGGAGTGTTGACAATATCGTGTTTTGAGCATCTTGTCACAACAATTGATATGATGGAAAAAAGATGAAAGGGAATTTAATCAAGGATATAATATTAAGCAGTGTTATCAAAATCGAACCGGACATCGATCGGCTGAGGTATGGGTTCATGGGTTTATGGGTTCAATCGGGGTTCGATGGGTCGGACCGCATGTTTAATTATAAAATAAATAAATATTTATTAAGAAAATTGGACGAGAAGGATCGGTATTCTCTACGATTCGGTGAAGTTAAGAAAATATTTACGGAATAACTTTCAACATACACTACAAATAGATGTCAGCAGCAATCAACTGATGCACCGAACTAGTGAGAGCTCATATGAACAGGATGCTTTCCGAACCAAACATGTAAGAAGACAAGTTAAGCTCTTCAATTTCCAGAAAGATAATTCATACAGGTAGATAAGAACAACAGACAACATGAACCTTACATGAAAGAGAGAACAAATACCAATCAATCCAATGACGCCCCAATCATCTTATAATGTGGCGTGGATCGAATAAATATCAACGTCACAAAGAATTGGAACCCAAAGTACAAAAGAGTGAATCTTGAACGAAAGACATTTGCTCCAATGAGGAAATACAATGAACCCCAGAAAGATACATTCTGTTTTCTCCTGTAAAGGTAAAAATCGAACTAAAAGCTGTAAATCCAATTTTTTCTCTTTTTTTTTCCTTTTTCTTTCCAGTCTCCTGTAACCACTAGACAAGAATCAATCAATACCCAAATCGCAAGTGCAGAACATCAATCAATACCCAAATCGGTGGAATGCCGACAAAAGCTCGCCTGAAAAAGAAGAAGAAAGATCAAGCAAAGTCCGACAAAAGCTCTCCTCCAACTCTGGTCAGAACTTTGCTGAGACTGGGAGATGAGCCAAGAAGAGGCGGGAAGGAGAACGGAAGGAGAAGAGGAAGCCGAGAAGAAACAGAAGGAGAAGAGGAAGCCAAGAAGAGGCGTTAGTTCAGAACTTCACCTGAAGACTTCGATACAGAGAGCTCGAGATGTTGCAGCCTCTGCAACGCAGCAATGGAGAAGAGGAGAACGAAGACTAGGGTTTCTTTCATTCCATTAGTTTTGAGTTTTTTATTTTTTCAAATTTACATTTAGGTCCTTCAAGTTTAAAAAGTTTTGAACCCACCCAACCGACCGGTTCACATGGATTCGATGGGTTTGCTTAAAAATCGGCCGGTTTTTTGGGTTTGTCGGTCTATTTGTGCATTTTTAATTTTTAAGCTAAACGGACCGAACATAAGTTCAATTTTAGGTTTGACCGATCGAACCGGTCGGTCCGATCCGGTTCTGATAACAATGACATTAAGAGTAATTTAGGAAGGCGAAAATTAGACCAAAGGCAACTTTCTCCTATATTTGAAAGAAAAATATGGAAAAGAATCCTAGATTAATAATGTACCTCTTGGCGGATCTGATGGGGACAGGTAACGGTTTTCAGGTAATTGGAGGGCCCAAAGTGAGAAGAGAACAATTGCGCACGTGGCTATGTATTATGAGGATTGAATCTTTTCCAAAGTTCAATACGTTATATATTATTATATTACATAATAAGAGTATGACTGCATGAGAACATTATATTATATCATATCACAGGGAAGAACTTTCCCAGTCCCCACTAGTCCCTTTCATTGCTGAGGTGGGGGGTGACGTCGGAGTTAGTTTCTCCTTTTTCTTTCTCCACTTCTTTTGGGAGGCAAGTTTCTCCCGAATTAGATGCTCCCTTTCTTGATCTAAAGAAACGGAGAACAATTTGTGGCCCCTCAAAATCGGTTCTCTGTTCTTTTCTTTTCCTTGGTCTGTTGCTTTTTCTTTACAATTTATTCGGATGGAACTCATTAAATTATTATATTTTTACTAGAATTTAACTGATTATACTGTCGTTTAATATAAATTTTATTGAAAAAAGATATAGATAATTTTTGTTTTAGAAAAGTATATTTTGGTTTCTCTTTCATATTAATCTGTATCTTTTTATGTTCTTTCACCTCGGTTCAATCCCAAATCAAGATTGTTGGTAAATGAGCTCCTAGAGGGGAAAGAAGGTGAAAGTTTCACCTCCATTCAGCTTATCCTCTAACAAAAATATCAAAACTATATGGGGGAAAATTCTCTTCCCTTCACTTCCATTCCTTTGCCCTCCTTTCTCCTCAAACCAGATAAATTGTTAGTGCCAATGAAACTATAGGTACTCTCAGCTTATTGGATAGCTTTAAATAAATGTCTCAACCTTTAAAAATAAATTGTAATATTTGAGAAATGTGATGTGAATGCAATGCAATGACATTGCATGTTCTACTCGCTTTGATATCAAGTAAAGGGTTAAGTTTGAGAATTTGAATTTAGAAATCCGGTTCTTCGTATGGAACCAAAGAGTTTGGTACAGTGAACTTGTCCACAATATTAAATATTCTAGTCCTGAATTCAATTCTCTTCAATGAAACTTTACACACCTCATTGTTTTCATTTCTCTTCTATATCCTTTTCACGGCCAATAGGTCTCTTTTGAGACTGAAAAATAAAAGTTCACATAGAAAAAGGTAGGCTGCACAGGCATCATGGTTACAGATCAAGTTTGGCCAAAGAGGGCGCACTTATATGTCAACTATCAACTAATCTTACCTTCAATTTCATAAAATTTTTATCATCTTTGGCCTAATCGATGTCTGCTCATAAATCTGGGCATAGGTTTGAAATTGAGTTTGACTTTAACAGTCAGTTCTTTGCTTCGTATCCTTGTACTCTTACGATCTGAGATTCAAATATTTGCGAGACTAAATAAGAATCCTTATAAATGCGATAAGCTCCAGCACAGGACTCTTCGCCCACCCGCTGGTAAGCGATATTATCTAGGCTTTAGTGAAATCCAGAATATCCTATGCCATGCAAAAGAATAAAAAAGAAAAAAAATTAAGTTTGACTGGCGAGAATCGAATCTAGACAATTGGTTCCAAGAGAGTGATTGTTACTGCACTACAATCCATTTTAAAAAACCTAAAATATACAAAATCGTTTAATATTTTCAGTGATTAAAAAATTATATTTAAAACGGGATAGCAAACTGAGATCGAACTTCCTCAACTTTCGGATCCTATATCATTCAAATACGGCCTTCAACCAAAAAACGTACGACTTTTTTATTGAAACGAATCCGCAGTTATCGGCAATAATTTGTAAGAACTTAATATTATACTTCTCAAAGTTGACTTCTATATCACGATCCCAAATGTGAACATTGCCTCGGACGACATTTCTCTTACTTGAATCACAAAAATTCATCACGCTCCAGAACACTATAAAAGGCATCATTTGCCTATCCCTCCAACCATCAAAGCACCTTACTGAAATCAAACATTTCTGTCTGTTCCAAGAAAGATCAGCTTACCAGCCAAATTCCAAACATGTCCAAAGCATTCTTTGTAGTCGTAATTCTTGGACTGGTGGCTGCTGCTGCAGCAGATTTTGCCGCAGAACCTCCACACTTCCGGCACCGGCCGCGCCATGATCACGGTCACGGTCCTGGTCCCAGGCCTGGCCCATTTGCCCACCCTCCGGGGATGGCTGGAGCACCTGACCACATGCCTCACCACCACCACCACCATGGCCACCACTTTCCTGGTGGGGCGCACCCTCCCATGATGGGGCATGGCCATGGGCCCCATGGGAAGGTGATGCCACCGGCTCATGCCCCACACATGCATCCGCGACACCACCTGCCACGTCATGAACCTCTGGCGCCGGCCTATTAGAACTGCGGTCAGAGAAATGAGAGATGCCTGGGGACTGGGTTGTTAGAATAAGAGCTTGTTTTCACTCACTGTGCTTTTATCATGTGCCAGTTATACTTTGATATATTTTTCGTGAAGAGTTTACTGCTCTTGTCCTCTTCTCATGTTTTTTGTGTTCGTTGTCATCTTTATGCATCATAATATACATTTCTTTTCTGTACTTCAGTACAAAAACTTAAGAAGTCTGATCAGTTTCTCATAATATCCAAGAAAATAAGAGAATCACGTAAATGTGGGGTTTTTAAGTTAGAAAGGATGCCCATGGACCTATAATTAGAGGAGAGAAAATATAAGGGGACCGACAGTCTCATCAGTGAAAATAAAATTCAGGTTTTTTTTTATCATAGATCGAGAGTAATAGCACCACACGAAACTTTCTTTCTCTAAATGCGGATACTTTATTTACCTGTCAGGTAATACGTGGGGGATGCTATCCAAAAACGGTGATTCGGATCCAAATAAATAAACTAGGAAGGACAGCAAATTTCGCACAGAAATGCTTTTCCTATGCGGGGACCCTTCGTATGAAAATTAGTATGGATGTTGATCAATATATACTGTAATTAATCACAATAAAATCTTGGATATTTTCGATAGATGTGCCATTCTTCATGTGTGAAAAAGAATGGACATCGACAGTGGAGTCTCCTGTCCCAATTATGCAAATGACTTACTAAGTTGACTCCGTGCAATAATCTCTTATAAGAAGTGAAGTAAATATTCGATAAGTATTACTCAGTATTTGACTGAGTAACATTCAGAAAAAATGCATGTACGTGGTAAATAGAGCCTACAATAGTCCTATAGACTCCTACTGATATGCTTTTTCATTGATAGTTACTTGTTTATAGTAGAGCTGAGTAGCACACTACTAAAAATTAAGGGATTACCGAGAGGCGGATCCCTCAGTAATCCCTCCGTAGATAGGTTTATCGAGGGATCCGAATCCCTCGGTATTTCAAAAACAAATTTCAACCGACAAAATATTCAAATTAGTTTTTTCAAAAAACTCAAAATTTTAAATATTCAAATTAATTAATTTCATATTTACTGTAAATATTTAACAATGCCAATCCTAAATTAAATTAATTTTATATTTAACTTACAATATAATAATCTCTTCAAGAAATATAATTTATATGTGACATATATCTCTACAATTATTATTGAGGAACAAATAATAATTTTCTCATTTGGTATTTTATTTTTTAAACTTTTTATTAGTAAAATTTAAAATTTTTAATTTACCGAGGGATTTTCCCGACTAAATTGTTTGTAAAAAATATTTGTACTTTAATTTTACTGGGGGATTTTCCCCTCGGTAAATTATTTTTAAAAATATATTTTTTTATTTTACCGAGGGATTTTTCCCTTGGTAAGTTATTTAAAAAATAATTTTTAAAATTTGACTGAGGGAAAAATCTGTCAATAATCCCATGGTAGTTTATGTTTTTTTTTAAAAAATCATTTTCTTAAATTTTTCATTTTACCAAGGAAATTACCGAGGGAATTTTACCGAGGGACGCAACCCCTCAGTAATCCCTTAACTTTTAGTATTGACAATCGGTGAATATCTATTATAATCAATGAAGGCTTGTGAGAGAGAGAGTGCGTGAAGAGGGGAACGAGGATAGTGGTACATTGCACCGGAGTCACCATCACTCGAAATTGCATGCACCTAATCTTGCGGTGGGCGCTTCAGCTCAAGTTACCACCAACCCAGGCATCACCAACAAACTTAAAGGTCGCTCTGATACGATGTGAAAGGTGGCCGAAGCCTGAAAGTTGATTTAAGTGGGTGGCCACATGTCTAGCCCAAAATGTCCAACTAATAAGATGATAAGTCCAATTATACATGCCTAAGGATTTTTTAATTTGTCCAATGAGGGGCAACAATTCTTAACACTCACCCGCACTTGACAACGTGTTGTCTTTTACAAACCACACACGATGTGAAAATATCAGAGCGTGATTAGTTAAAAAAAAAAGCCTATACTATACTCTCTTTCATAAATGTACTTAAAAATGAAAGTTGTTAGAAATTGAAGCATGTACTTCAAAATTTTTTCTCTCTCTCTCCATATATATATGTATGAAAACAAAGCCCAAATTGAATTCTCAAGCTGCCACATCGTAAAAAATAAGAAACAAAACTCTCTCGCTTTGCCACGTTATCACTTATACATTAATGAATTTTTTATGATTAATTATGGAGTAGAATATATATAATTTGCATATAGCCCAACATAATATATATAGGAGAACAAAATAAGCACTAGACTATATACATTGGCTGTTATTCAGGAATTTTTTTTTTATATATAATTTTTCTGATTAATTATGCAAGTGTATATAATGAAGTCTATCTCAATCAGAGGTCCCACCATAATCGAATTGCATTCATATATATTGGTGCAAAAAATAGAGTTGAAAATCAATATTAACGAGAGTTTCTAATATTTATTGAGTTACCTTTTGCATTATGGTTAAATATATTCTTATAATATTAACCACAATCAAATTGTCATTTATATAATATTGTTTGTTCATAATATTGTTGTTTATATTGTGCTTTTATATATATATATATATATATATATATACACACACATACCGCACAAGCTGAAAAAGAGACGCAGGTAAAGGGAAAAGCAGCCAAGTGTGCCAACCAAGGCCATAGGTAGTCAACTATATCAGGTTCTAATATACTTTGGAGGATAGTGCAAGCAAAAATAACTATGACCTCTCATTCCCATTAAATTTGATTGATTATGTGTCCAAGAAAGACTAAAATCATGTTCACATGTAACATTCTTAAATTTTTTTTACTGTTCATTTACTTATATTTTCTAATGTATAATATTACAGATTTTGAAGCGCTATAATAGTTTATCACATGATAAAAGATTTGGGTCCTAAGAAAGGCATATGGACAGTTGGAGTGAGATTGACAAATTGTGGGACGACATGTACACAAGGACTAATAAAGTCATTAATCTTAACATGATTTTCCTTGATGAAGCGGCATGCTTTGGTACTTTTGACTAATTATAATATTTTGAAATATAAACCTCGATTATTTAGTTAATTATTATTATTTCTAATGAAATCAGGATTCTTTAATGCATGCAAGCTTACGAAAGTCTCAGATTGATTTATCAGATCATTTCTTCGTGAAAAATGATTAGACATCGTCAATACATTCAAGATAACTACAACCTCATCCAGGTTCCGCCCTGCAAATGTTGATATAAGATGTTGTTCCTACTTATAACATCAGTTACTGAGTTGAAGGAAGATCAATTACCCATCAACCGACACAAGTTTGAGTTTATTGATATGCAAATAATAATTGTAGACGCAACTTGACAGATAAATCAATAGTTTTGCGGTAATTGGAATAGTCTTACTTTGTTTTATTTACATTATATCTTATATTTTTCCCTACATATGTTATTAGCAAGTTCGACGCCATTAGAGACATTGAAAAAGTTAACACTACAACTTGCCTTACTCACAAAATTGATATTGAGCTACTACTTCTCGGGTGTTATTTTACTTAATGTATTTAATCTTCATAAGCTAAAATGTATTGTATATAATAAAAGTAAATTAATAGGAGCACCTGCGCAGCGAGCGGATATTGACTTAGTTTTACTGATAGTCAATTCCGTATTTTTTTGTTAAGTTTTCCTTTTTTTTTGGTTAAGCTTTCTTTTTTCCCGTTGTTTTTTCCATTAGCTTTCCATCAATTCCTTAAAAATTAAATATTAAATAATCTTAAAAAAATAAATACACAAAAAGAAAAAAAAGTACGTAGTAATTTATTATGTATTTACATATTTAGAATTCTTGACATTCACCAGACAACTAATTAAGATATTGCAACAGAGAACTTTAAATCCTGTCTCATTCCGTCCCGTCCCTATCCTGGTTTAAAGACCAAATGTAGGGCATCTCAAAATCCGGATGTAATGCGGATCGATTACTATAATACTAACCCAAAAAAAGAAAAGAAAAGAAAGACAATAAAATAAAATAAAAGTGTGATGTTAGATAGCATTTCTTACAGATTCTGCGGGCGACGGTAACGGATTGTAGGGCAAAAGAAAGGACAACTCCTCAGGTCACTCTATATTGTACGAGGACTGGATCTTTTGGAAAGCTTTTCAATACATAGCGTCTTCTTCTCTTCCAATAGAAGAATATTATATATCATAGGGTAGAACTTCCCCAGTCCCTCCCTACTAGTCCCTTTCAGTTGCTGAGATAATTACATAGATTACATGGATTTGAAATCTATGTGATACTCATGTAAATATTTCTCGTGACTTTAGGAGTTCGTTTCTCCTCCTTAGATGTTATGTACTGTTGCCTGTCTTACAAACAGCCAGATGAACAGTTTTCTATTCGTTTCTCTTTCTCCCTATATAATATTACCTTCCAATCTAGTTAAAATTAACTTTGTTTGGTTTTCAAATAAAAAATTTTATTCTAACCAATTCAACTATATTCTTTTCCATGTTCGACACTTAATCATTACTATTTTATATTTTTTTATTCAATAATAATTTTTTACTCATACTTTTTTCCTTATTATTTTTATAATTAATTTTTTAATAATAAATTTTCCATATACTTTCATATCGACATATACATACATATATATATATATATATTCTCATGTATCTCTATATTTATCAATACTTTCAGTCATTACACAATATCAAATTTAGTTGAATCATAATCCAACACGAAAACCAAACGAAAGCTAGCAATCTGTTTATTATATTACCTGGCTACATAGCAATCTGGGAATATGTAGATAGATTACTGCAATGTATGGCTAAGCAGACATCTGAATGGCATTATTCCCAACAAATAGGCTGAAGGTATCCGTGGTCTTTCTAAAAAAATAATAATAATAACTCCCTACTTTTCCTTTTTTTGTTCCACCTTGATGAAATTTTAATTAGGTAATCACATAATACATTGGCAAAAGCAGATAAACTCTTCCACCAACTATCACTCGTCATCTTTTACTAAAATAACGAGCGAGGCATTTTTTTTAATTCTTGAAAATATAAAAAATAAATGTTATGAAATGACCTAATTACCTATTTGAAAAAGTAATCAACTAATTAAAAGAAACTAACCCAAAATATTTTTATGATAATACACAACTATCTCTCTCCTTTTTCTTTCCATTTTTTGCTCCCTCTTCACATTTTTCTCCTCAAGTCTCTCTTCTCTCTCCCCTCTCTTTCTGTCTCATGTTAACACTCTCTCTCCTCCTCACCACTTAAATCACTTTTGTTTATTTTTCACTAATTTTCATGATTTTGATGGAAATTTTGGAATTTAGTAAATATTAGCGTATGATCCCAGCTTATGTGAATTTTTTCTTATGAATATATTGACGTGAAATAATGATATACTTGTTAGGCAAAAGAAATAATGATATCTTTGAGCAAGTAATACAACTATAATTAACTTATTATGGGGCTTAATTTTATGAATTAAAAATAAAATTGTGAATTCGAATATTAGTATAAACATATAAAATTACAAATACATTATTGATGAGGATCGCGGGCATGACAATGAGGCTGATGCACACGAGTTTGGAGACTTGCATGTTCCGAGTGGGCCAATCACACAGGCGAGGTCCAGACAAATCCAACAAGCTATGGAGAGCTTGTTGATGGGCTTTTTGGGCCAAGAGGAGTCTAATTCAATTGGGTCTTCAAAGGGGTTTATTCAACTGACTTACCATGAGATAATCGATAGCCCACCCAGAATTGGAGTAGACGCATAAGGGAAGTCGAGAGATGCTGAAGATGAAATAAAAGACTGCCAACTATTCTAAATAGCTTTTATTTAGTTTCTTCTATTATTTCTGGCTTTAGGAAACTATGGTTATTCTAGTTGCCAAGTTTATTAGTTTTCAGTTTCTCCTGTGCAGCTGATCATAGGAGACTATTCTGGTATTTTGGTGAGATTTTTCTCCTTTGTTCTTCATTGAACTCCTTCGAACGAACAAGTGTGACAGCTTGTGATTATTCGGCACAATTTGATATTATTGGTTATTGTTTCTTCATAAACAATGTGCCAATAATCATTGTCTTGATATTGTTGGTTCTTGTTTCTCCATAAATAACGGATCAATAATCCTCTTCATCTAAATCTGTGTTTGGCGATCTGGGAATCGATTCAAGTTAGTCGTCGGGTTTCACAATCCTTCGTGAGGTCCGCATCAATTATGGAGTTATTTAAGTAAATTAGCAATTCAGAACATGAAAAATAATTTATAGAACATCTGAAGGCTTTAATCAATCTAAAGTTACTTGTTTTTTTGGGTAATTAATCTAACATTGCTTTTAATTCAGTGCGTAGCGCGAGTAGTATTTTATTAGACAGTAATCCATGGTGCCTTATAATGCTCCAATTTTCTACATTCTGGTGTACAGTATAAGAATAACTTACTTTTTAAAGAAAAGGAAGTTCTCTCCTTTCTTTTTTTTTTTTTTCTTTTTGGATTCAACATGTGCCGTGTGAATGTAATGGCATGACATTGCATGTTCTGTTCTCTTCCATATCAAGTAAAGGGTTGAGGTGGAAATCTAAAATAAAAAATCTGGGTTCTATGTATGTGACCAAAGTACCGAGGATAATACTTTTTGAATGTCTATTGTACGATAATTATCAAATGAATTATCGTCGGGCATGGCACACGTGTATGCTTTCCGTTGTGCATAAACATTATTAGCAAAGCATACAAACCCTGTAACTTTATATTGTTTCTGTTTCAGATAAATTAGGATTCATACGGTGACATGAATTAAGAAATAAGTTCAAATAGAAGTGCCATGCTGCACAGACATAACGATCACAAATTTTATTTCTCCAAAGAGCAATATGTCCACTAATCTTACCTTCATTATATATCACAAATATTTTTGAATTTGTCTAATCGATGACAATCGATAAACGTCCATAAGTTTGAAATCGAATCTGAGTTTTACCAGTAAGTTCATTACATCATCATCTCATTCTTCTTTAATTGTTAAACTAAAAGTGTCAAAAAAAAAAAAGGAAGAAAACAAAATGTTAGCTCAGGAAACTAGAGAGTTCGCTCGTACTCTTGAGATTTTAGGTTCAAATATTGTTTGCTTTAGAAAGTTGGTAATAATTCTTATAAACTACTTATGTGATCTGGGCGTTATAAAAGAAAAGATGAGTGTTTCTGTGTGTGTGTGTTTTTTTTTTTTGTTATGTCAAATTTTATTGGTTAGAATCAAATTTAAAATCTATTAATTTTAATAGTGTCATGGTCATTGACTATAATTTTTTTTGATGATAAAAGAATTTTATATTTAAAACGGAAGCAAAATGAAGTTGAACTTCCTCAACTTTCGTATCCTGTTCCATTCAAACATGGCCTTACCTAAAAAATGTCCAACTTTTCAACTGAAATAATCATCCAGAACGCAATTATCGCCAATAATTTGTAAGAACTTACCATTATAATCTTTACTATTTAAAGTTGACTTCTACATCACAATCCCAAATGTGAACATTGCATCGGGCATCTCTCACAATTGAATCACAAAAATTGAACACGCTCCAAGACACTATAAAAGGCACCATTTGTCTACCCCTCGAACCACAATCAAACTACCTTAATAATATCAAACATTTCTCTCCTTTCCAAATACCGAACATGTCGAAAGCATTCTTTCTAGTTGTACTTGTTGGGCTGGTGGCTGCTGCTGCAGCGGATTTTGCTGCAGAACCTCCCCACTTCCGGCAGAGGCCACACCACGAGCACATGTCGCCTGAGGGAGCTCCAACGCCCCACAGGCCCTTCCATGGGCACAAGCCACGCCATGATCGGGAACATGGAACTGGCCCCGTGCCTGGCCCATTTGCCCACCCTCCTTGGATGGCTGGAGCACCGGACCACATGCCTCACCGCGGCCACCACTTTCCCGGTGGTGCACACCCTCCGATGATGGGGCACGGCAATGGGCCCCATGGGAAGGTGATGCCACCCGCTCACGCCCCACACATGCATCCGCGTCACCACCTGCCACATCATGAGCCTCTGGCACCGGCCTATTAGAATTGCCGTCAGAGATCAAATAAGAGATGCTCGGAATCTGGCTTATTAGAATAAGAGCTTATTTTTACTCGCTGTATGCCATTATCATGTGCCAGTTATACTTTGATATATATATTCTGAGAAGAGTGCACTGCTCTTGTCCTCTTGTCATGTTTATTTTGGTGAATTTGCGCCGAAGCCCTAATGCATTAAAGTAAACTAGCTGAACACCCGTACATTGCATGAGACCATTCAAATAATCTCTTAATTATTTTGGTGGAGAAAAATGTTATAAATGTATACACGAATTTAAAACTCATTAAAGAAAATTGAGATATACGTAAAAAGAATAGAATAGAATTAAAATATGTTAACAAATATATCAATAAAAAAATAAAAATTATCATATAAATGTGTGGAAAGAAGAATTGAATTAAAATATGCTAGCAAATATATTTATTATAGAAAATAATAATTTCGCCAAACAAAATATCATAATAAAATAAGTGAAACCTAATGAATCCATTTCGAAATGCTCAAATTAACATAGATCGATCAGTAATGGTGGTAGATGTGCATGCAAAACAATATACATATAAAGTCCGCAAAAACACCAACACGTCTTCGCAAATGAAAATATAGTGAAAAAGGTTCTGTGTAGACAATGTCTTTATATTGATATATAATGTCTTTGCAATATTTATCTTCAGCTATATATATACACTTTCCTATAATATATCAAGCAACTATATATATATATATATATTATATATAAAGCTGCCAAAATAAAAATTACAATACATATTTCATTGTATCAAAACATATATGTATTCAAGAAAGGGGGTGTAGTGCAATGGCTAACACCATCACCTGGTAATCTAGAGGTTCCGGGTTTGATTCTCATCAATGAGACTACCTGTACCCCTTTATTTAAATTTCCTTAACATTTCCTTACACTAGACTATGCGCCTCCTATTGTAACCGAAAAAAAACATATATGTATTCCTATAATGCAAGATCATACGTTATCTTTATATTCTATTATATAATTCATATATATCAAGTATATATAAGAAAGGTGGGTGGACTATCATTATATAATATCAAAAGAATTTTCTTAATATGTTTTGATTGCCCGTTATGTTGTTCCATTTCTAAAATTAGAAAATACTTTCAATACCTTATTGATAAGGCTAATAATGAAATATTCTTTTCTCTTTAATAAGAAGGTGGTAGTTTGGCTGGTTATGTATACTATTAAAAGAATGTTAGTAAAATGTATTTTATTTGCGTTTTGTTATTTTTGTTATTCCATTGTATCAAATGCATATATTTATTTCTACAATATAATTTTCTTCTATTATCAAATGCTGTCAATACATAGATTCCATTATATATTTGATTGAATATCGAATATTCCACTGTATAATTTCACATAATTAAAACAACGACGTGACTTCGCCAGAGGGATCGACATGCCTTAACGTGGCAGAGACCGTAATTTGATGACGTGGCTTCTCCACGTTTCAACTTTGGGAGGTGGTTGTGCAAGAGACGAGCAAATCGTTTGCTTTTATAATTTCCTAGATGAAAACCGCGCGTTGCGCAAGAATGATTAATAATTTTTTGATAGAAAGTAATATTTAAAATAAATATATTATGAATTTTTTTAAAAATTATCGATTTAGAAATTGTTTCAATTGAAAATTAAATGATATAATTGGAGGATCGCTGAATTTTTAATAAAAGAAAACTATGAAAAATTGAAAAGTAACAAAAAAGAGAAGATAGAGAATATACTTACAATTATAGACGATCGAGTGAAAAAATAATACCTCAAAATTTCCTATGCTACAAATAAAAAAATAAAGCAAAAAAAATACAAATAGACTATAATTTTATTAGAGAAAGAAAATTAGGAATTTGTTGAGTGAGGCAAACTTCACTTTCCTTTACATCTATTAGCCATATATATTATATTCATATAAATAATAAGGAAATATTTTAGTATCTATAAAAAGATTTTGTTCCTAACGAAAAAGAACATCGATTTTCTTAATATATATATATATATATATATCTAAAATTTGTTTATACAAAGATCGACTATATATTATTTTACAACTTTTGATTATAAAGAGAAATCTTCAAATAATGAAGTGGTTGTTATACATAAATAGTTTGTCGAGATTTAAATAAGTTGAAAAATCGGAAAAAATAAATTTGTGTCATAATAGTCTAAAATTTTATTGAAAACTCGACCTATAATATATATATATATATAATCTTTTTTTTATGTGAACCTTGATATCCAGAAATCTAATTGGGCCCCGACTAATCCAGTCAAGTAGGGTCAGCCCATTAAGGGGTAAAGCTCTCCTAGCGAGGATTTGAGATGCAAAGTATATGTCCTAAATATTCATTGACATACATATAGATTATATTTAAGTCATATATACATGAATATGTCTTTCCTCGATATTAAAGGCATACATGCTATTCAAGATAATTATCTTAGGAGACAAAAACAATTAGAAAGTATACTTTCGTCATGGATGAATTAGCATATCATTTCCATTTATAACTAACATGTGGTGAAAATAAAATATATATGGCAATATAATAATTCAAAGATCTATCCAATAAATAGTACCTAGTATAAGATTATAAAAAGATAAAATTATAATAGTACAAAAAATAATATTAAAAATTAATCATGTAAGATTAGCGTAATAAAAAGTTTATATTGTATATAATTTTCGAATTGAAACTTTAGAGGGAAAGAATTATTGACAACTAAAATAGTTCAAAAAACACAAAATTTACATTGGAGATTGATAGAAAAGGCTAAAGTTTTATTACAAATTCCTTGTAAAATGAATTTTCTAGAGAAATCATAAAATTGTATAAAATAGGCAAAACGTAGTTAATATTGAGAGAAATATTCTTAAAAATTAAAGAAAATTGAAATTATAAAAATCGATATATATCGTGATGGGCATGGCCTTCTTTTTATGATTAGCTAATACTAACCTCCATCAATCTTCCCTGATTTGCTCATCAAACTTTATAAAGCTAACCATAGAAACTTTCAATCTAACAATATATATTATCTATAAAAATTTTAACCTACTTAACTACTCTTTAACGTAAATATGATAATACCCATCAAAATAAAATTAATAAGATTGTGTATAATAAATAACCAATAAGGCTTGGAAGGCAGAGAGGAACCTTTGCATAAAGCTTGGAGGAGAGGCTAGAATATTTACATGTTGTAGGGACTTTTTTTTCTTGTGAATTTGGGACCGCTTGCAGTAGGGATTTTATAGTTAAATATACGCATAGTTTCCAGTTAATATAGTTTACCATATAATGAAATTCTAGAAAAATACTTAAGACTTACTGACTAATATACCATTGCAATATATTTCTTATAAGGAATATGCAATATATATATATATATATATTGATATAATGCGATCAACATTATATATATAGCATTGCATTGACTAATATAGTGTCGCCACTCTCTGTTCAACTTGTGCAGGGGAAATAATATACAGTAGACTATACACATTAACTATTATTCAGAAATTTTTTTATATTGTAGCAATTTATATACATATATATATATATAAATTGCTACAATATAAAAAAATTTCTGAATAATAGTTAATGTGTATAGTCTACTCTATAATAGTTAATGTGTATAATATATATTTTACTACATGATTAATGATAAAAATTTCCTTAATACATAAGTGATGCCGTGACAAAGCGAGATAACTTGTTTCTTATTTTTGATGATGTGACGGCATGAGAATTGAGCCCATGATTCATTTTTCATATGTATAATATATATATATATATATATATATATTAAGAATTACAAAGACGGGGCATGGTGATTCCTCCAATGTCACTAAAAGGGACAAAATCAAGTCCTGTCGGGCACGAATGAATCCAATGAACCTCCATATGAAGATAGTGCAAAGCTTGCCAGCCAATCCACACTGTCAGCACCCCATTTTGGCTCACCTTTCCCAAACGACAATATCAGCAATGATCCAAGCCACAGCCTGAGCAGAATACAGAAAAACAACTTAACAGAGCAGAAAATCACTATTCATCCTCAAGTCGGCAAAATCGGGCAAATGACACATGCATATGACAGAATGACTCCAGGGGTCACCAGAGGGTAATAGAGTAACTAGAGAGCTCAGCAATATCCAAAACCGGCATTTTCAGTATATCACACGGACAGTTCTATTTTCCGATAGTTCGCTCGATCATCGGAAGATAGCCAATATTGGACTCCAAAAATCCACTCCAATGTCAAACAGATGAAAAGTGTCCCCAAAGGCATTTTGCAAATCATATGCTCTATACAGAACAACTTTCTGTATACAGACAACTTTTCAGTGGAAGTCCAAAAATGCCGATTTTTCGGAGAAAAGTTAATTCCAAATATCAGATGCGGCCATGCCCCTCAATCATACAGAGCACGAGCAATGCTTCATATTGTCTTTTAAAAGCCATACAGACACTCTGAATGACTTCCGAACGACAAAACGGGCATACCCTTCTTCGGAAGAGCGTAACCGGAGACTGGTCTGATGGAATTACGGCAAACGAAGTTCACACTACATTGCCCTGAAAACTCCAGCGGACATTCGCAATTGGGCAAAACAGACAGCAAAACCCTTCACGGTTTCCCGAGTAACCTCCGAGGGGCACAAAAGGCCATTTTCAGTGAAAATCCATATCCGGAGGTCCTCTTTGGGGAAACTTGACGCCGGATGCTTACCTTACACAATGCTAGCCTTCTCAAGGCTCAATGTGGAATTGTCGGAATGAATCACACAACTCATCTAGACCCCTCGAGCAGTGCTTTAAGGGTCTCGGATGCACATTTCATATCCTTAGAGGCCCAATCTCAGCAAACAGAGATCGCAGTAATCTCCAGATTGCCCAAGAAACTCAGAAAGCAATCTGAGAAATCCAATTTCGGCCTCCTAGGACATCTCCGGCTCCATATTTGTATTTACCGGCTTAAGGGACAAGAGCCCACGTAATTTGACAATTTATGTCAAAATGACCGACGTGGGATGCAAATACAAGATATGCTGTCAGAAGTGGGTAACCTCGCTCTGAATGCATAAAAGGAGCAAAACCGGCTTCCAAGTCTCATACAGACATTTGGCAATTTCTCACGGAAAATGCCAATCTCGGACTCATTAAATTCATTTCCTCGCGTATATCGATAATTTGACGTTCAATTCAAACCACGAACTTCGAATGCGCGATCAATCGAGACCCGAGCTTTTTCCCGGTTTCTCCTCTTCGGTCGTGGGACCCACGGGCTACTCAAGATGAGTCACCCTTTACTCTAGAAGCTTCTTCTTCTTCTTCAATGCAAGAAGCCAACTTGCACTCTTGTTTGAAAATATCCAAGAGTTTGAAGACAACACTCAAGCCTCCATCAATGCTCATCAATGCTCATCAATGTCTTATCTCTTTTTCATTAATGCAATGGAAGAGGATGAGGCTTGATATTTTCTAAGCATGGGGGTTAAGAGCACTTGCTTTTGCTAATTGTGTCATTAGCTTTGCCTATAAATAGCCCAAAAGTGATTAAGATAATCACTTCTCCTCTTACACACTCTCTCCAACCTTTCTCTTTCAAGAAATCTTCTCAAACTCCATAGCCAAGAACACTCAAGAACCAGAAAACTTCAGCACTTAGAAAGAAGAGAATAGAAAAACCGAAAAGATCAAAAGAGAGCCTTGAGTTCTTAAGTCGGAAGTCGATGTTCATCATCCCGACTTAAGCTCAAAATTTCTCAAACTTCATATCCCACTCATTTTGGACCCATGGAGTTCATTGGTGAAATTGGTTTTTCCATTTGAAGTCTTTAAATTATTGTTTCAGGTCAAATAGTGCATTTCGGGTGAAATCGCTACTCTCGGGTGAATAGTGACCCGCCAGCGCCAGCCGCGCGCACACCCGCGCACGCCCGCGCCCGCGAGCACGCCCGCGCGCCTGCCCGCGCCCCGCGCACGCCGCGCGCCTCCCGTGCATTCCAGCCGCATTCCCCGTGCACCTAGCTCCCCGAACGTGCATCCTTTGCACCCGAGCATCCTTCCAAGCGTTCAACCGAGTCACCCGACTCTCGAACACTTCCCCGACTCTTTCCTCGTATCCCGAGACTAGGTAAATCACTCTTGACTTAGAGGAGTTAGGGCTTTTTATATTTTTGCATGGCTATAGAGTATTATGGTATTTTATGCATACTTAACTTGCAAGACTTAACTTTTATGCAATTTTATGTTATATTATGCATGTGTATTACCTTATAACTTGCTAGCATGTCGGAAAAAGGTTTGGATTGTTGTTTGGAAGACCATCCCGACCCGGAAATGGCAAGTGAGCTCACGGCCAAGTCTCTAAATGGGATGGCCGAGACTTGAGTTGCTCTTTTCAGGTTAAGATTGGTCTCCTTAGCCCGATCCAAGTTATTTTCCGAGTTTATTTTGTTGTTCTTGCATGCATGAAGCCGGTATTACTTTATCGATTCCTTAAATAACATGTTTGTGAATGTTTGCATGTTTAAATGAGTTAATCAAATCATGGTAATACCGGCTTTTGTCAAAAACGTGTTTTTCATCATGTTTGATGTTTGAGCATGCGAAAAATGATTAAACAAAGACAAGGAAATTCTTTGTGATTTGAATCGAGCCATGAGAGTATTCGGCCATCTTTGACAAGGTGACGCCGAGGGCTTCTTGGCCTTTTTGGATCAAGAATGATTTCCTTATTTCGAGTTTAATTCATTTCTCGGATTGTATGAAATCATACTTTCGGTATTTCCACGATTCCCATGTTAAAACTTCGATTACATGTCTTTTCAAAACAAAACATGCATGGATTCGGGTATTGTTGACTCATTCGGGTCCATTCGGTTACGAGGGTAGTTTCGGTCATTGGACCAAATATCCTCGATCCTTACGGATTCGTGTTGGTCGTCGAATCACGAATCGTTTTCACAATTAAAGTATTCGGCAATAACCTTAAGCATTAATTCCACGAACGGTTAATCGGGACGTTCACACGGTTAATTCATTCAATTTAAACAACTTTGCACGAATTGGACATTAATTTGTAACTCGCGTCGACGAATTACAAAACGGTGTTAATGCCCTTTTCAAAACCCTCATACTTCCAAATCCTTATTGTGTTGTTCTCCTTTTCTGAAAACAAATTTTCAAATCAAGGGCAAGAACATCATTTCGTGATTCGCCGACATCCTAGCGCAGTTTAAGATGTCAGTTGGGTATTCTGTATCAAAATACAGTTATTGGACTAATCATTTCACTCGACTTAACCAAATCCTAGAAAATGGTTAGGCGGAACTCTAGGTTCCAAATCTAGAGTCAAAATACAAGTTTGGATCAATTCAGTGGTAATTCAGTGTCACAACACCGAATCACTATAAAAGAAATCCACACACATGATATTCGATTCTCTTTTCCAAATTTCCAACAAAAGCATAATACTAAAACATTGGCACGTGTTTGATTGCTTAGCATATGGCATTTGCTTGCAAAAACACTTTTGGATTAATAAACTTGTTAATCCACGTACATTCGGTAAATACAAAACATCTTGTTTGTTATTAACATGTTGCGTGTTATCTTTCCGCACTTGTTTGCCATACGGGTCGAGCTTGATCCCTAGGCCGAATAATATTAGGGTTCAACACCCTAATCATCGAGCACAGGGTTCAACGCCCTAATCAACACTAACAGGGTCCAATGCCTTATTCAGTGAGAGCGTCCATTGAATTTCAGTTCTTCGGTCTTTTTCCCTAAACTCATGGTGAGTTAGAGTGGAATAATAACCGAATGCGAGTCGACTGGAATTCGGCCATTTGTAATTTGTATTTATTGTTTTCGAGAAGCATTGTAAGGACTTTTATTTTGTACATTCTTTTCTGTAAGAATTCCAGTCGGTGAGCGAACGGTCCGAGAGTCGAACTAATTGAATCGGTTTAATGCTTGCCCAATGGAAAGTAAGCCCAAGAACTCGTGGTTTTGGTTCACGCAGGGATTCAACCTCCATGGTTAGATGAACTGTAACGCAAGATTGTGAACCAACTCCCTGACATAAGGGTTTAATTCTCTCCCGGCTTCTCAACCGACCTCGTTTAGTTCACCGAATTTTCGGTGTCAAAACGTGCGAGCCGAGTGCAGCTTAATTCATGCGGTAAATCATAAAACATGCAAGCCTAGCAAACCAGAGTACCGAAAGGGCGTGCGGGATATAGGCCCGCACGTAACATGAACCCCCGAACACGGATTTTCCGGTTCCGCACAGACCAATGCCTTAACAATCACTAGGTGTTCCATACCCCTAGACCCGGGTAACTTATCCGCCCTCGACCTACGGGTCGTAAAATGATAAGTGGCGACTCCTTCTCTCACGCGTGTCCGTCACGCGTCCCCACGGGAAGGTGGACACTCCCAGGCCGCACGATCCAAAAGCGCGCAATGCGGGCCCCGACGAGAGTCCACATTCGGGTCCATACACACACATCTATTTCCCTCTCAATAAACATGCTCGAAGAGTATTGTCCAATCCCGGTCCGTCAAAGAGCATCACCCGCACAATGGCTTCATTACTACCCGCCAGCCACTGTCTCGCCCGGTGAGTAATGGAGTCAGCTTCAAGGCTTGTGCCCAAGCCATCTCCAGCCCGTCTTTATAACCCAGAACTCGACACCGATGTGGTCACTCCCATGTTATGAAGATCCCCGTCACCCATCCCCTTCTTTTTTGTACTTGAGTACAGAAAATTAAGAAATCTCGTAATATCCAGAAAAGATTAAAAAATAAAAAGAACAGGACATAAATATGGCTTCTTGTTTTTTTTTTTTTGCTACAAATGAGGGCCGTGAACATATAAATAGTATTTAGAGGTATCGGAAGTCCCACTAGTGAGAATAGGATTTAGGACCTCTTGATCACTAATCGAGAATAATGGCACTGCATTAAACTCTCTTTCTTTTAAGATGGACCTTTTACGTACCCGTTGGAATGCAGGATGCAATCCAGAAATGGCGATTAGGATCGAAATAAATAAAAAACAAGGAAGGGCAGCAAATTTCGCAGGGTAGCCTTTCCTTTGCGGGGGACCCGTCATATAAAATTAGTATAGATGTTGATCAATGTATCCTGCTATTAATCATAATAATAACTTCGATTGTTTCGATAAATGTGCCATATATATACTTCATGTGCGACAAAGAATGGACATTGACAGTGCAGTTTCCAGTATTGATAGATATGCCAGACTAATTTGATTGCATGCAATATCCCCTCATAAGCAGTGAAGATTAGAGAGAGAGCGCGCGTGAAGAAGGGGATGGCAATTGTGGTACGTGACATCGGTGTCACCACCACTCGGAATTGCACCTGCTTTCACGGTGGGGGTTCAGGCGTAGATTGCCATCACCCCTAGTGTCACCAGCAGCCCTAAGTGCTTGTTTGGATTATGGATTATGGATGATTATAAAGGGGTAGGCTATGGAGGATGTTTATATAAATTTATATAATAACCCTCCATAACTCCTCCCACCGTAATCAATCATGACTCTCAATTCAAATAAGCTGTAAAGGTTGCTTTGATACCATGTGAAAAGCAGTTGAAATTTCAAAGTTTGGCATTAAGAGGCTGGATCTAAGAGATCGCTTTCAATTGTAAGTTTATCGCGTGATATATACGTACAAATGTGCGATTGAGCTGACACAGAATTGTGGAAGAATTAAGGACAGTGTAAAAGTTTCATTATGCCTATAATTGGTTCGGCCGTCATCTCCAATCCAAAAAGTCCAACAATAAGACGGTGAGTACACATAAATTTTTTCTATTTGTCCAATGTGAGTCAACAACTCTTATTACCCATCCTCTCTTGATAACGTTCTATCATTCTCCTTACCCAAAAGGAAAAAAAAAAGAAAGAAGAAGAATATGTTGTCACTCCAAACCATTGAAAAAATGAAATTATCCAAACAAGTTAATCTCAATAAAAAGCTTATACTTTACTCTCTTTCCTATATATAGCAAAAGGCAAAAGTTATTTATAGCCATTTGTGTATTTTATAGCCGAGGAATCCGGGGGTCATCAACGATCTCACTTGGACGATGGTGGTTGACGTCGAGTCACCATCACCTCACTCCTTCCTCTGTGACTTTTATTCAGATTTTTTTATATAACTTTTTATGCATTCTAATTTTAAGTGAAATTACCCATGAAACTTTGAATCCATCTCATCCTACCCCGCTCCTATCCCCAAACTGGCGACCAAAATCTGCATGTGACTAATTCGGATAGACTAATATAAAATTGACAAAAAAGAAGATGTCTACTATAATAATGATGTGGATTCCATCTCTTGCAGATTCTGAGGGGGACAACTAACGGTTTGCAAGACTTTTAGGGCCAAAGAAAGGACTACCACGAACATGACTAATATATTATGTTGGCATCTTCTCTTCCTTCGGAAAAGAACTTTCCCATTCACGCCAATCTCTTTCGTTGCTGAGATGGGGGTGACGTTGCAGTTATCTGCTCCTCAGTCAGATGCTCTGCTTCTTCTTCCTTTTCGGTTGAAAGATGCTCTGCTTCTTCGTCTACAGACAGGCGCATAACAGTTTTTTTATGGTTTTCTCTTTCTCGATCTTTTTTTTTCATTATAAAAAAAACCTTTTTAATTATAAAAAAATAAAATTTCAATATAATGAAATAATAATCCTAATAGTTAATAAAAAAATATCGATAGTCTATAATAAGAATCGAATATGCAATCTCTTAATTTACAGATATATATGTCACTAGGCCACATTTGATTTCTCTTTTTCTACTTCTTTTTCGTTTTCCTTTTCTTTTCCTTTACCTTATTTGACATTTCAAGAAAAGTCGGCAAGCTTTCTCCCCCAAAAAAAAAAAAAGAGAAAAGTCAGCAGGCTAATGTGAAGGAGAAAACAACGAATAACTAATGCAACGCAATCATCTGCATGAAAGGTGTGCAGGATCATCCGTGCAGCAAATTTTTCGCCGAACCTGCAATCGTGTACAGAAATATCGAAGTCATACTTTCGCCAAACTTCTTAATGAAAGTCTAGTACAATATTTTCTGGAGTTACCCCTCTTTTTTGGTTGAATTTTACTACACCTCTTTCTTTCTTTTCTTTTTTCTTTTTTTTTTGGGTGGATACAACACCTCTTTCTTTTATATGTTACTTGACATTTGTTGGTATCATATTACCGCATTACCGTCTGTGTAAGGGCATAAAATTCCCTAATACTAATTCTTAGCCCACCACACTCCGTGCTAGGTGTTTTAATGGCGGACGATCCCCACATTGATTTTCTGGGTTTCGAACCCGTGGCTTGCATGACTTTTTTAGGTTCTAATATCATCTCGCCATGAATAGTTAGCTGTTTGTGTGAGCCATTCTTGCCACTGTAGCCCTTTATCCGGGATAGATTTGAGAAAAAAATTACAATTATGGGATAGATTTGAGAAAAAATTAAAATCATGGAATAGGTCTGGAGTCTACTTATGTTTCATTAACAAATAAATTGATGGCATGATAGATTTGAAACAAGATGTAAACCATAGACCTTTTTGGATAATTTTTAAAGCATGAGATAAATTTGAAAAAAAAAATAAAACCATTGAATATATAGCGTAATAACCTCATTAAAATAAAGTGGTATGGCAATTTTCATTAATGAGAATCAATCTAATCAATTTTTTTGGAGATATAAGGGTGGTCCATGAGTCTACTATACAATAGAAAATCAATATAGATAGACAAGGTAAGTCCCACTGAGAAGGATTTGAAACTGGAATCTCTTTGTACCGAGTTGATAAATCATGCCACTGCACAAAACCTCCTTCGTCTAACACTAGCCTTAAGATTAAAAAAAACAATAAAAAACATAGAGTTGAATACTAACTAAAGCATTTTAAAAGAACCATGCTAGGCTAAACCACAAGTTTATTCTGAATCACTCAAGAGATTACATAAAACAGCATTCCTATTTAACAAGCACTATGAACAACTGAATCTAGGAAATAAATGATATCAAAATATCCTAGTAAATCAAATCAAATTACAGGAAACATTCTCGAAGATAATTACCCATTTTAGAGTAATTTTCCAACCAACTATTTCCCAAATAGTTGGATCTTTATATCTAACACTGCCGGCCCGGAAACGAAGAGATATAGAATACAGATGTGTGTTTCTGTATATCTTGGCGTATTATAACATGCCTCAATTACTAAGGAAAACATCCAAAACCATTTTGGGTGGAAAGTCGATCCACATTAGAAATTCAAATTAGGATCCAGTCGGTGGAATCAGTTCAGGTGATGTTCATATGGGAAAGCAAAACTTGCGGAGGAATCGATCAACAGTAATCTCATTTTCCGAAAGAGCGCTTGCAATCTTCCCTTCCTCAACAAAAGTTTTTTTGCTCGGATAAAACAAAATTATATAGCTGATAAAGCATTTGATAGGGACGCTTTAGTTAGTTGCCAGTATTATTAACGCAAATCCGGTCTCAAAGGCCAACCCTGAAATTATGATCAATGATGAAAACCAAGTAAGATCCCGTTCAGTAAGCAGAGCAACAACTCTCTTGATCATGTCAGCTCATTCTCATTGCAATATCAACCCTGACTGGTTGCAAATATAAAGGAAAAAATAAACCGGAATCACCATTTGCTAGAATCGGAGAACGCAGGATGACAGAAAATATTAAATAATTAATACTCCAGGAAATATCCCAATGAAATAAATCTGAAAAATATACTCAAAAGTTGCATGAACTTCTAGAAAGAATACCTCTGAACTTGATCTACAAAGAATCCTTTTGAAATCATATATGCATAGCTGAGGCACATCTCAACTCTCATATTGAACTGAATTCAATACTCATATGGAGCTCAAAGAATAATTGATTTTGACGCTGATTTCATGAGAAACTTGACCAATGGGAAACCTGGGGTGCTTCCCTCTACCCAAATCTCAGTAGTATTATAATAATTATGTAGATAGATTTCAAAAAGCATACTTAAATCTCAAGTTTATTTATTATTTTTTTAAAACCAAGTACAAAGAAATTAATGAATATCAACATCTGAAAAATCTTACTAATAGTAAAATATTAAAAGTTTCTCATAATTAAATCGAGCAAATAAGGTCTAAACTAATCAAATAACTAATATAGCAACCAAACAAGGAAATCACAATTAAAACTCAGCCACATCTGCTTCAAATTCAATTCACCTTTGTTCTGAAGCTCCAATTTAGATCTTCCCTTTCAAAGAATTGCAAGAACTGTAAAACCTGATAAGCAAAACCTTGTTTAATGATGTTTCCAATCCTCAACTACTTAATATCAATTCTCTATTGTGCAGTGTATATGTAAATTTCAACAAGCACACCTAAGCCCATGCTTATTCACTAACAAATCAAAAGCATAAACAACTCAAATGTTTAATGAGCACGAAATTCAAAGAAATCTTAACAAAATCTCCATAATTATCAAAAAATTTCTCAGGGATCAAGCATCAACTTAAGTCTACAGGATCTCCTAACCTTGGCTCTAATACCAAAATTATCACGACTCAAAATTTCAGCAGAGTTTCCCCTAAATTTCCTTGATATCGCTTATCACAAAAACTATTCATATAAAAATCTAATTCTCATAAATTCCCAAATATATATAATCAATCCAGCAAGCTCTCTCTCTCTCTCTCTCTCACACACACACACACACATATATTCCAAAAGAGTCACATCACTAAACCAACTAAACAAAACTTTCAGGTCGTAACATATTCAAATACATTCTATACAAAAAAAACCTACAAATAACTAAAGTCTTTACATAGTCATCCGAGCTGATCTCCGATATCAAAAGTGATTCTTATACGTAGTTAGAAGCTTATATGGAAAATATATATATACAAGGTATGAGTTGCATTTCAATGAGTACAATATTCCAAAGCAAAATTAATTATTATTAAATAAATATTTAAATTGCAAAAAGCCAAATATTCAAATAAATAATACAATAACATCCAATCCAACAATTAGCTCATCCGCACACATACACGAGATATATATAAACTATATTAATAATTATATCCAATATAGTAACTAAATTTAAGTAATACTAATGAGTACACAAAACTCTTCCAACCATTTCTCTAATATCCAACATCACATAAACATCAAATATCCATTCATTTGGCGTTCCATAGCAATCACATACAATCACTTGACAAATCAAGCCCTAACATTCCACCTGCATTCAAGTAAAGAACATGTTCCGACAAGTTCACAACATCATCACATCCATCTAAATCAATCCGAACAAACAATGCAGAACACTGTCAAATCAACGGCAAGCTTAACTAACCAGTGGCCGGCCGTGCAATAAGGAAGATGGCAAATCCAGTAGAGGGATTTATAAGGTTTTATGAGAGGAAGAAGAAAAAGAGGAAAAGCTAAATTTCTTTTTATTTAATTTCTTATCAGCTTTTTAGGTTCAATAGAAAAACAAGTTGTTGAACTGAAATTGAAAACGACTCGACCTGATAAATAGTCGGAACTCGCGTACCCAAAACTTCTCCCCCTCCCTTCTCCTAGGGCCCTCCTATCCAACCCTGCAAATGTTCATCTGCTATCTCTCTTTTAAATGCAACATATCAATTCAAATTTCTTGTTTTTTTTTTTCATTTACGAAAGAGTCTCACAAGTCAAGTATAAAAAATAAAGGGTAAATTACTTAAAAATAACATAAATTTTTACTTTTATCTTAGTTTTGGCATAAGTTTTCATTTTTATAATAAAAATTTACAACTTTTCATTTTCGTCTCAAGTATGGCACGCCTTTAGTCACCCGTTACAAATTTCCGTTTAATTGCTTATATGGCAGTTAATGGAGTTATATGGACCCTAATCAACCTGTGAAAAGGTGACATGTGTAGAACTATATAATTTAAAGAATTGAAAGCAGACCTTACATTTCTTTAATTTTATGAGCTTGCCCCAAATTTATCTCTCTTAGTCCTGCCCCTTCTCTCTTAAACGTCTCTCTCTCCTCCCTTAACCCTCAACTTCCCCCACCCCCACCCACTTTGCAGCCACCACCCAAACTGCGCCTCGAACTGGGATCGGAGAAGATGCTTCTCGCATGTCGGTTGCCTTCGACAAGGGTGTCATTGCCATACGAGTAGGAGTAGCAGCAGAGGCGGTTCTAGACGCAGGATATTTGGAGGGTGTAATTGAGCTTGGAGACCGCGTGGTTCAAGCAGGGTCTAGCGTAGAAAGCAGAGGACAAAGAAAGGTCGAACATCGTGTTCCCGGCCCGTGGAGAGGGGTGTTTACTTTGTTTCCGGTGGCATTGGATCAATGACAGCTAGCTCTTGTTGTCTCCCCCACAAGTATACGGATCACGCAAGTAATAGAGCTGTGAGAAAAAGTATTGTTCCATGGAGAATTGCGCTAATAGTATCACCAAGCACTAATAATATCACACTCGAATAGAGGTCAAGCCAATCGATAATTGTGAGATGTAAACTAAAGACCAAACTAAACTAACAAGATCTTAATTAATTCAATTAACAATAATCGACGATAAGGAAACTAGGATCCCGACTATCCTTGGTGCTCATTAACCCCTTATACTCACTCTCTCTCGGTTTACTAAATGGATAATTGCACTACCCCAGGGATTCAAGTGCTCTTTCCTAAGTATCATTCAAGTTGCTTAGGAAAACATATCTAATTAAACCAAGATCCTATATTTCGATGGCTACTGTAATTTGACAAGATTCATTAAGTTTCAATCCCAACTCTTGGGTGCCTAAGGCATGCAAGTATATTCCTATCTCTACACACTAATCGACTCAACTATTGGACTAATCGAAGTGAAACAAAGGCTATTTTACTCCTATTCTAACCCTTCACTCACTCCGTCGAGTTCGTTCGGGTCACAAAATCGATGCTATTGGTGATCAATCAATAACACGCATTAATTATGTAGATAAAATAAGCACATGGTACCATTCCATAAACCGATCAAGAGAGTATTCGGAATCAAAATACACCCAGTTTCATCGGAACCTTAGAAATCGAGCTTAGCTCATGGTCAGGATAGTCATCATAAACATAGATAAATTATACAAGAGAAAGAGAAGATAAAGGTGAAGAGAAAAACTCGGTAATTCGATGTCTCGACGAGTCGCTCGACTTTCGTCTTCACCGCAAGCCTTAGCTCCCCTTGAACCCCAAATGCTTCAGCTCTCCTCTGCCCTCTTTCTCCCCAGAAGTGGCGTTCAAGACCAAGAATGAGAGAATGAAGAAGAAATGAAAAAGATAAGCAAAAGGCAAAAGCAAAGTGATGGGATGGTGATGGTGATGTCTACTTTCCCATGCTTCTTCTACAAGCCTTCTAATTTTGTCTTCCCTTATGGCATGTGGACAGGCCCAACCATAGAAAGGCCATCTTTTTTTGAGCTTAGATGGGTCTTACAATTCAGATATTTGGAGATGACAGACACAGAGTTGCGACTTTCACCGAAAAAGGTCGCAGCCTCATGACCCTACTGCCCTTACCTCTTCTAAGTGGAAGTTGCGACCTTTAGGTTGATGGAGTTGCTACTCCCGCTGTTTCGACTATGGTCCCATTTTCCAACACACCTACCAACAATCGTCGAATGCTCCCATGAGCGTTGAACAAAGTAAAAGACAAACTAAAGACTTAACGACTCCCTACGACCCTAAACTTAAGAAAAAAACATCGAAATAACACATTTTGCCAAAGACTAAGCCGACAATTAAGTATAAATGGGAGCATAAAACAATTCTAATAAAGAGTTGTCACTCTTGGTTTCGATTATTATCTCCTAGGTCTGCAGCAGCGTCCTTGGAGCGACATGGTCAGGGCCATTGAGCACTTGAACAGGAGAAATTGTGGCCATGAGTGACAAGGACGATGGTCAGTGGGAATCACGCGGAAGCCAAGCTCTTGATTAATTCGATTCATGGGAGAGAGACTAGAGACGGCGGATAGAGCAATTAGGAAATGCAATTATGTTGTTTCATGTGGGAAAGAGAGGAGAACAAAGGTGAGCTTGGGAAAGTGACGCAGCGGAATTAATTGCAATATGTTGATTCGCACACGAATATCAGAAAACAACCTTCTATAATGACGCAGCGGAACTAAATTGTGATCTCTTGATTCGCGCACGAATACTAGACAACAACCTTCTACAAATTGTTGATTCTACGAATACCAGTAAATAAGCATCAAACTCGAATCAAATCCGAAATTGGGAGAAAGAGCACCGTAGCTGCACAACTTTATTGATAATCCGAAAATCTGTCCTCAACCCTAGGGTTGTACAAAACTTAAATAGAATTAAAAAAACATCCTAATAATATTAAAATACCTGTTTGAGGCACTAAACAATGGAATTTGCCTTAAATATCGAAATTTCACGGCAAAGTGGTGAGTTTTGCTCCGGAGGCTGTTTCTCACGAGACAGAGTAGTCAGAACTTGTTTTTCTCCAGGTACCGACTTGCTGCTTCTTCTACCGCATCATATAACTTGTTAATTCTACGAATACCAAGAAATATGTATCCAACTCGAAACAAATCCAATAATGGGCAAAAGAGCACGGTGATCCAAAACTTTATTAAAAACATCAACTGTCTTAACCCTAGGGTTTTACAAAACTTAAATAGGAATTAAAACATCTAAATTACACCAAAGACATAAATTTTTTCTAAAATTACAAAAACGTCCTAATAATATAAAAATGCCGGTTTGAGGCCCTAAACGATGGAATTCGCCTTAAATCTCATCTTTTCTCGTTTGTGCTCCTAAGGCCGTTTCCCTCGAAACAGGGTCGTCAGAACATATTTTTCTCGAGATACCGATTCGCCACGTGTTGTGCCTCATCAGAAAGGGTGGAGAGAGACACGTAGAAGATGAATTTAGGACGAGTTTATAAAATTAAATAAATGTAGGACTTTCCTTTTATTTATTTGAATACATAGTTGTACATGAATCACTTTTTCACATGTTAATTTGGGTCCACATAACTGTTGGGAATTGGTGTATGCCCTAGATGCAATCTATCATCAGTTCTGTAATATGACATGTATTTCATTATATTACGAGGCATATCTGTTATTGTGTAGATTGCGCTAAATATGATTTTACACAATAATGTCCTTGGAATAGTAGGTTCAATAGGCATCAAGTGTGACTTGATTGTGAGATCCTATAATTACTGAACATTATTCCTAAATGTCCATAGTCAAAGTATTATCGTTAATTAGGACAACGATAATACGGTTAGATTAGTGTAAGTGTTGATTGATGATCAAATCTCATAGGTCATGGATATGGAGATATCAAATCACACCACATGTATACATTAAGAGTAATGTGTATAGGACTGATCCGCCATGAGATTGCTACATGGGTTGTTACGTGACTGTCATTAGCATATCTCAAAGTGACTATAGTGTAATGGTCCTTTGACTTGAGGTCACCATAGATTCCTACATGTATGTCTATACTTTGATACTGTCAAACGCCACTGTAACGGATGGTTATAAAGACAGTTATTGGGTATACCACAGAGCATGAGAGGAATGTGAGTGATCAAGATGAGGATTTGTCCCTCCTACGAAACGGAGCGATATCTCTCACGGCCACTTGGTGTTAAGTCTAAAAGTGTATGCATACCCAATGAGTCGATATAATGATATCGAGCTCATTTGTTCTGATAGACTTACCCGGTAAACCAGAAAAAAGAGATATTGAGCCATACAAGGATGTCATCGACCATGCCTTGGGCTCAATAGAGATATAGAGGACAAAGGGATTATATTACACGTAACGGAGGTCACAAGGTTCGTCGAGAATTGACTTTCCGATTACTTGAGTAACAGTGATGCATTGCTAGATGCCACTCACTGTTTGTAATATTGAAATAGAGATTTTGATATTACTGTCAACGTAATTGGAACCTACAGGGTCACACACTACACTAAATTGACGAGATATTTTGAAACAATAAAATCATCTAATAAAGATTAGATGATTTATGGTGCGACTAATTAATTGGATATTTAATGAGATTAAATTTGTCGATTAATTAGACTCGATTTATTAGATTAAATGGACCAATTGATGCACGATTAATATGGTGACACATGGCTTTTATGTGGATTAACATGTGTAAGGACACATGTCATAAGGGAACCTTAATTCCCTAAATCCCACATCGGTTGGGATTCATCTTCACCCCCCCATATTGCTTATAAAAAGGGGCAGTAAGCACGATTATATATATATGCTTAATATAAAAGCGCACACATATTATATATATATGCTAATATATATATGTACGTGCATATATGTGTGCATATAAAATATATATATTTTTGGGTTGAATTGTTCAACTCAAATTAGGTCCATTAGTCTAAAATTTCGGGTGTTCGCATCGGTGTTTCTTTCGAGTGTTGGTCGCTAGCACCGCCGATCTCGAAGACTCGTCGACAAAGTCGGTGTGGATTCCAGTAGAGGCGTCACGCGTGGGACGCTCGGTCGACACTTTAAATATTCCAGGTACGTTTTTATTTACTCTTATTCTTCTAGTAGGTCTTGGAATTAGTTTCACGGGTAGAAAATTTTTGAATTCTGTTCCTTTTTTCGCTTCCGTGCGCCCGTGGAACTAGCAATATAACTCCATTATCTGCAATGCAAGCAAACAAATGGAAATTGTAACGGATGACTAACGGCGTGTCACATTTAAGACGAAAATGAAACGTTTTGATTTTTATGATAAAAATGAAAAAATTTTACCAAATTGAGATATAAGTAAAAATCTGTGTCTTTTGGTATAATTTACCCAAAAATAAAAGGCCAAGAAATAGAAAAATGTTATATATTCATCTAATTCGAAGTTGAAGTTGGAATCTATATATTGTAGACAAGAGTTTGTGACACTACAATTCTATTTCTCTTAATTTTTCAATATATTTGATTTGTTTTGGCAGCGAGGTAGATCTCTCTCTTCCTCTTCTTCTCTGTTGTCTGTGTCTGCTTCTCTTTTTTTTTTCCCCTTTCTTTTTTTTCTTATTCTTGGCTGAAAAGTATATTAATGAAACAGAAATCAAGTCGTGGGCAATACTTTTTTTTTTTTTCAGCATTCATCTCTGTTTGTTTCAATTTCAGAGTGGTGTGCAGGGGAGCAACGTGAGGACACCGAAGGAGAAGAGAGAGTAACCGTACTAATCGCGTATGCCTCAGTTAAACTTACTCTAAATATCCGATTCCATGACCTAGCTAGCTCGCATCAATCAATTGTCTAAATATATACATATCAGAGAATGAATGATGCTCACGACAACCAAGTCAATTGGGCTTACACGTTAACTCTAATTGGCAATTTATTTATTTATTTTTTTATGATGATGCGGTAACGCGGTGGAATCTAGTGACATACGCTTTCGGCTAAACATATGTACTATCATTCACGAGTTAGGTTCTGATCAATCACGGCACGAAAGTCATCCTCATTATAGTCTTCGATAATAACTACGCAACGGCAATCTTGGTGCAAGAATTACTATATATATATATATATACATATATATATTTGGCTGGCCACAGAAAAGCTATGGGAATATTTCAGTCCAGTACGAGCACGTAGTCCACTTCGACCATAGTGGGTCGATTAATTAATTTGTTATCAATGAAAATATCGATCATTGAATTCTTAATTTGATGTGTATTATTTTCTTTGCATGCAAGTACCAGTGTTAGCATAGCTCGTTCCTGTTTGTAAACATGGCCACTTATTAACTCTTGAGATTCTTGAGATTTGCATACGTGCGCCTGCTTCCCTAATTTCTTTGGCTATTTTTGTGTTACGTAGATAGTAAAGTCACTATTCATCAGAAAAAGATAGTGAAGTCACAATACCATTTATATATATATATTGAAATTCTTTGACGTTCATTAATAAAAATATAAATCAGTTGCTTGAATTAAAAGTGACCGTGTCATAATTTATGTACTCTTTTTGTTTTGTCCATGCTATATATCCACAGGTTCACATTCATACGCTAAGCACGATCGGATGTAAAGTAATAATGATAAATGTACACATGCTTATAAAAAAATAATAAAAGAAAAAGATATATATACACGATACATAGCTATAGGCTCTATATAGCTATATGTAATATAAGCATGAATTGTGCGTTGCACTTGGTAAACTGTCCTCCGTGTACGCAGAGTTTCCCTACAAATCAAGGATACTAAAATCCACTGTTTCACATTGTGATAATGGTAAGTTGAAATCCAGAACAAGAATTATTCTCATGCTATGATTGAAAACATGTTAATGGTGCGTTTGGATTCAGAGTTAAAGTAACTTTGATTTTGATTTTGATTTTGATTGTGGAAAATGACAAATGAGATGTGATTATAAATTTGACTTGAGAAACGTGTGTTTTTGTTGTGTAGTGTGTTGAGTTAAAGTTAAAGTTTTAATTTTTACTTGGGAAATGTGTGTTTTTGTGGTGTAGTGTGTTGAGTTAGCGTTAAAGTTAAAGTTAAAATTTTTTGTTTGGGAATCCAAACAGGGAATGATTAGAAATGGGTTAATCACGTAATGATCTTTGCACTTTTTTTACTAAATATAGCACGACCTTTAGAAAATGGTACCGAATGACACGATCTTTGCACTTTTTTCTAAATATAGCACGACCTTTGAATAATAACAAAGAAATGCATGACATTTGCAATTTTTCCTAACACTATGTTTGGATAACTTTGAGTAAGAGATTTGGACGATTTCAGAGCGGGAGGGGTTTAGAGGGTTATGGAGACTTTAGGAGGGGAAGGATTTGGAGGTTTTGAAAGGGTTTTTAAAAACCTTGTTTGGTTAGACTTCATAAAGGGTTCGGAGGGTTTTGGAATATAATCGTTAAGCAAATCCACTTAATGCATATATATTGTGAAACTGCATGTGCCAAGTGAAGGTCTTCTCATGTAGTCGTTTCCTTTATTCGCGGACCGAACAATGAAATTCTTGACATGATGAAAGCAGACACATGATATATTTTTAAGGCTGCCATAGATGTAACATAATAATACATGCTGTTTGTTTTGCTAATTATTAATGACCAAAATCAGTAATTGGATGCATTTATAAAGATCAAATTACTGTTGTTATAATCGAAATCCGCTTTCTGACATAGCTTCCTCTCCTTGTCTTTCTGTTTCGGACAAAAATAGATATATCTAGTAAAGCCGTCTCATATCGGCATGTTCATATAATCAGTTTGGATGCATAATAATAAGGTCAAATTATTCTCAGCATAAGTTTCCCTGCCTCTTAAGAAATTTGCGGTCTTTTCTTAGTATAAACCAAAGTAAATGTGATATATATATAATATATATATATATATATATATATATATATAAAGGTAGGAAATTATGATCACTCGCTCATGAGTGTCTCATCAATCAGCTAGCAGAACTGAAAATTCCCAAGAAATGGCCGCCAAGGATGCACTTTTCCAATGTTTCTGCTTTCAGCCAAAATAAGCAGATGATAGGGATGAACGACAAAAGAATTTCCTCAGTCATCAAAAGGCAATAAAGTGACTAGAGAGCTCAACAACATCGAAAATCGGTATTTTCAGAGTACACTACGGACAGTTCTATTTTTCGATAGTTCGCTCAACCATCGAAAGATAGCCAATATTGAACTCCAAAAATCCACATCAGTGCTAAACAGATGAAAAGTGTCTTCAAACGCATTTTACAGATCATCTGCTCTATACAGAACAACTTTCTGTATACAGACAATTTTTCAGTGGAAGTCCAAAAATGCCAGTTTCTCAGAGAAAAGTTAATTCCAAATGTTATATGCGGCCATGTCCCAGAAGCATACAGAGCATGAGCAGTACTTCAGATTGTCTCTTGGAAGCCACACTGACACTTCAAATGACTTTCGAGGGACATAACGAGCATACCCTTCTTCAAAAATGCATAACCGGATGTCAGCACCCCATTTCGGTCCACCGGCTCCAAAGCGACAAAATCATCACTTTGTCACCCTGTATGAAGGAAGTATTTCTAGCGAATTACTCGAGCATTCACGGCCTTTGAAAAAGTGACATCAATTTTATAAAAATATTTTTACAGGGTGTCTTTGAATTTTGCGCGCGTTAACGTCAATTTTCAAATCCGAGAAGAAAACTCAAGCCCGTAAAATATTTTATTGCATAACATCGATCCGTAAATTTTTTCTGACACAATGCCGGTCCCGATCATCTTTTGGTCATCAAATTGCAAAGGCAAGAATTATGATTTCTACGCGCGTTAAAAAAAAAAAAAGAAGTCAGAGTCGGTCAGAACCGGTCTGAGCCGGTCTGACCGACTAATTTAAAAAAAAAGAGGGAAAGTCAACGTTTGACTTTCCCTACCACACACCCCCCAGCTTCTTATGTTTCCTATTCTTCTTCTTCCTTTTTTTTCTTTTTTTTCTTTCCTTCTTCTCAGGATCAAATCTGCCGATCTCCGGCGAAAATCTCGCCCGAATTCCTTTCCCTTTCCTTCTTCTTCTTCAGGCGAAACCCTAGCGGGAGGAGGGGGACTCAAAAAAAAAAGAAAACGAGCTCTCTCTCTCGCTCTCGGATCGGGGGGGGGGGGGGGGGGGGGGGGGGGACTCCGAAAAAAAAAAAAAAAAAGAGCAGACGGCAGCCCTCGAATTCGCCCTCAGCTCCTCCCACCGCTGGCTCTCGCCGAAAAAAAAAACCACGCTCGTCTTCTTGACCTCTCCCTCAGCTCGAAACTAGCCTCCACCTTCACGGATTGATTTGATTTTCCCTCACCTCATTGGACCTGACTTCCGTGACTTCCCCAGTGACTTCCGTGACTTCCCCAGTCCACAACCACCGCCGACGAAAACCCTCAGCTCCGGATCCCGTGACCACGCTTGCTGTTTCCACCGAGTCCCGAGATCTCCAGTGACTGCCAGCACGCCCTTCGCCGAAGCAATTCCGACTCTCATCTCCTCTCGATTCTCTTCCGGCTTTCACGATTTTCCGTTTACTTCCTGTTTGTCTCAAGTTTCGTTCATTGCAGCTTCGGTCCGACTTCGTTTAAGGATCCCTTAGGCTGCACGGAATCGTCGGACGTGGCCTCCTGATCCAGGTTCGAGCCTCCTGTGCCATTCGGAACCTTCTCCCAGGCGATACCTTCAGTCGGGCCTGCCAGACCCGATCGGATACCGTATCCAGCAATCCAACCCGGTCCTCCAGCAATCTGATTTGGCCCAATCCAGCCCAGTTCGGCCCAGTCCAGAGCCCAGTCCAGTTCGGCCCAACTAAATCCGGATCTCAGCCCAGTTCCTTCCGCCCAGTTCGGCCCGATTCGCCCAGTCCAGCCCATCGGCCCAGTTCGGCCCACTCTCCCAACAACCCAACAACTTTCCGAACTAGGTAAATTCTCGACTTAGTGGCATGATTAGGGGTCCTTTCCTGAATATTAATGATTGTTTGATGGATATAATGTGAAATGAGTGTTCATTGGTCGTGTGGGTGATCGGATTTGTCCCGAACTCGATTTTACGAACTTTTCATTTTGTCACATTTCAGTCCAGAGGACGCAGTTTATTTATTTTATTTTTTTTAGATCTGCCCCGAATTTCAAAATTTCTTTTCAATCAAGTCCCGGTCATTTTACTATTTTTCAATCAGTCCTTGGATTTTTCAAAATTTTTCAAGCATCCCAAAGAACTTTCCAAGTTGTTTCAGTTTAGTCCCGGGGCCATTTTTCACCTTTTTCAGATCTTCCCTGAATTTCAAAATTTCTTTTCAATCAAGTCCCAGTCATTTTACTATTTTCCAATCAGTCCTGGATTTTTCAGAATTTTTCAAGCATCCCAAGGAACTTTCCAAGTTGTTTCAATTTAGTCCTAGGGCCATTTTTTTCGTTTTCAGATCAGTCCTGATTTTCAAATTCGTTTCAAACAAGTCCTGGGACATTTTCAGTAATTTTTACACAGTCCCCAATTTTTCATAATTTTCAAATTGGTCCCTAAAACTTCATCTGAATTTTCAAATCAGTCCTTGCTCTTTTACAATCGTTCAACTCAGTCCCCTTGACATTTTTTAAAGTATCCGACCCTTTCTTACTTGGATCACCCATCGACAATGTATGTGCCCCATTTAAATATTTTATTTTGTAATTATATGTGATAAGATCGGAAATTAGAGTTATCGGACGGTCAATTAATGGCTATTCCGACGACTCAAAATTCGTAAACTAAAGCATTCGACAAATTTCTAATTAACCTAAAATATTCCACACACGGGGTAATTAGGACGATGAATTTGGCTAAGTTAAAATCATTTGACCTCTTTTAAGTGAATTGCACGAATCGGTTAATAATCTATAATCGCGTTGCCAGTTCAAAAACTGTAGTCATGCTCTTTTAAAATTCACAATTTTAAAAGTACCGAGATACGTGTCACGTAATCTCGACTTTCCATACACACACATATTTTCTGTTTCAAGGGCATGATTACCGGTTCTTGATCTGTCATCACCCTAGGGTAAGTTTGTGCTTAGAATGGGTCAAAACACGAAAAAAAATTAATCACAAACTCGGCTTAATTAAACATGGGCAAATAGTTGAGTAAAGGGCTAGGATTCGGGTTTTAGACAAAAATACCCTTAATCTGTAAAAGCTACATTGTCATAATACATAAAATTCTAAAAACAACACACACATCCAGGACTTGACTACAACATCATGTTTGTCGGGTCCGTTAAAATAATGTTGAATGCTACATACCCTATCCATCATCCTTTTTATTTGTTTTAAGGTAGAATTTGCATGCCAATATACCCCGGTTAATAATCAGTTAATTCACGTAAATTCGGCGATAACAAGAAACCCCATTGTTTGTTTATTTGAGCTTGCCTGTTATATTTTTGCACTTTTTTTTGTTATGCTGATCGAGCCCGATCTTTTAGGACTCGATTCACACTGGGTCCAACGCCCATAACCGTCGATCATGGGGTCCAATGCCCCCATACACCGAGTGCACATTTAATTTAATTTTCGGTCTTTCCCAAAACCATACGGTGAGCATGAGTGAAATAATGGCCGAATGCGAATTGACCGGGATTTAGTCATTGTAGTTTGATTTTTTTATTTATTTGAGAGAACAATGTAAGGGTTTATGATGTATATTTATTCATGTAATAATCCCGGTCGGAGAGTGGACGGTTTAAGTGTTTTTTCGAATTTACGATGTCAAAACGTGCGAGTCGAGTGCAATCCTAAATCATGCGGTAAATAAATAAAATGGCAAGCCTAGCAAGCTAGAGTACCGAAAGGGCGTGTGGGATATAGGCCCACACGTAATAGAACCCCCGAATTCGGAATTTCCGGTTCCGTACAAGACCATTGCCTTAGCATACTAGGTGTATCCATACCCCTAGACCCGGGCGACTCACCGGCCTTCGACCTTCGGGTCGTAAACAGGTAGTGGCGACTCCTTCTCATGTGCGTCCGTCGCGTGTCCCAGGGAAGGTGGACACTCCCAAGCCGCGTTGCATTTAGGCGCGCGCATGCGTGCCCCGAAGAGACGAAATTCGGGTGCGCAAACCGGAGATTGGTCTGACGGAATAATGGCAAACGAAGTTGACTCTGCATTGCCCTGAAAACTCCAGCGGATAGATGCAATTGGGCAAAACAGACAGCAAAACCCTTTTCAATTTCCTGAGTAACCTCCGATGAGCATAAAAGGCCATTTTCAGTGGAAATCCATATCCGGAGGTTCTTTTTGTGGAAACTTGATGCCAGATGCCTACCCTACACAGTGCTAGCCATTCCAAGGCTTAATGTGGAATCGTCAGATTGAATTTCACAATTCATCTAGGCCTCCCGAGCAGTGCTTTAAAGGTCTCAAATGCACTTTTCAAGTCCTTAGAAGTCCAATCTCGACAAACAGAGATCACAGTGATCTCTGAATCGCCCAACCAACTCAGAAAGCAATCTGAGAAATCCAGTTTCGGACTCTTAGAACGTCTCCGGCTCCACATTTGCATTACCGACTTAAGGGTCAATTGTTTACGTTATCTGACAATTTATGTTAAAATGACCAACGTGGGATACATATACAAGATATGCTGTCAGAAGCGGTTAACTTCGCTCTGGTTACCTGAAACGAGCAAAACCGGCTTCCGAGCATCGTACGGACCCAAGGCATTTTCCCACGAAAAGTGTTGATCTTGAGCTCATTAAATCCGTTTTCTCGCGTATATCGACAATTCGATGTTCAATTTGAACCACGAGCTTCGAATACGCAACCAATCGAGACCCGAGCTTTCTCCCAGTTTTTCTTCTTGGGCCGTGGGACCCACGGGCTGCCCTTACTTGCCATTACCACCCTCTCCTTGCTCTCTTGCACACTTGCCCCAAAAATATCTAAGTCTTCCAAGATTGCACTCTAACTTCACATCCAAGTCCATTAATGCATTTTGGCTCATCTTCATCAAGATACTTGGCTCATATTCATCCCCATCCTCATTAGCAAAACTGACTTTTGCTAATCAAGGGGATAAGTGTGCTTTGTTTGCTTAATTGTCCATTAAGTTTGCCCATATATTGCTCAAGAGTTATTAAGCTAATGACTTTTGCTCTTGCATACTCTCACTAGCTTTCTCCCTCTAGGAATGCTCTTAATTCTCCCTTACCTCCTGTAGCAAAACCGCAACCCAATCCAAGCAAAAATCCTTAGAGCTTAAGTTGGAATCCATGGTGTTCACTATTCCGACTTATATAAAATTTTCCAAACTTCATGGCTCACATGTCTTGGACCCAAGGAGTTCATTTCTGAACTCAGATTTTTAATTTGAAGTCGTTTACTCATCATTTCGGGTCGATTTAGTCGTTTCATGTTCAACTCGTGCTCTCGAGTGAACAGTGCACCCGTCACCAACTTCTGCGTCCAGACACTCGGTGATGCCCACGTGCATCCGCTCTGCACATCCGTCTGCATGCTAGCTCCCGCTCGTCCGTCACCGCGCGCGCTCCTGCACCTGTGCTCCCCGGACGTCCCCTGCATGCATGCACGTCCGCACGTCCCCAACATCTAGCTTGCCCGCCCTTGCCCTGCGCGCTAGACTGCACTCCTGGACGTCCAGCCACACGCCTGACGCCCTCCAGCACCCCTGCTGCTTGCTCCAGCCGCCCGATCATCCTTGCAAGTGCACCTAAGCACTCTCCTTTGTGCATAACCGAGTCACCTGGCTCTTGAACCCTTCCCCGACTCTTTCCTCATATCTCGTGGCTAGGTATACCATTCTCGACTTAGGGGAGTTAGGTTTTTTTACATTTCTTGTATGTTTATGAAATAATATGGTGTTTTAAGCATATATCATTTGCAAGATTACATTTTTATGCATTTTCATGTTATATTATGCATGTTTATCATCGGTTAACATATCAACATGTCGGGAAACATTTGAATCGTAGTTGAGAAGAACATTCCGACCCGAGAAAGGCAAAAGAGTTCACGGGTTTGCCTCCAAGAGAGGTGATCGAATGCTCTTTTGCTCTTTTCGGGCAAGGAATGGTCTTCTTGACCCGATCCAAGTTTGATTCCCGAGTTTCATCGTGTTTTCCCGCATGCATTTATCGTTTCCTTAAATAATATGTTTGTGCAGTTTTGCATGTTTGAATGTGTTATTAAACCCATGGCAATACCGATTTTTGTTAAAACACGTGTTATTTATCATGCTTATTGTTCGAACATACGAGAAAACAACCAAAATGGGACGAGGAAACCATTCAAGACTCTATTTGAGTCAATAGAGCTCTCGGCAATCCTCAAGGGGAAGAGGTCGAGACCCTCTTGAGTCGAATTTGGTTTCCTTATCCCGTTTGAAATCTTTTTCTCGGATTGTGTGCAATTGTAATCTCCATATCTTCACAAATCACACGTTAAAAAATGTCTTTATCAAGCAATATGCCTGGATTTGAGTATCAGTGACTCTTTTGGGTCCATTCGGTTCCGAAGATAGTTTCGGTCATTTGACCAAATTATCCTCGATCCTTATGGAACCGTCTTGGTCACCGAGTCACGAATCGTTTTTCAACAAATTAATGCATTCGGCAATAATCCTTAAGTGTTAATTTCACGAACGGGTTAATCGAGACGCTCACACGGTTAATTCATTCGACTTTAACAATCTTGCACGAATTAGACATTAATCTGTAACTCGCGTCGACGAATTACAAAACGATGTTAATGCCCTTTTGAAAATTCTCATACTTTAAAATCCGAGACGCGCAATACGATGTAACATGGACGTCTAGGAATTGAGTTTTGACTTGAGTTTTGCCTGATTTAAGGTAATTCAGGCCGGAATACAGAAGTTCTTTCTAGATCATTTCCGGACAGATCGACCGAATCTTCGGCTTTTATGGGATTTTCACATAACTCTGAAAAATTGAAGGAATTGGTCGGCGCCGGTTACAGGCCGAATTGGTCCCCATTGCATTGTTTCCTTTTTCTGAAAACAAATTTTCAAGTCAAGGGCAGAAGTGTCATTTTGTAATTTGGCTACATCCTAGGGTTAGTTTGACAGAAACACGACGGTATCGGAATAGGAACGGGCTACCTGTTCAAATGCAGGTTCATCTGCATAGCCCCTTTTTATTCCCACTGATGAGTTTCTGTCATCCTATCATAGTTTAGGGCGTTAGTCGAGTATTCTGTATCAAAACATAATTACCTGACTAATCATTTCACTTGATCTAATCGAATGTTAGAAAATGGTTAGGTGGAACTCTTGGTTCCAAATCTATAGTCAAAATACAAATTTGGATGAATTCAGTGTAATTTCAGTGTTACGACACCGAACCACTGTAAAAGCAATTTACACACACGAGACTTGATTACGAATACCTGATATGTCAAGTTCTCAAAATAAAGCCGAATGCTAAAATGTTAGCACGCGTCTATTTGTCTAGGGTAGGATTTGCATGCCAAAATACCTCGGATTAATGACTTGCTAATTCACGTAAATTCGGTGGAAGCAAACACATTGTCTGTTATTCACATGATGCGTGTTATCTTCTTGCACTTGTTTACCATGTGGGTCGAGCCCGATCCCTAGGACGAAATATCACTTGGGTTCAACAACCTAATCATCACTCACATAGTCCAACGCCCTATTCAGTGAGAGCGTATTTAAATTTTAGTTTTTTCGGTTTTTCCCTAAACTCACGATGAGTTAGAGATAATAACTGAATGCGAGCTGACTGAGATTCAATCATTGTAATTTTGTTTGGTTGTATTATTTTCGAGAGCACATTGTAAGGATTTTATCTCGTATATTCATTCTGTAAGAATCTCAGTTGGCGAGCAAACGATCCGAGAATCGAATCATTCAAATCGGTTTAATGCTTGCTCAAAGGAAAGTAAACCCAAGATCTCGCGGTTCTGGTTCACGTAGGGATTCAACCTCCATGGTTTGATGAGTTGTAACGTAAGATTGTGAACCAATTCCCCGACATACGGGTTTACTTTCTCTCTTGGCTTCTCAACCGACATTGTTTAATTCATCGAATTTATGGTGTCAAAATGTGTTAGCCAAGCACAACCTAATTCGCGCGATAAATAATTAAAACATGCAAGCCTAGCAAACCAGAGTATCGAAAGGACGTGCGGAATATAGGCCCGCATGTAACATGAACCCCCGAACTCGGACTTTTCGGTTCCACATAGATCAATGCCTTAGCAAAATTAGGGGTTCCATACCCTAGACCAGGGTAACTTATCGGCCATCGACCTCTGAGTTGTAAAATGATAAGTGGAGACTTCTTCTCACGCGTGTCCGTCATGCATACCCAGGAAGGTGGACACTCTCAAGTTGCGCTATTCAAAAGCGCACATGCGGGTCCCGACGAGAGTCCACATTCAGGTCCGTACAATATATATATATGACGACCCTTTTTCTGAAGGTTGGAATAAGCCTATTATATTCAAAATGTGTTGTTTCAGTATTGACAATAGGTTAATAATTGCTGTCAGCATAAGAAGAAGTAGAAAAGAAAGGAAACTGCATTTTTTGAAAGGGAACTAGGGTGACCCGCGTTTAGTAGTCGCCCAAGGTACCCTTTGCCTATCCGCTCAAAATTTTTGACTTAGAATTTCAAATTTTCACTTTCCAGCCCATGATTTTTTTGGTTGTTCAACCCCCCTTCCCCTTCCCTTTCACTCACCCCCTTCTCTTCCTTCCCTCCCCCGCCGTAGATGTTAGCACGCGTCTATTTGTCTAGGGTAGGATTTGCATGCAAAAATACCTCGGATTAATGACTTGCTAATTCACGTAAATTCGGTGGAAGCAAACACATTGTCTGTTATTCACATGATGCGTGTTATCTTCTTGCACTTGTTTACCATGTGGGTCGAGCCCGATCCCTAGGACGAAATATCACTTGGGTTCAACAACCTAATCATCACTCACATAGTCCAACGCCCTATTCAGTGAGAGCGTATTTAAATTTTAGTTTTTTCGGTTTTTCCCTAAACTCACGATGAGTTAGAGATAATAACTGAATGCGAGCTGACTGAGATTCAATCATTTGTAATTTTGTTTGGTTGTATTATTTTCGAGAGCACATTGTAAGGATTTTATCTCGTATATTCATTCTGTAAGAATCTCAGTTGGCGAGCAAACGATCCGAGAATCGAATCATTCAAATCGGTTTAATGCTTGCTCAAAGGAAAGTAAACCCAAGATCTCGCGGTTCTGTTCACGTAGGGATTCAACCTCCATGGTTTGATGAGTTGTAACGTAAGATTGTGAACCAATTCCCCGACATACGGGTTTACTTTCTCTCTTGGCTTCTCAACCGACATTGTTTAATTCATCGAATTTATGGTGTCAAAATGTGTTAGCCAAGCACAACCTAATTCGCGCGATAAATAATTAAAACATGCAAGCCTAGCAAACCAGAGTATCGAAAGGACGTGCGGAATATAGGCCCGCATGTAACATGAACCCCCGAACTCGGACTTTTCGGTTCCACATAGATCAATGCCTTAGCAAAATTAGGTGTTCCATACCCCTAGACCAGGGTAACTTATCGGCCATCGACCTCTGAGTTGTAAAATGATAAGTGGAGACTCCTTCTCACGCGTGTCCGTCATGCATACCCAGGAAGGTGGACACTCTCAAGTTGCGCTATTCAAAAGCGCACATGCGGGTCCCGACGAGAGTCCACATTCAGGTCCGTACAATATATATATATGACGACCCTTTTTCTGAAGGTTGGAATAAGCCTATTATATTCAAAATGTGTTGTTTCAGTATTGACAATAGGTAATAATTGCTGTCAGCATAAGAAGAAGTAGAAAGAAAGGAAACTGCATTTTTTGAAAGGGAACTAGGGTGACCCGCGTTTAGTAGTCGCCAAGGTACCCTTTGCCTATCCGCTCAAAATTTTTGACTTAGAATTTCAAATTTCCACTTTCCAGCCCATGATTTTTTTGCTCCCCTTTTGCCGTCGCCGGAATCCATCTCTGACCAGCCCCTCCAATGTTATGGATTCCTTGTCCTCCTCAAACTCCATCTCGACGCTCGACCTTATGTCCTCCCTCATCAAGGGGAAGACCGATCTCTCCGTTCTTATGACTAATGCAGTATCATGTAATACTACATTGGCCATAATTGGATAAGAGTTGTCAATTTGATTCATGTGTAATTATATTTGTCCATTTGCAATTTGGTTTTCAGCTTGTTAACAGAATTCGAATGCAAATTTGCTTTCTCATATACTAATAACAAGCTATTAACTTGCTGGAATTGGGTAATCTGCTGTAACTTACTGACAGTGGCACTCGCTATTTGTTGTCGTGGACTGACAACCAGCTAATAACGTGTTGTCATTTGACGAGCTATATACATATGTATTATGCCTGGGCCAACCCAAAACTTTCGATCGGTCAAACCATGGCTTTTCTGACCCAAATTGGGTCGGCCTGGATTCTCTTTGATCAACCCAAATTTTTTTGGGTCGGCCAAACCATGGCTTTGCCAACCCAAAATTGGATTGGCTCAGGTACGCCTTGGTCGCCCTTTTTCTCCCGACCCACCATTATGGGTCACTTTAGGTCGGGTCTATGGCAACCCATTCCGAAAGGGGTCGCCAGCCTATCCCAACTTGACCTTAGGCAACCCTTTCATATGGGTTTAGGAGATGGGTCAAGAGACCTAGGGCAACCACACAAATGGTTCGCCCCATGTCATTTTTCGGGTCACCCCTGGACCCCTCTCTTATAGAGAGAGAGCTAACTATAAGATCAATGCTCTCTGTGACACATAGAACAATAAAAACATTATAGATTTCTGAACACAACAAATATAATGACATAGAGGAATACAGAAGCAATGTATTTTCTTTTATTCTCAAAACATGAATCAATGTGTAAAACTGGCGCATGATAAAATCGCATAAGGTGTAATAATTCGCTCGCATTCTAATAAACTATTTTTTGATTATCTCTCATTTCTCTGACCGCAGTTCTAATAGGCCGGTGCCAGGTGCTCCTGAAGTGGTGTGTGGTGAAGTGGATGTATGTGTGGGCCATGGGAGGGTGTGCGCTACCAGCAGGATGGTGGCCGTGGTGGTTGTGATGGTGAGGCATGTGGTCCGGTGCTCCAGCCATCCTTGGAGGTTGGGCAAATGGACCGGGCTTGGAGCGAGGACCATGTTTGTGATCATGGGGTGGCTTGTGCTCAGGGAAGGGCCAGTGGGGCCTCGGAGCTTCCCCTGGTGGCATGTGCTCATGGGGCCGCTTGTGCCGGAAATGTGGAAGTTTTGTCGCAAAATCCGCAGCCGCAGCCGCAGCCGACACCAGCCCAATGAGCACAACTAGATAGACTGTTCTAGACATGTTTGGTATTGGGGTACACTAGGGCTTCTGGAGAATGGAGCAGATATATATAGATCAGTTCTAAGTTGTTTTGATGGCTCGAGGGAGTAGGCAAATGGTGCCTCTTATAGTGTTTGGGAGCGTCAATTTTACTACTACTTGTGAGGAGTTATTTTGTTTCTGATACGATGTTCACATTTGGAGTTGTGAATTTATAACCGATTTCTTGATTTATTCGCAAGATTTGCGTGTCTGTTTTTTTTCTTTTTCTTTTTCTTTTTTTGGATGAATAAGATTTGCGGTTCCTGGTAGTTCCTTTTAAGTTGAAAAGTTGGACAATTTTGTAGGGGCCTGGAGGCCGCCTTGCAAAGGAAGTGGATCCGGAATTTATATTTTGCTGCCATTTCTTTTTCCGGTAACAAACAAGTCCCATAAGTAGAGAAGGGGATACGGAAGGGGATTTTAAAGGGCATGAAGACTAGAATCCTACTGGTGAGAACTCGACTCAGACCCTCTTGTTCAAGAGGAGGGCTGTGTCGATCATTACACCGAACTCCCTCTCTTGTTTGCTTGCATTTTAACTCTTGCTTTCCGTTTAAATGTGTCAACAGCAAAATTGTTTGCCTTAAGTAGCTTCGATACTGTCCTATTTTAGCTGCACTTTTTATGGTCTTACAAAATACTTAATGCAAAAGGATGGGTTATTTTTATCACTGAAGCAATTTTACACTTAAATAATTTGATTTACATGCAAAGTAACAAGTGTTATACTTCCATTAATAAAGATTTCCTGATTATCACAAAGAGGTGGTTATCAAAATTTAGGGCGCAATTAATCCCTAATTGACTACACGAGAGGGTCGACTACTATTACCACCTTTAAGATTACAACTTAATTTTTTGTTAGCATATCATTAATATTAGCTGCTTTCGATTTGCACCCCGATATCCGGAAGTATAATGAGCCATAACTAATTCAGTTCGAGCAGAATCGACCCACCAGGGTGGATTTTATCATTCAAGAGACTTTAAACCTGAGACCTTAGTTAAGGAGAATAAGTACCGAGCCATTTAAGGCCATCCCATGTTTCTTAATATTAATTGTTTTGACATTGAACCATAGTGCCGCAAAAGGCCTTTGCTCAATATGAACTGGAGTAGAGTTTAAATTCTTTTGACAAGTTCTACTGATCTATCACCTTTATTCAAGTCCTTTGCATCATTAGTGATGGAGTCCTCTAATTCCAGATATGTCTCCACCTGCTCCGATGAAGACTTGGCAGCATCCGCCGGCTTGAAATCAATAGAAAAAGCCAAAATTGGGGGTTGGGGGTCCTATTCGGTCCTCGTACGGCCAACTCAGTGGTTGCTATGGAAATTGAGGGAACAAGATCAAAGGAATGTCGCCTGGGTATGAGTTCGTTGCCTTGCAGTTGGTTCTCCAAGTGTTATACAGTACATTGCCTTGTGATGGTGTTTCTCCAAATCACTTGTGCTTCACGATAAATATTGCATACGTAGTATAGGTACATGATAGTTGCGTACTCTTGGTTGTGACTCTACTTTGCCGAATCCCGAGAGGGATGGTGAGGGTGGCCGACAACTCTCCTGCAAGGAGCGCAGCCTTGGCCAAGTCCCTTGGGGAGAATGCCGATGGCCAACTGCCATAGGGAGTGTGGCCGTGGTCACATGGCCCATACCGTAGCGCCATACTATTTGATCATAATTTCAGGGTTGGCCTTTGAGACCGGATTTGCGTTAATAATACTGGCAACTAACTAAAGCGTCCCTATCAAATGCTTTATCAGCTATATAATTTTGTTTTATCCGAGCAAAAAAACTTTTGTTGAGGAAGGGAAGATTGCAAGCGCTCTTTCGGAAAATGAGATTACTGTTGATCGATTCCTCCGCAAGTTTTGCTTTCCCATATGAACATCACCTGAACTGATTCCACCGACTGGATCCTAATTTGAATTTCTAATGTGGATCGACTTTCCACCCAAAATGGTTTTGGATGTTTTCCTTAGTAATTGAGGCATGTTATAATACGCCAAGATATACAGAAACACACATCTGTATTCTATATCTCTTCGTTTCCGGGCCGGCAGTGTTAGATATAAAGATCCAACTATTTGGGAAATAGTTGGTTGGAAAATTACGCTAAAATGGGTAATTATCTTCGAGAATGTTTCCTGTAATTTGATTTGATTTACTAGGATATTTTGATATCATTTATTTCCTAGATTCAGTTGTTCATAGTGCTTGTTAAATAGGAATACTGTTTTATGTAATCTCTTGAGTGCTTCAGAATAAACTTGTGGTTTAGCCTAGCATGGTTCTTTTAAAATGCTTTAGTTAGTATTCAACTCTATGTTTTTTATTGTTTTTTTTAATCTTAAGGCTAGTGTTAGACGAAGGAGGTTTTGTGCAGTGGCATGATTTATCAACTCGGTACAAAGAGATTCCAGTTTCAAATCCTTCTCAGTGGGACTTACCTTGTCTATCTATATTGATTTTCTATTGTATAGTAGACTCATGGACCACCCTTATCTCAAAAAAATTGATTAGATTGATTCTCATTAATGAAAATTGCCATACCACTTTATTTTAATGAGGTTATTACGCTATATATTCAATGGTTTTATTGTTTTTTTCAAATTTATCTCATGCTTTAAAAATTATCCAAAAAGGTCTATGGTTTACATCTTGTTTCAAATCTATCATGCCATCAATTTATCTGTTAATGAAACATAAGTAGACTCCAGACCTATTCCATGATTTTAATTTTTTCTCAAATCTATCCCACAATTGTAATTTTTTTCTCAAATCTATCCCGGATAAAGGGCTACAGTGGCAAGAATGGCTCACACAAACAGCTAACTATTCATGGCGAGATGATATTAGAGCCTAAAAAAGTCATGCAAGCCACGGGTTCGAAACCCAGAAAATCAATGTGGGGATCGTCCGCCATTAAAACACCTAGCACGGAGTGTGGTGGGCTAAGAATTAGTATTAGGGAATTTTATGCCCTTACACAGACGGTAATGCGGTAATATGATACCAACAAATGTCAAGTAACATATAAAAGAAAGAGGTGTTGTATCCACCCAAAAAAAAAAGAAAAAAGAAAAGAAAGAAAGAGGTGTAGTAAAATTCAACCAAAAAAGAGGGGTAACTCCAGAAAATATTGTACTAGACTTTCATTAAGAAGTTTGGCGAAAGTATGACTTCGATATTTCTGTACACGATTGCAGGTTCGGCGAAAAATTTGCTGCACGGATGATCGTGCACACCTTCATGCAGATGATTGCGTTGCATTAGTTATTCGTTGTTTTCTCCTTCACATTAGCCTGCTGACTTTTCTCTTTTTTTTTTGGGGGGGGAGAAAGCTTGCCGACTTTTCTTGAAATGTCAAATAAGGTAAGGAAAAGAAAAGGAAAACGAAAAAGAAGTAGAAAAAGAGAAATCAAATGTGGCCTAGTGACATATATATCTGTAAATTAAGAGGTTGCATATTCGATTCTTATTATAGACTATCGATATTTTTTATTAACTATTAGAATTATTATTTCATTATATTGAAATTTTATTTTTTTATAATTAAAAAGGTTTTTTTTATAATGAAAAAAAAAAGATCGAGAAAGAGAAAACCATAAAAAAACTGTTATGCGCCTGTCTGCAGACGAAGAAGCAGAGCATCTTTCAACCGAAAAAGAAGAAGAAGCAGAGCATCTGACTGAGGAGCAGATAACTGCAACGTCACCCCCATCTCAGCAACGAAAGAGATTGGCGTGAATGGGAAAGTTCTTTTCCGAAGGAAGAGAAGATGCCAACATAATATATTAGTCATGTTCGTGGTAGTCCTTTCTTTGGCCCTAAAAGTCTTGCAAACCGTAAGTTGTCCCCCTCAGAATCTGCAAGAGATGGAATCCACATCATTATTATAGTAGACATCTTTTTTGTCAATTTTATATTAGTCTATCCGAATTAGTCACATGCAGATTTTGGTCGCCAGTTTGGGGATAGGAGCGGGGTAGGATGAGATGGATTCAAAGTTTCATGGGTAATTTCACTTAAAATTAGAATGCATAAAAAGTATATAAAAAAATCTGAATAAAAGTCACAGAGGAAGGAGTGAGGTGATGGTGACTCCACGTCAACCCCATCGTCCAAGTGAGATCGTTGATGACCCTGGATTCCTCGGCTATAAAATACACAAATGGCTATAAATAACTTTTGCCTTTTGCTATATATAGGAAAGAGAGTAAAGTATAAGCTTTTTATTGAGATTAACTTGTTTGGATAATTTCATTTTTTCAATGGTTTGGAGTGACAACATATTCTTCTTCTTTCTTTTTTTTCCTTTTGGGTAAGGAGAATGACAGAACGTTATCAAGAGAGGATGGGTAATAAGAGTTGTTGACTCACATTGGACAAATAGAAAAAATTCATGTGTACTCACCGTCTTATTGTTGGACTTTTTGGATTGGAGATGACGGCCGAACCAATTATAGGCATAATGAAACTTTTACACTGTCCTTAATTCTTCCACAATTCTGTGGCAGCTCAATCGCACATTTGTACGTATATATCACGCGATAAACTTACAATTGAAAGCGATCTCTTGGATCCAGCCTCTTAATGCAAAACTTTGAAATTTCAACTGCTTTTCACATGGTATCAAAGCAACCTTTACAGCTTATTTGAATTGAGAGTCATGATTGATTACGGTGGGAGGAGTTATGGAGGGTTATTATATAAATTTATATAAACATCCTCCATAGCCTACCCCTTTATAATCATCCATAACCCATAATCCAAACAAGCACTTAGGGCTGCTGGTGACACTAGGGGTGATGGCAACCTACGCCTGAACCCCCACCGTGAAAGCAGGTGCAATTCCGAGTGGTGGTGACACCGATGTCACGTACCACAATTGCCATCCCCTTCTTCACGCGCGCTCTCTCTCTAATCTTCACTGCTTATGAGGGGATATTGCATGCAATCAAATTAGTATGGCATATCTATCAATACTGGAAACTGCACTGTCAATGTCCATTCTTTGTCGCACATGAAGTATATATATGGCACATTTATCGAAACAATCGAAGTTATTATTATGATTAATAGCAGGATACATTGATCAACATCTATACTAATTTTATATGAAGGGTCCCCCGCAAAGGAAAGGCTACCCTGCGAAATTTGCTGCCCTTCCTTGTTTTTTATTTATTTCGATCCTAATCGCCATTTCTGGATTGCATCCTGCATTCCAACGGGTACGTAAAAGGTCCATCTTAAAAGAAAGAGAGTTTAATGCAGTGCCATTATTCTCGATTAGTGATCAAGAGGTCCTAAATCCTATTCTCACTAGTGGGACTTCCGATACCTCTAAATACTATTTATATGTTCACGGCCCTCATTTGTAGCAAAAAAAAAACAAGAAGCCATATTTATGTCTGTTCTTTTTATTTTTAATCTTTTCTGGATATTACGAGATTTCTTAATTTTCTGTACTCAAGTACAAAAAAGAAGGGGATGGGTGACGGGGATCTTCATAACATGGGAGTGACCACATCGGTGTCGAGTTCTGGGTTATAAAGACGGGCTGGAGATGGCTTGGGCACAAGCTTGAAGCTGACTCCATTACTCACCGGGCGAGACAGTGGCTGGCGGGTAGTAATGAAGCCATTGTGCGGGTGATGCTCTTTGACGGACCGGGATTGGACAATACTCTTCGAGCATGTTTATTGAGAGGGAAATAGATGTGTGGATTGGCTGGCAAGCTTTGCACTATCTTCCTATGGAGGTTCATTGGATTCATTCGTGCCCGACAGGACTTGATTTTGTCCCTTTTAGTGACATTGCAGGAATCACCATGCCCCGTCTTTGTAATTCTTAATATATATATATATATATATATATATATATATCTATACATATGAAAAATGAATCACGAGCTCAATTCTCATACCGTCACATCATCAAAAATAAGAAACAAGTTATCTCGCTTTGTCACGGCATCACTTTATGTATTAAGGAAATTTTTATCATTAATCATGTAGTAAATATATATTATTTGCATATAGCCCAAACGAATATATACAAGAGAACAAAATATAGAGTAGACTATACACATTAATTATTATTCAGAAATTTTTTTATATTGTCGCAATTTATATATATATATATAAATTGCTACAATATAAAAAAATTTCTGAATAATAATTAATGTGTATAGTCTACTGTATATTATTTCCTGCACAAGTTGAACAGAGGGAGGCGACACTATATTAGTCAATGCAATGCCATATATATTATGTTGATCGCATTATATCAATATATATATATATATATATATTGCATATTCCTTATAAGAAATATATTGCAATGGTATATTAGTCAGTAAGTCTTAAGTATTTTTCTAGAATTTCATTATATGGTAAACTATATTAACTGGAAACTATGCGTATATTTAACTATAAAATCCCTACTGCAAGCGGCCCCAAATTCACAAGAAAAAAAAGTCCCTACAACATGTAAATATTCTAGCCTCTCCTCCAAGCTTTATGCAAAGGTTCCTCTCTGCCTTCCAAGCCTTATTGGTTATTTATTATACACAATCTTATTAATTTATTTTGATGGGTATTATCATATTTACGTTAAAGAGTAGTTAAGTAGGTTAAAATTTTTATAGATAATATATATTGTTAGATTGAAAGTTTCTATGGTTAGCTTTATAAAGTTTGATGAGCAAATCAGGGAAGATTGATGGAGGTTAGTATTAGCTAATCATAAAAAGAAGGCCATGCCCATCACAATATATATCGATTTTTATAATTTCAATTTTCTTTAATTTTTAAGAATATTTCTCTCAATATTAACTACGTTTTGCCTATTTTATACAATTTTATGATTTTTCTAGAAAATTCATTTTACAAGGAATTTGTAATAAAACTTTAGCCTTTTCTATCAATCTCCAATGTAAATTTTGTGTTTTTTGAACTATTTTAGTTGTCAATAATTCTTTCCCTCTAAAGTTTCAATTCGAAAATTATATACAATATAAACTTTTTATTACGCTAATCTTACATGATTAATTTTTAATATTATTTTTTGTACTATTATAATTTTATCTTTTTATAATCTTATACTAGGTACTATTTATTGGATAGATCTTTGAATTATTATATTGCCATATATATTTTATTTTCACCACATGTTAGTTATAAATGGAAATGATATGCTAATTCATCCATGACGAAAGTATACTTTCTAATTGTTTTTGTCTCCTAAGATAATTATCTTGAATAGTATGTATGCCTTTAATATCGAGTAAAGACATATTCATGTATATATGACTTAAATATAATCTATATGTATGTCAATGAATATTTAGGACATATACTTTGCATCTCAAATCCTCGCTAGGAGAGCTTTACCCCTTAATGGGCTGACCCTACTTGACTGGATTAGTCGGGGCCCAATTAGATTTCTGGATATCAAGGTTCACATAAAAAAAAGATATTATATATATATATATATATATATATTATAGGTCGAATTTTCAATAAATTTTTAGACTATTATGACACAAATTTATTTTTTCCGATTTTTCAATTTATATAAATCTCGACAAACTATTTATGTATAACAACCACTTCATTATTTGAAGATTTCTCTTTATAATCAAAAGTTGTAAAAATAATATATAGTCGATCTTTGTATAAACAAACTTTAGATATATATATATATATAAATATTAAGAAAATCGATGTTCTTTTTCGTTAGGAACAAAATCTTTTATAGATACTAAAATATTTCCTTATTATTTATATGAATATAATATATATGGCTAATAGATGTAAAGGAAAGTGAAGTTTGCCTCACTCAACAAATTCCTAATTTTCTTTCTCTAATAAAATTATAGTCTATTTGTATTTTTTTGCTTTATTTTTTATTTGTAGCATAGGAAATTTTGAGGTATTATTTTTCACTCGATCGTCTATAATTGTAAGTATATTCTCTATCTCTCTCTTTTTTGTTACTTTTCAATTTTTCATAGTTTTCTTTTATTAAAAATTCAGCGATCCTCCAATTATATCATTTAATTTCAATTGAAACAATTTCTAAATCGATAATTTTTTAAAAAATTCATAATATATTTATTTTAAATATTACTTTCTATCAAAAAATTATTAATCATTCTTGCGCAACGCACGGTTTTCATCTAGGAAATTATAAAAGCAAACGATTTGCTCGTCTCTTGCACAACCACCTCCCAAAGTTGAAACGTGGAGAAGCCACGTCATCAAATTACGGTCTCTGCCACATTAAGGCATGTCGATCCCTCTGGCGAAGTCACGTCGTTGTTTTGATTATGTGAAATTATACAGTGGAATATTCGATATTCAATCAAATATATAATGGAATCTATGTATTGACAGCATTTGATAACAGAAGAAAATTATATTGTAGAAATAAATATATGCATTTGATACAATGGAATAACAAAAATAACAAAACGCAAATAAAATATATTTTACTAACATTCTTTTAATAGTATACATAACCAGCCAAACTACCACCTTTCTTATTAAAGAGAAAAGAATATTTCATTATTAGCCTTATCAATAAGGTATTGAAAGTATTTTCTAATTTTAGAAATGGAACAACATAACGGGCAATCAAAACATATTAAGAAAATTCTTTTGATATTATATAATGATAGTCCACCCACCTTTCTTATATATACTTGATATATATGAATTATATAATAGAATATAAAGATAACGTATGATCTTGCATTATAGGAATACATATATGTTTTTTTTTCGGTTACAATAGGAGGCTCATAGCCTAGTATAAGGAAATGTTAAGGAAATTTAAATAAAGGGGCACATGTAGTCTCATTGATGAGAATCGAACCCGAAACCTCTAGATTACCAGGTGAGGGTGTTAGCCATTGCACTACACCCCCTTTCTCGAATACATATATGTTTTGATACGATGAAATATGTATTGTAATTTTTATTTTGGCAGCTTTATATAATATATATATATATATAGTTGCTTGATATATTATAGGAACGTGTATACAATGATAGTCCAACCACCTTTCTTATATATACTTGATATATATCAATTATATAATAGAATCTAAAGATAACATATAATCTTGCATTATAGGAATATATATATGTTTTGATACGATGAATATAGTATTGTAATTTTTATTTTGGCAGCTTTATATAATATATATATATAGTTGCTTGATATATTATAGGAAAGTGTATATATATAGCTGAAGATAAATATTGCAAAGTTACATAATATATTGGACCAATATAAAGACATTGTCTACACAGAACCTTTTTCACTATATTTCATTTGCGAAGACGTGTTGGTGTTTTTGCGGACTATATGTATATGTTTTGCATGCACATCTACTACCATTACTGATCGATCTATGTAATTTGAGCATTTCAAAATGGATTCATTAGGTTTCACTTATTTTATTATGATATTTTGTTGGCGAAATTATTATTTTCTATAGTAAAATATTTGATAGCATATTTTAATTTAATTCTTCTTTCCACACATTTATATGATAATTTTTATTTTTTTATTGATATATTTGCTAACATATTTTAATTCTATTCTATTCTTTTTACGTATGTCTCAATTTTCTTTAATGAGTTTTAAATTCGTGTATACATTTATAACATTTTTCTCCACCAAAATAATTAAGAGATTATTTGTATGGTCTCATGCAATGTACGGGTATTCAGCTAGTTTACTTTAATGCATTAGGGCTTCGGCGCAAATTCACCAAAATAAACATGACAAGAGGACAAGAGCAGTACACTCTTCTCAGAATATATATATCAAAGTATAACTGGCACATGATAATGGCATACAGCGAGTAAAAATAAGCTCTTATTCTAATAAGCCAGATTCTGAGCATCTCTTATTTGATCTCTGACGGCAATTCTAATAGGCCGGTGCCAGAGGCTCATGATGTGGCAGGTGGTGACGCGGATGCATGTGTGGGGCGTGAGCTGGTGGCATCACCTTCCCATGGGGCCCGTTGCTGTGCCCCATCATCGGAGGGTGTGCACCCCCGGGAAAGTGGTGGCCGCGGTGAGGCATGTGGTCTGGTGCTCCAGCCATCCAAGGAGGGTGGGCAAATGGGCCGGGCACGGGGCCAGTGCCATGCTCCTGATCATGGCGTGGCTTGTGCCCATGGAAGGGCCTGTGGGGCGTTGGAGCTCCCTCAGGCGACATGTGCTCGTGGTGTGGCCTCTGCCGGAAGTGAGGAGGTTCTGCAGCAAAATCCGCTGCAGCAGCAGCCACCAGCCCAACAAGTACAACTAGAAAGAATGCTTTCGACATGTTCGGTATTTGGAAAGGAGAGAAATGTTTGATATTATTAAGGTAGTTTGATTGTGGTTCGAGGGGTAGACAAATGGTGCCTTTTATAGTGTCTTGGAGCGTGTTCAATTTTTGTGATTCAATTGTGAGAGATGCCCGATGCAATGTTCACATTTGGGATTGGGATGTAGAAGTCAACTTTAAATAGTAAAGATTATAATGGTAAGTTCTTACAAATTATTGGCGATAATTGCGTTCTGGATGATTATTTCAGTTGAAAAGTTGGACATTTTTTAGGTAAGGCCATGTTTGAATGGAACAGGATACGAAAGTTGAGGAAGTTCAACTTCATTTTGCTTCCGTTTTAAATATAAAATTCTTTTATCATCAAAAAAATTATAGTCCAATGACCATGACACTATTAAAATTAAGAGATTTTAGATTTGATTCTAACCAATAAAATTTGACATAACCAAAAAAAAAATACACGCACACACACTCATCTTTTCTTTTATAACGCCCAGATCACATAAGTAGTTTATAAGAATTATTACCAACTTTCTAAAGCAAACAATATTTGAACCTAAAATATCAAGAGTACGAGCGAACTCTCTAGTTTCCTGAGCTAACATTTTGTTTTCTTCCTTCTTTTTTTTGACACTTTTAGTTTAACAATTGTAAGACGTAAATTTAATAAGTCACAAAATTGAACGATAATTCAAATAGCTATTCGGACAAATAGAATACTATCAAATTAACTTAATTTCATTAGTATAGGAACTTGGAAATTCAAACCGAAACAAAGGCGAAACCGAAAGATACGAGAGAGAGCCGAGTCCTGTGTTAGACACAAACCCCTTGAAACAGAATTGTCCCCTCCTGGGTGCTTGAGGTTACGTGGACAATCGTTTCCCAGGATAAAACGGCAACAAGCGAAGCAGCAGCACAAACAGCAACGCTTCAGCGAACTCGAAGAGAAGCGTGAACACTTTTGAGGTCGAATTTTCTTCTTGTTTTTCAATCGGCTATAGGAAGCAATGGAAGGCAGGAGACTTTTTCTCTTGTTCTCTTTCCTTTTTGCCGTGTGCCCCTTTTATAGACTATGGGTTCCATCCGTTATATGACTCTTCCTATCCCCAATTTATGGGGAATAATTCACATATATTCAATATACATGTTAATGACATTTGATTATTCATGAATGCAATCCATTCATTTCTTGTAACCGCCAAGAAAATCAAGAGTCATTAGCTCGTGAGCAATTTCCTCATTCACCCATTAGCCATAATTTCCAACAACAATTAAAGAAGAATGAGATGATGAAGTAATGAACTTACTGGTAAAACTCAGATTCGATTTCAAACTTATGGACGTTTATCGGTTGTCATCGATTAGACAAATGCAAAAATATTTGTGATATATAATGAAGGTAAGATTAGTGGACATATTGCTCTTTGGAGAAATAAAATTTGTGATCGTTATGTCTGTGCAGCATGGCACTTCTATTTGAACTTATTTCTTAATTCGTGTCACCGTATGAATCCTAATTTATCTGAAACAGAAACAATATAAAGTTACAGGGTTTGTATGCTTTGCTAATAATGTTTATGCACAACGGAAAGCATACACGTGTGCCATGCCCGACGATAATTCATTTGATAATTATCGTACAATAGACATTCAAAAAGTATTATCCTCGGTACTTTGGTCACATACATAGAACGCAGATTTTTTATTTTAGATTTCCACCTCAACCCTTTACTTGATATGGAAGAGAACAGAACATGCAATGTCATGCCATTACATTCACACGGCATATGTTGAATCCAAAAAAGAAAAAAAAAAAGAAAGAAGAGAACTTCCTTTTCTTTAAAAAGTAAGTTATTCTTATACTGTACACCAGAATGTAGAAAATTGGAGCATTATAAGGCACCATGGATTACTGTCTAATAAAATACTACTCGCGCTACGCACTGAATTAAAAGCAATGTTAGATTAATTACCCAAAAAAACAAGTAACTTTAGATTGATTAAAGCCTTCAGATGTTCTATAAATTATTTTTCATGTTCTGAATTGCTAATTTACTTAAATAACTCCATAATTGATGCGGACCTCACGAAGGATTGTGAAACCCGACGACCAACTTGAATCGATTCCCAGATCGCCAAACACAGATTTAGATGAAGAGGATTATTGATCCATTATTTATGGAGAAATAAGAACCAACAATATCAAGACAATTTTGATTGACACATTGTTTATGAAGAAACAATAACCAATAATATCAAATTGTGCCGAACAATCACAAGCTGTCACACTTGTTCATTCGAAGGAGGTCAATGAAGAACAAAGGAGAAAAATCTCATCAAAATACCAGAATAGTCTCCTATGATTAGTTGCACAGGAGAAACTGAAAACTAATAAACTTGGCAACTAGAATAACCTTAGTTTCCTAAAGCCAGAAATAATAGAGGAAACTAAATAAAAGCTATCTAAAATAGTTGGCAATCTTTTATTTCATCTTCAGCATCTCTCGACTTCCCTTATGCCTCTACTCCAATTTTGGGTGGGCTATCGATTATCTCATGGCAAGTCAGATGAATAAAGCCCTTTGTAGACCCAATTGAATTAGACTCCTCTTGGCTCAAAAAGCCCATCAACAAGCTCTCCATAGCTTGTTGGATTTGTCTGGACCTCGCCTGTATGATTGGCCCACTCGGAACATGGAAGCCTCCAAGCTTGTGTGCATCAGCCTCATTGTCATGCCCGCGATCCTCATCAATAATGTATTTGTAATTTTATATGTTTATACTAATATTCGAATTCACAATTTTATTTTTAATTCATAAAATTAGGCCCCATAATAAGTTAATTATAGTTGTATTACTTGCTCAAAGATATCATTATTTCTTTTGCCTAACAAGTATATCATTATTTCACGTCAATATATTCATAAGAAAAAATTCACATAAGCTGGGATCATACGCTAATATTTACTAAATTCCAAAATTTCCATCAAAATCATGAAAATTAGTGAAAAATAAACAAAAGTGATTTAAGTGGTGAGAAGGAGAGAGAGAGTTAACATGAGACAGAAAGAGAGGGGAGAGAGAAGAGAGACGTGAGGAGAAAAATGTGAAGAGGGAGCAAAAAATGGAAAGAAAAAGGAGAGAGATAGTTGTGTATTATGATAAAAATATTTTGAGTTAGTTTCTTTTAATTAGTTGATTACTTTTTCAAATAGGTAATTAGGTCATTTCATAACATTTATTTTTTATATTTTCAAGAATTAAAAAAAAATGCCTCGCTCGTTATTTTAGTAAAAGATGACGAGCGATCGTTGGTGGAAGAATTTATCTGCTTTTGCCAATGTATTATGTGATTACCTAATTAAAATTTCATCAAGGTGGAACAAAAAAAGGAAAAGTAGGGAGTTATTATTATTATTTTTTTAGAAAGATCACGGGTACCTTCAGCCTATTTGTTGGGAATAATGCCATTCAGATGTCTGCTTAGCCATACATTGCAGTAATCTATCTACATATTCCCAGATTGCTATGTAGCCAGGTAATATAATAAACAGATTGCTAGCTTTCGTTTGGTTTTCGTGTTGGATTATGATTCAATTGAATTTGATATTGTGTAATGACTGAAAGTATTGATAAATATAGAGATACGTGAGAATATATATATGTATGTATGTATGTATGTATGTATACGTCGATATGAAAGTATATGGAGAATTCATTATTAAAAAATTAATTATAAAAATAATAAGGAAAAACGTATGAGTAAAAAATTATTATTAAATAAAAAAATATAAAATAGTAATGATTAAGTGTTGAACATGGAAAAGAATAGAGTTGAATTGGTTAGAATAAAATTTTTTACTTGAAAACCAAACAAAGTTAATTTTAACTAGATTGGAAGGTAATATTATATAGGGAGAAAGAGAAACGGATAGAAAACTGTTCATCTGGCTGTTTGTAAGACGAGCAATAGTACATAACATCTAAGGAGGAGAAACGAACTCCCAAAGTCACGAGAAATATTTACATGAGTATCACATAGATTTCAAATCCATGTAATCTATGTAATTATCTCAGCAACTGAAAGGGACTGGGGAAGTTCTACCCTATGATATATAATATTCTTCTATTGGAAGAGAAGAAGACGCTATGTATTGAAAAGCTTTCCAAAAGATCCAGTCCTCGTACAATATAGAGTGACCTGAGGAGTTGTCCTTTCTTTGCCCTACAATCCGTTACCGTCGCCCGCAGAATCTGTAAGAAATGCTATCTAACATCACACTTTTATTTTATTTTATTGTCTTTCTTTTCTTTTCTTTTCTTTTCTTTTTTTGGGTTAGTATTATAGTAATCGATCCGCATTACATCCGGATTTTGAGATGCCCTACATTTGGTCTTTAAACCAGGATAGGGACGGGACGGAATGAGGCAGGATTTAAAGTTCCCTGTTGCAATATCTGAATTAGTTGTCTGGTGAATGTCAAGAATTCTAAATATGTAAATACATAATAAATTACTATGTACTTTTTTTTCTTTTTGTATATTTATTTTTTTAAGATTATTTAATATTTAATTTTTAAGGAATTGATGGAAAGCTAATGGAAAAAACAACGGGAAAAAAGAAAGCCTAACCAAAAAAAAAGAAAAATTAACAAAAAAATACGGAATTGACTATTAGTAAAACTAAGTCAATATCCGCTCGCTACGCAGGTGCTCCTATTAATTTACTTTTATTATATACAATACATTTTAGCTTATGAAGATTAAATACATTAAGTAAAATAACACCCGAGAAGTAGTAGCTCAATATCAATTTTGTGAGTAAGGCAAGTTGTAGTGTTAACTTTTTCAATATCTCCAATAGCGTCGAACTTGCTAATAACATATGTAGGGAAAAATATAAGATATAATGTAAATAAAACAAAGTAAGACTATTCCAATTACCGCAAAACTATTGATTTATCTGTCAAGTTGCGTCTACAGTTATTATTTGCATATCAATAAACTCAAACTTGTGTCGGTTGATGGGTAATTGATCTTCCTTCAACTCAGTAACTGATGTTATAAGTAGGAACAACATCTTATATCAACATTTGCAGGGCGGAACCTGGATGAGGTTGTAGTTATCTTGAATGTATTGACGATGTCTAATCATTTTTCACGAAGAAATGATCTGATAAATCAATCTGAGACTTTCGTAATCTTAACCTGATTTCATTAGAAATAATAATAATTAAATAAATAATCAAGGTTTATATTTCAAAATATTATAATTAGTCAAAAGTACCAAAGCATGCCGCTTCATCAAGGAAAATCACGTTAAGATTAATGACTTTATTAGTCCTTGTGTACATGTCGTCTCACAATTTTGTCAATCTCACTCCAACTGTCCATATGCCTTTCTTAGGACCCAAATCTTTTATCATGTGATAAACTATTGTAGCGCTTCAAAATCTGTAATATTATACATTAGAAAATATAAGTAAATGAACAGGAAAAAAAATTTAAGAATGTTTCATGTGAACATGATTTTAGTCTTTCTTGGACACATAATCAATCAAATTTAATGGGAATGAGAGGTCATAGTTATTTTTGCTTGCACTATCCTCCAAAGTATATTAGAACCTGATATAGTTGACTACCTATGGCCTTGGTTGGCACACTTGGCTGCTTCTCCCTTTGCCTGCGTCTCTTTTTCTGCTTGTGCGGTATGTGTATATATATATATATATATATATAAAAGCACAATATAAACAGCAATATTATGAACAAACAATATTATATAAATGATAATTTGATTGTGGTTAATATTATAAGAATATATTTAACCATAATGCAAAAGGTAACTCAATAAATATTATAAACTCTCGTTAATATTGATTTTCAACTCTATTTTTTGCACCAATATATATGAATGCAATTCGATTATGGTGGGACCTCTGATTGAGATAGACTTCATTATATACGCTTGCATAATTAATCATAAAAAAAAAATATAAAAAAATTTCCTGAATAACAGCCAATGTATATAGTCTAGTGCTTCTTTTGTTCTCCTATATATATTATGTTGGGCTATATGCAAATTATATATATTCTACTCCATAACTAATCATAAAAAAATTCATTAATGTATAAGTGATAACGTGGCAAAGCGAGAAAGTTTTGTTTCTTATTTTTTATGATGCGGCGGCTCGAGAATTCAATTCGGGCTTTGTTTTCATATATATATATATATATATATATATATGGAGAAAGAGAGAAAAATTTTTGAAGTACATCCTTCAATTTCTGACAACTTTCGTTTTTAAGTACATTTATGAAAGAGAGTATAGTATAGGCTTTTTTTTAAAACTAATCACGCTCTGATATTTTCACATCGTGTGTGGTTTGTAAAAGACAACACGTTGTCAAGTGCGGGTGAGTGTTAAGAATTGTTGCCCCTCATTGGACAAATTAAAAAATCCTTAGGCATGTATAATTGGACTTATCATCTTATTAGTTGGACATTTTGGGCTAGACATGTGGGCCACCCACTTAAATCAACTTTCAGGCTTCGGCCACCTTTCACATTGTATCAGAGCGGCCTTTAAGTTTGTTGGTGATGCCTGGGTTGGTGGTAACTTGAGCTGAAGCGCCCACCGCAAGATTAGGTGCATGCAATTTTGAGTGATGGTGACTCCGGTGCAATGTACCACCATCCTCGTTCCCCTCTTCACGCACTCTCTCTCTCACAAGCCTTCATTGATTATAATAGATATTCACCGATTGTCAATACTAAAAATTAAGGGATTACTGAGGGGTTGCGTCCCTCGGTAAAATTCCCTCGGTAATTTCCTTGGTAAAATGAAAATTTTAAGAAAATGATTTTTTTTAAAAAAAAACATAAACTACCATGGGATTATTGACAGATTTTTCCCTCAGTAAAATTTTAAAAATTATTTGTTAAATAACTTACCAAGGGAAAAATCCCTCGGTAAAATAAAAAAAATATTTTTAAAAATAATTTACCGAGGGGAAAATCCCCCGGTAAAATTAAAGTACAAATATTTTTTACAAACAATTTAGTGCGGGAAAATCCCTCGGTAAATTAAAAATTTTAAATTTTACTAATAAAAAGTTAAAAAAATAAAATACCAAATGAGAAAATTATTATTTGTTCCTCAATAATAATTGTAGAGATATATGTCACATATAAATTACATTTCTTGAAGAGATTATTATATTGTAAGTTAAATATAAAATTAATTTAATTTAGGATTGGCAGTGTTAAATATTTACAGTAAATATTTGTATTTTGACTATAGATTTGGAACCAAGAGTTCCACCTAACCATTTTCTAACATTCGATTAGATCAAGTGAAATGATTAGTCAGGTAATTATGTTTTGATACAGAATACCCGACTAACGCCCTAAACTATGATAGGATGACAGAAACTCATCAGTGGGAATAAAAAGGAGCTATGCAGATGAACCTGCATCTGAACAGGTAGCCCGTTCCTATTCCGATACCGTCGTGTTTCTGTCAAACTAACCCTAGGATGTCGCCAAATTACAAAATGACACTTCTGCCCTTGACTTGAAAATTTGTTTTCAGAAAAGGGAAACAATGCAATGGGGACCAATTCGGCCTGTAACCGGCGCCGACCAATTCCTTCAATTTTTCAGAGTTATGTGAAAATCCCATAAAAGCCGAAGATTCGGTCGATCTGTCCGGAAATGATCTAGAAAGTACTTCTGTATTCCGGCCTGAATTACCTTAAATCAGGCAAAACTCAAGTCAAAACTCAATTCCTAGACGTCCATGTTACATTGTATTGCGCGTCTCAGATTTTAAAGTATGAGAATTTTCAAAAGGGCATTAACATCGTTTTGTAATTCGTCGACGCGAGTTACAGATTAATGTCTAATTCGTGCAAGATTGTTAAAGTCGAATGAATTAACCATGTGAGCGTCTCGATTAACCCGTTCGTGAAATTAACACTTAAGGATTATTGTCGATGCATTAATTTGTTGAAAAGCGATTCGTGACTCGGTGACCAAGACGGTTCCATAAGGATCGAGGACAATTTGGTCAAATGACCGAAACTACCTTCGGAACCGAATGGACCCAAAAGAGTCACTGATACTCAAATCCATGCATATTGCTTGATAAAGACATTTTTTAACGTGTGATTTGTGAAGATATGGAGATTACAATTGCACACAATCCGAGAAAAAGATTTCAAACTGGATAAGGAAACCAAATTCGACTCAAGAGGGTCTCGACCTCTTCCCCTTGAGGATGGCCGAGAGCTCTATTGACTCAAATAGAGTCTTGAATGGTTTCCTCGTCCCATTTTGGTTGTTTTCTCGTATGTTCGAACAATAAGCATGATAAATAACACGTGTTTTAACAAAAGTCGGTATTGCCATGGGTTTAATAACACATTCAAACATGCATTGATGCAAACATGCGCAAACATGTTATTTAAGGAATCGATAAAACAATATCAATTTCATGCATGCGGGAAAACACGATGAAACTCGGGAATCAAACTTGGATCGGGTCAAGAAGACCATTCCTTGCCCGAAAAGAGCAAAAGAGCATTCGGTCACCTCTCTTGGAGGCAAACCTGTGAACTCTTTTGCCTTTCTCGGGTCGGAATGTTCTTCTCAACTACGATTCAAATGTTTCCCGACATGTTGATATGTTAACCGATGATAAACATGCATAATATAATATGAAAATGCATAAAAATGTAATCTTGCAAATGATATATGCTTAAAACACCATATTATTTCATAAACATACAAGAAATGTAAAAAAACCTAACTCCCCTAAGTCGAGAATGGTATATAGCCTCGAGATATGAGGAAAGAGTCGGGGAAGGGTTTGAGAGTCAGGTGACTCGGTTATGCACAAAGGAGAGTGCTTAGGTGCACTTGCAAGGATGATCGGGCGGCTGGAGCAAGCAGCAGGGGTGCTGGAGGGCGTCAGGCGTGTGGCTAGACGTCCAGGAGTGCAGTCTAGCGCGCAGGGCAAGGGCGGGCGAGCTAGATGTTGGGGACGTGTGGACGTGCATGCATGCAGGGGACGTCCGGGGGGCACAGGTGCAGGAGCGCGCGCGGTGACGGACGAGCAGGAGCTAGCGTGCAGACGGATGTGCAGAACGGACGCGCGCGGGCGTCACCGAGTGTCTGGACGCAGAAGTTGGTGACGGGTGCACTGTTCACTCGAGAGCACGAGTTGAACCTGAAACGACTAAATCGACCCGAAATGATGAGCAAACGACTTCAAATTAAAAATCTGAGTTCAGAAATGAACTCCTTGGGTCCAAGACATGTGAGCCATGAAGTTTGGAAAATTTTATATAAGTCGGAATAGTGAACACCATGGATTCCGACTTAAGCTCTAAGGATTTTTGCTTGGATTGGGTTGCGGTTTTGCTACTGGAGGTAAGGGAGAATTAAGAGCATTCCTAGAGGGAGAAAGCTAGTGAGAGTATGCAAGAGCAAAAGTCATTAACTTAATAACTCTTGAGCAATATATGGGCAAACTTAATGGACAATTAAGCGAACAAAGCACACTTATCCCCTTGATTAGCAAAAGTCGGTTTTGCTAATGAGGATGGGGATGAATATGAGCCAAGTATCTTGATGAAGATGAGCCAAAATGCATTAATGGACTTGGATGTGAAGTTGGAGTGCAATCTTGGAAGACTTAGATATTTTTGGGGCAAGTGTGCAAGAGAGCAAGGAGAGGGTGGTAATGGCAAGTAAGGGCAGCCCGTGGGTCCCATGGCCTAAGAAGAAAAACTGGGAGAAAGCTCGGGTCTCGATTGGTCGCGTATTCGAAGCTCGTGGTTCAAATTGAACATCGAATTGTCGATATACGCGAGAAAACGGATTTAATGAGCCCAAGATCAACACTTTTCGTTGGAAAATGCCTTTTGTCCGTACGATGCTCGGAAGCCGGTTTTGCTCGTTTCAGGTAACCAGAGCGAAGTTAACTGCTTCTGACAGCATATCTTGTATATGTATCCCACGTTGGTCATTTTAACATAAATTGTCAGATAACGTGAACAATTAACCCTTAAGCCGGTAATGCAAATGTGGAGCCGGAGACGTTCTAAGAGTCCGAAACTGGATTTCTCAGATTGTTTTCTGAGTTGGTTGGGCGATTCAGAGATCACATTGATCTCTGTTTGTCGAGATTAGACTTCTAAGGACTTGAAAAGTGCATTTGAGACCTTTAAAGCACTGCTCGGGAGGCCTAGATGAATTGTGAAATTCAGTCTGACGATTCCATATTAAGCCTTGGAATGGCTAGCACTGTGTAGGGTAGGCATCTGGCATCAAGTTTCCACAAAAAGAACCTTCGGATATGGATTTCCACTGAAAATGGCCTTTTATGCTCCTCGGAGGTTACTCGGGAAATTGAAAAGGGTTTTGCTGTCTGTTTTGCCCAATTGCATCTATCCGCTGGAGTTTTCAGGTCAATGCAGAGTCAACTTCGTTTGCCATTATTCCGTCAGACCAATCTCCGGTTATGCATTTTTTAAGAAGGGTATGCTCGTTATGTCCCTCGGAAGTCATTTGAAGTGTCAGTGTGGCTTCCAAGAGACAATCTGAAGTACTGCTCATGCTCTGTATGCTTCTGGGACATGGCCGCATATAACATTTGGAATTAACTTTTCTCTGAGAAACCGGCATTTTTGGACTTCCACTGAAAAATTGTCTGTATACAGAAAGTTGTTCTGTATAGAGCAGATGATCTGTAAAATGCGTTTGAAGACACTTTTCATCTGTTTAGCACTGATGTGGATTTTTGGAGTTCAATATTGGCTATCTTCCGATGGTTGAGCAAACTATCGAAAAATAAAATTGTCCGTAGTGTACTCTGAAAATACCGATTTTCGATGTTGTTGAGCTCTCTAGTCACTTTATTGCCTTTTGATGACCTAGGAAATTCTTTTGTCGTTCATCCCTATCATCTGCTTATTTTGGCTGACTTGAGGATGAATAGTGATTTCTTGCTCTGTCGAGCCGTTTTGTATATTCTTACTCAAGTCGTGGCCTGGATCATTGCTGATAAGCATTGTTTGAATTGGTGAGCCAAAATGGGGTGTTGACATATATATATAAAAGGCAACATCTCCAATAGGGTCAGGTAAGGTCACGCTTTTGCGATTTTTTCCAAAAGGGTCGGGATAACACTATACTTTTTGCCGGCCCTTTTAGTGACTCTTTTGGTGATGGTTGGCCAATATCTGCCCTTAGACGACTCTTCTTTCATAAGGTTGGGAGAGAGAAAGGCCTTTTGTAACCATTTTTGGTGACCCCACATAAAGGGTCGGCCAAAGTACGGCCTGAGGCGACCCTTTTTCAAAAACTCGGTATATGAAAGGCTGTGGCGACCATTTCTCCTGACCATTTAGGAAGGGTTGCCTAAAGTACAGCCTGAGCCTACCTGTTTTTTTTAAGGGTTTGTGTATGAAAACTTAATAAGATCACAAGATGTTGAATCCATTTTGCTGTCTTGGAAAATCCGATGAAATCCCACGATTTTGTGGTCTGTAAGTGGAAAGTTCGGCTTGGAAACACTGAAAATACTTCGTCCTTGCCTAAATTCATCAACACAGTCCACAGAAACATATATCACATTCACGGCTGATGCAATTACATGCTAATATATAACATCTAATATTCGTTATTTAAAAGAATGAATACTCACCGGCTAGCTTCTTTGCCTCTTTTTCAGTGTGCTAAGCAGCAAAACCATTGAAACTCCTTTTGTAGCTTCTGATGAGGAAAGCGAAAGCGGACCTGTGAGACAGAGGAAGATGACAATTCAAGCTGATGAAAGCCGAGGAAAGATTAATAGCTAGGAAAAGAGAAATGTGGCCAAAGAAAATATATGGTTTCTTTGGAGCTAATTAATATAATGATCTTTACCTCTCATCCTCTACAACTTGTTGCAGCAAACTGAGATGGTGAGAAGTTGGGGAATACGTTTCCGATGTTTCAGTTGGATTAAGGGAACCGAGGTAAACTATGTAGACCTGCTGAAATTAAATTGCACAAAAAGCAGACAATGATCATGAACTTTGTTGCAGCGCATCATTTGTAAAGATCACGAAGTAATCAAATGTTCTGCTCATCATCATATCATGAACACGAGGGGTTGGTCAAACGGCGTTCACCTTCTTGTCGTCAACCTTGGGAAGGCATCTTGCGTTGTTGATCAACAGGAATATGACAGAAAGCAGAAACATTGGAAAAGTGCATCCTTGGTGGCCATTTCTTGGGAATTTTCAGTTCTGCTAGCTGATTGATGAGACACTCATGAGCGAGTGATCATAATTTCCTACCTTTATATATATATATATATATCACATTTACTTTTGGTATACTAAGAAAAGACCGTCAAATTTCTTAAGAGGCAGGGAAACTTATGCTGAGAATAATTTGACCTTATTATTATGCATCCAAACTGATTATATGAACATGCCGATATGAGACGGCTTTACTAGATATATCTATTTTTGTCCGAAACAGAAAGACAAGGAGAGGAAGCTATGTCAGAAAGCGGATTTCGATTATAACAACAGTAATTTGACCTTTATAAATGCATCCAATTACTGATTTTGGTCATTAATAATTAGCAAAACCAACAAGCATGTATTATTATGTTACATCTATGGCAGCCTTAAAAATATATCATGTGTCTTGCTTTCATCATGTCAAGAATTTCATTGTTCGGTCCCGCGAATAAAAGGAAACGACTACATGAGAAGACCTTCACTTGGCACATGCAGTTTCACAATATATATGCATTAAGTGGATTTGCTTAACGATTATATTCCAAAACCCTCCGAACCCTTTATGAAGTCTAACCAAACAAGGTTTTTTAAACCCTTTCAAAAACCTCCAAATCCTTCCCCTCCTAAAGTCTCCATAACCCTCTAAACCCCTCCCGCTCTGAAATCGTCCAAATCTCTTACTCAAAGTTATCCAAACATAGTGTTAGGAAAAATTGCAAATGTCATGCATTTCTTTGTTATTATTTAAAGGTCGTGCTATATTTAGAAAAAAGTGAAAAGATCGTGTCATTCGGTACCATTTTCTAAAGGTCGTGCTATATTTAGTAAAAAAAGTGCAAAGATCATTACGTGATTAACCCATTTCTAATCATTCCCTGTTTGGATTCCCAAACAAAAAATTTTAACTTTAACTTTAACGTTAACTCAACACACTACACAACAAAAACACACATTTCCCAAGTCAAAAATTAAAACTTTAACTTTAACTCAATACACTACACAACAAAAACACACGTTTCTCAAGTCAAATTTATAATCAGATCTCATTTGTCATTTTCCACAATCAAAATCAAAATCAAAATCAAAGTTACTTTAACTCTGAATTCAAACGCACCATTAAGATGTTTTCAGTCATAGCATGAGAATAATTCTTGTTCTGGATTTCAACTTACCATTATCACCATGTGAAACAGTGGATTTTAGTATCCTTGATTTGTAGGGAAACTCTGCGTACACGGAGGACAGTTTACCAAGTGCAACGCACAATTCATGCTTATATTACATATAGCTATATAGAGCCTATAGCTATGTATCGTGTATATATATCTTTTTCTTTTATTATTTTTTTATAAGCATGTGTACATTTATCATTATTACTTTACATCCGATCGTGCTTAGCGTATGAATGTGAACCTGTGGATATATAGCATGGACAAAACAAAAAGAGTACATAAATTATGACACGCTCACTTTTAATTCAAGCAACTGATTTATATTTTTATTAATGAACGTCAAAGAATTTCAATATATATATATAAATGGTATTGTGACTTCACTATCTTTTTCTGATGAATAGTGACTTTACTATCTACGTAACACAAAAATAGCCAAAGAAATTAGGGAAGCAGGCGCACGTATGCAAATCTCAAGAATCTCAAGAGTTAAGATGGCCATGTTTACAAACAGGAACGAGCTATGCTAACACTGGTACTTGCATGCAAAGAAAATAATACACATCAAATTAAGAATTCAATGATCGATATTTTCATTGATAACAAATTAATTAATCGACCCACTATTGGTCGAAGTTGACTACGTGCTCGTACTGGACTGAAATATTCCCATAGCTTTTCTGTGGCCAGCCAAATATATATATGTGTATATATATATATATAGTAATTCTTGCACCAAGATTGCCGTTGCGTAGTTATTATCGAAGACTATAATGAGGATGACTTTCGTGCCGTGATTGATCAGAACCTAACTCGTGAATGATAGTACATATGTTTAGCCGAAAGCGTATGTCACTAGATTTCACCGCGTTACCGCATTCAGTCATAAAAAAATAAATAAATAAATTGCCAATTAGAGTTAACGTGTAAGCCCAATTGACTTGGTTGTCGTGAGCATCATTCATTCTCTGATATGTATATATTTAGACAATTGATTGATGCGAGCTAGCTAGGTCATGGAATCGGATATTTAGAGTAAGTTTAACTGAGGCATACGCGATTAGTACGGTTACTCTCTCTTCTCCTTCGGTGTCCTCACGTTGCTCCCCTGCACACCACTCTGAAATTGAAACAAACAGAGATGAATGCTGAAAAAAAAAAAAAGTATTGCCCACGACTTGATTTCTGTTTCATTAATATTACTTTTCAGCCAAGAATAAGAAAAAAAGAAAGGGAAAAAAAAAAGAAGCAGACACAGACAACAGAGAAGAAGAGGAAGAGAGAGATCTACCTCGCTGCCAAAAACAAATCAAATATATTGAAAAATTAAGAGAAATAGAATTGTAGTGTCACAAACTCTTGTCTACAATATATAGATTCCAACTTCAACTTCGAATTAGATGAATAATATATACATTTTTTTTATTTCTTGGCCTTTTATTTTTGGGTAAATTATACCAAAAGACAGATTTTTACTTATATCTCAATTTTGGTAAATTTTTTCATTTTTATCATAAAAATCAAAACGTTTCATTTTCGTCTTAAATGTGACACGCCGTTAGTCATCCGTTACAATTTCCATTTGTTTGCTTGCATTGCAGATAATGGAGTTATGTGGACCCAAATTAACATGTGAAAAAGTGATTCATGTACAACTATGTATTCAAATAAATAAAAGGAAAGTCCTACATTTATTTAATTTTATAAACTCATCCTAAATTCATCTTCTACGTGTCTCTCTCCACCCTTTCTGATGAGGCACAACACGTGGCGAATCGGTACCTTGAGAAAAATATGTTCTGATGACCCTGTTTCGAGGGAAACGGCCTCAGGAGCACAAACGAGAAAAGATGAGATTTAAGGCGAATTCCATCGTTTAGGGCCTCAAACCGGCATTTTTATATTATTAGGACGTTTTTGTAATTTTAGAAAAAATTTATGTCTTTGGTGTAATTTAGATGTTTTAATTCCTATTTAAGTTTTGTAAAATCCTAGGGTTAAGACAGTTGATGTTTTTAATAAAGTTTTGGATCACCGTGCTCTTTTGCCCATTATTGGATTTGTTTCGAGTTGGATACATATTTCTTGGTATTTGTAGAATTAACAAGTTATATGATGCGGTAGAAGAAGCAGCAAGTCGGTACCTGGAGAAAAACAAGTTCTGACTACTCTGTCTTGTGAGAAACGGCCTCCGGAGCAAAACTCACCACTTTGCCGTGAAATTTCGATATTTAAGGCAAATTCCATCGTTTAGGGCCTCAAACAGGTATTTTAATATTATTAGGATGTTTTTGCAATTTTAGGAAAAGTTTATGTTTTTTTCGTGCAATTTAAACGTTTTTAATTCTATTTAAGTTTTGTACAACCCTAGGATTGAGGACAGATTTTCGGATTATCAATAAAGTTGTGGAGCTACCGTGCTCTTTCTCCCAATTTCGGATTTGATTCGAGTTTGATGCTTATTTACTGGTATTCGTAGAATCAACAATTTGTAGAAGGTTGTTGTCTAGTATTCGTGCGCGAATCAAGAGATCGCAATTTAGTTCCGCTGCGTCATTATAGAAGGTTGTTTTCTGATATTCGTGTGCGAATCAACAAATTGCAATTAATTCCGCTGCGTCACTTTTCCAAGCTCACCTTTGTTCTCCTCTCTTTCCCACATGAAACAACATAATTGCATTTGCTAATTGCTCTCTCCGCCGTCTCTAGTCTCTCTCCCATGAATTGAATTAATCAAGAGCTTGGCTTCCGCGTGATTCCCACTGACCATCGTCCTTGTCACTCATGGCCACAATTTCTCCTGTTCAAGTGCTCAATGGCCCTGACCATGTCGCTCCAAGGACGCTGCTGCAGACCTAGGAGATAATAATCGAAACCAAGAGTGACAACTCTTTATTAGAATTGTTTTATGCTCCCATTTATACTTAATTGTCGGCTTAGTCTTTGGCAAAATGTGTTATTTCGATGTTTTTTTCTTAAGTTTAGGGTCGTAGGGAGTTGTTAAGTCTTTAGTTTGTCTTTTACTTTGCTCAACGCTCATGGGAGCATTCGACGATTGTTGGTAGGTGTGTTGGAAAATGGGACCGTAGTCGAAACAGCGGGAGTAGCAACTCCATCAACCTAAAGGTCGCAACTTCACTTAGAAGAGGTAAGGGCAGTAGGGTCATGAGGCTGCGACCTTTTTCGGTGAAAGTCGCAACTCTGTGTCTGTCATCTCCAAATATCTGAATTGTAAGACCCATCTAAGCTCAAAAAAAGATGGCCTTTCTATGGTTGGGCCTGTCCACATGCCATAAGGGAAAGACAAAATTAGAAGGCTTGTAGAAGAAGCATGGGAAAGTAGACATCACCATCACCATCCCATCACTTTGCTTTTGCCTTTTGCTTTATCTTTTTCATTTCTTCTTCTCATTCTCATTCTTGGTCTTGAACGCAACTTCTGGGGAGAAAGAGGGCAGAGGAGAGCTGAAGCATTTTGGGGTTCAAGGGGAGCTAAGGCTTGCGGTGAAGACGAAAGTCGAGCGACTCGTCGAGACATCGAATTACCGAGTTTTCTCTTAACCTTTATCTTCTCTTTCTCTTGTATAATGTTTATCTATGTTATTATGATGACTATCTTGACCATGAGCTAAGCTCGATTTCTAAGGTTCCGATGAAACTAGGTGTATTTTGATTCCGAATACTCTCTTGATCGGTTTATGGAATGATACCATGTGCTTATTTTATCAACATAATTAATGCGTGTTATTGATTGATCACCAATAGCATCGATGTTGTGACCCGAACGAACTCGACGGAGTGAGTGAAGGGTTAGAATAGGAGTAAAATAGCCTTTGTTTCACTTCGATTAGTCCAATAGTTGAGTCGATTAGTGTGTAGAGATAGGAATATACTTGCATGCCTTAGGCACCCAAGAGTTGGGATTGAAACTTAATGAATCTTGTCAAATTACAGTAGCCATCGAAATATAGGATCTTGGTTTAATTAGATATGTTTTCCTAAGCAACTTGAATGATACTTAGGAAAGAGCACTTGAATCCCTGGGGTAGTGCAATTATCCATTTAGTAAACCGAGAGAGAGTGAGTATAAGGGGTTAATGAGCACCAAGGATAGTCGGGATCCTAGTTTCCTTATCGTCGATTATTGTTAATTGAATTAATTAAGATCTTGTTAGTTTAGTTTGGTCTTTAGTTTACATCTCACAATTATCGATTGGCTTGACCTCTATTCGAGTGTGATATTATTAGTGCTTGGTGATACTATTAGCGCAATTCTCCATGGGACAATACTTTTTCTCACAGCTCTATTACTTGCGTGATCCGTATACTTGTGGGGGAGACAACAAAGAGCTAGCTGTCGTTGATCCAATGCCACCGGAAACAAAGTAAACACCCCTCTCCACGGGCCGGGAACACGATGTTTGACCTTTCTTTGTCCTCTGCTTTCTACGCTAGACCCTGCTTGAACCACGCGGTCTCCAAGCTCAATTACACCCTCCAAATATCCTGCGACTAGAACCGCCTCTGTTGCTACTCCTACTCGTATGGCAATGACACCCTTGTCGAAGGCAACCGACATGCGAGAAGCATCTTCTCCGATCCCAGTTCGAGGCGCAGTTTGGGTGGTGAAGCAAGCCATTTGACTAATATCAATATCCTAAACCCCTAATGGAATCAGAAGCTCTTCTTCAATGTCACCGGCAGTCCCAAGGTGGTGGCTGCAAAGTGGGTGGGGGTGGGGGAAGTTGAGGGTTAAGGGAGGAGAGAGAGACGTTTAAGAGAGAAGGGGCAAGACTAAGAGAGATAAATTTGGGGCAAGCTCATAAAATTAAAGAAATGTAAGGTCTGCTTTCAATTCTTTAAATTATATAGTTCTACACATGTCACCTTTTCACAGGTTGATTAGGGTCCATATAACTCCATTAACTACCATATAAGCAATTAAACGGAAATTTGTAACGGGTGACTAAAGGCGTGCCATACTTGAGACGAAAATGAAAAGTTGTAAATTTTTATTATAAAAATGAAAACTTACGCCAAAACTAAGATAAAAGTAAAAATTTATGTTATTTTTAAGTAATTTACCCTTTATTTTTTATACTTGACTTGTGAGACTCTTTCGTAAATGAAAAAAAAAACAAGAAATTTGGATTGATATGTTGCATTTAAAAGAGAGATAGCAGATGAACATTTGCAGGGTTGGATAGGAGGGCCCTAGGAGAAGGGAGGGGGAGAAGTTTTGGGTACGCGAGTTCCGACTATTTATCAGGTCGAGTCGTTTTCAATTTCAGTTCAACAACTTGTTTTTCTATTGAACTAAAAAGCTGATAAGAAATTAAATAAAAAGAAATTTAGCTTTTTCTCTTTTTCTTCTTCCTCTCATAAAACCTTATAAATCCCTCTACTAGATTTGCCATCTTCCTTATTGCATGGCCGGCCACTGGTTAGTTAAGCTGCCGTTGATTTGACTAGTGTTCTGCATTGTTTGTTCGGATTGATTTAGATGGATGTGATGATTGTTGAGCTTGTCGGAACATGTTCTTATACTTGAATGCAGGTGGAATGTTAGGGCTTGATTTGTCAAGTGATTGTATAGTGATTTGCTATGGAACGCCAAATGAATGGATATTTAATGTTTATGTGATGTTGGATATTAGAGAAATGGTTGGAAGAGTTGTGTGTATTCGTTAGAATGACTTAAATTTAGTTACTATATTGGATATAATTATTAATATAGTTTATATATATATATATATCGTATATGTGTGCGGGTGAGCTAATTGTTGGATTGGATGTTATTGTATTATTTATTTGAATATTTGGCTTTTTGCAATTTAAATATTTATTTAATAATAATTAATTTTGCTTTAGAATATAGTACTCATTGAAATGCAACTCATACCTTGTATATATATATTTTCCATATAAGCTTCTAACTATGCATAAGAATCACTTTTGATATCGGAGATTAGCTCGATGACTATGTAAAGACTTTAGTTATTTGTAGGTTTTTTTTTGTATAGAATGTATTTGAATATGTTACGACCTGAAAGTTTTGTTTAGTTGGTTTAGTGATGTGACTCTATTGGAATATATGTGTGTGTGTGTGTGTGTGTGTGTGTGTGTGTGTGTGTGTGTGTGTGTGTGTGTGTGTGAGAAAGAGAGAGAGAGAGAGAGCTTGCCGGATTGATTATATATATTTGGGAATTTATGAGAATTAGATTTTTATATGAATAGTTTATGTGATAAGAGATATCAAGGAAATTTAGGGGAAACTCTGCTGAAATTTTGAGTCGTGATAATTTTGGTATTAGAGCCAAGGTTAGGAGATCCTGTAGACTTAAGTTGATGCTTGATCCCTGAGAAATTTTTTGATAATTATGGAGATTTTGTTAAGATTTCTTTGAATTTCGTGCTCATTAAACATCTGAGTTGTTTATGCTTTGGATTTGTTAGTGAATAAGCATGGGCTTAGGTGTGCTTGTTGAAATTTACATATACATTGCACAATAGAGAAATTGATATTAAGCAGTTGAGGATTGGAAACATCATTAAACAAGGTTTTGCTTATTAGGTTTTACAGTTCTTGCAATTCTTTGAAAGGCAAGATCTAAATTGGAGCTTCAGAACAAAGGTGAATTGAATTTGAAGCAGATGTAGCTGAGTTTTAATTGTGATTTCCTTGTTTGGTTGCGATGTTAGTTATTTGATTAGTTTAGACCTTATTTGCTCGATTTAATTATGAGAAACTTTTAATATTTTACTATTAGTAAGATTTTTCAGATGTTGATATTCATTAATTTCTTTGTACTTGGTTTTAAAAAAATAATAAATAAACTTGAGACTTAAGTATGCTTTTTGAAATCTATCTACATAATTATTATAATACTATTGAGATTTGGGTAGAGGGAAGAACCCCAGGTTTCCCATTGGTCAAGTTTCTCATGAAATCAGCGTCAAAATCAATTATTCTTTGAGCTCCATATGAGTATTGAATTCAGTTCAGTATGAGAGTTGAGATGTGCCTCAGCTATGCATATATGATTTCCAAAGGATTCTTTGTAGATCAAGTTCAGAGGTATTCTTTCAAGAAGTTCATGCAACTTTTGAGTATATTTTTCAGATTTATTTCATTGGGATATTTCCTGGAGTATCAATTATTTAATGTTTTCTGTCATCCTGCGTTCTCCGATTCTAGCAAATGGTGATTCCAGTTTATTTTTTCCTTTATATTTGCAACCAGTCAGGGTTGATATTGCAATGAGAATGAGCTGACATGATCAAGAGAGTTGTTGCTCTGCTTACTGAACGGAATCTTACTTGGTTTTCATCATTGATCTTGGGATTCTATTATTACTTAGCTTCATATATTGTCTGGTATCATCATATGAGTTGAGCATGGGTTCATTGTTCTATATTATTATTATTATTAGACTTACGCATAGGGTTTCTGGTATTCTGAATTATTGCTATCAGCATCTTACTTAAGCATAGATAATTATTCCACTAGAAAAACTATCAGATTGAGACTGGCCAATTCTACTATCAGCAGGGACATATATCAATCTTTTGATCACCCAAGGCAGATTTGTGGTTTATTTTAGTTTGTATATCCCATCGACATGGCATGAATTCTATTGATTAGGTTTTGGATAAAGTTTTCGGTATTCAGACTCGGGAATCTTAGAGGTATTATTTCTATCAAAGAGACTGCTAGAAGTCTTGAGAATTGTTCTACATTGAGAGGTGCAATTAAGTGATGGTTAGCTTATTTGATCTACAGGTTAAAAAGTTGGTTCTTTTGCTAGAAACTTTTGATCATCTTCATCACGGTTGCTATCAAGGTAGAGATTTGGATATTCTACAAGACTTAGGCTCATATCATCTGATTTATTATAGTGGCTCAGCGGAAGCTTGGTGACTTATGAAGATGCTTAGAAAAGTCAGTTCAAAGGAGATATGGGGACCTGAGAATGCTATAATCCTTAATACTCTAATTTTTCTAGTACCACATAAACAAATTTAGAGGACGAAATTTTTAAAAGTGGGGGAGATTTGAGATCCGGCATATTTTTCAAATATGCATACATACACATATGCTTACATTTATATTATATATATATATTGGACTTTTATTTTGCTGAAATATTAAAAAAAATGGTGGCATGGGCTCCACGTTTACCCCTTTTCCACTTCCATCCACTTTCATTTTGCTTGTTTCTTTCTTTTTCTTCTTTTTCTTTCTTCTTTGCTCTATTTCAACAGGGGGATCAAAAGAAAGGAAACCAAGGAAACAGAGAGAGAGAGAGAGAGAGAGAGAGAGAGATATAGAAGAGAGAATAGGCGAGAGAAAGAGAGGTATAGAATAGAGAGAGGATGTGTTAGAGAGAGAGAAATGGAGAACTCGACCGAGAGTTGGGATGGAGCTTAAGGGGTGAGATGAATAAAAATTTGAGAGGAAGGAGCAGGTGGGAGGCGGGAGAAACAAGCAAGCGAGAGGCAAAGTTCGGGATTGGAACTCGGGAAAAAAAAAGGATGGATAGGAACCGAGAGGGCTATGAGGACAAAGCAAGTGCTAGGACTGGAAGTAGGAAGCCGTTCAAGCGAGAAGCATTAGAGTTTAACTAATTGATTTATGGGTATGCTTAAGTGCGTGGCCAGTCTTATATCTACTAGTTTCTTTTACTTGAATATGTCCTTCTTGCTATGAATTAGAAGCAACGGGTTAATTGGATTATTAAATTAGAGAAATTGATGAAATACCTTAGACCACATTTGAATGTTTAGTAAACTAAACTTGGATAAATTGATAATGCTGGAATTTACTTATAATTACTCTATTCTTGCTGATTTAGTGGTAGTATTGAGAATTGGCTCTCTTTCAAGCTTTTGTCCTTTATTGCTGGAACAAGATTCTGAATTTGGTGTTAATGAGTTAATGGAATTTCCATATTGGAATGAGAAGGTGATATGTTGAAACAAAAGAGTGGATGGTGGTTTTTGATGGCACAGGGGAATTTGGATGAAATCGTTGATGTAGTCGATTGTTTGATCTTTGCCCTTTTCAATTAATATGATTGGGCTTTTCTATAATCATTTATTTATTATTGAGACTTGACAAGAAGAAACATATTTTCTTTAAATGTAAAAAGTGTGCTTCCCTATTCTTTTAAGGCTACTAGGGATTTAGAATGGTCTTGCCTTACTAATTTTGTGAACTAGGATTTTGTTTAATTGTGATGGGATAGACATGCCAAGTTGGACATTGATGAATGTGTTAAGTTTATAAGAATTTATTTGTTTGATTGCTCGAGTAATCTGTGAGTTTAAAGCTTGTTAAAGGGTGATTTAAGGAATAAGATAAATCGGTGTTGATTGACTATTAATGTTGATGGAAATTAAAGATGGAATTTACTTAATTATTTATTTGGAATATATGGTTGTCTTCTTTAGCTTTTGATACGGTTTTGGTGCTCATATGTATTTGGTATTTCATGAATCTCTCATTTACCTTGAAATTGACAAGAGCAATCAGGTTTGTTTAAATGAGAATTATGGAAATTGTTTTAAGTAGTTTTTTTGACATAGATGAGAAATAGACATAATGAATATGATCTATATGTGTGTGTGTGTGTGTGTATATATATATATCAACTCTTACCGCCAGAGGTTAATAGGCAACCGACGCTCATGAGATATGGATATTGGGAGTTGATGATGATATGAGTAAGATGCGCGGGGTCACAGTACCATCCTAACTTGTCGCAAGGAAATGCGACCCTATGGCTATATTGTTTGACTAGTGTTGTACATTATTTGTTCGGATTAATTTAGATGTATGTGATGGTTGTTGAGTTTCATGTTCTTATACTTAAATGCGGGTAGAATGCTAGAGCTTGATTTGTCAAGTGATTGTATAGTAATTTGCTATGGAATGCCAAATGAATGGATATTTGATGTTTATGTGATGTTGGATATTAGAGAAATGGTTGGAAGAGTTGTGTGTATTCGTTAGTAGAACCTAAATTTAGTTACTATATTTGAGATAATTATTAATATAGTTTATATATATATACTGTATATGTTTGTGGGTGAGCTGATAGTTGGATTAGATGTTGTTGTATTATTTATTTGAATATTTGGTTGTTTGCAATTAAATATTTATTTAATAATAATTCATTTTGCTTGGGAATATAGTACTCATTGAGATGCAACTAACACCATATATATATTTTTCTAGATAAGCTTCTTGCTGCGCAGAAGAACCATTTTTTATATCAGGGATCAGCTCGGATGACTATATAGAGACTTTAGTTATTTGATAAGTATTTTTTTTTGTATAGAATGTATTTGAATATGTTACGACCTGAAAGTTTTTTTTAGTTGGTTTAGTGATGTGCTTTCTTAGAATGTGTATGTGTGTGTGTGTGTGTGTGTGTGAGAGAGAGAGAGAGAGAGAAAGAGAGACCTTGTTGAATTTGTTATATATCTATGGAAATTTATGGGAAGCAAATTTTTATTTGAATAATTTATGTGATAAGGGATATCGAGGAAATTTAGGGAAAACTCTGCTAAAATTTCGGGTCGTGACACTACCCTGTAGTAGTAGGAGTAGTAGTAATAATAATAATAATAATAATAATAATAATACTATTTATATGTAAGTAGATACATATATATGTATATGTATAGATATATTTTCGATATTGCGTAAGCACCAATAACCAAGTGTTCTCACAATAACTAACATTATGTATATACATATTTTCATGTATTGTGATACAATGAACGCTATAATTAACCTTATATAACGCATTATATTTTATCATGAAAATATGTTTGTTACTATAAGTTTATCGTGACCAAACTCTATTTTGTCACGATATACTTAATATGATGAGCTTATTTTGACAAAACTAGTAAGAAGTTATCCGATATTTTCGTGGTATGAAATCTTATTTTAAGCGGATCAATTATTATTGAAACCATCGCCATGGCGCCGTTGTTGGCCCAACAAACGGCCCCTCGAAGCTTCTTCGAGAAGCTCCCCTCCACTACAGCTTCTCTTTATTTGGGTAGGAAAATGAATGAAGTTTATTCATTAACGATCAATACAAATTTAAGAAATATGTAATTCTCATGTATTTTATTGCAAGTCAATTTAAAAAATCAGAACTTTAGTATATATCCGTGACGAAGGAAAAGAAAAATTCTATGATTGGATATTAAATAGAATGAGACCCTCTGCCTTACCTCATTAGCGGCAAAAAGGTTTGCTTGTAGATCACTCAACTTCGACTCATACATGGCTACTTCCTTAGTGAGCTTCAAGTTTACCCTTCATTTTCCTTCTGCGAGAGACCCAACTTGGTGTTCACCTCTTTAAGGACACTCTCCAAATGCTTCAATTGGGAAAGCGTCTCCTTCAACTCCATCTTCTTCTTCAACGACCTCTGCTGTGCCAGACTCAAGTCCTTTTTCACAAGTTTGAGCTCAGCTGCGTTGCTTGAGAACTTCTTGGTCTTTGTTTCTGCTTCAGCACACCTCTTCTCCAGGGAACTAATATGTTCTTCAATCACAATGTTCTTCTGCTCTGCTGTTATGAGACGGGTTTCGAGCTGGAGCTCTCTTTTCATTTGTGATTTTTCTGCTTCCGTTGTTGGGCTAGTTGAAGTTTGGATTAAGCTATCAAGCTCAATAATTTCCTTTCAGGTGGTGTTTTGCAATTAAATTCGAAAGTGAAGTTTTGGAATGAGAATAAAAGTGATGAACTTACTGCTAATTCCTTTAGCTCGAACCTCAGTATTGTGTTTGCTTGTTATCTTAGCTTCTTTTGAGATTTTATATATGCTGATGAGGCAATGGATGCTCAGCTTCTTCGTGTTTTTTTGTCTCAGAAGGAAGGAATACACAGAGGCAAGTCAATATATATAAGGGAATGGGGAAGTTTAAATCGGCAAGGGCAGAGAGAGCTCAATATTTTGTTTTTATCTTAGAAGGAAGGAACACATAGAGGCATGTCAATATATATAAGAGAATGGGGAGGTTTGGATCGGCAAGAGTAGGGAGAGCTCAATATTTTGTTTTTGTCTCAGAAGGAAGGAGCAAGTCAATATATATATGAGAATGGGGAGGTTTGGATCGGCAAGGGTAGAGAGAGCTCAATATTTTGTTCTTTTGTCATGGCCCTTTGTTTTGTCCATAATGTTCTCTCCCCCTTGCTATCACTCACTTTTACGTGGCACTCATTCTTTGTTTTTGTTTTCTTTCTTATTTTTGGTGCTCCTCTTGGTCGCTAGAGTGAGTGAGGGGTTTGTTAATACAAAGAGAGAGAATTTGGTCGCATTTATATTGCAAATAAAATAAGATATATGTATGTCCGTAGCCAAAGAAAAGGAAGAAGGTCATCTTGTTTGACCCGACCTGACCCCACCTCTCATTATTATATAAAGTCTCCCAGCTTAGCTTTTCCTCATTTACATTTTCTCTCGCCACTTTATATATATGTTATATAATTAAATAAATAGCTCGCTCAGCTCATCAGGAAACTACTCCTAGAAATTAAGTTAACTATTGTTGATTATTACCAGAAATAAAAAATTAATTAAGCAAAGTAATTGTAAATGTTGTCCTCCATGGCTGTCGTGCATGATATGGGTTAATTACACTGATGGTCCAAAAAGTTTCATGAATGTTTCAGGTTGGTCCAAAATGTTTTTTTGGTAACTTGATAGTATATTAAGTTTCAAAACCGTTTCAATGTGGTACATTCCGTCATCCCAATGCTTACGTGGCGTATTACGTGTCAGTAATTATCTGACGTGACTCCAATTTTAAAATAAAATTTTCATTTTTAATTTAAATAAAAATTTCTCCTCTCTCCTCTCTCCCCTCTCTCTCTCTCCTCTCTCCTGTGCCTTGTCCAGAACCTTCGAACCTTCATGCCACCTCTCACGATTCAAAACACAAATCAAAATCAAAGGAGACAATCTAATTCAATCTTCCCACGATTCAAAACAGGAACAAAGACTCAGAGAAAATTTTTTATTGAACTAATTCCCATTTTTTTTTAATTAATATTTCAACTGAATCGGGGGTGAAGGGCCCCTCACTGAGAGGGGTATGGGCAGATGAGGTGAAGGGGAAGAAGGAAGGAGAAGGGGGAGACCTAAAAGAAGACTCCGACTCCTTTGCCTTCATCTTTATCACTTAGCACCTCCTTGAAGTATTAGGACAAAACCCGACAATTCTCATCAATTACCTCCTCGTAGTTCCCCTCCAGCTCCTTCAATTTTGCAGCTTGGTCCCCGCTCATGCTTAACAGGAGCTTTTCACTCGGGACAACTACTGAGAAGTCGCAAGAAAATTCGCCATTTGCATCATTGATGCTTGGTGATGGAATAGAGGAGGAGGAGAGAACTGGTCGAGCTTGTCGCGAGTAGAGAAGACGATGAGGGCAACCTCAGCATCACAGAGGATGGAGAGCTCATAAGCATTCTGGAGCAGGCCATTCTTTCTCTTTGCAAATGTCACCTGCCTGTTGATCTTGTTCTCTATCCTCTTCAGCTCTACTCTCCCTCTCCCCATCTCTCTGCCTTTGCGCCCTAAATATACCAATTAAACCAACACAAATTTTTTTTTTTTGGGTTTACAACTTCCCACGGAGGGGTTGGAGGTAGAGGCGGGGAAGGAGAAGGGGAGGCGAACCACCCGAGGCGTCTGAGTCAGAGTTGGAGGGGAGGCGCCTCTGCTTCCCTTCTCCTTCCTTCTACCCCTTCCTCCTCACACTCAATCTTAGGGTTTATTTTATTTATTTTTATCCTTTTTTCAGATTTGGGCAACCGAATTTTTTAGGTTTTTTAAAATTTTAAAAATAATTTTTGTTATTATTTTTCTATATTTTTACTATTTTTATGTATTTTATTTTATTTTTATTGGACTTTTTCAAATTTTATATTCTCTTAAATGATGTGGCGCACTATGATTAGTCCCTTGTAACAAAAGTGACACATAATATCTGCCATGTCAGTAGTAGCTGACGGCGTCAAGCGTGAGATGATGAAATATATCACATTGAAACGGTTTTGAAACTTAATGTACCATCAAGTTACCAAAAAAAAATTTTGGACCAACCTGAAACATTTATGAAATTTTTTGAACCACCGGTGTAATTGATCCTGGATGATAATGATGTACGCATACACTTGTGAAATTAGTATAGACAAATGTAAAATTCTTGTGAAATTCTCCTCTCGTCTTCTCTATGCTCTAAGGAGAAACCATCCTCTCTCCTCCTCTCCTAGGTGACCCACTGGCCATCAATCGCCACTCAGGCACAGACTCACTCTCTCTGTCGCTCGCCGGTCGGCTCTACCTCTCCATGGATCAGGCTCTACTTAGTCACTCGCTTTCTCTCAGTCTCTCTCTCTCTCTCTCTCTAAAGATGTCTCTCTTTGCAGATGTGGAATTTCGGGGGTCCCGTTTGGGAGATGAAAAGGATAAGAAAGAAGGTGGAAGAGTCTGGGGAAAACAACAGTATAGAGAAGAGGGAAAGGTGAACATCTATTAGCGCGGCAAAGGGAATTTATTAGGTGAACGTGTATCAATAGGAAAAGGGTTTTTTTTTAAAAAAAAATACAAAATATAGATGGCACAAGCTGAGGATTTTCGAGGTTTCAGCAGGAGCTTAGGACTACCGTATAGAACTCTATGGACTCCACTCTTCTACTTTAATATATTACATATTGATTTGTTCAGATTGTCTCATGCTATATTTGCCTCACGTTAATAACAATACAACTTCTGACAGAGCATCGTTACCGCCGAAGTAAGGTTTCTATCAGATGAAGCTTCCAAGAAAACGCAAAGATGAGCTTGAGGTTAAAATCTGCATCACAGTTCACTTCCTCACCACCACTGCATCTCTCAAATAGTTTTTGGCCGTCTAATTGACCCGCAGATAATTTTATCATATCTGACCTGCCCATGGCAAAATTATCCAAAGATATCTTCCCCGAGATCCTTATGAGACTGCCCATTAAACCGCTGGTCCAATTCAAGTGCGTCAGCAAGCAATGGCATTCGCTGATCTTGAACCCCCCATTCATCCGATCCCAGCTCCAGTGTGCGTTGTCGCGAAAACCACACTTGAGCACGAGAGTCCTCCTCGCTAACTGTCCACTTAAGTCTATAAGCATTGAATCGCTGAGTGATCCCAATGTCGAAGCTCCTCCTACAACAGTGCTAAAGCTTCCTGTCAAGATACCCCGGGAATGTGTGATTGATGTTGTCGGCTCTTGCAATGGTCTGGTTTGCTTGCATGTAAGTGGCAAGGGTTTGATCGTATTGAACCCAACCACAGGGGATTGCAGGGAGCTGCCTAACTCTAAGGTTGCTCCTTGGAATAATAAACTCTTTTATGGATTCGGTTACGATACTCATACTGACGACTACAAAGTAGTTTGGGGTTGTCCTGCGGATCTTGGAGGTGGAGCTAATTCTAATCAAACTAGTATCGTGATCTTTTCCCTGAGAACAAATTCCTGCAGGTGTCTATTAGAGGGCACTGAGCTTAGAAATTATAACAGAGGAGTTTATGCCAGTGGATGCCTGCACTGGCTAATGAGCGGTAGTGCATCAGAGCCGGTTAGCAGAATAATCTCATTCGACTTGTCAGCGGAGAAATTCCACGAGATTGTAACTGTACCCATGACTGCTACAGATGACCTTGAGAGTGTGCTTTTGGAAGGCTTAGTTGTTACCGGAGAGTGTCTCTTTGTATATAGACGCTTAACGACCCATTTCGAGGCATGGGTGATGAAGCTGGAAGGGAAAGAGACTTCTTGGACCAAGTGGTGTAGTTTTCCGATGGATGTGATGCCTGTGAATCGTTACTGTTGGTTCCATCCTATCGCCTTCACACAAGATGGAAATATCATCTCAGCTGAATTGGTACTGTACCTATACAATTTCAAGGAAAATGCAATAAGGAGGTTCGACTTTGATGAGGACGAGGAGGAGTCATATTTCGGATCTGCTACTTATATTGAGAGCCTCGTCTCACCCTACAGCGATACTCAAAGTGTCGAGGATGAAGAGGTTTAGAGAATATGTGGCAAGTCGTTTCACCCTATCTTATCTTATGTAAGTTTCTTTCTCGTTTGTTTCTATGTTGGTGTATTGGTACTTTCGACCATCAAGTATGATACAATATATTTATGTAATTTCATGTCCGTTAGTCACTACTAGACCAGTAATTTATGATTGCATTTAACATCAAATATGTGTTACGATAAATAAATATATGAAATAAATCCTTGTAATAAATGGTTGGTTTGGAGTATTGATGGAAAAGTACTGAAATAAAATTATGAAAAATAAGTGTTGATTTCAAAATAAATTAAAGTATTTTGAAAAAACTAATTTAAAATTGCTGAAAGTAATAAAGATAATTATTAATACTTGAAACAGAATGAGTAGAAGCATATTTCATAAGCATCTATTAACTTACTTGAGAAAATCACGTTTGCAACCGCAATTTCGGCTAAAACCGTGGTTTCAAAAACTCTCACCAAACACCAAATCTACTTAAAATTATAAGAAAATGTGATTTTAAAACATCCTACTGCACTCCCAAACAAATTATAAGAGGTAAAAAGCAACAGAGAGGATTTGATCTTCCGAAAGAGGTTCTTCTCTATTTTTACGTTAGCTAATTTATTAATGTTAAATGATGCTTTATTAAAGTTATATTGACAATATTTGGTTTAATACCCGTAATAAAATGTATTGTAATTTGTAATACCCAAAATTATATTCTGGGCACAAACGTATTCGAAGCAATTAACTGTATTTATTAGGAACTAGACAAAAGGCCAACACTTATGCTCGGGCTAAACATAATTTAAAATATTCTTAAATTGGTAATAAATTAGAAAAATAATATATAAAATATGAATTTACATATCAAATATATTTTTCTTTGAACTTTTGTATTGTCATAGTGCATAAGTCATGTCTTTCCAAAACAATCGAATCTTGTCTAAGTCCTGTTTGGCTTTAGAAATTTTTTTTAACTCAACTCAACTTAATTCCACTTATCTTCAATTTATCAGCACAATTATTACTTTTCTCTTTTTCTTCAATTTTTTTAAAGATTCAATTCAGTTTTTAATACTAAATTATTTTAACAATTCATTACTTTTTTCACAAGTCAATAATACAATCATTATTTAATAATTACTTTATCTCAACTATTTATTTATTTTTCACGCTTTTTCTCATAATTCAGCAAACAATTATTACAAATCAATTAAAATTAAAATTCAATTCAACTCTAATATCAATCACAACTAAGTTGTCCAAAATAATTCTAGGTCCTTAAGAGCATTTACCATAGTTGGGCCATCATTCTCATTTTTGGGGGACCCACCTTTGTTGCCACATAAGAAAGATCGGAGACCTAAAATAAATGAGGACCCACTGAGTCCTTATCCCCAATTTTCACGATTCCCTCATAAAAATAAATAAATAAATAAATAAAACTTTATATTAGGCGCTGGCAGTAGCAGGCCGGCTCTTTCCCCTTCCTTTAAAAGCAAAACTTGATGTAGGAGTGGAGGCAGGCAAAGCCTGCCACTCGGCAAGCTCCAATTAGAGCCTGCTGAGCCGGGCAATGACCATCCTGGCTCATTTTCCCTCTACAATGGGGGGAAAGAAATTGCAACGTCCCAACTGCTTATATGGAAGTAGCCAGGACGGTGCAAAGGCCCCTATTGTGGATGATGCTCTTACATACCCAGAGCAAATAATTTTTTTTCTTCATAACTTGATTATTTTTCCTTCTCTTTTTTTTTTCTGGTAATCTCTTTGCTTCTCTTAAGGTAGGTTTTTTTCTTTCATTTTTATTTTATTTTGCTATTGTTCTTGCAAAAATTTTGGAATTATTTACTGATACTAGTTCGTGTTTGAAAAGTTACTCTTTTAGTCACTATTTAAAGTCCGTTACATACAAATGTATATATGTGTATGTGTGTGAGAAAATTATAACCTTTCATTAGTTTAGGTCATTTTGACTTTTATAAGCAACGTTGCAGTATAACATTACCCCATTTTGCACATTTTTATTTGTGTGACTCGATTAGTCGCACAATTATACTCTCACTATTTCCTACGTGGCATATTCATATGCTTTGCTCCGACCTTTATAATTTTACATAGATTTTTCTTATTTAATTGAAAGTCCAACAAACTAGTTGTTTAATTGATTATAAGAAGTGTTTTTAAACCCGGCCCGGCTCAGCCGGTTGGATCGGTCAACCTGCGAATCACTGACTTGTCCAGGCTAGGTTTTACAAAATCTCGTTTATAGTTAAAACCCAGTCAAAATGGATAAATCCATTTAACCCGTCGACTCAAATGACCCATTTGTCATGGCTGAATCAATTTTTTCGAGAAAAATCTTTTTCTTTCCCCAAATTCGTCGGAGCCCTCTCTGCTCTTCTCCCTTTTCACTCCTCTTTATTATTTTTATTTTTATTTTTATTGGGTTATTTGGAGCGAATCGGGGTTGGGGGTATTGCCACTGGGGACACCACCGCCTGTTCGTCGGCAAGCTAGCCATGGTTTTTACTTAAATTGTCGGTAAAAGGTTCCGTGAATTTTCAGAATTGTACTCGAATTTTCAGTAAAATACTTGATCGCATTTCGTATTACACTATAAAATTCCATGACCAGAAGTGTTTTTACTAAATAATTATACAAAGACTTCATGAGAGAGTAAAGAATTCAACTCCACTCTCTCAATCTTCTTAAGCTTTAAAGCTTCATAAGTTTCTCTCTGAATGAGGCTATTTCTTGCGTAAGGGATTCCACTTAATAATGTTGCTACCATATGCTTGAGAAACATTGAACTGAGGATAATGGGAAGTTATACTCAACGGAGTGAAATGGACGGAGTATTATTACACGCTCGGGGAGGAGAGATCCTCAACCACATTGTTCTCCTGGCACTTCTTCAGAAGATAAAGCTGGCGGCGTAAATGCAAAACCTGCAATACATTACCAGTTTGATTATTAGTAAAAACATACTGATAAAAGGCAGAAGTCCGACTCCGGGCAAACTCATGCGCAATTTGATGGTGAGGAATGGAAACATGAATCATCACAAATTGACATAATTGCATACAATTATTCCATTTCTTCGCTATATAATGCTCAAAACTGAATGTGGCCATTACGTCTAACAAGAAGATTCAAGAAAGAAAAAAACAACTAGACGCAAAAGATGACGGTCACCTCTTCTTGAAGCAGAGGTGGAAGATTCTCTGTCGAAAAAATCCCGTACATCTCCTGCTGCAACTCTGGATTTTTAACCCGAGACCACGTCTCAGGAGGCAACGCTAGCAATAGCACAGTCAAAATATTGCTCCCTGCAGGCTGCAACTTAATGCATGCGTTGCCACCCAAGTCGTTCGAATCACGATGCTCCACTTTCACTTGAGAAAAAGGAATGAGCATTTCAACCTTCTCCTCGTTTTGGCCATACGCTACTGTTTCACGTAAAACTGTTGTGGCATTGTTATTGTTATCATCAGCGCTTATGCACTTCGTGCAATTTTCTGTCTCCCCACAATGTGAGCAGCCTGAGCAACCGATGTTCCCAGCCAGAATCTCTGCACATTTGCATCGGATGCTGGACACAAATTTCTGCAGGTTTTCTTCTTCGTTGAAAGATGAAGGCAGTCTAGTGCAACAACTTGATGATAATAAAAACTCGAGCACGTCTTGGTGGAGATCGGTCTCCTGAACTTGCTTCAGCACCTCATCCTGCAGAAACTTATATTCTGTAATCCGAAGTATAACAAATAAGCATTGATGTTGAGATTTTACTTATTTTCAAGTTCAACTATCAAATGCCATGTTCGTTGTGTAGGTGGGAAGTCAAGCCAAATAGATTTGTTATGCAAAACCAAGCCTTCCTTTTCCCTCCATTCTTTTATATAAATCAAGGATTAACTGGAGAGAAGAAAACAAGCATGTCCGGTGTTACCATAACATCGAGCCTTCCTTTTTCCTCCCTGCATTTATTGGTCCCAGCATCCTCTGCTCTCCGAACTTCGACAATCCAGTGTATATATTTTTCAAAATCAGGTGGAAGAGATTCGCATATGACACCGATAAGTCTTCTGATGTCCTTAACGTGTTCAGACTTCAAGAGACGGGGGATATCATCCATTAAGTACTTTGCAATACCAATCCAACTCTCGTTCTTGCAGCTCTGCAGAGATTTTTTTGCATTGGCGTACTTCGTTAACCATATTAACGACAGAACAGACAAGACAGGAACCAAAACGATTTGCATTGAGGTTGGCGAGTGAACAGTTCATGAAGAAGAAATGCCTACTCGTTACAGTGAATATAAGAAATTATAATCAAGTTTAGGCTCATGAAACAAGCAACGACAAACAGCAATTTCTAAGCACCAAAAGTATTCCAACTCATCAAGAACTGAATTTCTGAACATCCTGATTTAGAGAAGATGAGCACGCATGTGATCCCCATGGTGTTTAGGAAGAATACCAGGCTAGCAATAAAGATATTGAGTTCCAATATAACATATATCACAATTCATGGAAAGAGTTAAAACTTAACAATCGAAGTGTGTATTAGTAATTTCTGCCTGTCAAAATATATCATGTTGACATGGTAGCCTGATACATAATGATAGTTTCAATCACAATTTACCAGGTTATAAAGCAATCCCCGCTCCCTCCGAGGCCTCAATATCATCATGAACCTACAAAGCACAAGTGCGTATTACAGCAATATACTGTACTGCATTTCTGGTTTACCATTAGAAAGTAACTGAAAGATGACGATGAATGCAGGACCATTCAAATTAAAGCCCTGATGTCTATTTCCTATTAGGTAAAATAGCTAATCCTCACCTACCCTCTCTTTTGCCCTGTTTGCTTATCGGTGGTATCCATGGCTTCCCAAAGAATTGTAAGGGGAACCCAGTGAGGGGGATACTTGAATCATGCAACGTCCAATATCAGTACCATGTCACGTCCTGCATGATATCCACCGATGGGTGAAAAATGACCAGTTCCGGTCTTTTGCCATCATATAAACGAAAAGTAATAAGCTCATTAGTAGGTCAGGATTATTTTCATGGTGGACTTTAATGTTATTTCTTCACATGTATTCTGCATGAATTCACATGAATTCCTTACTATATCTACGAAATTACACTCTTCTATAGATGTGTTAGTGAAGTTGTATATAATTTCCTCTACCTGTTTGAGAGTGCCTCTGTGATACGAGGAAACGAGATGACAACCATCAGAAACAGAACAACTTTGAACATGCTGACGAAACCGATCCAGAGTTGTTTCGCTGGTGCGAAAAGCTTGGACTTCGGCTCCAGCACATTGCGCAAGACATGCAACCTTCCCGAGCGAGATGCCTTCGGCTTTTACTTTTTCTAAAGGCTCACAACAGTCTAGCATAGATTCATCGAACCATCTCCATGGACCTGAGAAAATTTAAAAGGAAAAGGACGTGATAAATTTGAACATGGGATTGCAATCAACAATGATTAATAAGATTGATAAAGCTTAAACAGGACATGTATGATCTGACATTATGTACTGAAACTCCATTTCCAACAGAAACTCATCAATAATCTGCAGAATGAATCCACAATGCCACGGATCACCTCACCAAACTTTTGACTTGGAAAAAACTTCGGTATATCTAAATTAAGCTTTTATTAGAACAGAACAAAGATATTAGGAAGCACCTCTCCATCTTATTTTGGGGTCAATGGAAAGGGCATTTAAGACCATGGAGAGAGTGGCTAAGCCACAATATGCTGGCTCCAACTGCGTCTGGAAGTTAGAGATTAACTTGTAGAACCCTTCCATGGTGCCGGCCTGAATGGCCTCAATGAACAGCTTCTGCAAAATGCTTGAAGAAACATTAATAATGAAATGTATAGTGTGCTTACCAAATATTGGACACAATGTTTGTACTAGCTTTGAATTTGATGGCCTTGTCTCAAAGTTCAGTCCCTTAATTCCAAAGCAGAACCGTCAGCTTAACTCAGGTAAGTGACTCTATTATGAATCACTGCTATTGGTAATCTACTGAAAGTGATGCAAGGCAGCAAATAACTACCTTTCCTTCATCTGAGGAGAAGTCGACGGCGGGAGGAGAAGGGAGGACTCGTCTATACAAACCTGCCATCGCCATTTTCAGAGTCAACGTCGTTACACTTTCAGTTCTGGTAGCTTCTCTGACAATAATTTTGAACTTCAATGGGCACCAAAGTTCCAAAGAAATTAGAATCTCCAGCGGGAAAAGATAAACTTGAGATTCAATAAGCCGAATAAGACGCCACTTGGGTAGTGCGGCTGGAATTAGAAGATTCGGCTCTCAGCTTACCAGCCCCAGACTCTCCTTTCGTTTTGCTACCTAATTCTGTTTTTTTTATCTTAATTTACCAATTGAGTTTGGTCTTGCCCACTTCAAAAACCGAAATGGTCAAAAACATTGTCCCATGGCCCATGGGGAAGACAAATATTACTTTCTTGAACCAAATATCGAAATTCCTTCGGCCTTTTCAAGGAATCATCTCTTCCATATGATCAATTTTCTATGGTGTGAAACTCAGGATGAAAATTAGATCGAACAACTTATAGAGAGAAAGGATAGCCGTCCTTTAGAGGGGACCGAAGACGCCCATGGAAAAAATGGCATCTTTTCGGATATAAGAAATGTTCAATGGACGCATGGGTGTAAGTGCGGATAAAGCAAAAGGGTTTCAGAATCCTTATCAGCTCGAGGCAAAAGCCAAGCCTCATTGTACTGAGATTTCATTCTGACCAAAATGAAATTAAAGCGAGATCCGCAATAAGTGGATGACTTTTACGCTACATTCAGGAAAGAACATTTCGTTCCATGGGACAAATTCTCGTAGTGGTGGCAGGACCAATCTTTTGGTTTTGTTAGTTATTCTTCTAGCTTTGTTGCCGATAGACTATCCATGAAAGATCCCCATGGAAGCACTGGCATTACGTGGAAAAAAATAACTTATTTATATTATTTGAAAGAATTTTTGAGAGTTGCTTGCACATATTCTCCACGAACTCACCATCTCCACAGCGTACATGCACGAAAACGATTGTTCATACAGCTAAGATATATTATCGGTTACAGGCAGTATCCCTAATACAGGTCTTAATTCCGGAGGTCGGATTGACATGTGCATTTAAGCGTGGACAATTGCACTTAACTTCCATTGGAGAAACATCAAAAGTTACAGATTAGCCAATTACATGTGCTATCTGGTGCTGCGTAATCAACTCAACAATCGTTTTGAATTTGTTGACTATTTGAGTTTTCATAGAAAAAAAGCACATCAAAATAAAATTCTAAAAAATTATGTGAAATAGGGTTAATTTAATACGCACTCTATAGTTTGAGGGTGATCTCAAATTGCACGCTATGGTTTAATTTATCTTAAAGTACTCTCTGAAAACAGTCAAACTATACCGACACGCTCCAAACCACTAACACCGTTAATGTTTGAATGGAAACCGGTTCTTGTGTGATTCACATTACTCTTAGTTAAAGGCACAATTAAAATTTAACATTTACGGTCCACGGGTTTTATTTGCTTTCACGTCGAATTTTTTTTCCTCTTCTGTTCTTCTTTATTGGACGAGAGAGCAACGGTAAAAAAGAAAAGATCAGAATCCTACTGATAGTTTTGCCTAGGGAAAAATTGGAGGACCTATCCCAAGATGATGAAAGGATCATACCAATGTATATTTCAATTTTTTTTTCTTTTTACCCTTTTGTTAGATAAGTTCTTTCGTCCTTGATCCATATTCCCTTTCTAGCGAGAGTTTATTGATACTGAGAGTTTATTAATACTCAAAAGTATGCGTTGATGTTCCTATGAGATCACAAGGCTAAATGATCAACGGGTATCTGCTGATGAGTTTCCTTGGCCTTGCTCGGAAGCGGATGCCAAGAGAATTTGACAAGAACGGCAATGGATAGATGGCTCTATTGCTAACAATGTGAATGGTGCTCAGCAGCATGGAAGAGATATTGAAGAGATTGAAACTTTACCGCTAATAATGTCTTTCAATCTTTCTTAAAGCAACAGGATTGAGATGTGAGGGAGAGATGAATTAATAAAAAAAATACTAAGATAGATCCATTCCCTTATCAAAATCTCTTTCAGATCTTTGGTTCAATATTTCCCCTTATTATAAGTCATTTAAAGCGACCAACGTCGCTTGATTTATATGGTTTGGTACTTATTTCTCTTAAATAAGTCTTGAGTACGAGTCTTGTAGATGAAGAAAATTTACGATAGAAGAAGTTTATCATTTAGTGAACTTTTCGAACTTGACTGAATTAGTCTGGACCCATTTAACTTTAGGATACTATGATGCACACCAAAAAGAAGTCATATGAATCGCATATGAACCTCTTCTCATACAAAAATTAATGGTGTTAATGTTTGGAGTGCATTGATATGGTTCAACTATTTATAGGGAGCACTTTGACACAAATTAAATTATAGCGTGCATTTTGAGACTACTAAAGAAGTAATATTATTTATTTTATTTTTGGCTACAATAGAGCTCATAGACCTATTACATAAAATAAAAATTCAAACATCCAATAAAGGGGTACGGATAGTCTCATATGAGTATCGAATCTAAAACCTATTAGTTACAAAGCGAGTGCGTATGCTACTGCAGTACAAAAGAGCTTAGTGCCAAGGTTTTGGATTAATCAAACTATGGCAAACGCCCTTAACTGTAACCGGGGACAGATTTAAGGGGGTGCAGAGGGTGCAAATTAAATCCCTTGGCTTCCAAAAGAAGTGCAAAATCTCTAATATATTTTGTGGCGTTTATGATTTTTTTTTATGAAATTATCCTCATTCGTTTTATAATTTTACAACTCCTTTTTTTCACCTTTTTTCTGTCCCCCGACTTAATATGTCCCTGTTTGAATTAAAGAATAGATTGGATTATCACTAGTAAGAGATTTTGTTTGCCTCTTTATTTCATACCATTGTTCCTTCACTAGACCCATGACCAGCCTCACACTTATGAACCAAAAATTTGTGATCCCATTGTGGAAAAACAAATAGGTGACTGAAGGAAAACTACACCATTAGTACAAAACCTTTTTCATAAGCAATAATTTGATACAAAATCTTTTTCCGTAACAATTTAATGCAAAATATTTCAATTCATTGCAATGAATTACATTCCATGAACTGTTCACCAACGCTTTAGCGTTTGCTGACGTAGTAGATCGCGAATACAATGTGCATCTAACGTGGCGCAAACATTACATCAAAATTTCTTTTTTAAAATAAAATAAAATAAAATAAAATGAAATTTAAAAAGAAAACCTGTCCCCCTCTCTCTCCTTTGCCTCTCCTCAGCCCCCGCACTCTGTCTCTCTCCTCATCGCAATCCCCGGCCGCCGAAGCCGAGAAAAGGGGTTTCACTTCCCGTGTTAGGTCAACATATGTGAAGCAATATATCGTCACCTAATGTACCCCGAACGAATCGACAGTTGCCACTAACTTCGACAGCTAATTTGAAGGCAAAATTGAAAACCTAAACAAGAAGTTGACGAAAAACCTAAAAATAAATTGAAGAATTACATCTATAGATACGTCAATATACCCCTTTCATGGCGAAACTACACCAGCCATCCAGAGCGAAGAAGAGATCTGTCCAGAGTCTCCGAAAATTCACTTTTTTTTTCCTCTTAAATTTTAATTGGATCAGGAGTGGGGTGTCCCCGTTGACGAGCCTACCCCCAACCGAGCTCGACAATGGGGTGGTAGTCGCCGGCAGGGGCGCCCCTAAACCGAAACTAGATCGCTCTGAGCGATCTGTGTTCGGGGTGGGGCAGCCTCCACCCCAACTCGGTAGATTCAGGTTCTCCCAGATCTCTCAAATGATGATGACTCGAGAAATTTGGGTGTCTCTCGGATCGACCAAACTTACTGATGGACTTGGACTCCGCCCAGAAAATAAGTAACGATCATATATATCATGGTTGTTAGAATCGTAATTTGAGTCGTAGAATCGCACGGTTGTATGACCCAAGGGGCGAGAAGTGATTCCAATTTTACCTGGCGGATCGAAGTAGTAGGATCGAGCTTGGATCGGGAGTTGAATCGCATAATCGTGGGATTTGTGCGAGTCAACAGATCATACTACCCGCTGCATTGCCAGCCTAACTTGGCCCAAGCCCAGCCCATTTGTTTGGTCGATCCATGAAGCAACCCCCGACCCGACTATTTTTTTTTTTTAATTCTCTTCTTGTCGACTTTCAATCAAAGGTCGGAGTTGAGAGTATCGAAGAACTGAGCAGCCCCAGCTTTGCTTTACCCTTCTTCTCCGATTGAATGTTATGATTCCTACCTTCCTGGAAATGTCGTACTCTAATTTCGAGTCTTTGGAGTTGTTGCAGCGCCTGATTTTGAGTCTGCTATATTCGGAGTCGGAGCTTGGATCTCTCTCGATCTCTTTTTCAACTGTTCTCGCTGTGCTTCTTCTTCTTCTTCTTCTTCTTCTTCTTCTCCTTACCGTGTGTTGTGCGCTATTGTGCTGTGCTGCAGTGCTGAGGAATTCCACTTTGCTTCTTCTTCTGCAGTGCTGCTGCCGCTTCTTCTTCTCTCGGTCTCTCATTCTGCTGTTGTACTGATGCTGCAGTTGGGGTTTCAATTCAAGGTGAGGCTTTGAACTCTCTAGCCTGAGTGTTGTCTTGTCTAGTTTTGCTGCTGATTGTTGGCTCTGAGTGCTGCTGATTTGAGTTTAAGCTTGTGTTCACTTCACTGTTGAGTTGAGTTCGGGTTTGAGTGTTGCTTTTATGACTTATAGTAGGTTTGTTGGTTATCGATCTTTATTTTTGGTGCTTAGGAAAGTAGGAAAGTATGATACATGCATTCATATGTTGTTTTTTTAATTATAGATAAAATGTTACGATTTACGATTCGATTCTATGATTCACAATCCACGACTCCCGACCGATTCTACATAGAATCGCGATTTTGTCAATCTTTATATAGATCACCCATTCACGCATGCAATTGGTGTTTGAATTATATCATGTCAGAAGATTTCATGGATACACAGGCCATCCCGCTCGGCGCAACAAGTTTGAACAGATAAATACCTGTGACCTGGCTTGAAAGATTTTATTTATTTATTTGAGTGAATGGCCTAAAAAGAACTTCAAAGAATCCCGCGAACAATTGCTCGCCTAATCACGCGGCTAAAATGCGCTACACTTTTTTTTTTTCTTTTTTCCTACGATTGGCTTGGACAGCTAAGAACATTTCGTAAGGATATACGTCACCCTTAAGTCTTTGACATGGACAGAATCTTAGGTAGAGACCAAAAAATTCCCCATCTCCTATTACAGAGGCCTGCTCTGCTCTGCCCTCCCCTCACAGAGGAGAGGACGATGGCCCCCCGCCAAGACGATATCACTGCTCCTCTCAGTTAATTTCAATTCAATTTCCTGTTTCCGATTGCCAACGAGGCCGGTGAGCTTCAATTCAACTTCGATTGCTTAGTAACAGTTTTTTTCATTTCCAGTCGGAAAGCCTGTCGAGCCCCAGTCCATCCACCCTGGCCCCTCCTCGCCATCGTGCGGCGGAGGAGGGGAAGATACAGAGAACTCCCCGGTCGAGCAGGTGGCGCTCACCGTCCCGGTCACAGACGACACCTCCCTCCCCGCCGTCACCTTCCGCACGGTCGTCCTCGGGGCACTGTCTTGCGCTCTCCTGTCCTTCCTCAACCAGTTCTTCTGGTACCGGCGGGAGCCCCTCTCCCTCACCTCCATCTCCGCCCAGATCGCAGTCGTCCCCCTCGGCCATCTCCTGGCCTCCGCCCTCCCCAGGAGGGCCTTCTTCCCGGGGAAGAGATGGGAGTTCACCCTCAACCCGGGCCCCTTCAACGTGAAGGAGCACGTGCTCGTCACGATCTTCGCCAACGCCGGCGCCGGGAATGTGTACTCGATCCACATAGTGAGCGCGGTGAAGATCTTCTATCAAAGGGAGATGTCGTTCGCGGTGGCGCTGATCATCGTGTTGACCACGCAGGTGATGGGGTTCGGGTGGGCGGGGGTGTTCCGGCGGTACCTGGTGGAGCCCGCCGCCATGTGGTGGCCCCAGAATCTCGTCCAAGTTTCCCTCTTCAGGTTCGATCTCGCCCGTTAAAGTCCCTGCCCCCACTACTTTTAATAAGCAACGATGATGATTGATGATGAATCGGATTCCTAATCTGTAGCGCGCGCATGAGACGATAATTTGTTGCTTCGGATTTAATATGTTATGCGTTCTGTCGCTTTGGCCACAAATGAGTAGAATAGACAAAAAAAAAATAATAATAATAATAAAGAAAAGATTTTTAATTCATTGGCTGTACAGAAATAGACAAAGGGGGTAGATATATTTAAGTCATCTTGGCCCCACATGTCATGCTGTACGTGGCAATGTACCTGGTCGTTATATATCGATCGGTGCATCATGCATTCTACACATTTAATTATCGTATCCGCTCGGGTCTAATTTTAGTTCTGTAAATCTCATATATAGCATGCCATTTTGGATCAAATTGGAGTATTATACTCTGATGTCGCTCCAGCCCTCTATATCTTTATTATGTGAATTATGTTATATAACGTTAAATATATGAAGATGCATTTGAAATTTTTGTTAGCGGTCTACCTAATTCGACGTGTATTTAGTGCTTGTGTTGTTTGGATAAAATTAACTTTAAAAGGAGGGAGTACAATGTACGAGAAAATGTGAAGGCAAAAACCTGAAGGTTGATAAAGACATGTCAAAAATGATCTAAGTCGAAACGAGGATCATTAATTTGTTAAAATAAAAGAGGCAAAGTTTTGTAATTAGAAAATTACTTTGGCAATAAGACTCTTTGAGTTTTTTTTCAGTAGCTGAATCATCCTATGAGTATGTTATTAGATTGAATTTACACTGACGAAATATCGGAATTTAAGCTCAAACTGATTCGTGGCCCTTGGTTCAACTACCTGCGTTTCGTATCGTTACTATCGTAACAACTCTATCCTATTGAAGGGCATTGCACGAGAAGGAGGAGAGGCCTAAGGGCGGAGGATTGACACGAAACCATTTCTTCCTCATTGCATTCCTCTGCAGCTTCGCTTACTACGTCTTTCCCGGCTACCTCTTCCCGATGTTAACTTCCCTCTCCTGGATCTGCTGGGTATTTCCCGATTCTGTCATTGCGCAACAGCTCGGTTCTGGGCTCCATGGGCTAGGTATCGGAGCCATTGGGCTCGATTGGGCCAGCATATCCTCTTATCTCGGTAGCCCGCTAGCTAGCCCATGGTTTGCCACAGCAAACATTGCCATCGGGTTCGCCCTTGTCACTTATGTGATCACCCCAATCGCATACTGGCTCAATATCTATGGGGCAAGGACGTTCCCAATTTTCTCAGACGACCTTTTCACATCTGATGGACAGAACTACAATATCTCAGCTATCATAGACCAAAACTTCCATCTGGATGTTAAGGCGTACGAACGGGAGGGCCCTCTTCACCTGAGCATTTTCTTCGCTTTGTACTATGGAATCGGCTTTGCCTGCCTCACTGCCACGGTGGTCCATGTGGTTCTGTTCCATGGAAGGTTCGGTAGCTCATTCATTTTATCTTGAACTTTTTGTTCTCGCTTCATTAACTCTTAAAAATGCAAATATATTTTCATACCTTCTTAGGGAAATATGGCAGTTGAGTAGGTCCGCCTTCAATGAGAAGAAGATGGATGTGCACACAAAGCTAATGAGGAAGTACAGGCAAGTCCCGGAATGGTGGTTCACTTGCATCCTTTTTTTAAGTATTGCGGTGACCGTATTTGCTTGTGAGTATTTCAATGATCAGCTTCAGCTCCCATGGTGGGGAATATTGCTAGCTTGTGCTCTCGCCATATTCTTCACCCTACCTGTCGGCGTCATCACTGCCACGACAAATCAGGTATTGATCTATTGTTCTTAATATTTCTTTGATTTCCTGTGATTTTTATGAAACTTTCAGTTTCACGGAGTCTAATTCGATCGATGCTTTGTCTTGGAAAAACAGACACCAGCATTGAATGTGATAACTGAATATATCATCGGGTACTTGTACCCCGAATATCCCGTTGCCAACATTCTTTTCAAAGTTTACGGGTACATCAGCATGAAGCAGGGGATCACGTTCTTGCAGGACTTCAAGCTCGGACACTACATGAAAATTCCCCCAAGATCCATGTTCATGGCACAGGTCGGCTTCTTCTTCGGGCTCTGAGAAGTCTTAATAATTAATGAGGTGTTCAATCCTTTGCCTGACCAACGACATTCTGACAGGTAGCAGGCACTGTGATTTCAGCAGTGGTGCATCTGTCGACATCATGGTGGCTGATGAGTACGATCCCGAACATTTGTGACAGGGCTCAGCTCCCTGCAGGCAGCCCTTGGACCTGTCCTGGGGACCATGTTTTCTATGACGCGTCAATAATCTGGGGCCTCATTGGGCCTCGCAGAATATTCGGTGAGCTGGGGCAATACTCCGCCATCAACTGGTTCTTCCTCCTTGGGGCCCTTGCACCCTTCGCTGTGTGGCTTGCCCACAAGGCATTCCCTGGAAAGGATTGGATCAAACTCATCACGATGCCTGTTCTCTTAGGGGCTACCGTGAATATGCCCCCAGCTACAGCTGTGAACTTCACGAGTTGGGTGACAATTGGGTTTTTATCAGGTTTCGTCGCTTATAGGTATTACCGGGCTTGGTGGAGCCGTCACAACTACGTTCTGTCCGGGGCCCTTGATGCAGGATTGGCCTTCATGGGCGTGTTGCTGTACTTGTGTCTGGGGATGGAGCATATTAACCTTAAGTGGTGGGGCGACAGGCCGGATGGGTGCCCCTTGGCCTCTTGCCCGACTGCCCAAGGAATAATTGTTGAAGGGTGTCCGGTTTTCTAATCTTTGTATAGCTTTTTTTATATTTTTATACTGAGGAAATTCTTTTATAAATCTTTTAAGTCCAAAAATAGGGAAAGAGATGGACAGATAATTGAATGTAGAAAAGTTATTATTATTCTTCCTTACTCTACTGATACATCCTGATCATACATATATACATCTCATGGTGTACAAAGGAAAGGTTGTACAAGAGGAAAGAGGAAGAGAAAATCATGGTACAAGATAATAGTAGAAGGAAAACATATCAGGAAAATGAGATCTTCCCTAATTCGCCAAGAACTTCCCCAAAGTATCGACATCTCCAATACTCCCCTCAAGTTGGAGTATGGATGTCAATAATACCCAACTTGCCTCGTAAAAGGTGAAAGTGATCTCGGCCAAGTGCTTTTGTGAAAATATTGGCAGGTTGCAAATTGGTTGGAATGTGACATGTAACAATTGACCCTGCTTGAATATGCCCTCGGATGAAGGAGTAATCAATTTCGATGTGTTTTGTCCGTTCATGGAAGACAAGGTTGGCAACAATGTGCAAGGCAACCATATTGTCACAGTAGAGTGTCATGGCTGAGGAGATAGATACACCAAGAGAAGATAATAGACTCTGCAACCACAATAATTCAGTTTTAGTGGAGGCCATTGATCAGTATTCGACCTCTGCAGAAGATCCGGCCATGGTGCTTTGCTTTTTGGTCTTCCACGAGATGGGACAACCGCCGAGTAAGATAAAGTATCTCGTAAGAGACTGGTGCATCATAGGGCAGGCAATCCAATCGAAGTCACTATAAGTAGTGATGAATACAGAAGAAGGCCGACATAACAATAGGTCACTTCCCAGACTTTGCTTAAGACACTGAAGGACACGAAGTGTTGTGTCCGATGGCGTTGCTTAGGCCTATCCATAAACTGTAATAAAATGTGGATAGAAGATCAAGAAGATCATCACCCGTATCAGAGCTAAGTCGGAGGTGCTGCTCCATCGAAAAAGTTGCTAGCCCTGAACCTAACATTCCACATTCCTCCAAGATATCAAGTGTATATTTCCTTTGGCAAAGGAAGAGGCTGTCAGATTGACAAGCGACCTCGATACCTAGAAAGTACAGCAATTTTCCTGAGTCCTTCATGCTGAAACAATCATCCAAATATCGCTTGAATTTGTCACAGTGAGCAACATTGTTGCCAGTCAATATCAAATCATTGACATACGCAAGTACAACTAGCATAATACCATTCTTGTTGTAAGTGAACATAGAGTAATTAGCTGAAGATTGAAGAAATCCATAGGCCGTGAGGGCAACAGAGAACTTAGCAAACCAATTACGAAATGCTTGTCTAAGTTCGTAGATAGACTTTTGAAGTCTGTAGATTTTGTTCGAACCTGTAGATGAAAAACCGAGTGGCAATTTCATATAAACCTCCTCCTCGAGGTCCCCGTGCAGGAATGCGTTATTAACATTAAGCTGATAGAACTCCCAATTTCGTTAAAGAGCCATGGAAAGAAGGACCCGAACACTTACTAACTTCGCAACTGGTGCAAAGGTTTCGTCAAAGTCTAGGCCTTCAATTTGCGTTTAGCCCTTGGCAACAAATCGAGCTTTATATTGTTCAATCTATTCGTCAGCTTGACGTTTCACTTTATATATCCAGTTGCATCCAATTGCCTGTTTCCCAGCATATAAGTTTGTAATCGTCCATGCCCCATATGTTCAAGGGCCAGTGTCGATGTTTCGCGGCTTCCGTGTATGTCCTGGGCTCAAAGTCTTGACCAAATGCAGTAAGAAAGCAATGATAGTTACCAATAAACGAGAATCATCAATATAACGCTCTATGGCATGGAACGAACCTAAGGAGAGGGTGGATTCGGGTGAAGATTGTATTGAATAGGGTGTGGCTTTGATGAGTTGACACTCATAATCCGCCGTGCTAAAATGGTGGTCTGCTATTCCTCTTCACCTTAGGGGAAGAAACTACAGCTTCCTCTATTTCAGGGTTATTGTCTTCAGAAGATGATTGATTTAATTCTCTCCCTGGGGCCAAATTTGCTACTGGAGGCTGTTCCATAGTTGCCTCTTGATGGGCCGAGAACTCCATGCCATGTGACCAACAGGATAGAGAACTAGATGTGCCTGATTCATCAGAAATGGTCCGCTTAGATGTACTAAGTCCACCCAACGGATCGCCCCAGCTTATCGAAACTCTTGGTGTCGGATCACTAGCATTTGTACGCAACTGATTCACTCGAAACAAAAACACTTCTTCATGAAACACAACATCTCGTGATACAATTATTTCTCCCAACTCAAGATCATAAAGTTTCCAGCCTTTCTTTCCATACGGATAACCCACGAAGACACATTGTCATGCTCGTCTTTCAAATTTATCCTTTGGTTTAGGCTTTTTGGATGCATAACATAAACAACCAAAAACACGAAGATGATCAAGTTGTAGTGGCTTTTGAAATATAATTTCTATTGTTGCCTTACCCGACAACACCGGTGAGGGAGTGTAAATAATTAGTTATGCAGCAACAATGACACATTCTCCCCATAAACTAATCGGCAGGTTCGCATAAAATTGCAAAGATCGTGCCATCTCCAATATATGTCTATGCTTTCTCTCAACACGACCATTTTGTTGTGGAGTGTCAATGCAGGAAGTTTGATGAATTATCCAGTTAGCACAGTAAAAGCCACACATGACCTTTGAAGTAAACTCCTTGCCATTATTTGATCGAAAAATCTTGAGAGGTTTGCCAAATTGAGTCTTAATCATGTTATAGAAGCCAACTACAAACTTGTGGGTTTCTAATCTATCATTCGCAAATAAACCCATACGCAATGACTATGATCATCCACCAAAGTAAGAAAATACTGTGCACCATCTAAAGAGGCTACACGATATGGTCCCCAAAACATCTCCATGTATTAAATCGAAACAGGCTTCAGCTTTATCGGAACTTATAGGAAAAGTGCTTCGTGAATGTTTAGCACGAGCACATGTATCACACATAATCTTATTATTCGATTTCACTAGAACACCAGGAATATAATGCATAACTTTACTAAATGGATGACCCAAACATTTATTTCATAGGACAACGATGCTCTTGCTACTGATCACATGAGCAGTCGATGCCGATTGTCGCTTAAGCCAATACACCCCCTTCCATAGCTCACCGATCCAATCATTATCCCCGTTGCCCAGTCCTGCAAGTCACAAGAGCGAGAATTGAATGTCAACCTACAATCTTGATCGGATGATAATTTGCTTACCGAAATGAGATTGCAATTAAACCCATGTACATATAACACGTTCTTCAAAATAAAATCGGGACTTATACGAATGATGCCACTTTTTTGTGGCAAAAACAGATTTCCCGTCCATAATACCGTCGAGACAGCACAAGATAACTCTCCGATTTCTAAGAAAAACCCGATGTTTCCTGTCATGTGCATAGAGGCACCAGTATCCAACACCCATTCCGTAAGATGATCAGGCAAAAAAGCATTACTAGCACGTTATTGCTCACTAGTTATAACCCGGTCACCAAACATTACAACTAGTTAACTTAGTTGATCTTCTAAAATGCCCAACACACGGGCTGTGATATTTCCTCCATGGACCGTGTGTAGAGCTGCCTCTGTGGAAGCAGGAATGGTTGTTTACCTTGACATTTGTTCCGACTTTACTTGCACATGCAGAGCCTTTTGATTTTGGTGACCATACAAATCCTTCGATGAACTACCTTGAGCTGCCCAGCCTCCTCTTGCGCCTTTACTGCCGCCTTATGATTATTCCAGTCACCAAAAGAGTTTGAGCCTTTTCCTTGTGTGCCACCCTTTAGGGGAATAATACACTCCCGCTCCTGCACCTAAACACCTGCCCACTCGAAAGAAGAGTTAAAAAAAAAGGAAAAAAAAACAAATACATCATGATGATCATAACCGATCGTAAGGGCAACGCCTTAGCCCATAAAAGGCAAAAATTAAGAGATACTATATTAGCTAGTATTAGGTTATTGAATCGTGCGTCTGGTATGATGTTGTATGAAAGGGTCTATGCTACTCAGAGGTTTTATTCATCTTTTACCTATTCTTCTTTATATGGTTATTGGCAACGTTTAAAAGTCATATTGATTGTGCGAGAGCGGGACTGTATTATTCCCCTAAAAAGTGGCACACATGTTAGGTGCATTTTTAAGGCTTTCATAAAAATTCTCGTAGAATTGAGAATGAGGTTTTCATTCTGTACATGCCAGATCATGAATTAGTAACCGCATCCAATCTCCAAAAAAATTCTAATTGTTTCGAACTTTCTATTTTTGGAATGGAATATTTACGGAATCCCCATGAAAGCTTCCACCATTCTAATTTGAGGTGGCCTCGCTTCCTACAATAATCACACTGGCCTTGACCTCCCTTGCCTAAAGCCCTTGCTTCTACAAAGTAAGAAGAGATCTCCAAATGTTCATCTCGTCCTCCTCAAGTCATTGAATAACAAATCTCTTCATCTACAACTTGCGAGAAAGCTCGGTTTAACAAGGGCAAGGGGTCCATATTTAGAATATGGAACCGTACCGTCGTATAATCCAAGTCGAGCCCCATCAAGAATTGGTGGAGTTTCTTGACTTCTTTGTTTCGTATGTACAGCCACCGCATTTGCATTCGGCGGTTTCAAGGTAGCCTTCCAACTCGTCCCAAAATGACTTGAGCTTCGAATAGTAATCCATCACGGAGCGGCATGCTTACTTGAAATTACAAATATTAGTTCTGATTTGTTGGACTCTAGGAGTGTTACCTCGTGCAAATTGCTACTTCAGCTCGTCCCACATGGTCTTGGCGTCATTGGCATAGACAACCACTCCTTGAAGACTCCTGTCAAGTGAATTGATGATCCACGATGTAATCATGGAATTATTGATCCTCCACATCGAATAGTCGGGGCTTGACTGATCCGGTTGTTTGAGCATCCCGTCTATAAAGCCAATATTGTTCCTTGCTTCAAGCGCCCTAAGCATTGCCTTCGACCACATCTAGCAGTTTTCACCATTGAGCACAATAGTGACAAGGGCCATCCCCGGATTATCCGAGATGCTGAGGAAGTAGGGCAATGTCACATCAATTGATTTGGAGGTACTCATGATCTCTATTCCTTTATGAATCTTATGGCTTTGATACCATCTTAAGTCCGAAAATAGGGAAGGAGATGAACAGATAATTGAATGGAGAAAAGTTATTATTATTCTTCCTTACTCTACTGATACATCTTGATCATACATATATACATCTCATGGTGTACAAAGGGAAGGTTGTACAAGAGGAAAGAAGAAGAGAAAATCATGGCACTAGATAATAATAAAATGAAAACATATCAAGAAAATGAGACCTTTCCTAATCCGCCAAGGACTCCCCTAAAGTATTGACATCTCCAATAAATCTATCAAGGACTTCCCTAAAGTATCGAAATCTCCAATAATAAACAATAGGTACTCAAAGATAGAGTGTCATAATATTATACTAATTATATTTTGTCCATATATATTTATATATGTATATATAATATATTATTTTTTTCGATATGAACCCTGGTATCAAGAAACTCAACAGGTTTCAACTAATTCAATTTGCGCCTGATTGACCCATTAAGGGGTCAAATTCTACCAACGTGAATTTTTTTCAAAACTCGAATTTGAAATCTTATTTAAGGAAAATCAGTATCAAATTACTTGAACCAACCTGCGTCGGTATAATATACTAAATTTAATTGCCTAATGGTACGATAATATTTTTTTATGAATGTTATTGTCCCAGAATTTTTCAATAAAAATAAAAGTAAACAAAACAATATATATATATATATATATATATATATATATGAATAATCTTGTATCTATAATCTGTATTTATATGTTCAGATTACTTGGAGTAGTCTTAGAAACTGATGGGCCCCCAACTTTGAACTGCTTGGGAGGGTTGGGCGATTTTTGTTTAAATCGAATTTTAAGCACTGAAATTTAAGTACTGAAATTTAAGAGTTTAATGAGTTAAATTCTAGATCAAAGAAAAAAAGAGGGAAGTTGGAAGAGGATTCCTACTCCCTTGTTTTGCATTTTAAAGTTTAAAGAGAGAGAGAAGTGGATTGATTCATTTTCCTTTCTTTTCGTTTGGGCTCTTCAACTTTCAATTCCCTCAAATTGGGGGATTTGGACGGAAAGGTAATACATAAATATTTTTTTCGATGAACAAGACCGTGCAAGAGCTAAAAAGAGCAAACAACCAACAATAAAAGATTACAGCAAGCAAAAATGGGGTAAACAAGCCCAACTATGTCATTGAAGAATACTTTAAAATGCTTGTTTGGTTAGGATAAGTTTCTTCACCTATTTTTGTTTTCAATAATTAGTAAGCCTTTGCATTTTGTGTCATTCTCGTATGGTTTTTAGGAGCTGATTAATCCAATGCTATTTTAGATTAAGTATATTTTATGACCAAACTCTTTTTAACTTAATTTCGAGCGAGTGAAACCCTTTTTTTTTTTTGGATAAGTGGTAACAAGTAAAACTGTTCAATAATTATCTAATAACGAAATTTCCCAAGTAAATTTGTATTATTTAACTTTGAAATCTCCGTAGGTTGAATATTTTAAATTATTTTACCAACGTGGATTAGTTCAAGTATTTCAATACTTATTCCTTTAAGTAAGGTCTTGGATTCCAGTCATGCGAATAGAGAAAATTCACGTTGGGAGAATTTTATCTTTTAATAGGCTGACCATCTCGAGCTGAATTAGTTGGAGCCCATTGAGTTTCCGGATATTATGGCACACACCGGAAAAAAATATAAATGGTTTAGGTCCATTGGCATATGAAAACTTAAAGAACATATTTAGGGCGGAAACGAAACAAAGTAGGGGATGCAATGTTCGTTTGTATAATTTGTTCTCCTTTGCGAGCTGTTCTTACTTTCTCGGTGGTGCAAATGGATACTAGAAGGAACTCAAACAAAACTCGCAAAACCAAATTTAGTCACCGGTATATCAAAAGTCACTTAGAATTAAATTAAAAATTTGAGAGAAAGATATAATTTGTTGGAATATAGACATGATTGACAAGTTTAGTTAATTCAAGAAACATATATAGCCTAGAGGCCTATATAATCTGGATTATATTACAAATCTGGTTCATCTTGTGAGAAAAAATGAAAAAAAATACAGAGTCTATCTATCTACCACATACCTACCTACACTATCTATCTATCCCACAACAAAATATGTGAGGATATTCTATTATTTTCAAAATTCCTAAACTACCCCCATCAGCCTACTCCGCTCGAGCCTTTTCGACCAAATTTCACGTCTCTCCACCGAGACCATCAAGTTATGCCATTGCCAAAGAAAAAAAAAGAAAAAAAAAGAGGGGCCCGTCGCCCTTCTCCTTCGCCAGGTACCGAGGCCAATAAAGTATTTAAAGTTACCTGACCTATTCTGGAAATATAGAATTATTGAGATGCCTCGCATCGGTGCATGGTTATAACCAGTGTTATCAGAACCAGACCGGATGATAAATCGGAAGGGGTACGGGTTCATGGGTTTATGGGTCCAACCGGGGGTTCGATGGGTCGGACCGCATGTTTATTTAAAATAAAATAAATATTTATATTATTAAAAAATTATGATAATTATGATAAAAGTATGATGATTTTAAAGAAATATAACAATAGTATAAGAATATATCTATATTTAATATTTCTTACTTCAAAATAAATATTTTATTTTAATAAGTACTTAAAAGTAGAGTTAAAAGAACAAAAAAGTGGTGGTGGCTTAGTTGGTAGTATGCTAGTATTAGAAGCAAGAGGTCATGAGTTCAAATCTTTACACAACTAACCAATTTTTACATTAAATAGGAAACCCATAAAACCCATAGAACCGAATTTTGCTTAAAACCGGCCGGTTCAATGGGTCCGGCGGTTCAAAGCTGTGATTTCGGTTTTCAGGCGACCGGACCGGACATGGTGCCGGTTCCCAGTCCGACTTGTCGAACCGGCTGGTCCGGTCCGGTTCTGATAACTATGGTTATAACTATTTATTCCTTGCCTGATGATCAAAATAAGCTCCATTGGAACCCAACGTAACACGGTGCTCGAGATAAACCTAACCTACCCGTTGTTCACGTCAACTAATAAAAGAAAATAACAATAATAAAGACCTTATGTTGGGTGCTCAATGGGCTTGTTCGGTCTGGGTGATCGAGCTTACTTATTCTATTGGCATGCAAGGTATTCACATGAGACATAGAAATTAATTGGGTGAGCTCAAACACCCCTTATTATAAAAGGAATGAATTTAAGAAACTTAAAAATAATGATATTGCTTTCTACTAAATATACTGACACCCGTTTATCCTCCCGAAAAGATATACGTTTACCAATTATATAGTATCTTCAAATGTCATAAATGCTAGATTGAACTTTGTTATAGACTTTATACATATATATACATATATATGATTTTAGTTTTGTAGGTAATCGTCTCGGGAAAAAAGAAATCCACGACTGTATATCAGCAAATATATTGGGTTAGAATGAGTTTTAAATATCTAATGCCATTTGTAAGATTACATTCCCTTATTTTGTTTTTACTCAGAAAAAAGGATTACATTCCTTTTGTCTAAAATAACTGATAAAAAAGGAGACTAACTTAAAAGGATTTTTATATTAGGAAAAAAGTCAAAGTGAAATGGGGTTACCAAGTGATCCTACCATAAATAACTTTCCAGAATAGAGAATATTGAGTTGCAATTCATTAGTAGCACAAGATGGGAGAGATTGCGCACCATATATACACGCGGCTGACCGCATATAAGCTTTCCTTGAGGAGTAGTTCTATAACTAATAGTCGCAAACCGCCAATATATATAGAGATCTTGTGTCGACTGTAAGGATAAACAAAGAAACATTAAAGAGGTTTTCTGATAGTCTTGCATGGAGACTATCAGGTATATTCTTGGCTGAGGTTCGCGGTTCTTCCTTCGATGGTGTTTGAAAGTGGCTTAGTATGTTCGATACAGTAGAGGAGGCAGCTGAGCATGTGATCAAACTGCTTTTGCATGGACAGGCTATGAAGCCACTTTGAACTTTCAGTATGAATATATATCTCAAGGATCAGATCTCAAGGGATAGATCCTCCGACGTTCAAGAACAAGAAATATTTTACCTTTTTAAGGCTTGGACGATATTGTGTTAGAAGGGCTTCACAACAGTATTGGCCATAGTTTAAGTGAGAGTAAATAGGCAATTTTGTTCCTGACTTTCACAAATTACTTCAATTTCCTCTCTAATTTATAATTTTACATCAATTTTGTCCCCGACATTGCACTTTTGTATCAATTTCGTCCCCGAATTTGCACTTTTGCATGAATTTTGTCCCTGTTACATCAAATTGGTCATCGACTTTGCACGGTTACATCAATTTAGTCCCTGACTTTGCATGGTTACACAATTTAGTCCCTGATTACAATGATCAGGTCCCAATACGACATCAATTTGGTCCTCTGCCACATCAATTTGGTCCTATCGTTAAGTATGGTCCCTAACGGTGTTAATTGTTACATCAATTTAGTCCTCGTGTTTCATCAAATTAGTCCCTGAGCTATTTCAAGGTCCTTATCCTCATGCTCGTCATCGTCACAAGGCTCTTCATCAAACGGAGGAGAGGGATCGAGACCCGCAGCGTCCTTGGCCCATTGAATGATCTTCTCGACTTCATCCTCCTCATCATCGAGTTCGAGCAGCTAGGGTCTCAATCTCAGTCATCGCAAGCGAGCGATGTCCTTGAGGGGACCAGATTCGCGGAAGCCAAAGAAGGAGAAGATGATGAGGACAAGGAAGGATGAAGGGAACCTCTTAGAGCAACGAATCGAGCAAAGAGATCATCACTCAGGACGGCCTTCCGCTCGTCGTCAACTTGAGGAGGAGGAGCTGAGGGCTTTGGTCGCGTGAGGGATGGAGCATGGGGAGGAGATTTGAGAGCTTCGAAGTGACAGGATCGAGGGAATGAGAAGCAGAGCGTGCAACGTGAGAGTTGAGCGAAAGCTTCAAAAGAACACTTGAGTGAGAGATTGAGCTTCAAGTGAAAGAACCGAGCTGAGAGTTATGTTGAGGGAGCATGGGTGAATTGGTTGAGCTGTCTCTCTATCAAAGCATGGTGATCGATGAAGGTGATTCCCCGAAGCCTCCCTACAAGTTTGTCCTTCGACTCTGTTATATGCTATGTTCCTGAGCTTCCCTGAAAAGAGAGAGAGAGAGAGAGAGAGAGAGAGAGATAGAGAGCTCTAGTGCATAAAGGAAGACTGCCGACGTGATCTTGGCATGAGGATTTACAGGGTGGGCACCGAAATTCGTTAGAGGCAGGTAGACCAACTTGTTGAGAAGTTGCCAGGGAAAGAAGAAACAAAGAAGAAGAAGACTGGGAGAAAAGCTGAGTGAGAAATGGAAACTCACACTAGAAGAGGAAGAGGAAGAGGAAGATGGAAAAGAGAAAATTCATTTGAAGTGAGACTGTGGGAAGAAAGAGAATGAGAGACGGAGAGAGAGAGAGAAGGCAGAGAAAGAAGATGATAATTTAGGGTTACATCAATTCAGTCCCTAAACAAACTAGCGGAACAGTAATGTCGGTTGCCCCTATGTAACCGGGGATCGATTTGATGTAACGCCAAAACTCAGAGACTTGTGTTGCGAAAGTCAAGAACTAAACTGATGTAATTGTACAAAGTCAGTGACTAAATTGATGTAACCGTGCAAAGTCAATGACCACTTTGATGTAGCAGGGATGAAATTGATGCAAACATACAAAGTCGAGGACAAAATAGATGCAACAGTGCAATATCAGGGACGAAATTGATGTAAAAAATAAGTCAAGGATGAAATTGCCTATTTACTCTTTAAGTGATGGGACCTCCAGTGTCCACAAAGGACTAATTGTCGAATTTCAATGCTTGGACGATAGCGTGTTCGATGGGCTACTCCGACAAGTACAGGAGGAGAGAGAGAGGAAAAAAGGGAAAGAAATAGTTTACAATGCTTTGGTTTGCAGAAGTTTCTTCACATATATTTGTTTTCAATAGTAATTATGGGTGTGCATGGATACCAGGTAAATCCGAAACTTGTCAGAACCTACCCCTTAGGGTAGTGTCTAGATAGGTAAAAAAATAGGGGAAAGTCCGGATAACAATTTAAGGAATCGGTAAAAACAGATCTCAATTCTGATTTCACTGCAATGGATACCTAGAACTTGTACGTGGACACTATTTCTTTATTATTATTACTATTTTATAAGTCATAGAAACTTGAATTTCATATTTGATGAACATAATAAAGTCAAGTCTTATGTTTAAGTCAAGAGTTAATAATCATTGTCGCTACCTCTTCTTGATCGTCCCCTTCGACCTTTCCCACTCGTTAAGACTCATTCTATTGTGGTTATTCAGTTTTATTTTGTTATTGTTCTTCTTTTATATATATATTAATTATTGTGTTTGAAGAGAAACATATATGTATATAGGATCCTATAGGATATCCTAAACTTGTGGTATAATACAGGTTTCAAGTGGGGTCTCATTTCAGGTTTCAACAGGATAGGATCTCGTTTCAAAATCTTCGAACCGGTTACCTACAGGGTAAGGTCCGGATACCTTGAAAAATACATAGTGCCCGGACCCACACACCCCTAATAATAATAAGCTTTCGCTTTAGTCTCGTATGATTTTATAAATCAAATGGATTTTGGAGCAAATCCAGGCTTTGTTTGGGACATTCCAACTATAAACAATTATATTATTTAGAGTTATAATGATTGTGTTGTTGAATTATGGAAAAAAAAAGTTGAAAAAATTAAATGAATAGTTAAGAGAAAGTAATGATTGTGTCGTTGAATTGTGAAAAAAGTAATGAATAGTTGAGAGAATTTAATATTAAAAATTGAATTGAATGATAGTAAAAATAAAAAAAATTGAATAAAAAGGAAAAAAAAGTAATAATTGTGTTGTTGAACTAAAGATAAGTAGAGTAGAGTTAAAAAAAATGCTCATATGCCAAACAAGGCCTCAACAATTATCTAATAAAAGAATTTCCAATAAAAGTAAACTCTTACATGTACTCTAAAATTTCTGTAAGATAAAAATTTCAAATGATATAGGTGCTGAGAGTTGTCAATCCTAAATGAGAAAAATAGAAAGAAATCATTGGACCTATATGAGACTAGCAACCACCACTTATCAACTTGAACTTTTAGTTTCAAAATAAGCTCCATCACTTATAGGTTCAATGAAAATTTTACTTGCTATCAAACTGGGTAGGGCTTTCGTGCGCCTATGTGGGCTCATACCATGCGAAGTTTAATGTCTCTTTGTCGAGGGTACCCAAAGTGCACCCGTGTTTGGACTAAGTGTAACTTGGTCCAATTTTGTGGCAGCCTAAATGTGCGCCTCATGTTAGTCAAAGCCGAGTCTAGAACTCGTGGTTACTTTAATTTGTCCCTCCTCCTTCGAGCACGGAAGAGAATGTCAGGTTTGTCGTCAGTTGTTGAGGGCAAATGTTTAAAGTTTATGTAGCATGTGTTGGACCATACATTGGCACATGAGGACGGTTGTTGACAATTGTTATTCTCACATCGGAAAAATAGGAAAAAAAACATTTGGTGTATAAGAGACTGAGTACTACAACCTATAAATTAGAGATAGCCCAATTGCTAATAGACTAAAAGAAAATTTTACATATAAGGTTTCTAAGATAGAGAGGATTGATAAAATTTGCTTGCATATATAATCATGTAGAGCGTGCTCTTATTTATAGTAGACCAGACACAGTAAATATGTAAAAGTACAGTACATAAAATCAATTCAAATATTCTTTGATATCTCTTGATACAATATCCCTTGATTCTCACTCTAATACTCCAATGCAAGTGCAACAATAAGGAGCATCGTTGCACTTGAACCCGCAAAAGAATTATGCTAATGACTAGGCTAGCAACTCGGCTGATTCATGTCTGATTGAAGAGAAATGATGGAGAGACCACATGTAGGCTTGGGCCTATTGAAAGTAGAAGGGAAGCATCCTTCGCTTTGGGCTGGGCTTGGCTGAATAGGTCGGATCAGGTGAAAGTGGACCCGACTGAAACCAATCCTGCAATAGTTCTATTTTATTATTGTGGATGAGATTTCTTCTCTTTATATATTTTAATTATTGTGTTTGAAGATATATATATATGTGTGTGTGTGTGTGTGTGTGTTTTTATAGGGTACTCAGAACCTATGTTATAATACAGATTCTAGGTAGGGTCCGGTTTTAGGTTTCAACAAGGTAGGGTCTCGTTCCAAAATATTGGAACAGGTTATCTACAGGGTAGGGTTCTGATATCTTGAAAAATACAGGGTACCTGAACCTGCACCCCCCTAATAATAATAAGCATATGCTTTGTGTTAGTCTCGTATGATTTTCTAAATCAAATCTATTTTGGAGCAATTCAATAATTATCTAATAGAAGTAAATTCTTACATGTACCCTGAAATTTGTGTAGGACGAAAATTTCAAATGATATAGGTGTTTAGAGTTGTCAATCCTCAAGAAAATTGAAAGAAATCATTGGACCTATGTGAGACTGTTAACCACAATCTATCAGCACGAACTTTTGGATTGAAGATGAACTCAATCACTTGTAGGCCTGATAGAGATTTTATATGGCATCAAATTGGGTAAGGCTTTTGTATGTCCATGTAGGCTCATAGCATGCCAAGTTTAATGTCTCTTTGTCAAGGTAGCCAAAGTGCATTCGTGTTTGGCCTGACTGTAGGTTAGTCCAATTTAGAGGCAGCCAAAATGTGTGCCTCATGTTGGTCAAAGCCAAGTATGGAACACATGGTTACTTTAATTTATCCCCCCTCCCATAAGCACGGAAGAAAATGCCTGACTCGTGGTCAGTTGTTGAGAGTAAGTGTTTAAAGTTCATCTGGCATGTGTTGGACCACATGTTTCCACATGAAGGTGGTTGTTGAGAGTTGTTAATTTCACATCGGAAAAATAGAAAAAAAAATCATATATGAGACTGAGTACTTCAACCTATAAATTGGAGATGAGCTCAATCACTAATAGACCTAAAGAAAATTTAATATATAAGGTTTCTAAAATAGAGAGGATTGATAGGATTGGCTCACACACATAATCATGTAAAGTGAGCTCTTATTTATAGTATACTAGATACTGTAAATATGTAAAAATATAGTACATAAGATCAATTCAAATATTCTTCGATATCTCTTGATACAAAATCCCTTGATTCTCACCCTAATACTCCCCTGCAAATGCAATGGTCAAGAGCATCTTTGCACTTGAACCCGCAAAAGAATGATGCTAATGACTCGGCTAGTGACTCGGCGGGTCCATGTATAATTGAAAAGAAATGATGGAGAGACAACATGTAGGCTTGGGCCCGGTGAAAGAAGGGAAGCATCCTAGGCCTTGGGTTGGGCTGGGCTGGGTTGAACAGGCCGAATCAGGTGAAAGTGGAGCCGACTGAAACTAGTCTCGCATGCAATTCAAATATTCCTCGCCTTGTCTACTTATTCCACTGGAGTTTTGATAGCCATAGCCTCCATTATGAGGGCACTGACACGAGAGATAGAGGAAGGGAAGCTAAAACTCAGAAGGCTTCAAGGAGGCCTACCATGAGAGACTGACAGGGGTATATTGGCTTCGACAGAGGATGGGGATTGATCAATAGGGAGAACAGATGATATAGGACATACATGCCACCGAGTGGAGACGTTGAGAAGAATTGAAGCCGGAATGAGGGCAATAAGGCCGACACAATGCAAAGATTTTGATATAAAGTTAAGAGAGAATTGGTGACTTGAGGAAGCTAAAGAGGGTGTCCCAGTAAGAGAGGGCACCGGGAGATTGAAAAGCCGAACCTGAATGCAGTGAGAGCGATGGATCGGGCTGCGCTATTTCGCACATGCTGAATCTATCAGTGGACAATAAATAAAAAGAAGCTGATTTCGACCAAAAAGAATATTAGAGGGGTAGGAAAGCGGAAGAAAAGAGAAGAAGACAAGAAGAAGACAGACGGCTAGAGCTCCAAGGACGAAGCCAGAGTGGTTGCACGCCCTATGAGTAAAAGGGAGATTAGAATGGAGATGAAATGCGGTCAAAATAGTGCCACAAAAAACAAAACATTTAGAATGGACTTTTTTTTTTCCTTGTAGAGCAAAAGAGAGAAAATATATGTTTTATAGCAGAAATACCGAACAAGGTTGTCCGGCACGCCCGGTCGAGGCCGGACGCACCAGTAAAGATGATACGTAGTGGAAGACTATGCTAAGAATTTTTGCTCTGATACCATAGGTATCTAAAATAGAGAGGATTGATAGAATCGACTCACACACATAATCATGTGGATGACGCTCTTATTGTAATAGACCAAATATGGTAAATATGCAAATATATCGAAGTTTACAAATATCATAAATAAGATCAATTCAAATATTCTTTGATATCTCTCGATATGATATTTATTAATTCTCTCTCTAATAATAGGTACATTTGCTGATGAAAACATTAAGTAGAAAATATTTGAGGCAAAAACGACAGACTATGGATTTCTACAAGCTATGCACTCTTTCTTTCTCGTGCTCGAACACTCAAATTAAAGTCAGAATACCAAATTTAGTCACCGCCATATGAAATGTCACTTAATGCTGATATAAAGGGAGTTTACGTAGCCACAATAATCTTTGGCATATATATGTTCTTGCTTTCGCATATAGATTCCATAAAAAATTTCGAAAATATTTTACAATAAAAATCTACATACACTAGTCTAATTATGATACATAAGTGCTTTTTTGAAACGTCACTGTTACTTTATTGAATTATACGTCGACCTTGTAGTTTTGATTTCTGCAAATCAGCCCCACCCATCAAATTACAAGAATGTCCACTTGAATCAAAACCCACAATCAAAAAAAAAAAAAAAGCTCCATGCTCTGTCTGCTGCTAGGGTTTCCTTTTCGCCTTTTCAAAACCAACGATTGTCCTTAGCTCCTCTGCACTTTTGTCTCCTGAAATAACATTTCCTGCAACCCAAAATTTAATTACTCTTATGTGGCTATGTTAAGATATTAATTAAAATTTTATCGGGATGATAGGTATTTTGATTTCTTCTATTTCTCAGGAGGGTTGTCTAAGGAGTCCAATTTTGGCATAAGAACTGCCTTCTTTATGAAGTTCAAATGTACGTGCTTTGAATTGTTCAAACTACAGTAGATAAATGTCGGTTAAGATTATGCGAAACCCATGTTTAGATTTTTCTTTTATCATCACTATATCGAATAATCCATTCAGTACTTTTCCCTCGATAGGTGAGCTCCTATTGAAGGAACATCAAAGGTCAAGTGATTAATTCACATGCTAGTAGAAGGAAAGCGAGGAAGAGATTTTACAGTGCCCACATATCCACTTAACATTAGTATTTAGTGTTAAAATTGTTAAGTAACCACCCCCTGCAACAGTAACAACTACTGTCAGAATCTCAACTCCTGCATCTTCGATGAGGGCTAGCATTACGATGTCCGACAAATCAAAGGTGGGATAAGGCCGCACCTTCACGGTCATAGACACCAGCAAAATTGGGACCGCTTTATTTCAGCAGCAGACATGCTCCTAATCCTTTTGAGACATAGAAGCAACTATGAAATCGATCAAATTCTAGTTCATATCTCGACAAAGCAAGAGAAGTAATTAAATTTTGGGTTACATGAGATGCTATTTCAAGAGACAGAAGTGGAGATCAAACAATTGTTTGTTATGATTAAAGGTGAAGAGGAAACCCAATCAGTAGAGAGAGCAAGGAAACCATCGTGGGTTTTGATTCGAGTAGAAAATTTTCTAAATTTAAGAGCGTGTCTGATTTGTAAAAATAAAAATTGCGGGGTCGACATGTAATTTAATAGAGTAACTATAGTCTGTCAAAAGACACGGTGATGCGTCTCCGTCCATCTCAGCAGAAAACGGCAATAGCTGACTAAAGTTAATGGAGGCCTAAATTTGTAATATTTTGAAACAAGAGGCCTTTTCTTGCTAAGATTCAAACCTTGGAATAAATTTTAAATTGGTTACAAAAGTTAGACCTTTCATGCAATTACCCCTTTTAAGGTACTATTCATAAGGCCACGTGCATTGCACGTGGTGTATCTCCGCAGGTATTCCATATTTACATTTTTAAGGCACGAATCGTATAGAATTGAAAGTGAGCAAAACCATATTTATTCTACTAAGACAAAGAATCATAATTAAATTGCCTCTCTAAAAAACGTCTACAACAAACAAAATGTCTTAAACAAATACTATAAAAATACACACTGGTGTATGTCAACGGCATGAGCATCCTCTATACTCTTACATTTTGTTTGGATATTGAGATGGGATAAGTTACGGAGGGATGGAGTGGGGTGAGTTATGGAGGGGTGGAATGGGATGGTTTAAGAGGGAATTCTCTTAACTCATCATAATTCATGTTTGGATAGCATTAAGAAAGGATGGAGTGGATTAATATAGGTATATTATTTTACCGTTATACCAATTTCATATAACGCACAAACAAACATAAACAATAGATTTTATAATATTTACTAGGTATATATATGTATGTATGTCCGTATGGTGTAAATGTGGAATGAATATATATATAATCATATGTATATATGTATGAGAACCAAGGTAGACAAAGGTGGACAAATAATATATATATAAAATATTATAGAATTTAGAAGATATATACACACACACACATATATATATATATATATAATACAGGTGTGTATAGATAAAAGAAAATAATTTATAATATCTATATATGTATATATACATCTAGGTGCATATATATGAGAGAGCAAAGGTAATATAATTAGAGATGGCATTATTGCAATTTGTGAAAAGAGGAGGGCTAAAAATGACTTTTGACTACTTACCCCTTCATAACACTCCACATTGGTAGAATGAAAATATGTGTCTCTGGCGGGTTAAGTAATCCCACCATAACCCTTTATAAAACCTTCTATCTTCTAATTGTCAAACATGAATTGTTTTAATCCCTTCATAAAACTCCCCTTCATAACTCCCCATAATCTTCTATCCAAACGAGATGTTAATGCAAAACGGGTTCGAGTGACTTAAAGAAATATACATAACAACAATTTTAACCATCCTCTATATTGACAAAAAGGCCATTATAATATGTTTCATTCATGGAAGATATCAGGTTTCACAGAATATAAGCCCCAAATAGGTATGAGGGACCTCTTTCAATATAAGATTAGAAGAATCCTTTAAGTCAAGTTCCTGAAAGTCAATGTTTGTATGGTTCCCATGGTAATGTAAGCAAGCAACCTACTCAAACTAAAAGGTGAAATGAAGAAAATAAAATTATTCTAGGCCAAAGTACCTAGAAAAATTAGAAACCATTTCTAGGCCAATTCAAAGGATGAAGCTTGAATTGCTATCAGTTTACAAAATTACAAGAACATAAAAATAAAAATAAAAGATGTTCTTTTGCCAAAGGGTCCTATTCTCTTGTTTGAAAATCTTACTATATTCATTCAAGTAATCCATGAACAGACTCGTGCATATAGCAGTGAAAACTTCGATTCCGGAGAGTTGCTGATCAGGAGACAATTGATTTCTATTTTAAGGAATGCCTTGCAATCATGATGAAAATTGGCTAGGGGGCTGCCCCGAAAGGACATATAGTATTTGCCTTTGTTTAGAAAGGACTCAACGAGCATGATATTTATTGGCAAGCCCTAAATGTGTGAGTTTGTATAAAATTCTTTTGTTTTGTCATACTGAAAGATTAATTACTTATGACGTAGTGTATTTTGCTTGAGTCATAAAACTTAGGATTTTGTCCCGCCCGTTTCCCTTCTTTGATTATGTGGAATTCGAAATTAATTTGTTTTCATGTTTTTACAAATCTACGTACAAACTTAGGAAGTGGAGACGCGAAACACCAGGGGGTGACAAGATCTCTACTCATGGACTATGGAGGACCGGACAACCTTTCATGGGTCTTTCCCGCTCACACCTCTAGTCCACATTCCTAAGCACCCAAGTCTATATTAGAATGACAGAAACACTTCGGTCAAAAAAAGAGGGCTATGTAGATAAGACTTGCGCCTACACCGGCTACCTGCTTTTACCCGTGACTCGGAGTGTTTCGACCACTCTAACACTAGGGTTGTCGGTAAATCATAAACTGCATGAGGCAAGCATAAATCCATCGGGAGGAGACGTCCTTTGGGGTCCAAATGCACGTGTGCCTGTGTAAAGGAAAACAAAATCTAAAAATTGTTGTCAGTCAAGCTGTATACCCGAAGTTGCGATGTGTAAAGAAATCTATGTAATGATATTTTGGGATTTTTGAACCCGGTGACTGTTTGGGGGTGGTCGTGTCCCTAAATGTGACTCGTGTTGACTCGACTAAGAGAAAGGTCTATGTGCAGCGAACATGGCCCGTTGAATTTGTGTGAAGGTAAAGAGAGGGATCTTTGAGATCCTCCAAATCAAAGGATACGATGATTCAATCCCATTTTGAGATGTGCCCCGAACCTGGAGAGTCATGGAAAGGAGCTTGCGTCGAAGATTGCCAAACCACTATTCGTCGTCGTTTCACACGAAGTGCCACTATCCTTTCATGGTCGAACCGAAAAAGGCCCCTAATTTTTGCCCAAGCTACAAGACGCATTACATCCTAGCGGAAAATTTTTATTTAACATTTCTCTCGTTAAAGCTCACATTTTGTTACGATTGCCCGAGTTGGGATTGGACCACACCTTTGATCCTTCTAACTTTTGCATGGATCGCCCTTTGCGGGTTTTCGATCTAGTGAGGATTTGTGATTTGAACTCTACTTTTGCCAAGGTCCCCCAATGCAAGATTTTAGACTATGTCCTTCGTCCCCTAATTTTTGCTTAGACTGCCTCAAGGACATTTTTTACCTGGCGAGAAACTGAGTTTTTCTCTCAAGAGTATTCAGAGATAGAAAAGATGAGTATAAGCGAATGTAGAACTCGGAATGTACGGAAGAAAGAAAGGAAACGGACATGGAGCCCCAAATATACGAAAGGGGGAAGGATAGAAGACGAACACCAAATTCGAGAGTTACAGATGCAAAGGAGAGGGGAGTTACTTCGAGTATCATAAGGAAGATAGAAAAGGAAGAAAATCAGGGGTTATACTTCTTGAGGGCGTCCGCATTGACCAGAAAGTGCATTTTTGTTACTGTCCATGTCGATTAGGATGATCTCGCCTCTGGTGAAAATTTCCTTGATGATGTAAGGTCCATCATATTTGTAAGCAAATTTTCACCAAGAGTCGGGAGTGAAGTGCAAGACCTTTCATAGGACAAGGTCGCCGGGACTGAACTCGCAGGGACAGACCTTTTTATTGAAGGCTCAAGCCATCCTTTGTTAGTAGCACTGGCCATGGCAGAGTGCAGTTAGTTGCTACTCATCATTAAGGTTTAGATGTTCGTAGCATTGCTTCACCCATTCTGCTTTTTTGGGTTTGAACTCGACAAGGACTCTCATGGAGGGGATCTCGACTTCAACGGGCAGGACGGCTCCATGCTGTAAACTAGAGAGTACGGGGTTGCTCCGATAGAGGTGCGGATCGAGGTGCGGTATGATAAGAGTGCAAATGGAAGTATCTTGTGCCATCATTGTAGTTTACCATCATTTTCTCGATGATCTTTTTGATATTTTTGTTTGCAACCTTCACCACATCGTTCATTTAAAGACGGTATGGTGAGGAGTTGCGGTACTAGATTTTAAATTATGCACAGAGCTCGTCCATGATATTGTTGTTGAAGTTCTTGGCATTGTCGGTGATGATGTTCACGAAGACCCCGGACTGAGCAATGATGTCACACTTGAAAAATCGTGCCACGGCTTTTGCTGTGGCCGAAGAGAGCCTTATGGTCTCAATCCACTTCTGGAAGTAGTTGACTACCACAAGAATGAACAAGTGTCCGTTGGATGCCTTGGGCGCTTAGGGCCGATCACGTCGATGCCCCACATTGAAAAGGACCATGGGCAGCCACAGGGTGCAGCTCATTAGATAGCGCTTCAATCTGGTTAGCTTAGACCTGGCACAAGTCGGCTGTACCTGACATGCTTGACACAGTCGGTCTCCATGGTGGATAAGAAGTAACCCAGTTGCATGAACTTCTTAGCGAGTATGAGTCCATTCATGTGGGGCCCGCAATTCCCCTTGTGTACTTCTTCCATGAGGTGTTGTGCCTCTTTTTCATTGACTGGAGTAATGTGGCGTCAAAAGAATGGCGGTAGGGTGTTTCACCACTCAGGAAGTAGTGCATTGCAACCGGCGAAGAGTTTTCCAATCGTGTCGATTAGTGAACGCTAGGTATTGACCGGTCTGCAGAAAATGCTTGATGTCTTCACACTAAGGCTTCTTGTTAGTAGCCTCGATCGCATCACAATAAGCTAGGCCCTTGGCAATCTCATTCTCGAGCGGCTCAATGAGATCTTCCTTTGTGATGCTCGTCGTTGAGGCGAACATTGCGAGCGCGTCTGCGAACTAGTTCTTAAAGCATGGCGTGTACATGAATGAGAACCTCTCGAAGTTCTCTACTAATTCCTCGATATACTCGTGGTATGGGATGACCTTAGTGTCCTTTGTCTTCCACTGCTTGAGCATTTGGAAGATCGTGAGTATAGAATCGCTGAACACTTCCAATTCTTTTATCTTGAAGGTGATGGTCGCTTGTAGACCCAAAATGCATACTTCGTACTCAGCTACATTGTTAGTGCAGGGAAAATTAATTTTCAATGCGATTGGGTAGTAGTGTTCCTTAGGGAATATTAGCACTACCCCGATTCCAAACCCGGTGGAATTGACCGCACTGTCAAAGTACATCTTCCACACGGGCTTGTCTTCCTCCTCTTCCATTTGAAGGATCCCCTCGTCTAGGAAGTCGGAGTCGATCGAGGTGTCGTCTTCGATCGGGTGCTCCGCCAGGTGGTCGGCGACGCCACGTACTCGATGTCGTATTCCATCAACTGACACCGCCACTTTGCTATGTTCCAAATGGAAGACAGACTATCGAGTAGGAACTTCAGGGGGTCCGCCTTTGACAGCAGGCGGATGGTGTGGTAGGGGGTGTACTGCTGTAACATCTGCATTACCCACACCAGTGCACAACACATCTTCTCTATCTCCAGGTAGTTAGGCTCTCCATCGGTGAACTTCTTGCTCAAGTAATAAATTGCCTACTCTACATGTGTGGACCTGTCCTCTTTCCTAGCATGCTTCCCAAGGACTGCCAGCGCAATGTCAAGTAAAGAATGAGAGAATGATCAAGTGTAGGTGAGACCAACACCGATGGCTGAACCAAATAGGCCTTGATGGACTTGAAGGCTTTCTAACACTCGTCGTCCCAATTGACTGCTGCGTTTTCGTGGAGCAGGCGAAATAGGGGTTGACACTTGTCAGTCAGGTTTGCACCAAAGCGTGCTATGTAGTTCAGTCATTCGAGGAAGCTTCGCACCTCGCGCATGGTCAATGGTGGGAGCAACTGCATGATCGCCTTCACCTTGTCGGGTCACCTTTGATGCCCCTTTCGCTTACTACAAATCCCAGCAGTTTCTTCGACTTGACATAAAAGATGCACTTTGCTGGGTTAAGTTGGAGCTTGTACTCCTTGAGGCAATCGAACAAGAGGTTCAGGTTGATAAGTCCTCTCCTTCCTTCGACTTTGCGATCATGTCGTCGAAGTAGACCTCGATCTATTGTGCATCATATCATGGAATAATGTGACCATGGCCCTTTGATAGATTGCCCCGACATTTTTGAAGTCGAAGTGCAGGATGAAAGTTGTCTTGATTTTGTCCTCCTCGGCCATCCGAATCTGGTTATATCTGGAGAAACCGTCCATGAAGGAAATCTAAGTGTGACATGCAATGTTGTCGACGAGTACGTTGATGTGAGGCAAAGGAAAATTGTCCTTAGTGCTGGCCTTATTGAGATCTCGATAGTTGACACAAACTCTGACTCTTCTGTTTTTCTTCTCGACTGGAACAATGTTCACCACCCATTCGGAGTAAGTACAAACTTCCAGGAAGCCCGCATCGATTTGCTTGACAACGTCCTCCTTGATGGGAGATGGCCGGCTCGCTGTCGCCATAAGTGTTGCCGCTTAAGTAGAAACTTTTCAGTGTCGAGTGAGAGAAAGTGCCTGATGATTGATGGGTCTAGGCCCGGCACGTCGGAATAGGACCAGGCAAAGATCTCTTGATACTCCTTGAGGAAATCGATCATTCGGGCTCACTGTGTAGGCTCGTGGCTCGTCTCGATTTTCATGATACAAGGTTCCTCTTCTGTGCTAACGTTGATTCCCTTAGTGGGCTTGATGGGCGTGAGTTAGTGATCTTCTTGTCAGTTCAGACACTCCTCGATCTCAGGGACGTGACCATTCTTGTCAGGTCTTTCCCCGAAGCGTATGGGATGGGACTTTCCGAAACATTGCTTGAGCGGGTTTGTTAGCACCCCATTTTGGTCAACCGGCTACAACAAAGTCTTGAACCAACCGGGTCATAATATGAGCTTCAACCGAAGATAATCAGACAAAGTCGGTTCACTATTCAAGCAAGGGGAGAGGATGAATTCGACCAGCATTGGAGGAAAAGAGGGGCAGCTGAAAAGAAAAAAACAAAAAGAAAGGAAGAAAGAGTACATTTAACGACTTTCCCATCTTGCGACAACTTTTCGGTCTTGCACTTCCCTTCCAAGTTTACATTCCCCTCATTCATTACACATTCATTTCAGCAGAAAAATACATTCAAAAGGAGCCAAGAATTTGGCCAAATTCAGCAAAGGAAGAAGAAAGGAAGTTCGTGAAGGCTTTCCCTGTTTTTGCACAATCATTCCTATCTAGACCTTTCTTCCCTCCTTGCCTCTCTCCCTCATTCATTACACATTCATTATTCAGAAAAACATATTCAAGAGAGGGCCAAGATCTCGGCCAAATGCAGCTGCACAGGAAAAAAAAGGAAGTTCATGAACGGTTTTCCCGTTTTGGCGCAATTTTCTGATCTTGAACCATCATTCCCTTCTTACCTCTCTCCCTCATTCATTATTCATTGATTCAGAATGGAGGCAGCAACTTTAAAAAGGGAGAGTGAGCAGAGAACAGGGAGAATTCGGAGGAAAAGATGGCTGCAGAGGAGAGAACAAAAAAAACGTTATTGTCAAAAAACGTCATTTTTTTCGAGCAAAACATCCATCTACCCTCACCCAAACTTTGAAAAAATAAATACCCCACCTAATTTTGACCTCCTAAATCCATTTTGGAGCTTAGTTTTAGCATTCGAGGCCTCCAACCCCTCGTTTCAACAGATAACAGAAACAACACAGAATCGGGTTTCCATAGCCCTTCCCGAGTCCTAGGCATGCCATTTCCTCTCACGATCATGGCGAGTTGTGCCTACACCTCCTAAGAGTTCCTCACGACCCTCACTCTCCCTCGTGACAAGGTGGTCACGTGCCGAGAGCCAATTAACCGCGCACAACCTCCATTTCCCTCTTTCCTTCTCCCCGGATTATCACAGTTTTTACTGGTTTTCTTTTGTCATTTTTGGGTTTGTTCAGGCCCTTGCACGCCCAAAGCTTGTCACGACCACCTTAAGTAGTCCCTTGGGAGTCGAGAGGGCCCGTGCCTACACCGTGCAACCACATCGAACCATCCGAGCCATCACCTTTCTTCCCGGGAGCCGCTGCTATTTTTCTGGACAGCTTCTGTGCAACCGAGTCTTCCAACTCTCTTGCCACTTCTCTGACTCTTTTCTCGCATTCCGAGGCTAGGTATAACTTCTCTACAACTTAGAGAAGTAGGCCTCTTAGTTATTTAGGCTTATGGGGTGATAAGGCGGACCCGATTCGACTTAACTTCCATGTTCTAAGTTTATTTATTTATTTATTTTTGTTTTGCATGTAAATATCAACTTATTGTATGTGTGTTTACTGCTGGAGTGTTGGACGGGTGTCAATGACTCATTTCACATACTTTTCCTTAGATCCCGAGTTTGGCCCTTGAGCAATTTCGTGAACCATCCGACTTCAAAATGAGCTGAAATTTTTACCACAAGTTCTTGATATTATTTTAAGTCCTCACACAAAATTTCAGATTTTTCTGGGCACTGGATCTCCAGATAAAAAATGTTTACCCGTCATTTCGGTGTTTTCGGTCTGATTTTGATAGGTCTCATGAACCATCCGACTTCGAAATGAGATGAAATTTTTATCACAGGTTCTTGATATTATTTTAAGTCCCCATACAAAATTTCAGATTTTTCTGGACACTGGATCTCCAGATAAAAAATATTTACCCGTCATTTCGGTGTTTTTGGTCTGATTTTGATAGGTCTCGTGAACCATCCGACTTCAAATTGAGCTGAAATATTTACCACAGATTCTTGATGTTATTTTAAGGTCCTATACAAAATTTTATATTTTTCTGGGTACTACAACTCCGAATAAAAATTATTTACCAAACATTTTGTCTATTTGATAAATCAGATCACATTGATTTTTGGGTCCAATGCAGCCCTCTGCAGACTGAATCTAGATCCAAAACAGACCCCTCCCCGATTCAACTCCGTTTTCATGTTTATTGCGTTTACGATTTACCTCATTTTCCGTGCTGATGCCATTTTATCGATTTCTTTAAATATCGTGTTTGCGTTTGTATTGTGTGTTTGTGTGCATCTCCAAGAACATGGCAGCATCGGCTTTGTAAAATGTGCGTTATTATCGTGTTTGATGTTTTATGCATGCAAGAACCGGTTAAAACCAATTCTTGGAATTGATTGCAATTACATTTTTCGTTTAATCATTAGTTTCGTGTTTGTTTGTATGTTAGGCGCGTAGTTTCGAACAACCATCTCATTAATCCATACCAATTGAGGTTCAAGATCTCAATCACTAAACCACTCCACAAACGGGAAATGGGATGTATCATTTGGTTAATTAAATCATTCGACTTAAATAAAATTGTACGAATCGGCTATCAATTTATAAACGCGTCGACGAATCATGAACCGACGGAAATGCCCTTTTTACATTCACAATTTCAAAACGCCAAGACGCGTAACACGAATAGAGTCGATGTCTAGGGTGGATTTGTGCACTTTGACTCGAGTCCGAGCCCGATTTGAGGTGGCTCAAGTCGAAACACACAGGTCTCCTTTAGACCCCTTCATGTCACGTGATCTCAACTTTTCATTAACTCTTACACATTTCACAAACCAAAGTGCATAACTGTTGTTTTGTGATTTTTCGACATTCTAGGCATTAAGGAGGTCGAAACACCCTGATCTATGGGTAGGAAGGGGCAGCCCATTCGGGTGCGAGTCTTATTCGCATGGCCCGTTTAATCCACTTTCGGTGTTTCTGTCATCTTACCGTAGATTCGGTAGTTAGCGTTGTTATTTTTGTCACAAAACGTGTAAAACCGAACTAATCATTCACTCGGCTTATATAAACATTAGATAATGGCTAGGCGGAATTCTAGGTTCCAAATCTAGAGTCAAAACACTAGTTTGGCGTATTCAGTGAAATCTCAGTGTCATTTGCAGAGTAAAATCTTAAAACAAACTCACACACATAGTTGACTTAAGAATTGCATTTTAGCATATTCATCTGCTTGCCTAGGGTAGGGAAATTGTTTGCCAAGTAACCCCGGATAATAATTGACTAAATCACGTAAATTCGGTTTAATACACAACTTGTCTGCACTTGTCTGTCTATCCGTTATTTGTCTGTTTTTATCTGTTTATATAAGTTTTTATCAGTTTTCTTCTATTTTTCATTTTTATTTGTTGATTTGTTGAGGTTCGGGTCCGAACCCTTAGGATACGATTTACACGGGTCCAACGCCCCTTAATCGTCGATCACGGGGTCCAATGCCCCCATACACCGAGTGCGTATCTTAATTTAATTTTCAGTCTTATCCAAACCACACGGTGAGCACGAGTGGAATAATGACCGAACGCGAACCGATCGGGATTCAATTGTTGTAATTTTTATTTGTATTTATTTGAGAGAACAATGTGAGGGTTTATGTTGTACATTTATTTATGTAAGAATCCCGGTCGGAGAGTGGATAGTCTGAGTGTTTCTTCGAATTTACGGTGTCAAAACGGGCGAGTCGAGTGCAACCCTAAATCATGCGGTAAATAAATGAAATGACAAGCCTAGCAATCTAGAGTACGAAAGGGCGTATGGGATATAGGCCCATACGAAATAGAACCCCCGAATTCAGAATTTCCAATTCCGTACAGACCATTGCCTTAGCATACTAGGTGTATCCTATACCCCTCGACCCAAGCAACTCACCAGCCCTCGACCTTCGGGTCGTAAACAGGTAGTGGCAACTCCTTCTCACGTGCATTCGTCGCGCGTCCCTAGGAAGGTGAACACTCCCAAGCCGCGTTGCATTTAGGCGCGCGCATGTGTGCCCCAACGAGACGAAATTCGAGTGCGCACAGGGTTCAGATCATTGTGTCGATTGTTTGGATTCGAGTGGAGTTTGGAAATGAAAGTGATTTGTTTTAGCATGGGAAAGTGCTCAGAATAAGTAAAGGAGAAAGAGAATATAGATGCAAGAATTCAAAAAAAATGTGGAGGGATTTCATTAAAATTGAGCTTATGCCATAACAAAATATCCATCTTCCGTCGTTTGGGTTATAGCATTGCCTACACATAGGGAAAAAAAATCATATATACATAAACAGCCTCACAAATCGGCAACCATACCCGAATAAAGCGGGATAGAGGTCCAGTTGATTAGCTCCTTGCCATCCTGTGCCAGGCAAATGTGGACCCCCACGACAATCTCCTCAGCGACAGTTTTGATGCGTGATAGGGCAACAGAAGAGTAGTCCTGAGCCAAGGAGGGGCTATCAAGAGTGCCGCTAATAATGTGAGACGGGCCGAGAAAGAAGTCTGTGAGAGGGGGGACTTGGATCCTTCGGTTGATCCTCCCATAATAAGTAGCAAGTTGGTGGAGGCTCCGGTTGTTGGGAGTGTGCGCACCCGAATTTTATCTCGTCGGGGCACGCATGCGCAAAGCTTATGCAACGCGGCTCGGGAGTATCCACCTTCTCGGGGACGCGCGACGAACGCACGTGAGAAGGAGTCGCCACTTACTGTTTACGACCCGTAGGTCGAGGGCCGTTGAGTCACCTAGGTCTAGAGGTACGGGGTACACCTAATTACTAAGGCAATGGTCATACAGAATCGGAAATTTCGAATTCGAGGGTTCTATTACGTGCGGACCTATATCCCGCACGCCGTTTCGGTACTCTAGTTTGCTAAGCTTGCCGTTTTGTTTATTTACCGCGTGATTTAGGGTTGCACTTGACTCGCCCGTTTTGACACCGTAAAGTCGATGAATTGATCAAGTTGGGCCAATAATCCAAAAGATGAGTAGGCTTGTGCGTCGAGGAATCGGTTCACTATCTTCGCGTTACAGTTCATCGAACCGTGATGGTCGATTCCCTGCGTGGACCGAAACTACGAGTATTCGAGCTTACTCATCTCTTGGTAACAATAGGCCGACTTGACCGGTTCGACACTCGAACCTCTCGCTCGCCGATCGGGGATCCTTACAAATGAATGAGTGAATGTACAAATAAAATCCTCGCAATGTTCTCTCGAATAATTACAAAGTACGACTGAATAAGTAAATGGATCCCGATCGGTTTGCATTGGGCCAATATTCCACTCCGGCTCTCCGTGTGTTTTGAATAATCGATAAATAAATTAAGGCAACGCGGGCTCAAAGAGCCGGGGGTCGGGTCCAATCGAACCGACGGTTTGCAAGAGAATCGATTAGTTCCCACTGTAACTGTTGGACCGATCGAGCTCCCGGGTGATATCTAAACACGTTTCACACATCCAATCCAAATTGCCTTCCACATAGGCCACATTTGGAGTGTGATGGTGACTCGAGGCTAGATCTCATTCCGCACTCGGGTTGCACGCGCTCAGTGAGTTAGGAAACGTTGGACCTCGTGTTCGGTAATTTGGGGCGTTGGGCCCCGTGCAACACGTAACCTATGGGCTCGGACCCGAACTGCAAAAAATTAGCAAAAGCAAAGGGAAAACAGAAGAAAATTGATAAAACTGATGAAAAACAGACGACAACTGAAAAATATAGGTAAATACAAACAAGTTGTATATTAAGTCGAATGTACGTGACTTAATCAGTTATTAACCGGGGTTGATTAGCAAACAATGTATCTAACCTAAGCCAACAAAGAGGTGGGCTGGGATGTGGTTCTAGGCCAATTAAATGTGTGAATTTGTTTTAGAACTCTATTCTGTGAGGTGTCACTGCGGTTTCACCGAATTCGCCAAACTCGTATTTTGACTCTAGATTGGAATCAAGCATTCCGCCTATCCATTATCTAATGTTTGATTAAGCCAAATGTATGATTAATCCGGTTTTTTCGTGTTTTGCAACAGAAATAAAAATGCTCACCACCGAATCTACAATAGGGAGATAGAAACACCGAAAGTGAACGGAATGGGCCGTGCGAGTGAAACTCGCACCCGAACGGGTCGCCCATTTCCGTCCATAGATCGAGGTGTTTCCGACTCCCTAATGCTTAGGATATCGGTGAATCGCGGAATGACGATTATGCCCTTGATCGGTAAAACGTGTGTAGTTCACATATAAATTAAAGATCGCGTGACACGAAGAGGTCTAAAAAGGACTCACGCGTCTCGACTCGAGCCGCCTCAAATTGGGCCCGGACTCGAGTCATAGTACGCGAGTACTCGCTAGATACCGATTCTATTCGTGTTACAGGTCTCGGTGCTTTGAAATTGTGAGCTTTTAAAGAAAATGGCATTTTCGTCGTTCCGTGAACCATCGATGCGCTTACGGATTAGCAATCAATTTATCCAATTATTTAGTCCAAGTGATTTAATTAACCGAATGATACGTCCTGTTTCTCCCATTTGTGAAATTATTCGGTGGTAGTGATCTTATATCGAGGAATTGTGGACTTGACATATAATCTTCCAAAACTAACTCTCCTAGGAGGCGGCTAGCACATGATCAACTATAAAAACGCAAAATATGAATACACTCAATACCAAGGGAGGATTCCGAAGCAACGAAGGAGACCGTCCTAAACCCGGGAAGGATCAAAAGGCACTCGGCTACCTCTCCAAGGGTTAGGCCGAGAGCTCTCCTTGACCCGACTTGGGTTATGGAGAGTCTCCTACGTCGATTCTAGCCGTACCTTGCATACATAATACATCGAACACAATAATAACATATATTTCGGTGGAAATGGAAGGAAACCGACGCTGCCAAGATCTCGAAACACAACCGAACACACAAACGAACACATACAATATATATATATAAAGGAATCGGTAAAACGGCGTCGATTCATGCAATGGTAAAATGCGAAAACACGGGAACCGATCTATTTCGAAATGAAAGAGGTCTCCTTGGACCTGTGTGGTCCAAAGGAACTCTCGGCCACATCCCTTCAAGAGTGGCCGTGATTTTCCATGGCTCACACGGGTCAAGACAGGCTCTTCAATTCCGATCTAAATCCTTTCCCGTCATACTAATACATTACATGCGATAAACGACGGAAAAAAAACACGGGAACCAACTAACTTCGGGGAAGGAGAGGCCGCCCTAGCCTCGGGTGAGCCAAGAGAGCTCACGGGTCCCTTCCTTGGGACTAGGCCGTGGGTTCCCTTGGTTCGACCGTAGCTTATACGTCTCTCCTACCTCGCTCCTAGCCATTTCCCATCACGGTACATACGTTATATGGACGTGCAACGTGATAAATGACGTACATTTGCATGGGAATATATAAAAACTTGAACTTGCATGCATTTCGGTTTGTTAACCACCCTAACCATCATAACAAACAAGCATCGAAGATCCTAGCTTCTCTAAGTCGTAGAGGAGTTTTACCTACCCTCGGAACACGAGGAAAGAGTCGGAGAAGTGGCAAAGGGAGTCGGGAGACTCGGCTGGAACGAACAGACCCGAACCGGTGCAGTCGGGTTGACTGGCAGACCCGACTGGCAGTCTGGCTTGTCGGGGCTGTACCTGTTGATCAGGATGGAATTTTCGCGCGGGGCCAGTTGCGTTGGATTCCCAAGAGATTAAAGATCGCGCTTGTGGTGGTTTTGGGAGGAGAGCATGCGTATATTTTCCGGAAATCAAAAACAAAGTCGGGTCAGTAAAAAAGGACAGACCCAGTCGGGTCAAAACAGACCCGACTGGCACCCGATGAAGAAACGGCTCCACAGGAGGCTCCCGGTGGTCTTTTGATGCAAGGTTGGTGGAATTGGACTCCTAACTGACTGAGGATCATGGTGATAGGTTTCTCGTAGCGAGATTCAACCCGAGCTGACCTGTACGTTCCTGAAAAGTTCGGGTTAGAAAAGAAAACCAGAGGAACAAACCCGACTGACACCCGATGAAGAAACGACTCTACGGGAGGCTCCCGGTGGTCTTTTGATGCAAGGTCGGTGGAATTGGACTGCTAACTGAGTGAGGATCATTCCTACAGTGGTTTCATGAGGATTGGACATGTCGATTTTCCTGAAAGATGCAAAGAAAACCGGAAAAAAACTGGAAAAATCTGTGAAGGGAGAAAGGAGAGAAAAGGCGGTGGTGCACGGTTGAACGGCTCTCGGCACGCGACCACCTTGTCACGAGGAAGAGTGAGGGTCGTGAGGAACCCCTAGGAAGTGATGGCACGACTCGCCATGGTCGTGGGAAGAAATGGCGTGCCGAGGATCCCGGGGTGGCTATGGAAACCCGTTTCTGTACTGTTTCTGTTACCTGCTGAAACGGTGTGTTGGAAGCTTTGAATGCTAAAACTAAGTTCGGAAATGGATTTAGAAGGTCAAAAACGTGTGGGGTAAGAAGTTTGGTCAAGCCTCGGGCAAAGTCGGGGGGCGGGACTCGCCTAGGAACCGGGAAAGTACCTAGAGACCCGATTCTGGACTGTTCTAGATCTGCATACTAGAAGCTTCAAATGCCGAAACTAACACCGTAAATGGACTCGGGAGGTCAAGTACGTGTAGGATATGAAGTTTGGTCAAGTTTGGTTTGGGTTGAGTGGCGGTCGCCGGAAAATGATTGAGTTTTCTAGCAATTTTGGCCTTGAACCGGGCTGTGCTTGGGCTGAACGAAGTGTTGAAGTTTGAGAGGAATTTGAGAGAGTTTTTGAGTGAGAAAGCTAGAGAGAGAGTGCAAGAGGAGTTGTGATTAAGTTAATGACCCAAGAGGCTTATATAGGAAGGCTAATGATGCAAAATTATTGAAATTAAGTGCAATTAGAGGGGGTGCTTAGGGCATCCGAATTTTTAAGAGGGATTAGGGAGGGGAAGTTGTCTTGAAAAGTTGATGGGAGGTGATGGATGGAAGAAGAGAAGTGATGGGGTGTAAGAGATATTTTGAAAATGGGTGGATGGGGGAGAGTTGGCTTGCTTTTAGCCACCCCTAGAGAGAAGCCGCGGCTTGCGGCTTGGCTTGGCTTGGCTAGCTCAAGGGTCCCACTTGACTAGAAAGAAAGCCAGAAGAAGCTCGGGGCTCGATTGGTCGCGCGTTTGATTTTCGTGGCTCGTTTGAACGACGAATTATCGATGTACGTGCAAATGCGATTTTAATGAGCCTAATATTGACATGCTCCATGTAAGTAAATGTTCGGGTAGCCCGGGCACTTAAAAGCCGATTTTGCTTCGTTTGGATGATCGGAGCGAAGTTGTTCGTTTCTGTCGCATGTTCGCGCCTCTACGTGCTGTACCGCTCGTGTCGGTGTGCTTTGTGCTACGGGCAGAACGGTTTACTCACCGACCCCAGCTGGAGATCGATAACCGGAGATGACCTAGGAATCCGCGAACGAGGCTTTCTCAGTGTTTCCCGAGTGTTCTGATATGTTTGGAGACCACTGCGATCTCCGTTTGTCCAAAGCGAATCCCGAAGGTTCGCCGGAAGGCGTTTGGGACCATTAAAACGTCACTCGGGAAATCGGTATGCGTTGCTTGATCCAAGCCAATATGATTTCCTGGGCCCTAGAGGTTGTTGGGAGTGGGTGGTGCAAAGCTCGGATGTCAACATTTTTCCGAATGAGCTATGAGCATAAGATTCCCCGTGAAAGTGGCCCGTTTGTTACTGGAATGGTACTCGGGAAACCTAAATGGATTTTGCAATGCGATCAGGGTTTAACTCCTAAGCCCTTAAGGTCCCTGGGATTGATTGGCGCAAATTTCATGCATTGACGATTTGTTAAAAGGGTCTCCGGCTATGTCTTTCTGTATAAAAATGCCCATTTTTCCCGGGTCGAGATCCACTCGGGAGACCAAGATGAACCTCGAAACGCAGTCTGAATCCTGTTTCATGGTCCTAGTGGTCATTGGGTGTGTGCAGGCCTGTTTTCGAGTCCGTTTACCTGTTTCTGAATCAGGCCTCTCAAGGGCCCCGTTAGGAAGGTGTCTGTGAATGTTCGGGAGTGTCCCGGCTTAAGCAGGGTGCTTCTGAAGTGTGCCCGGATGTGCCATTGGTCATTTTGGCACCAAGAAGGATATTTAGAGTCCCATATTGGATACCTTCTGACGCTCCAATAACCCGGTGATGAATAGTGCCACAGTGCCGGCCTCTACTGTTTTCGGGGTTCGTTGTTCGTTCGTTCTCCTGATTGCCCTTCTGTGCTTCTCTAGCGATTCATGCTTCTCTTCCGTAGTCCGTGCCCCCATGTCCGTTCATTCGCCTCCGATTGCCGGGTCACGAATAGTAACCTGAGCTTCGGTCGGGAGTCCTTGTGTCGGGAGCCGGTGGGCCAAAATGGAGTGCTGACAGAGGAGCTTGGATGATCTCACAACTGGAAGGGCGAAGACAGAGTCCCTTCCTGTTCTTGTATTCATTCACTTTGATTAAGTGGAGGATACCTTAGTCATATATCCCGAACAAAGTTGTCAGAATCGCGATTCTACCTAGAATCGATCGAAGGTTGTGGAATCGTAAATCGTAAAATCGAATCGTGAATCATAAAATTCTACCTATAATTAAAAAAAACATATATATATATATATATACATATACCAAATACCATGTTAGAAATAGTAAAAGTAAACATCAAATGATAAATCTTGCTGCTTCCTATATCGTTCGTCAAAATCAGATGGTGCTTAGTCTTCACAAGTGAGCGCTTCCACTATAACAACCTCAAATAAAAATTGATATAGTACCGTGGTCACTGATCCTGTAGACGAAGCTGCTTTTCCTCCCTAACTTCTTCTTGGTCTGTCACTTCTTGGAATCATCTTTGCACCTAAAAAAGTCGAAAAAATTCCAGCCTAAATCATCTCAAACAAGACGGCAATAAGGAATTGGCCAGAACCCAATTCGAAGCAGTTCTAGAAACTTTCCAAGTCCCTATCACTAACAGCCAAGAGACAAGTTTCAAACATTTCATAAAATAAGATAACCGATTAACAATACTGTTGCACAATAAGAAAGATGAGGAGGGAGAGAGAGAGGGGGCATATGACTTTGGGTTGAACTAGAATCGTAGAATCGGTTCGATTTTACGATTCTGATATTCGAATCGCGATTCAACCACGATTTTACCTTCTCGATTCATGTCATGGAATCGGAATCGGTAGCCACCCCTTGAATCGTAGAATCATAAGATTCTACCATTCGAATCGCGATTCTAACAACCATGATCCCGAACCCGTTCCTAGGGACATAATTGCTGCGGAGGAAGACTTTCCCCACCATGTGGTCGGCCCAAAGATGACTGACTTCTCCATAGTCCCAGATAACGGAGATAGTTTCAAAGGAGTGGAAGAAAAGGTTTTGATCGTCTTCGATGCTGATATAAGGGACCGCCGTCTCCTTATAAATCACACAGTCCTCCCCATGGTTGACAGTGATGAGGCTATCTTCGATAAAGAACTTCACCTTCTAGTGCAGGCTAGACGGGACTGTTCCTACCGAGTGGATCCAGGGCCTCATGAGTAGGAGATTGAATGAGTTCGGAATGTCCAAGACCTAGAAGCTAATGTTGAAAGAGCATGGGCCGATTTGGATGAGGAGTTCAGTCTCCCTGTTTACCTCCCCATTGAACCGTCGAAGGATCGGATCGGAGTTTTGCTCGGGGGAATGCAGTTCAGGTCAAGGTGGTGCACACTTTGAGCGTCGAGCCATTGTTGATCATCACTAGGCCCACCATGAATTTGCTGCACTTGCACACGAAGTGCAGGGCCCGAGATTGCTCATGCCCTTCCGAGGGAAGTTCATCGTCCAAGATGGAAATGTAGTTTGAGAAGATTAAGCCCATAATCTCTCTGATCCTGTCCAGGGCAATCTCCTTGGGGACTTGGGTTGTATTGAGGACCTTCAAGAGAGCCTCCCGGTAGAGCCCGGAGCCTAGAAGGAGGGCGAGGAGTGAAATGCGAGTGAGGGACTTGCCCATTTGTTCTACGACCTTATACTCACTCGCCTTTATGACATTCATGGAGGCATCGGCTTCTTCATCGGTTGCCTCCTTCTTTGGGACCACTGGGGCAATTTCAGGCATGCTGGTAGGCGACTCGTTTGCTTCCAACTTCAGGGTTCTCGTAGACGCGACCCGAACGAGTCAGACCTAGTATGTCCATTTGCTTCACGAGACCCTCAATGTCGGTCTCCTAAGTCCATGGAACTTTGCTATTATGGTACTGGACCCGAGGTGGGGTCCGGATGACGAATAGGGTCGAGGAGGGAGTAGATCCCATGGTAGCAGAAGAGATCTCTATTGGGACATAGTCGATGACGAATGGGGCCAGTTCCACCTCTTTGGCCTCGTCCTTGTCTAATGGACAAATGTTGATCATGTTGATAGTCGGCCTTAAGCTTGACCCGTGATCAAGGAGGGGGTTAGCTTGGACGTTTGGAAGCTTGGCCTCGAGATAGGACAGGGCCACGTTCGTGTTGTAGCCGTATTGGGCAGTGAACTTTTTGGCGAGCTCTTCCCAAGTAGGGACGCTCTTGGCCTTGAAGGAGTTGAACTAGCTGAGCCCCGCATCCTTCAGATTCTCTTGGAAAATCTGGATCATGAGATACTCGTACCCCCAATATTGCATCATCTTGTTCCGATGGCATTGCAAATGTGGCCTCGGGTCAGCGGTCTCATTATATTTGTCGAAATTCGGGATCACAATCTTTGGGGACAACTTCATATCTGGAAAGATACTCGGGTCCAAGTGACTTGCGTCATATCGGGAGTCACTCGCCTAGATGGCCTTCATCATCTCTTATATCCTCTTCATTCTACACTCCTAGTCAGTCTCCATAGCAGGGAGAGCATTTGTTGGTGGAGATTCGGGGGCCCCTACGGTGTGCGTGCCCGGGCTATAGTAGAGATGTTTAGGGTTAGTAGTGCTTGGTAAGGGAGGCTCATTTGGAGTTTTAGAGTCGGGAAAGGGCATGGCTCACTGGTGTGACCAGGAGTGTATGCATTCAAGCTGGGAAGGTCGTCGGCGAAGGGGCCGTTTAAATGGGGCCTAGTGCCGGCATTGACATCAGGGGCGGCCCGAACATAGCCAGGTTCATTGCTCAAATTGTCATCTACAAGGGAGGAATGGTTGCTGGAAGAGTTGACGGCGGAGGGGGAACATTAACCTGATTGACCGCCGATACTTGCATTGAAGGAGGAGCGAGCGCGGGGAAGTGCGTCAGCGCAAGGACAGACGCAACGGTCACTCTCCAGGACATGGTCGGTGGGACCCAAGGGGACGGGGTCAACCGTCGACCTGTGTGCAGGAGGCATGGTGGAGGAGATGCGGTTCAAACCTCGAAGTAAGGCCATGAGTTCGATCATGTCGGCGGCCATTTGGTTGACCGTGTCCTCGAGCGCACCAATGCACACAGCGAATTCTTTTCCTTCATTCTAAGTCATAGTCGAGTAGGGTAGCGGAGTTGTGCAGCCAGTGGTTAGTACCTATGTCCCACAAGCGTGTAAGTACAAGCGCGGGAAAATCCCATAAAAAATAAGCGTACGAAATGATAAGTAAAGAGATGGAATATATGAGATACATGAATTTTCAAAAACTAATGTTATCATTCACGTTGACTTGAAATGTTCAAAGTACAACACGAGTTCTTTTAGGAAATAAAATCCTGAGTCGGTCTTCGACCGTGCTCGAGGCATGAGCGAGCGTTGCCTTGGAAAGCACCGGTTCTAGGTAAGAGCCTTATGGAGATGTCTATCCTAGGGTGTGTAAGGACCTCCATAGGTCCTCTTCCTCTCCAAGGTGGCGTTCGCTCGAGCCAACTCTTAATCGCGTCTCTAAAGCTCAGCGTGGGTCCAAGAGATCTCCCTCTAGAGACGACGTTGATCAGTGAACTCTTCATCCTTCTCAATGATCTCCCCACGAAAATGATCTCTCTCACCTCTGGTGTTGGTGAGCTCGACCAAAGTGGTTGTGCCCGAGGAGGAAGGCGTTCTGGAAGATGTGCCGATCTCATCTTGTGGAGGCTCGGTGAGGTCTTCGTGTGCCGATGGACCCCAATGATAGAAGCGGTGGACGTACTCCTCTGTAACTTGGAAGTCCTGCTCATCTTGAGTTGGATGCTCAGGGAGCAAGACCTGTTCGTTTGCACGTTGATGATTTGGGGATGGCTGGTCCTCCCGCCAAGTGTGCTTGAACCTAGTTCGCGTCGTTTCTCACGAGTAAGACTCTGTCAAAGTCGAGACACCTAAGAGCCATGGGGTCATAGGGCATCCACGTGGCGCGCTACTTAAAGCCCTTAGGCGGTATTTCGCAAAAAAAATTATTCTACTCAGAAACTTTGCGTTCGTGCACTGATCACACTGCTTGGGAGTATCCGCCTTCCTAGGGGGACGCATGACGGACGCGAATGATAAGGAGTCGTCACTATCTATTTACGACCTGAAGATCGAGGGCCAGTGAGTTATTCGGGTCTAATGTTAATTGATACACCTAGTTAGCTAAGGCATATGGCCTTGCGGAACAAGGAGTTCCAAGTTTAGGGTGTTCTGTCTTGTGTGGGCCTATATCTCACACCCCCTATCGGTACTTTAGTTTGTCTAAGGTTTGTCATTTTTAGTTTGTTTATTGCGTGAATTAGGCTTCACTCGTCTCGTTCGGTTTGACATCGTAAATTCGTGAAAACAATCGATTCGGACTAAGAGGCCTAAAGAGGAGTGGATCCTCGCATCATGGGATCGGTTGATCGTCCTCACGTTTCAATAAATCGGGTCATGATGATCGGTTCACTGTGTGGACTGAGCCCATGATCCGTTGGTTCTACTGGTCCCGATGACCCATAAACCGATTCGACTGATTCCGACACTCGGACCTCTTGCTTGCTGATCGAGATTATTACAACAATAAATGTATAAATAAATTGCTCACAATATACTTTCAATAATAAATACAAATACAATAATCTGATCCCAGTCGGTTTGCGTTCAACCAATATTCCGCTCGTGTTCACCGTGAGCTTGGAAGACAAGAATTAAAATTAAGATGCAAGCTCAAGAGATCTGGTAGTTGGGTCCGACTGAACGGATGGATCCCAAGAGGACCGAATAGTCCTCAAGATAGCTGTGGAACCGGTCGAGCTCGCGGGTGATTGTCTAACCTCTATTCACCCTCCCTGATCCGATTCGTCCTCCACTTGGACAATACTCGGATTGAAACGATGACTTGAGGCTAGATCTCATACCATGCTTGGGTCACGCGTACTCGGTATGTAGGGACATTGGATCCTGTGATCGAGGGTTGGGACCCTGTACTGATGGTGCCCAATTTCTTCGGGCTCGAACCGCAAGAAAATGGAATAAATAGTCAAGTAACGAGTTATTTGTCAGATTTACGTGATAATCAGGTTATGTATTTCCGGAATATGAGTGTGTGACTTGTTATAATGGATCCTATTGATAGTACAGAGAATGGGTCTGTCATCTTGAACTGAGCTTACTTAGCAGACATATTTTTATCCTAGGCAAACAAAAATAGAAATGACATACACGATGAAAATTGGCATGGGGGCCGCCTGGAAAAGGCATGTAGCATTCGACTTTGCTTATAAAGGATTTGACGGACATGATGTCTGTCATCATGCCCTAAATGTGTGATTTTTTTTAAATTCTTTTGTTTTGTGATATTGATAGATTAATTGCTTATGACAGAGTGTGTTTTACCAAAGTCCTAAGACCTAGAGTTTTGTCTCGTCTGCTTCCCTTATTTGATTATGTCCAATTTGAAATTAATCTATTTTTATGTTTTTACCCAATCTAAGCTCAAACTTAGTAAGTGGGGACACGAAACACCACAGGGTGCCAAGATCTCTACTCATGTCCTATGAAAGACCGGATAATCTTTCGCGGGCCTTCCCCGCTCACTTCTCTAGTCCACATTCCTAAGCGCCTGAGTTTGTGTTAGAATGACAGAAACACTTTGGTCGGATAAATAGGGCTATATAGATAGGACCTGCGCCTACATGAGTTGCCCGTCTTTACCTGTGGCTCGCAATTTTTCGACCACTATAACCATAGGGTTATCGGTAAATCATACACTGAAGATAAACCGAAACTGTGTGATGCGGACCATCGAGGTCGATAGCCGATGTTAACTGATCCCTTGGACCCATTAGGGTCATGTGGACCTTGTAGGAGCCGAGGGACCGGTCGCTCCGCCCGAAAGTGGTCCAAGAAGAACTCTCACATTCCGACTCGAGATGCCTTAAATTGAGCCTAGACTCGAGTCAAGACGTTTGAGTCCTCCCTAGATGTCCGTGCTACGTGTACCATGTGTCTCAGTATTTTGTTAAAAATGTGGGTTTGGAAAAGTGCACAATTATCGGTTTGTGATTTATTGACTCGATTATAAATTATTAGCCAGTTCGTGCAATTCAATTAAATGTCGAGTGGATTAATTAACCAAATGAATCATCCAAGTAAATATGGGTGTGGAATTAATTAAATTGAGTGAATTCCCGAATGTTTTTGGATATGCGAGTTTCAAATCATCGAATCAATTATTGATGAACCGTCCAATTGAAATTCTAATCTCCGATCGTTTTATTTATTTGAAAACAACTTGTGACACGGAGACCAGGACGTGTCCTTGAGGACCAAGGAGGCTTGGTCAATGATTGCCGAATACCCCTTGGACCCTCGTGGGCCCCACGACGGTGTCCGATACACGAATCCATGCTAACTCATTAAAAGTGTGATTAATCGTCAAATAACATTGGCACGGGAAACGAAATTACGTAAAAATCAAGAAATGGGATCTAATCGAGGAGGGGAGACTGCCACATGACCCGAGATAGGCCATGAGGCTCTTGGCCACACCTCCAAGGAGGTATGGCTAAGAGGCCCCATGGCCCGACTCGAGTCAAGAACGGTCTCTTCGTCTCGATTCGAACTGTTTATCGCATGCATCACCCATCAAACATGATATTATGCAAACATACACAAAGTCAGTACTGCCATGATTACGAGGAACGCGTATAAGCACAAGTATCGTGCAGAATTTGTAATTCATTCATTATTTCTCTTGTATATCGATGAATAAAGACGTGGACTATAGGATTAATCAACTAGACTTTAATAACAAAAAGTGTTAGAACTATTAGAAATCCAAAGGGTACCAAAAAGGCGAGTTATTGGCTTGCGAACCTCTAATCTTGTAACAAAGCCCCCAGACTCATTTTTCTAGTTAAAAGACCGAGTAAAACTTAAATCTTTGGGCGGTTAGTATCTTGACCCGTAGGTGACTTAGGTGGCTCACTAGCGAAATAGACGATGTAGTGACAGCTCCAATCTCGATTAGGTCCTAGGCTACGCGAATTATCAAAACACTCGAGTCGATGGCGGGCCTAAAATCCAAGCTGTGAGACAGCCACCCACCTCTCAATCGAGATCGCCAGTCGGCTCAGATCACGCCGGTAGCCTCGATCGAGTGAGGGAAGTGTGGCCGACGGGGCTGCCTCCAACCCCCCATTTTAGGGATCCCAGTCGTTGAGGTCCTTCAAATCGAGGGGTTGCGGGCGCCCTCCTCGGCCAACCTCCCCTCGATCGAGGATGCTAGCCGGCTGGGATCCCTCAAATCGGGGGGTTCGATCGGGGTCGTCAACATGGCATGAGTCGGTCGACAACCCCAATCGAGGGGTGCATGTTCTGCGGGGCAGCCCCCACCGCCTCCTTCGATCCTTAATGGGATTTTCTTTTTTCTTTTTAATTATATTTTCTTTATTTTTGTCCTTAAATTGTCATTTGTTGCAAAACTTCCCCAAACAAGCGGGCACATAAGCATTCCCACCATTTTCTTAATAGATTATGGATGGAATGCTATGCAATGAAAATATTTTTTCGTGCTGTACAAGAAAATGATTTAAATTTGTACTGCAGCTTGAAAAAAAGTCAAAAACCGTGTTGTATGGTACTATTTTCCCTACTTTTTATCATGTGCAAGATAGTAGAATATAAATCCCTACATAATACTCACCGGAAATTTCCTACATAATAAAATGTGTATGCTATAATGTTGGTATTTATAATTTTTATTCTTTTAATTTTCACAGATTTATTTCACAAATATTACTTAAAAGCATATATTATAAATACCCAGGTAATGTGCATGTTATATGACTACCTTGGTATAATTTTGGCAAATTTTTAGAGATAAGTAATTAAAAAGTGGGAGCTAACCAACACGAGTTGATTCAAGTGGCTCAGCGCTTATTCCCCTTAAGTAATGTCTCGATTTCCAGTCTTATGAATGGAGAAAATTCACTCTGGGAGAGTTTTACCTCTTAGTGGATTGATCCAGGCTCAATTGGATTAGTAGGGGTCTAATACAGCTTCTAGATACTAGGGTTCAGACTAAATAAAAAAATGTTGGCAACTAAGATCATTTCTCCTATAGTCGAGGTATGTTTAAAAGCTTAAAAGATTCGGCCTCAATCCTTACAAAGCCGTAATGAGGAAAAATTAATAAAGTTATTTCATTATATAAAACCTACATATAACTAAAATTTACCTAGATGCATAATAAATGAGATTGGATGCACAATAAATGTATAGAAGAAAATTTTTAAAAAAAGTGAAAAAGGAAAATTAAAAAGAGATAATAATTAAATATTTTTAGAAAATGCAATTAATGTATCTAAATCTTCAGCCCACTATATAATAATTATAAGAAAATTAAATGAATATGGAAAAAAGTTTTAAAAAAACAAAGATAATAATTAAAAGTATTAATAAATGCAATTAAATGTATGTAATCTCTTACTAAATACAATTAAGAGAAAAATTTTGTTGTAATATTTTAATTATATATAAGCGATAAATTTACATAAACAGTTAACTGACCACAATATTATAAAAATTGAGCCTATCTTATAGAAATTGATATAAGAATTTTGATATTATTCTGAAAATTTATGAAGCATATGTATAATTTATCATAAAAACTAAACATATCTATGTACGAGCATATTGAAAAGTAAAATTTTAAAAATATAGAAAAAGATAATTAATGAACAAAGATAATAAGTTAATAGTTTTAATAAATACAATTAATGTATCAAAATCTCCGGTTCACTTTATAATAATTAAAAGAAAATTAAAAGAATATTGAAAAGATAATAATTAAAAGTACTAAATAAGTGAAATTAAATGTACATAAATCTCTTATCAAATACAATTAAGTGAAAATTTTTGTTGTTGTATTTTAATTATATATATCACTTACGAAAATTAATGAAGCATATATATAATTTACCATAAAAACTAACATATATATGTATGAACATATTGAAAAGTAAAATTTAACATGTTACAAATATGAATCATGAATCATAGAAATTACCTTTAATAAATTCTAATATAATAAGAAATATATTAAAATATATCTAAAAAATAGAGTTAATATACATATATTAAAAATATATATAATATCTCATTATATATAGAACAATAACAATCCTTACCCACAAAAAATATTACATTAATTGAGAAAATGATATTTTATAGAATAATAAAAATCTTTATCCAGAAGGAAGATTCCATAAATTTGAAAAGTGATATAAAAGAATAAAAATATATAAAATAAATATATATATATATATATAACACAAACTAACATTGTGAAAGAAACTAAATAAATTCACAAGACATAATAAGAACGTTAATTATAAAATTATAATTGCATCATTCAAAAGTATTCATGCAACTTTATTAAAATTTATTTTTGAAAATTGATTACTGAGAACTTTAACTTTCAATAATAAAAAAATAAATAAATAATAGGTAAATTAATATCTTAAACTGTGATAATTAATATTTGTAAAAAATATAAATATGTGAACAAACCCATGCAAGGCACAAGATCGAACACTAGTCATGATCTATTATTCACGTGATTATAAATACATATAATTGTAATGGTAATTTTATTGGTTTTTTTTACGTTTCGTGACAAATGTATGATCACCGAAAATTCTACAACTTTAGAATTCCGCTCGTAGCATTAAAGATGGCACAATCATCATGCTTCAAGTTTCTTCTCGCAACTTTACAAGATGAAATAGGATACGATTACAAATTCGAAAAATAAGATAAAGTCGGAACCAAAAAACTTAAACATTTTTCCTTATCCAAAAAAAAAAATATATATATATATATATATATATATATGTATCCAACTTCAGAATGGTCCATACCATAAGATATACTTTAACTCAGGATTGGACTTGGACGTGCATCAACATCCGTAATTGGATGGTGACATGAATCATCCCGCCTCCGATTGTCGAAATTCACTTCATGTATTTACAGACAGACATAGACAAGGTTTTCTAATGTCGGAACTCGCGACACTAAAATTACGCCGAATTCACCACGTAGTTTCGCATTCTGGAGACGAGCTGATCAACAGCTGCTCTAAGTAGTCGGATCCTAGATCCTCAAAGACCACAACATTGTCTCCTCGTCCGCTGCTGCTGTCCCTACTTCTCTTGCCCGACATTTTCCTCCTCATGCTATGTTTCTTCTTCAGGGCAATAACAGGGGAACCCCCTCCTTCTGTGCTCAACTGCTTCATCCCCCTCAGCGATTCCCGGACCTTCTCGACCGGGAAGTTGAGCACCGCTGCGTGCCCTCGCATCGAAAAAGCAGCCTGGTCGTAGGCCATGGCTGCCGCCTCGGCGCTGTCGAAAGTGCCCAGCCAAACCCTGACGCCGTTCCTCGTGGAATCTCTGATCTCAGCCGCGAATTTCCCCCATGGCCTCTTCCGCACCCCTCGGTAGGACTTCTCCTTCTTGGGGCTCTGCTCTCCATCGTCTCCTTCCTCTTCTTTCATCCAGCTCACTTCCTCGTCCTTCGATTGGGAGGATGCCTCGGCCAGAAGGCCGAAGAGGAGCATCTCTTCGGAATCATTCTCGTTGAAAGGGAGTGAGTTATTGTCAAGTTTAAGGTTATCCCAGGAGTAGGAAGACTCCGACGAGAAATCGGAGTAGTTTGGTGAGTGGAAGATGGAAGAATCCATTGAGATTGAGCAATTGAATGTGGATGGTCTTGGAGGTGGAAGGTGGTAGAAGTTTGAGAGGCAGAGGACTCTGCTTGCTCTGTTTCCTGGCAAGTTCAAGTTGGGGCAGTGGAGCTATTGCGCCCTATTTATACCCAATTCCGAGTGGGTGATATGCATGTCAAATTCAGTGAACTATGTAACTGTTTTCCTTTTTCGGTTCTGGCATGAGTTGTCTTTAGTTTACTGGTTGAAACTAATCCACAATCCGATGTCGATTTGACCGCCATCACAAAGTGTTTCTAATGATATTAGAACTAAAGAAACCTCACCCTTGAAAGCAATGATAAGAGCCACATGGACTCCAGGAGAGGCAATTGCCCATCCCAGAATTTTGAATTTATTTTTTAATTTTTTCTTCAGATTATATAATTTTTTCAAGATATTGCCAATAATAAGAATGTGAATTTGGTGATTTGCCCCAGCTAAAAAAAGTATTTATGAACAATTCAATTCAAATTATATTTTGGCCCTTGAAAGAAAATTCTGGTTCCGTACTTACCTGAAAGCTCAGCGTATCACTGCCCAACGTGTTTGTGGTTTGATGAGGTAACTATTTTTTTTTCTAGGGGTAAAAACGATATGATAAATACTCTATGAAGGATGAAATGATGAAAAATCATGGGCAAAACTTTTGTTTTTACTCTTCTGTAAAGTAAAGCATAAAACGTCCAAGTTCGTGATTGTAACAATTTTTACTATTAGCTATGTCTCCTGGTTGCTGCATACCAGTGTATGCTTGTATGTGAACTTATCATAATCTGTAAGTTCACGGAGCCGAATTAGTAGTTGTAAGATAAACTCTCTTATAATAGTAGAAGTTATTTAGTTATTCAGGTAAGGTTGTAAAAATGATGATAAACGAATTCAACAAATATGAAGTTACGGTATCACAGGAATTATCACGGGCGATGTAATATCCTATAATGCAAGAATCTATATAGTTCCATATTTTGAAATATAAGCATGAGCATAATACGATTGATGGAATGACCTATCAATTTTAGTTTGGAAAACAAAAAATGACAAACAAGGGAAAAAGAAGCTTTTTATTTTCTTTTTTCCTTGGATAAAAGCAAAAGGAGAAGATGATGGAATTTGGTAAATTGGAAATGTCGTGGTAGGGGCGGGGTGCAAGGAGAGGGCAGGCTAATTGCGCACATGGGTCAATTGGGTGGCGGCCAGGTCAGAGAGAATTTTCCAATGACGTCAGCGGATGACCCGATCCTTTTTGTCCACTTTATTAATTTATCTCGTATGTCAGTTTGTGTTGGATGATTTTGATATTGGCAAGCGCCAACACCACTCAACCTTTAATTTGGTCATTTGAGTAACCGCAAAGGCTTTTTCATTCATTTACAATCGAACCCAAGTTCCATTAGGGAAAATCGATGCTAAGAATCTTCTGATTTCTAGTCGAGCAGTGTTACTGTACCAAACTTATTTCCTCAGTAAATCTTCATTTATTTAGAAAGTCTTGATTTGCTCGAAGTGTAAAAAGATTTTAGCTAATAAATTGAATTCTATGAATGAAAGTTGGAAGACTATTATCCCAATCATCAAGCCAATTAGCCTTTCTAATCACGTTTCCTAAGTTTTACAGGGTCACATGAGTGTGTGGTGTGGTTATGGTGTCCAGCTTATGATGGGAACGTTAAAACTAATTCCACCTGAATGCAGCATCTGGCCACTAGAATCTTTAGTTTGCAACATCCTACACATACTATGATCTCAGTAAATTATATGATGTACGAATACTTGTAATGATGCTGCGAACTCTAAACTCGTAAATATATAAATATTCTCGTCATGAGGAGAAACGACAAATACTGTCAATCTTGAGAGTAAGAAAAGTACTTTAGATCATCTTAGACCGAGTGTCGTTACAACATACCTTTGATTAATTTGATTGCATTCTCTGAAAAACTATACCAAACCAAACTATAATACTTCTCAGTTCTTAAATTTTTCTTCTCAAATGGGTTTATCCGTAAAAGCTATATATTATAATAATATATGTGCCGCACCCCAACCAACAATCATGCCTATGATTATGTAGTGGAGACCTGGGCAATTTGTAGCATTGCTTTCGTGTGGCATCGTCTTTCGCTTAATTAAATGTTTTGCTTGCATGTGTGTCAAGAGCTATTTTTGGCACCATCCGTGCTCTAATTAACGAAATTGATGAAATTCGTAATATTCAAATTGTCTCATCATTGCAAAACAGAACGCTTGCGTACAGTGAGTTTGAAATTTTTTTTTTCCCCCCGGGTGTATAGGGAGTTTGAAATTTAGACGTCGTGCAAAGAGTTGAGATTGCTGCAAAAAAACTACATTTAAGGAATCTTTCTGTTTTACATGGATCACACTCTTACATCAAACTGACCCTTTTTTTTCCGGTTTGCAAAGAAATTCATGGATTAATATAAGAAAATGGAACCATTTTTTCTACATATATCAATTGATGCTCCGCCTTTTCTAATTTGTAAAAGGATTTTAAATGATCCCACCTTATAATGATGGGGTTGAAGGGGTACCAATTAAATTATTATAATTAAGAATACTTATGATAATTTTTGGAGTAATTAATATTCATTTTTTCGTTTGTTGCAATTTGATATGATTGATGTTTTCTCGTCTCACGTGAAAGTTATTATCACCTAATAATTTATGTAATTTTCTTGCTATTTCCAAAAGAGTTGATTGGATATGCTTATGTTATAAAAGTTACATTGATTTTTAAATATTAATTTTCTTATATAGTCCTATTAGAGTCTTCATGTAAACGGGTTTAGGAAAAATTCATAATTTGCTGCAAGTTTAAAAATGACTTGCCCTACTATTGTGGGTTTGTTCCAATAATTTGGCACTTCTTCCCTTTAATTAATGTGTCATATTTAAGTATGTGAATTGAGAAAATCCATAGTTGAGAGAGTTTTATTCCTTAAAAATCAAGTCGGTTCAAATTTGAATTAGTGGAAGCCTACTAGATTTTCGCATACTAGATAACGCAAATGGAAAAAATTAACTTGTCCCAGAGACAAAAAGATTGATGCAGCACGATCACTCTTAACATGCGACAAGAGTGTCCTGGTCTCCCCGATGAAAATTTTCATACTCCTATATCATCTCTTATCTTTCTTTCACGTCCATGATTTTCGTTTATAAAAAAAAATAAAAACAAAAAAAGGACATGAATTGCCCTCATTTCCCCGTTTGTTGACGTGGAAATCTTATTTTCTTGATAGCGTCCGGTCATGAGAATAATGAAAGTGATAGAGGAGTGAATGCTTGGTGGGTCTAGATGCAGGCCCCCTTGAACTGCAAGAAATTGTGTCTTCATTAAAGTCATCGAAACTATGAGAACAGTGATAAATACAAATAAATTAAACATTTCTTGAAAAGTCCTCCAAAAAGAAAGGATATCGATGGATCACTACAGTCCAAGACGACAACGACAGCCCCCTTCACCATTTGAGTGCAAAAAGCTGACATATCAACGATTTCATCACTGTGTCTGCAGCTTCTAGGAAACCCCATTTTAGGAAATCTTTGAAGGGTATTCCATTCTCTCTCTTATAAGAAATGACACCATGGTGGGTTGCCCCTTCCACTGGGTTTGAAAAATCAAATCTCTCTTCTAAAACAATGACATTTAGTAATGAATATATGTGTGTGTGTATATATATATATATAACAATTACAATCCTAATTCCGTTTCGCTTCTCAGGCAATTCTTAAATATTTACAGAATTAAATTCTTTTTTCTTTTTGGTTTATGTTCGGTTGAACATCATGTTATATTACATTAATCCATATAGAGGAGTTAGAATAAAGCTAATTAATAATTACATTGTAACTTTTTATTGTATAAAAAAATAGATAATTGACATATACATACGCATTATATTGATAGAAAAAAAAAAGGTATGAGAAAAAATTATATGTTCTACCTTACTTTTATATGTTGATACAGACGAATACTTACCTTACTTTTATGAAAATATGAATAATATATATAAGAGATAATCGTATATTATATATAAATAATTATATATGAAGAGTGGGACATATCGTATTGGACTTAGGGTGTACGAAGAAACTATAATGAGTACTAAGATCAGGTAAGAAATGACCTTTCATGCCTTTTATATAGAAGATATCATACTCGTAGAATTTGTAGAATCACATTTCTTGAGAAGTCTTTCAGTTATCAAGAAAATATGTTGGATTTGGTTTTAGAGTTAAATAAAGTTGAGTTTTGATTTTAATTGAATTGTAATGATTGTGTTGTTGAATTATGAGAAAAAAATGTGAAAAAGTAATAAATAGTTGAGAGAAAATAATGATTGTGTTGTTGAATTTTGGAAAAAATAATGAATAGTTAAGAGAAAGTAATGATTGTGTTGTTGAATTAAAAATAAGTTGAGTTGACTGGAGTAGAGTTAAAATTAAAGTCCAAATCATTTCCTGAAAACAAACAAGACAAGTTTTCAAAATTTTCTTTAGTTACCTAATTAGTACATACAGATGATATGAATATATTGCATATCCAAAATTCATTAAATACAACCTAAACAATATATAGTAAAGATTAATCTTACTAGAATTGGAAGGTCGATTTATGTGGACGTAAGGGCTTGGAAATTTCACTTAAGTGATGTCATTAGATGTCGCTCCCCGATTTTATATATTATAATGAGTAAATTGACAAATTGGTCCTCTAGAGATACATATTACATCAAATCTAACCTTAAATTTTTTTTACATCAAATTGAACCTTGAGATATTAAGTGTATATCAAATCCGACCTCAAGAAATTTTTTACATCAAATTGAACATTGAGAGATTAAGTGTACATCAAATTGAACGTTGAGAGATTAAGTGTACATCAAATCCGAGCTCAAGAAATTTTTTACATCAAATTGAACTCTAAGAGATTAAGTGCACCTCAAATCCGACCTTTCGTCAAAATACTGTCCAAAATATATGGAAAAATATGATTTGGCATTTAACAGCTGATGTGGCATTGTTGATTGTTTTCTTTCATTTTTTTTTATTATTCTTCATTTCTGTCTAGCTTAAAAAAAGGATTTCCTATAGTTCCCTCACTTTTCAATCGGAGGTGGAAAAAATTTCCTCCTCTTGGTGCGTCCTCCTCAATCGGTGGTGCTCTCGGAGAGGGTGACGGAGAGATTACGACGACAGCGATTGGCGAGTCCATGCTGAGAGCATCATCAATTGAGGAAGACGCATCGAGAGGATGAATTTTTTTCTGCCTTAGATTGAAAAGTGAGGGAACTATAGGAAATATATTTTTTTTAGCTAGATAGAAACGATGAGAGCATCATCAATTGAGGAAGACGCATCGAGAGGATGAATTTTTTCTGCCTTAGACTGAAAAGTGAGGGAACTATAGGAAATATATTTTTTTAAGCTAGATAGAAACGATGAATAATAAAAAAAATAAAATAAAACAATCAATAATGCCACATCAGCTGTTAAATGCCAAATCAGATTTTTCCATCCATTTTTGGAAAGCATTCTAACGGAAGTCGGATTTGAGGTATACTTAATTTCTCAAGGTTCAATTTGATGTACACTTAATCTCTCAAGGTTCAATTTAATGTAAAAAATTTCTTGAGGTCGGATTTAATGTACATTTAATCTCTCAAAGTTCAATTTGATGTACACTTAATCTCTCAATGTTGATTTTGATGTAAAAAATTTCTTGAGGTCGGATTTGATGTATACTTAATCTCTCGAGGTTCAATTTGATGTAAAAAATTTCTTGAGGTCGGATTTAATGTACACTTAATCTCTCGAGATTCAATTTGATGTAAAAAATTTCTGGAGGTGAGATTTGATGTAACATACATCTCTTGAGGACCAATTTATCAATTTACTCTATTATAATTGATTGAATTGAGATAGGGATTCAAATCAGAACTGTAATTCACCTTTGACCTATAGTTAAGATGTTTTCAATTTGATTATCATATAGAGACTTTTCATATCCCTTTGTTTCTTTTTCCTTATCTGCTGCTATGCTAGTGGCCATTATTACAACCGAACATAATTAGGATAATTATTACTTACCATCCCCTTGATTTCATTAAAATATGGTGAAACATATATTTTAAAATACGGTGGTCCCCTTAATTTTCTACACTGGCACCCCTGCAACTTTTCAAAAAGAATTTCGGCGCTTCCATGAAATTTCCAAAAGATTCGTATCGTCATGTAGGAGGAGTTAAGTGTTCTTTTAAGAGCTCACAAGGAGCGTCCAATATCTCAAAATGAAATGCAAATCCGTTCCAAATTTACTAAGATTTTGAAGGCAAACTCCTAAATTATTACCACTATTCTACTAGGTATCGATGAAAAACCCATCTTTTGCCGGTAAGTGGACTTAATTTAAAAAAAAAATGTTATGACGGGCGTATAATTTATAATGATATCTGTGCACACCGGAAAAAAAAAGATATCTAGATTATGCGGGAATAATCAAAGGTACCACGTTGTAATTCAGGTACCAACTATAAAATCATAACAGTAATTGTTAGATAAAACAAAACACACAACATTTAAAATTTGTAAAGGTGCCCTTAAGCTATTTCAATTTGCAAAATAGTTCCATTTGATAAACGAATGAGGAAGGAAGAAGTGGAGGGCGATTCACAAGGGTAGCGGTGGCGCTGTTGCCGGCAACAACTACCAAACAAAGAGGTCGCCGATGATCACAAAGGTCGTCAAGGACCTCATCTGGACAGTGGTGGTCGGGATCAGAGCCATCACCACTCAGAATCTTCCTCTTTCTCTTTGATTCCAATATAAAGAGAAAGGAGGGGGATAATCGGAGTGGAGGAGGCTCCATGGCCGGCTCCCAACGCGATAGAGGAGGTCGTCATAGACATTTTGTAGTCATAATAGGAGCCAGTAATGGAGCCCCCAATGCTCCAATTTGTCCCTTTCTCTCTCCACTAAATCAAAGAGCGAGAGGGAGATCCACAGTAGTGGTGGCTTCGCCGATTGTCACCACCTAACAAAGGTCACTGGTGGTCTCTATGCTCTTGGCGACATCCTCAATGGTAGCGGTGGCTGCTGATGCTGCCACCATTGCCCCCTTCCTCTATGTTCATCCCTTTTAATGCTTTTTTTTTTCAATTTTTACTTTTTATTAATTTTCATTTTTTTTGAAAAAGGAAAATTATAACAAAATCTATTAAACACTTTTCATTTAATATGAAATGAGACAATAGTGCAAATATAATTTCAATCAACTTTAAATTTTTAATCTTATAAATTTTATTAACCAAACACTTTTCATTCAATCTATTAAACAGTTATTCTATTAATAGCATAAATAATCAACGCTGAATTTTGAGCACTTAATATTTTTTTCAATTACATGAGAGGTCATAGGCATATTACAATGAAATGAAAATCCTAAAATATATCTAATAAAAGGGCATGAGTATCGAACCTAAAACCTCTTGATCACCAGGAGAGCACGCACAATGCGCTACACCCTCTTTGATTTCAACACTTAATTTAAGTTTAAACAAACACCACATAGATTAGCTATCAAATACTAATAGACATCCTTGATTAAGTATGTCACTTGTTAATGTCATAAATATAAGGAGAAATGGCACAAAAAATCACAAATTTTCCACTGCATTTATGTTTTACCATGAAATATTTTTTCTCTAAAAAATACCAAAACTATCGATCCATTATATGTATTATAACGCCATTCGCTTTCCCATCAATTTTATCATTTTCGTCACTTCCCTTTCTTTCGTCTGTCGTGCTATCATGGAAAAGACTGAAAAAGGGCCGAAAAAAAGAAGAAGGAAAAATAGAAATAAAAGAATCTTGACTTGTTGATGTGTGGTTGGATAAGCTGGCTGACAGTCGCACGGACACTTTTGCCGCAGTTGTGGGGCTTTAGGGAGTACCATTGGCTACCAACCTTGAGGCAGGAGCTTGATCGGTCAGGCCTCTCCAGCAGAGCTAAGGAAGCAAACAGACAAATCGATATCAATAATCAATCATAAAATGTAAACCAAATCATAAACCTCACCTCCGCTTTTAAATTTTAATTGTGTTATATTCAACGAATTTGAGATAAATTCATATCTATAATAATCCATATCCATATCCTTCCATACATATAAAAGTAAATTGGCTTCTACATCATTAAATGTTTCCTCATTAATAAAACAAAATTATTAAAGTAAATATTTAAAAGATTAAAAGAGATGATTTGAAATAATTCATATATTTCATATCATTTCTTATTATAATATAAAAACTTATTGTAATATAAAAATAAAAAATTAAATATTTAAAATAAGATGTCATAAAACTTTATTTTTATAAAACTTTTATTTAAATTTGTGTAAACATATAATATGCAACGATTAAATAAATATACAATTCATAGTAATTGAGTCCATTACTTGAAAATATTTATTGAACCAAAATTAGTCTAACTCTATGATATATGTGCATATATTAAAACTAACATATATATACACAATGCAAATGAGATAAAACTACACAGAAATTAATTGATTATACATGGAATTTATAAAAAAATTATGATCCTATAAAAGAAAAATTTATTACATAGCGTTATGAGCTTAAGCTCATAAATAAAATAATAAAAATATTTAAAATATGGATCTCCTAAAAAATGTTTTAAAAAGGATAAAACAAATTTTTATCCTAATTACAAACTTAATTTATTTGACAGATCTATACTAACAATTAATTTTAAATATGACACATTAATTATAATAATAAATTCCAAATTGTTATTATTATTATTATGATCAACTTACTCTAATTTTTAAAAAAAAACTATTGAAGATTATCATTTGAAAATTAAAATTAATAGTTAAAAAATTATTATTTTTAATAAGAGAATTGATTTTTCAAAATGTAAATAATTACAATAATAATTGATATATATATATATATATGAAAAAGAACCTGTGCAACGCATGGGACAAAAAACTAGTATATAATGTAAGGGAGAATTTGTACATTAATTACGCATTAAATTCATCAATATAAATAATTAATTTTGTTTTCTATAAAATAATTCAATTTCTATATAAATTATTTTCTAGATAATAAATTATTTTTTGTAAATAATTAATTAAAAGTATCAATATAATTAGTGAAACAATCCTTATTTTATTATCTTAATAAAATGACTCATATTAAAAAATAATCGAATAATTTATACCCTGAATAAAAATAAATTTTAGAGCAAACTTATAGGACTTTCACTAGTTTTAATATATTACACATAGATGTTATAATTATAATTGGAAGAAAATTTAACATCATTAATGTCCACGTCATCACCCTTTAACACTTATTAACGGTTTGGACCAAAAGTATATAATGAATAAGACATTTTAAGATTGAATAAGCTAAAAGGAAACTTAGATGACTCAATTAATAAATTGGACAACCTTATAGGACCACTGCGCTATCATCTTATTACGTATTCTTTTCTACTCTTACCCTTTTCTTTCTTGTATTCATTTTTGTCCTATAACTTAATTATTTGTCTATTTCATTATTTTTCTATTGTCATTCTTTCAGTCAGTTTTTCTATTAGAAAAAACAACATCAGTTGTGAATTCCCAAATTTTAGTTATTTCTAAAATTTGTCCTTATTTTTTGCAAACATGCCCTCAACGCTACAAAAGTTTTCCATCAATAATGCTAAGGTGATTTTCTCAAAAAAAATTGCAAATTGAAAAATTAATTATTGGAAAGAAAAAGGATGGAGACTGGAGTGGCAGAGAGGGTACTACGGCCATGCCACTGCTAAACACCACTTCCTAGGCAAAGTTGCTGACCATCTTTGGATGATGGATCTGTACCGCCTCTATTTACAAAGAGAGAATATGAACAGATTCTGATGGCAGGCTCCTTTCGCCAACCACAGCTGGCCGTCTCAGGCAATGTCATCCACTCGTCTGTGGTAGTGGGTGCCGACATTGAGCCCGAGCAAATGATGCTCGTTGTTATGCCCTACAGCCTCCTTTCCCCTTCTCCAATATGTTTTTGGGTGTCATAGAAAAATATATTTTTGGCAACATATCTTTGGTATCCTCAATCTATTCATTGTGACTAATTCCATTCCAACCTCAGATTGACCCTAGCTACAACATGTTTCCAGTGGGTTTTTATCTCTTATACTACAGTTAAAATTTATTAACTATAAGTTCAATTTGCTCTAGAATCACATTCTCATGATTAATAATTTTTTAATTTAGAAATTGTCGTATCAAAAGTTTTCTTTGTGACTTTGAGGAATGTATTTCAGATAAACTATGACCTTCGATGCAATTAAAAGCACCCCGAAATTTGACAACTGAAGGTGAACTAACCTTTGAATGGAAATAAAATAAAACGATAAAAAATGTAAAAACATGATAAAAAGAAACAAAGGCGAAAACATAAAAAAGTCTAGTTCCACCCTTCACTACCCCTAGTGGCGTATCCACTGCACGAAATTCAGGGGTTCTCCTTTAGCGACTTAAGGGTTTTATATTTAATTTTAGTCAGCAAAGGTATTTCTGTTTTTTTATTTTTTAAATTTTAATTTCTTGTAGTAGAAGCATGAATCTCTTTCGTAATGAAAAATGTATTCAATTTAATGCCGTTGATGTATCACGAAAGTGAAACTTCAAAGAATAATAAAAAACCTTGAAAAATAACAGAAATTAATTTTTAAAAAAAAGATAAACAAAATTATTGTCCTTGTTGTCTAAGAATTTGTACTTTTTCACTCAAAAAAAGAAAAAAAGAATTTGTCTCTTCATGGAGATTCTTTTGTATCGATAATAGAAAATTCTGAGAGGGCACAGTGTCACGATGACACCGTGTCCCTCACCGTTAGATGAGTGAGTGTTATGCGAGCCCCATGCGCATCTAATGCGGGAGAAATGGAATCACGGTGACTCAGTGTCACTGTAGAAGCTTCGATACTGTTTAATGTACCTCCCGTGGGCATCACCGGCACGACATTCTTTCCCCTGGCTTCTCCTATGTGCTTGTACGTTAATAGGTGTCCCTGTGAAAAGGCATATATATATATCATATCATATAATTAAGATGGTAGGTGGAAAGTCCTAGGATAATTGTGTGGGATTAGTAATATCAAATTTATACATTAAGAGTTGGTTCTGTCGCAATTTCGTACCTTTTCTGTTGTAATTACAAAAGAAGACTTTGCAAGAAGAGTAATTTATATATTGTTTCTATAAATAAATACTGATGCAGGGGCAAGTACCATTTTAGGCGATAACATTTGCATTTTTTTTTCTCTATTTAGGGTTAAAACCATTTTTGGGTCTGAATAAGGCCCTTTATATTATAAAATTATATTTCTTTATATTTCATGAAACATTTTTATAAGATCCTTTATATTATAAAATTATATTTCTTTAATTTTAAATTTTAAATTTTAAAATAATTTTAAAAATTTTAAAAATTTTAAAAATCAGATGGAGAGAGAGGACGGGAGAGAAATGGATAGTGGTGACTGGCGCCAACCATTGCGGTCTAAGGAAAGGTCACCCAAGGCCTTAGAAACATCCATTTAGTCCCACCTTGGGCGGTTGTGGCCGGTAGCCACCACCAACCCCTTCTCTCGTCCCTGTGCTATTCGAAGAGAGAGAGTGGATGAAAGTCTCTCTCATTTACTCGAAAGAGAGATGGGAGGAGAGATAGGAGCCTCAGGCAAGGTCCACTGTGGCCTTTAGCAACCTCGCCTGTGATTATGAGGAAAAAGTGAAGATGCTAAAAGTATAAAAATACTATTTTATCCTTTTACATTTTGAAAAACAAAATTGTAATAAGTGCGTTTTAGTTGGTGGATTTAATGTAGTCCCCATTGTTTTCCCTCCTTCGGAAACTATACAAAGTGAAATCCAATCAAAGTGTCAAAGTAAAAATGACATGAATCAAATCATAGGTACCCCCATGTCTCTGGATCCTGTCAGAGGCATGAGACTTAATTATATCAAGATAAAACTATGAATTTGATCATTCAAAGATCACGTTGCCATCAATTTGGTCATTCAAAGATTTTTACTCTCAATATGGCCCTTTAAAGATCATATTGCCATCAATTTGGTCATTAAAAGATTTTTATTATCAATAAGTTCCTTCGAAGATCATATCGCAACATCAATTTATGAGAAAACTAACAAAATGATCATTAAAAGATTTTAAAACTAACAAATTACTACCTGAAAGAATTTTTCGAACAAAACGATCACTCAAAGATTAGAATCCATAACGTTTTGTTACCATTGTCAAAATTCCGTTAATGCCGTTATGGAAAAATGACACGGACGCTTATGTGGCATCTAGTGGACAAACGGCTCCGATTAACATGGCACTTGCTCAGGAGCGACGTCGTTTGTTCTCATTCAAAAAACGACCGTTTATTAATAAAAAAAAAAGTTACTTGCCCAAAACGACGCCATCCTCGCCCCACTCCCCTCCCCCACCCAAACGACGACGTCATTCCTCTCCCTTGCCCCCACCAAACGACGTTGTCACCATCATCACCTCCCTCCCTCATATAGAGGTATTGACTAAAAGCTTAAGAATAGTAATCTGTAAGCGAAAGAACTAACAGATGGGAGGGGGAGGTAATGATGGTGACGACGTCGTTCGGTGGGGGCAAGGGATAGGAACGACGTTGTTGTTCGGTTGGGGGAGGGGAGTGGGGTGAGGACGACATCGTTTTGGGCAGGTAACCCTTTTTTTTATTTTTATAAACGGTCGTTTTTTGAATGAGAACAAATGACGTCCCTCTTGAGCAAGTGTCACGTTAATCGGAGCCGTTTATCCACTAGATGCCACATAAGCATCCGTATCATTTTTTCGTAATGGCACTAACGGAATTTTGACAGTAGTAGCAAAACATTATGGATTCTGATCTTTGAATGATCGTTTTGTTCGAAAAATTCTTTCAGGTAGTAATTTGCTAGTTTTAAAATCTTTCAATGACCATTTTGCTAGTTTTCTCTCAATTTATCCTCTATAAAAAAAACAGTTAGAATTGCTTAATTCCATCAAATAATTTCTATAAAAAATAAATTTTAAAATAGAAAAGTTCATTTTTAAACAGAGGAAAAACTACTCTCTCTCAGTCTCTTTCATACTCTCTTTGTAACACTCAGATTGCATATGCTCATGTTGGAAATGTATGTGTTTGCTTGGTTTCTTTGTTCTTCTTCTCAATATCAATGGAGGCGTAAATGGAGACTATCATACGGTTGACAGAATCACAACGTATATGTTGGAGCAAGAAAAATTGTCAATTTTTTGTTCAGCAAATACATTTTTTTATATTTTTTATTTTATAGTAATCATTTGACGGAGTTAAGCAATACTAACGGTGTTTTTAATGAAGGATTAATTTGATGGATGAAATGATCTTTGAATGACCATACTGATGACAAAAATCTTTAAATGACCAAATTGATGGCAGTATGATTTTCAAAGGACCATATTGATAGCAAAAATCTTTGAAGGACCAAATTGATAGGAATATAATATTTAAAAAACCATATTGATAGTTTTCTCTTAATCAATGTGCCCCTTGTTTACAACTCCATAGGATAATGCAAACGCAGAGAAAGCGGGTAACGCAGTGGTATCCACTCTCGCTTAGTAATTAAGAAATTTCATATTCGATGCTCATGGTGGAACTTCTCCTATCCTTTTATTAATTATGAGATTTTTTATTTCATTATATTAGATCAGCAAATGAAAATGGAAAAAAATATTTTTGGTCTTATAAGTTTAGCGTTCGGTCAATTTTGACCCTCTAGGTTTTAAAAGTGTCGAATTAGTCATGTATGTTTGATTCGTAAGGCAATTTTAGTTCATTTAGTGCCTTATAGGATCAAAACTATTTATTTTTCAAAACTTATAGGACCACATTTTAATTGAAAACCAACTTATATGACCAAAAATATTTTTTTGAAAACTTATAGGATCGAAATTGTCTTACGGGGCAAACATACATAACTGATTTGGTAGTTTTAAATCTTATAGGACAAAATTAACTGAATGCCAAAGATATAGGACCAAAAATATCTTCTTCCCCAAATTTAAATGTAGATGCGACAAATATTAATTGGGGTTTAATGTTTCTCCCAAACCCGAGAAAGTCTTATATGCAACGGTAATATGCAACGGAATCTACGTGCCAACATCACAAGCCTCTACGGTATTCTCATTTCTCTTGGTTTTTAGAAATATCACAAAAATAGAAACTTCCACTTGTCTTGTGATGTTCTTATATGAATTTCGTTGCATATAAGACCTTCTCCAAAGTAGCATGTAATTGTTGCCTACTTGGGAACAGTTGACTCCAACAAGAGTTCCAGCAACAGATGGCTGGGATCTATTTTGGATATGACATTTATATGTGAAACCGGTTTGGTTCTTTATTTAGCTTCGGAACTTTCGTAGGAAAGCTAATATAATGGGATATTTGACTAAAAGGTTAGGCGTGGAATGACACATACAGATTCAACGTATATGGGCAGTTCCCTGGCTTTTCCAAATTAGAACCAATGTACTCTTTTGTTTCGGGCAGCTAGCATCCTAACTAAAGGGATAAGCAAAAGGGAGAAATAGAGATAATGTCGCCTTGCCGTTAAAATATATGTTAAATTGGACAGAAAAGTTGTGCAATGCATGTAACCTAAGTCGTGCATTGGACTAGACTCGGCAACTCATCCCCGTCCAACCACTATATTCTACTGAAAAATTGTCATATCTACTGAAAGACACCTTAATATCATTTGGGTTGATACCTTATGTGCGAGGATCACCTATCATATTCTCTTTTCATCCGAAAAATAATTATAATAATCACATTGTTGGTGATGACATGAAAGATCATGCAATGAAAGACATCTTCCCTCCCTATATAACAATGTGGTGTCCCTTTCTATATATTGTACACCTAATTGATGGTGAATAGGACCTTCGATCCCTAGGAGGTTAAGAGCTAACTAATGAATAAGGCTTCAATTGAGAAAGAGGATGTAGTGTAATGGTACATGTCCTCGCCTGTTAATCAGAAATTACCGTTTTGATTCTCGTGGTGGTCTACCTATGCCTCTTAATACTATTAGAATTTTTATTTCATTGTATTAGGTTTATTAGCCTTGCTTTTAATCAAAAAATAAATAAATAAGGCTCCCTCTGACTGCGGAGGATCTAAAATTTCCTGAGGCCCATTCTCAATTCACATTGCAAACATGTATATATATAGACTAATCACGCTCTTTATCAACGTTGTAAGGACAAAAAGCACCATTTACCTGTCCTTTTTTTTGCTGAAACCATTTACCTGTCTTATCTGCTGCATATATGATAAATGACAATCTGGTCTGGCTATTTAACTCATTCTGGTTAAGCTCAATGTATCCAGGAAGCGATGATTGATAATTATATCTTTATATCTGATCACGGCAGCATGCAATTCACCAAGGTGGCTCCCCCCAATTCGATTACAAATTCAGTCAATATTAAAATAATTAATATTCTTTTAGTATAGCATGCTGGTTCGTATCGATCAATTTTGACTAAGTACCATTACACGTAGTATATAAGAATACCTTTCTCCACCTTTTCTTTTTTCGGTGCGAACTCTCCACCTTTTCTTCGCTTGTACCAAATTGATTTGTTCATAGATATATATAATTGGTGTAATCAATGATATTTGAATGTCTAATCATCTATACATATATATGTACAGTAAAATAAACTACATTTTGCATTAAATGGGGTTATATTAAATAGAGTACATAAACTAAGTTTTATTAAATAGTTAATGAATGAAATTATTTAATTATATAAATAAGAAAGTATAAAAATTGACTAATTAATTAGACTAAAGCGACATCAAAGTACTTTGTTTAGGATTGAAATTAAAGAATTAGTTGCAGGAACATTGTTGCATATGCATATACTAAAGTAGAGAGGTAAATTAATACCTTTATCGTATAAAGATATTGTTCGAATTTGAAAATAATTATTGAAATATTTTGATTTTTCAAAGAAAATATTTTTTAAGAAAACATAAACAGTTACTATATAAAAATGTTATAAATAATTGAAAAATATGAGTTCACATGATACAAGGGATATATAGTATCAAAAAATATAATTGGATTTTCATATATAAGATTTTCAAAAAAAAGATTATCACAAATTACTAATTTCATCAACTTATGGTCATAAAAAAATATAACCATTTAAATTTTGAAACATTCCTTTCAAAATGAGTAAGAAAAATATATTAGAGCATAGTAAATAAGACAAGACGATGAAAAATTGTTAATAAACTATTTAAAATTAGCCTAATTTTATTTAAAAAATAATTTAAACTTGAAATTAAATATTGACACTTCTCACTATTATTCTCTAAAACCCTAAAACCCTTTAAAAATTAAAATGAGCATGTCAAGATAATGATATTGAATAGTATTATAAAAACAAATGTACAAAAGGAAGTTTGTATATCTGAACGGGGTGTTTTTAATATATCTTTTGTACTATATTGATAGTTAAACAAATATGCAACATATATTAAACAAGATAATTAGTTAATTATGCAAGGATTTCCAAAAAAATTAATATAAGACACTTGCGAAAGAAGGTCACATAAAAGGTGACAAAAATAAAGTAACGATAATACAAAATAATATTTTTGCAAATGAAATTAATATTCGATGCACTTTAAATAAGAGCAGCAGCAAGTTGTTAAGAAACTATTAAAAATGAGTCTAATATATTAGGATTAATATTCAAAGTTTTTAGTTACTATTGAAATTGCTAAAATTGTGAATAACTACCATTAGAAACAAATGAGTCCAACGAACGGATTAGAGCACTAGTATATAGTAAAGTAAACTACGCTTGTAATAAATATCCGGAATAAATGTTCTCAATATGGTGAAAAACTAAATTTCATAAACTAAAAATTATAATAAATAAATTGTTATTCTAAATAAAATAACTATAATAATAATATAACAATTTCTAAGATACAATGAATAAGTCTTATACAAACACTACAAAATGGGGACGAAAAGGGCTAAACAATTTTTTTTAATTGGACAAGTCTAATACAAACACCACAAATTAAATTATAGTCAATTTGTATATAAACAAAAACGTATAACGAATTGGCCCAAAAAGAAAATATATACACCACGAAAAAAATTTAATTGATCATATATAGGATTTCCATGACAAAGTATGTCCTATAGAGAAACTTATGACCATAATATGAATAAAAGCTCATAAAATAGAACAAAAAATAAAAATAAGAATAAGAATGTCATAAGCACTATATAAATAAAAGGTACGAAGCAAATTTTTATTTCAATTACTAAACTTGATATATGTGGCATATTTATATTTTTAATTAAATTAAATATATGATGCATATTAATTGAAATAATTAGTTTCAAACTATTATTAAAATAACTAATTTACTCTAATTTTTAATAAAAATATTGAAAATTATTATTTGAAAATTAGAATTAGAATTAAAAATTATTATTTTTAAGGGATAATTGTCTAAAAAACACAAAATTTTCACATTTTATTAATTCTAGTACAAACTTTTTTTCTTAATCTAAAAATGCACGAACTATCAATTTTATATCAATTTCAGCATGCCTCAAATTTCCGTTCATTTAAATGAGAATCTACGGCCACACCCTCTGATCGAGGTAGTCGAGGTCGTCGGCGACCTTATAGGGGGACGGTGGGCCCCTATGAGGTCTTCATTGCCCAAATTTGAAAAAAGAAAAAGTAAAATCTAGAAAAGAATGAAGGTGGTATGTGGTGGAAGTCTCATCAGCGGCCACCAGTCCCTAATTGGGGTCACCAAAGACCTTTGTCATCATGGCCAACCCAATTGGGCTAGCAGTGGTTGTTGTTGAGGCTCACCGATCGAAAAAATGAAAGTCGTGCTAATATTGATATTAAATTAATAGTTTATGTATTTTTAGGTTAAGAAAAAATGTTCGTGCTAGAATTGATAAAATGTGAAAAGTTTATGTTTGTTTAGGCAATTAACCCCATTTTAATTAGAAATTGGTGTTTCAAACTATATATACTTACAAGAAGAAATTATACAAATATATATGAAAAAGAATCTGTGCAACTCACAGACTAAAAACACTAGTTTAATATGACTTAGAAGACTGTACAACACTTATTATATTTAGTGGTTTTTATGCCATATATCTCATGGTTTCACATTTTTTTTCAAATCTATCATATGCTTTTAAAATTATAAAAAATATCTCATGGTTTACATTTTGTTCCAAATCTATCTCGACGTTATATTTTCTGTCGACATCTAACGGCCGTGCTGACATGGCACGTTTTCTCGGGGTAGATTTGAAAAAAAACCATGGGATATGATTGAAGTTAGTTGAAAACCATGGGATAGGTTTAGGAATGATCAAAAACATAAAGCACGGCCACGTAAGCACCGTTGATTTTCAAACGTGCCATATCAGCACAACCATTAGATGTCGACAGAAAATATAACGCCTGGATATATTTGGAGCAAAATGTAAACCACGTGATATTTTTGATAATTTTAAAAACATAAGATAAATTTGGAAAAAAATGTGAAACCATGGAATATATGGGGTAAAACCCCTTATATTTAGGAGATTTTATATATTAGGTAGAGATTATTTTCTATATTTGATATAACTCCAGTTTATGAATAAAAGCCCCCTATCATGTTTTGTGAGTGTTTCTATAATTCTGTCCTTTCTAGAGTTTCAATTGATAAGGATCATACGATACCACATCGAAAAAATAAGAGCCAACCCTTGGACTTATAAGAGAGATTGGTATCATTACTATCACCTATCGACTTAAACTTCTGAGACAGATATGGACCCAATTCGTTATAAGCTCAGTGGAACTTTAAAATGACATCAAAGTTGGGCCCAATCCTTGCGCCGGCATCTTGTTCATGCATAAAGTCTGACTTGGCATCTCATCTGGCATCGTCCCCGCTTGAGCATCTATGTTGCACGTGAGGGACGATTACTCCCCTATGTCACCTAAAAGAACATAGAATTGTTAGAAACATACAAAGCAATATTAACAAAGTTTCTTAGCATATTTCAAATATAGAGGAGTGAAACTTTCCAACAATCAATGAGTTGATCATACCCTTCTATGAACTGTACGAGCACGTCCGATCTGATCTTATGGGAAGACTAGAGGCCCTGTCGGCGAGAAAGGAAAATAAAGGCAAAAGGGAGTTTTTTTTGTTCTTGTGGGGGGGGAGGTTGCGGGCTGGGGTGGCGCTGGTTCTATTACGAAATAAGCGGCTCACAAGCCAATAACCAACACTGTCGATACTTAAAACGTCTAAAATTGCCAATTTTATTAATTTTCAAGGTAGTTAATCTATCCACAATTGGTCATCCTTGAGTTTCACTCATAATTCATATACAACATCAACATCATATAATCCCCCCTATACAAATCGAACCGATTCAAACATTGAATCACACAAATCAATACACAATTACCAGGCATAATTCTAGTTAGGTTTACCAATTTATCCATTTATTTTGTCCAAATCTCAAAGCTGAGTGATTACACGGGACTTGTTTGACGAACTCTAAAAGTTCTGGGAATTTTTAGAAAATGTAAAAAAGTTTGGGGACTTTACTGAAATGATTTGGAAAGTCTTGTCTTGCTTTTGCATAACCTCAAAAAGCCCACGGACTCATCTGGACAGTAAAAAAAGTTGGGGACTGATTTGAAAATTTTATAAATTTCAGGACCTGATCTGGTCTAGTCTGAAAAGTTCGATTACTGATTGAAAACATTGAAATTTATCCAAGGACCAAACTGAAACAAAAGTCTGGGACTGATTTAAAAACTGCAAAGTTTCTAGGACTGATTTGAACAGCACTAAAAGTTCAGTGGTTGAACTGAAAATCGAAAAACCGTCCTAGGGCCAAACCGAAACATACCAAAAAATTATCAGCTGATTTTAAAATGGTGAAAAATTTTCAGGGACTTGACTGAAATGGTTTGAAACTTTATAAAGCAGAGATTAAGGTTGTTTGGGATTAGAGTTGATTGCTATTCATCATGACGATCTCATCGACTCATTTTTCATCATTCCCCAAGTTTTATTCAATAAAGACGATTAGAACACATCAATGGACACATTCATCAAATCAACGGGATCAAGTTTATGGGTGGATATAGTCAATCATCGATTATCACACGTTAAGCAAGCCTATCTACCTAACTAAACAATTAGGACCCATTCACCATTTTTAATCACTTTAGTCGGGTGATAAGCACATGAAAGGTTTAACAAATCTAATTCTCACTATCCCAAGTTTAAAAATGTATACCTAGTATCCAACGATGACCGAGGTTGTGCCGAGGGAAAGACGTGATAAGAAAAGAAGATTATTGAGAGGGATGAGGGACTGCTCTTGGAATTTGAATGCGTGAATATCCAAGAGTGAGTACCCTCTCCATGGCTCTCTTGGTGCCCTTTATAGTGATAATTCGCAAGAGTCCCCCCGGTGGAAATTCATTGATGCCAAAATTCATAAAATTCTATTTCCAGAGGATGAGAATATTTTATTCCTTGAATTCATAAGCAGAAGCCACCAAAATTTTCTTGAAATTTTGCGACCCTCCCGTTCCCATGTCGGGAATGGAATTTTAATATATTTTTCAATATCCAATGCGCATTTTGTTTCTCATAATCAAAATGCTATATTTCTTTCCTTTGGTTAATCTTCTCACGTTGGGATTTTGATTGATTTTTCATTATTATAATTCTCACTCCCTGGTAGATTCCAACAATCGAATTGCTTTTGCTTGATCGTGAACTTGTTTTGAAAATTATGTTTCATTTGATTTCTATCATTTGGTGGAATTTTGGTTCAAATCAAATCAAGAAATATCTCAAATAACAACTGGGAATCCTTCTACAAGACCACAACGAGCTGGGTCTAGATTTGAAAACCAATCTTCTCTGGTCGGCCCAGCTAGGACAACCATTATTGACTGAATGAATAAATAAAATCACGTCGGATCTAATATGATTTATCTTTTTGATCAAACGTTTGTGACATCTAAAATCTCACGTGGTATTAGAGTGCATGTTTGATACCCCTAATTTAATGAATTTTTACGCAATGAGCACTGAAGAAAGTAATTTATTAACAACTAAGCGATCACTTTTAATTGCTAAAAAATAACTTTTAACAACTAAAATAGTTTTCAACCATACACATATTTCGTTGCCAAATCCTTTATCTATTGAATTGTAGCAACTGATATGCAACCAAGTCATTTTAGTTGTTATAAGTATTAACTACTACATTTTATTCTTGGGTAAAGTGAAAAGTATAGTTGTTTTTTTCGCTGAATTGAAAAGTATAGTTGTTAGAAGAGTTTATTTAGCGACCAATAAACTATTTATCGACTAAATTTCTAGTTGCTAAATAGAAAAATATAGTCGCTAAAATCTATAACAACTAAAATAATTTGATTGTGTATCAGTTACCAGAATTAAATAGCTAGAAGATTGGGCAACTAAACATATGTACGGTAAAAAAATATTTAGTTGTTAAAAACTACTTTTCAACTAAAATTGGTCACTTAGTTGCTAATGAGCTATTTTGTTGTAGTGGGGCCTTCAAATCTATTCCAACCCACACATGTGAGGGATTATCAGCAAATAAATAAATAAAATCATCAAATTGTACATATCCGAGGCGACCCTTTAGGCGACCCTTTTTTGGCGACATTTTGAAAAGCGTCACGAAAAGTTATGCACTATAGACTTTAGGCGATACTTTCACGAAACGTCGCCAAAGGCCTACCATAAGCCGAGGCTTATAGAAGCGTAGTAACATTTATAATTAAATTTTAAAAATTTAAATTTTTTTAATTTGAAATCCCTCTAAAGCGTTTGCTAAGATTGGCCAATGCGTATGCTTGTCGAAACACAGACAAAGGTTCGCCTTGGCCGACCCCCATTTTAAGCGTCAGCCAAGGAGTACCTTAGATAACGCTTCTAATTGTCGCCAAGAAGTACCTTAGGTAACGGTTTCAGAAGTGTTAGGCCAATGTGTCACCCATAGACGTTTGAATTTCAAAAAAAAAATTAAAACGTTGGGGAGAAAATCCCCCCCAAGCGCCTAGCAAAAATTTCGAAATGCAAATTAAGTCTTTTCTTTTCATGATCTCTCCCATTATCCTCTTCATTCCATTCTCTCTACGCTTCCCTCTTTTTTTCTTTTTCCCCTCTCTCGCTCTCAGTAGAGGCATGCCTTTAAGTAGCGATAACAGTGGCTGAAGAACAACGAGTATGATGATGAAGTAACAGCAACAAGGAGCAGCTAGAGTGAACTATAGCTAAGGAAGAAGCAATAACAATAAGGAGGAGCATAGCTCAGGTAACAACAAGGGGGGAAGTAACAACAACAAGGCCAACAACAATAAGGTTAGAAGTAGCTGCAACAGAGAGAGAGAGAGAGAGAGAGAGAGAGAGAGAGGGAGGGAGAGGGAGGCTTAGCTCGGGAAGTAGTAGTAGTAAGGGAAGGAAGAGTAGTAAGTCGTCTAGGAGAATTGGAGGGGGAATACGAGGGAAGATGAAGAGGAGATGGAGGATTCTCAATCTATCACACCCTCTCGATTCATTGTTCGTCTTCGTCTCTCTCATTTTGGCCGATGCTTTGGAAGTTGATCAATATCGTGCTTTTACCTGGGCTTTTTCAAAAGCGTCGGCAATCATATGCCAACAGGACTTGTGGCGAAACTTTCTCATGTGGACGCAATGTCGGCTACCAACATGGGAAGGGCTAATCGAGTGAAGCCCAAGAAGAAGAAGACCGAGCCCTAAGTCTATTTGTGAAGTTCCAGCCAATAAGGCCCATTGATGGTGGCTGATCAGGGGAGGACAAGAAGTCAAGAAGCATTAATGAGGGTTAGTGGTCATATGCATTAAGAATGATTTGTGGCTGATTATGTCTATGGGAAATAAAATTCGGATTAAGGGGGGTAGTTGAGTATGTCTAGTTGGTTTTCATTCTCAATGATGTAATTAATTCTTTTAGTTGGCCATGAATAGTAGATGAAGTTAAGTGGTAGGTTTTAGGAGGGTTTTAGGTTTATATAAAGGTTGTATTCCTCATTTTGAAAATCAATGAATGAATAAAGATGGAATATTTTCAAGTCATTTCAGACTTCTTTAGAGTGATTTAGGTCTTTTATATCTTTTCAAGCCTAAACGTGTTTTAGGCGAGCAACTTAATCTCTAAACCGCTGCGTTAGGTGGTATCAGAGTGAGGGATTTGCCCAAGACTGACTATTAGCAGACGAGTTGGGTAACCATCTTCCAAACGTCAAAGAGCGGGAAGAAACCACAATAGAAGCTATAGACCAAAGAGTTGGTCAAATGGAGTAGCATCTCAATGAGATCGTTCTTCAACACGGGGCCCTTGGCTTGCATGGAAACTGGAGCGAGGTGAAGGTAGAACGATCGAAGAGGATGGCTCTCAGAGAACCACTTGATCTTCAATGTGTTCCGAGGAGATTACAATTGGATGATGATTTATTTAAAGATGACGAATACATTTCGATCAACGGCTTTCGTGGAAGCAGAGTCCATAAATGGGAGCTAAAGGAATACCTTCCAAAACGAATCCCAATTGGACAACTTTTTCGAGTATTTCGACATTCCCAATGGTGGAAGTCGGCTAGATCGAGTTGTGTGCCGATTAAGGGAGAGGGTGGGAGCATCTATTTGGTGGGAAAAAGGTGCAGAAAGAGTGTCTTTAAGATGGCATGGATCCAATATTCTCTTGGAGGCATATTAAGCGAATGCTTAAGGCCAGGTATCTTCCATTAGTATATGAACAATACGTATTTGAATTTTGAAGTGGTTTTTCAGAGTCTCACCATTCTCTTTGGAGAGAAAAGAAAGACCCTTGTGATATGATGATCATCAATAATGCGATTGTGAAGGGAGAAACGCAGAACAAAGAAGACAACTCCAAAAAGAATGACAAAGTAGAAGAGATAGATGATGTTTTTGAGAAGGAGAATAAATCAAGAGAGGAAGAAGAGTTGGAGTACAAGGAAAAGCCAAAGTTGGAGCAACAAGATATTGGTGCTTTGATTGTGAATGAGTTAACGTTTGAAGAGAATACCTCGAAGGAGCCAGCTTTTAACTTACCCTAGTTGGAACTTTCAAAAATTCATCGAAGATGTTATCAGAGTCCATCAACCAAATAGAGGGTTGTCGGTTTGACACAACCATAGGTTCTGTGCAATGAAAGTATGCCAGGAACGAAAGGAATTTTTGAGTAAAAGCCGTCACTTGGTATACCATGCATGATCTCCAAGGTGTTGAGTCAATTTTATGGATCATTGAACGGAGATATTGGAGGGAGATTCAAAGATAGTCATGATTCTATGTCGATTGTTCCTAAATTGATCCATTTTCGAAGACCGTAGCATCCCTAACTGGGTGATCAATTTGAGCGTGGAAAGCTTCATAGCAAGAGTTGTTATCTAGAGATTCCAAGCTCGAGGACGAGTTTTCTCTCAAATGAAGGAAATTGATGCGGACGCAATGTCGGCTACCAACATGGAAAGGGCTGATTGAGTGAAGCCCAAGAAGAAGAAGACACCGAGCCACAAGTCTATTCGTTAGGGCCCAGGTTGTAAGGCCCATTGATGATGGTTGATCAGAGGAGGACAATAAGTCAAGAAGCATTAATGAGGGTTGGTTTTCATATGCATTAAGAAGGATTAGTGGCTTATTATCTCTATGGAAAATAAAATTCGGATTAAGGCAAGTAGTTGAGTATATCTAGCTGGTTTTCATTCTCAATGATGTAATTATTGTATTTAGTTGGCCATGGGTAGTAGGTAAAGTTAAATGGTAGGTTTCATGAGGGTTTTAGGTCTATATGAACGTTGTATTTCTCATTTTGAAAATCAATGAATGAAGAAGAAATATTTTGAAGTCATTTCAGACTTCTCTAGAGTGATTTAGCTCTTTTGTATCCTTTCAATCTTAAACTTGTGTCAGCACCCCATTTCGGTCCATCGGCTCCAGGAGAGCAAAATCGTCATTTTTTCAATTTATTACCTATTCTAATATATATATATATATTAATTAATTAAAATTAAATTAAATTATATATATATTTTTTTTAAAAAAAAAGGCCGGGCAGCGCTCGCCGGTTGCCCGTGACCCCGCCGGGCCAGAAATCGCCAAATCGCGATTTTCGCGATTTCCGCCAAATCGGCCGAAATCTTAACGGAAAAGGGGATGGAATTCAACAGAAAAGCAATTTGGATCGAGGCGAAGAGGACCCAGCAAGAAGAAACGGAAATTTTGCTCTCGATCTGACCAATTTGGAGATCGGTTGATTCGGGAACCGTCGCCGGAAAATCGCAAAATTCCCCCCGATTCCGACCGCCTAAACTCCGGTGAGGCCTAGATCGACCACGGCAAGGCGTCGGCGGTGTCCAGAACCGTCACCCGAGCCCTCTCGTGCCGTCGTCGCGGCCTCCAGGGGCGAGAACCGCTGCCCCCAGCCTCGTCGCCGCCGCTTCCCCTGATCCCGGCCGTCCTTCGGCTAACGGGCCTCGGCCAAGTTCGTTTTTCTTCACAGGCCCAGCCCAAGCCCAGCCAGGCCCAACTTCCCCAGTCCAGCCCAGCGTTCTTCCGGGCGATTTCTCCTTCGGGCGGACCGGTCCGATCCGATCAGGTCCGATTCATCCGGCGATTTTTTTATTTTTACAGAAAAGCCCCTCAACTTTCCGAACTAGGTAAATTCTCGACTAAGTGGCATGATTAGGGCTCTTTTCCTGAATATTATTGCTTGCTTGATGGATATAATGTGAAATGAGTATTCTTGGGTCGCGTGGGTGATCGGATTTGTCCCGAACTCGATTTTACGAACTTTCTATTTTGTCACATTTCAGTCCAGAGGACGTATTTTATTTTTTTAAGATCTGCCCCGAATTTCAAAATTATTTTCAATCAAGCCCCAATCATTTTATTATTTTCCAATCAGTCCTTGGATTTTTCAGAATTTTTCCAAGAATCCCAAAGAACTTTTCAAATTGTTTCAGTTTAATCCCAGGACCATTTTTCACCCTTTTCAGATCTGCCCCGAATTTCAAAAATTCTTTTCAATAAAGCCCCGGTCATTTTACTATTTTCCAATCAGCCCTGGAATTCCCAGAATTTTCAAGAGTCCCTAGGAACTTTTCAAGTTGTTTCAGTTTAGTCCTGGGGCAATTTTTTTTGTTTTCAGATCAGTCCCGATTTTCAAATTCATTTCAAATATGTCATAAGACATTTTCAGTAATTTGTTTTACACAGTCCCCATTTTTTTAGAATTTTCAGATCAGTCCCCAATATTTTTAGAATTTTCAAATCAGTCCCCAAATTTTTTTAGAATTTTCAAATCAGTCACTGCCCTTTTAAAATCGTTCAATTCAGTCCCCTGGACATTTTCTAAAAATATCCGGCCCTTTTCTACTTGGATCACCCACCGACAATGTATGTGCCCCATTTAAATATTTCATTTTTGTAATTATGTGACCATGTCGGAAATTAGAGTTTATCGGGCGGTCAACTAATGGCTATCTCGACGGCTCGAAATCCGTAGACTAAAGCATTCGGCAAGTTTTTTAATTAACCTAAAATTCTACACACGGGATAATCGGGACGTTAAATTTGGCTAAATTAAATCACTTGATTTCTTTAATTGGATTACACGAATTGATTAATAATTTGTAATCGCGTCGACAGTTCAAGAACTGTTAGTCATGCCCTTTTCAAAATTCACAATTTCAAAAGCACCGAGATACGTACAACTTAATCTTGATTTTCATGCACACACATATTTACCGATTCAAGGGCATGATTACCGGTTCTTGTCCTACCATGATCCTAGCGTAGGCTTGTGCATAAAATTGGTCAAAACATGGGAAAACAAATTAATCACAAACTCGGTTTAAATCAAACATGGGCAATAGTCAATTAGAGGGTTAGGTTTTTTGGGTTTTAGGTGAAAATACTTTTAATCTGTAAAAGCCATATTGTCACGATACAAAATAATCTAAAAACAACCCACACATTCGAGACTTGACTATAGACATCACGTTTGTCGGGTCCGTTAAAATAATGCCGAATGCTACATACCCTATCTATCACCCCTTTTTGCTTGTTTTAAGGTAGGATTTGTATGCTAAGATACCTCGGGTAATAATCAGTTAATTCACGTAAATTCGGCGATAACAAAACCCCATTGATTGTTTATTTGAGCTTGCTTGTTACATCTTTTGCACTTGATTGTTATGCGAATCGAGCCTGATCCCTTAGGACTCGATTCACACTGGGTCCAACGACCATAACCGTCGATCACAGGATCCAATACCCCCATACACCGAGTGCTCATTTAATTTAATTTTCGGTCTTTCCAAAACTATACGGTAAGCATGAGTGAAATCATGGCCGAATGCGAACCGACCGGGATTTAGTCATTGTAGCTTGTCTTTTATTTATTTGAGAGAACAATGTAAGATTTTATGTTATACATATATTCATGTAAAATCCCGATCGGAGAGTGGACGGTCAGAGTGTTTCTTTGAATTTACGGTGTCAAAACGCATAAGATGAGCGGAACTTAATTAAGCGGTAATTAAATTAAAATGGCAAGCTTAGACAAGTTAGAGTACCGAAAGGGCGTGTGGGATATAGGCCCACACGTAATAGAACCCCCGAATTCGGAATTTTCGGTTCCGTACAGACCATTGCCTTAACATTTTAGGTGTAACCCGTACCCCTAGACCTGGGTAACTTGCCGGCCCTCGACCTTCGGGTCGTAAAATGACAAGTGGCGACTCCTTCTCACGTGCGTCCGTCACGCGTCCCCGGGAAGGTGGACACTCCTAAGCTGCGTTGCATAGGCGCTCGCATGCGTGCCCCGACGAGACGAAATTCGGGTGCGCACAACTTGTTTAAGGTGGATAAATCGACCCCTAACCTACTGTGTCACTTTCCAAAGCTTCGAGAGAAGTGTCAAGAGGCTTTTGTTGATGCCTGAAAGCGTCGCCCAAAGTCCGAAAAATGGTCGCCATGGGCCCCTATTTTGTATTGTAAGGTCATTCTTTTAGATAAGGCGGTTGTGACACCAAAAAATCTCACAATAAAAGCTCATTCCAACCTTAGTTTTTCATTCCACCTACCTCACGACTTGTGTATTGGACTCTTTTACCTCAATCTATTTTTGGCATCTAGGCCAAAAATCAAGTGTCTATGTGAGAGATGCAATCCTTAAATCTGAAAGATTTGTTTTTGACTTGATCCCATATAATTATTGAGATTCCCATAACAACTCTTTATTTCTATTCACTCACAATTGAATAAGATCATAAACTTCAACCTCATTTATTAACTTGAGCATGCGACAGAACGAGGTGCTTATAAGAAAAAGTGACAAAACGAGAAGAAATTAAAAGCGATGGCTTGTTTTATCTCTATATGATATCTGAAGGAGTCATTAAAGAGGTTCAAAGGATTGAAAAGGCACTAGTCACAGTGAGTGCCAAGACTTCCTTAAAAGGCACCATCGTCAAAGCGAGAAGGCTAAGAATTGATGGCCAGAACACAAAAGCTCAGTACTGTGTAAGGATTACTTTTTCTTATACTCCTATCACCTCTTTATTCTTGTTCTCTCCCACTATCTTAGCTTTATAGACCCATGGCACACACTTGTTGCTCTCATAGGGAAAAGGAACGAGAGGTTAAATCACAAAGGTATTCACGGTAGTCTCAATTGGGGCATAGTCGATGAAGATCTGATCAAAGGTAGCAATTAATTCATCGTCCAGGTCTCCTATCTCCACCATGCCTATCACGTTGACTGATGGCCCATACCCCGAGGTGTGCGCCTATAATGGGTTCAAGTTGACATTTGGCGGCTGTACCGCATTGAACTTTAACTTTCCAATGTCAATGAAGTCCTGAATCTTGTGCTTAAGTTTGGGACAATTCTCCATGGAATATCCAGCGGCATCCATATGACGTTCACAACGTGCATTGGGATTCGGATTAGTCTCACGATAATCGGCATGACATGGCTCAGGAGCGATCCAACCTTTTTGTAACATCATCTAATAAAACTCGAATATAGGCATGGGTAGATGGGTGAAATGCCTCTTCTAGCATTGTGCTCTTGGCTAATATGGCCCCTGAGCTGGCTGATATGCCGAGGTTTGGCTCCGATTCGGATCCTTGGTTGCCCATTGATCCATCATGAGCGGATGCCATACTCTACAACCTCACCGGCATGATTGAAGTTATTGAATGGAGCATTAATATGAGCAATCAAATGCGAGTAGTATGACTCCTTGAGAGTATTGATGAAGATGTGCACGAGGTCAATCTCCGGGATGGAGGATTTATGTCAACCGTCTTTTCCCTCCACTTCTTCATGTACTCTTGGGATGATTGTCCCTCTTTCATTATCATCCCTTCCAAATCAAAGCGAGTCGGCGCTAACTTGGTGTTGTAAGTGCCGTGCTTGACAAAGGCCTTTGCTAACTCTTCCCAAGAAGTCACATCGGTAGACTTGAGCCCGACAAACCATATCAAGGCATTTTCCTTCAGACTCTTCTGGAAAGTCTGTATTATAAGCTTCATATTCTCATTGTGTGGACCCATTTGGCCAAGTAGAGGCGTAGATGCATCATAGGATTCCCCGCCCCATCGTACTGTTCAAACTCTGGAACTTTGAACTTCTCCGGTCTTGACACGTGGGAGAAAAGGCAAAGGTCCTCGTAGCTTAACCCTCCATAGTGGCGCAATCCATGCATTAACTTCATAGCCTCCTCTATCCTCTTAAGGCGGCGGTCTTTTTCGATTTTGGCCTGAGTGGCAATTCTGCCAGCAATGGGCAAGGCCGATGGACCTGCTCTATAGTTTGGGCCGGCGGAAGAAGGGACATTTGCAGGTGCTAGTAGAGCTTGGTAAGAAAAACTATTGCGAAAAGAGTGGAGTTAGGAAGAAGAACGGTTCAAGTCCCTACGCTAAAACACCAGTCAGCACAAAGGACGCCGGCGGCGAAACAAAAGGGACTGGTGCCGGGATGAACGTAAGCTCTGAAGGGCCAAGCGAGACTGGAGGAGCAGTAGTGAGCGGGATCGACGTAGAGAAACCTAGAGGAAGAACCAGTATCGCTGGAGCCAAAACGGTCATAACCGTCGACGGTGCCAAGATGGCTGAAGTGTAGCTGACCGGGAGTACTCCTTGAAGAGTATGAGGTGCTTGAATTGCAGGGGCGGCAGTTGTGGCAGCTACTGTCAGCATCCCATTTTAGTCCACCGGCTATAATAAAGTCTTGAACCAACCGAGTCATAATATGAGCTTCAACCGAAGATAATCAAACAAAATCAATTTAGTATTCATGGCAAGATCGACAGGGCCAACCAAGTGACTCAAGAAGCATGATGACAATGGAAGGTCTCAAGGCCTCCTAGAAAGTTTATGGAAGGATAACAAATCATGCCCAAACAAGCAGTACAGCGCACAAACATGCAAACTGGCGATTGAATCAATTAATGTTGCTTCGGTCACCCGAACCGGGCAAAACCGATTCCCAAGCTCCCAGTGCATCAAGTCATGATAAACCAATATCATACTTGTCGGGATCACCTTTTTACACATATCAACAGTACCTTGTCCTTTGTGTTACGAAATTTGAATCTGTAATTGATTGGGATCCAAACTCCTCTAACATCCCTTGAATCCATGCGGGACTCACGGTAACTTCTCCATTTTTTATTTGCAAATTAGCTCCATTCTCTTTCTTTATTTGCAATCTAGCCCTTTTTCTTTTATTATTTGCAAACTAGCACATTATTTTTATTATTTACCAACCAGCCCTATTCTTTACAAATTGGCCCCATTCTCTTATTTTTCACGAATTAGCCCCATTCTTTATTTCATTTGTAAATTAATCCCATTCTTTCCTAATCTACGACATTTCCATCCATATTTCCATTAACTTACTTCCAAGTCCCCCCTTTCCTATTTTATTTTACATTTGGCTACTTTTTCTCCTTTTATTCTACTTTAACTTCTTTTCCATTCTTGATCTTATTCTTCCATTCTTGAACCCTACTTCCAACTCAACTTTTTCCTTTTCAAGTTTGCCATTTAAACCCCTTTTCTTTCCTTCATGACCCATCTTTCTCCTTTTACACATTTATTCCAATTTTTCTTCTTCCTTGAATGCTTGCCATCCAAAACCTTCTTTCCCTCTTTTCCCACACTATATGATCGAATTCTTCTTCCATTTTCAGTAAAAATAACCAAGTTTCCCCTCTTGATTTCTCCTCTTCATGGCCAAATCTTTTCCCTTTCAACCGATTTTCAATGGTCTTCAATTTACATTCATTACTTGTCAATCAAATAACCTTCTTAGCTTGCTTCTTTCCCATTCATTTCAGCAGGAAAAAAAAATCAATCAAAAAGAAGGAAAATTCGTCCACATACATTCAGCAGAAGAAAGGAGGAAGTTCATTAATGATTTTCCCGTTTTGGCGCAATTTTCCGATCTTGGATCATCCTTCCTTTCTTACCAATCTCCCTCATTCATTTCTCATTCATTTCAGCAGAAAAAATCAATCAAAAAGAAGGAAAATTCGTCCACATGCATTCAACAGAAGAAAGGAGGAAGTTCATTAATGGTTTTCCCGTTTTGGCGCAATTTTCCGATCTTGGATCATCCTTCCTTTCTTACCACTCTCCCTCATTCATTACACATTCATTATTCAGCAGAAAATATTCAAGAGAGGGCCAAGAATTCGGCCAAATGCAGCTGCAAAGGTGAAGAAGGAAGTTCATTAACGGTTTTCCCGTTTCGGTGCAATTTTCTGATCTTGGACCATCCTTCCCTTCTTGCTTCTCTCCCTCATTCATTACTCATTGATTTCAGAAGTTTTCAGCAGGAATAGGAGGCAGAAACTCGGCCAGGTTTAGCAGAAAAAGAAAAAAGGAAGTTCGTGGGAAGTTGCCCAGTTTTTGGCATCATTTTCCAATCTAAACCGCTCTTTCTCTTCTTGCTTTTCACCCTCAATTGATCCTCATTTTTTTTAGAAAATTACAGCAACTTTGGGAAGGGAGAGTGGGTAGAAGAAAGAGAGAATTCGTCCAGGTTAGAGCTGTATAGAAGAGAGCAAAGAAAAAACCATTATTGTTGGAAAAAACGTCGTTTTCCGATAAGCACCCATCCACCTTCACCCAAACCCCAAAAAAAACACATATCCCACCTATTTTCGATCTCCCGAGTCCATTGATGGTGTTAGTTTTTTTATTTAAGGTCTCCTTCCCACCATTCTAGCATGGTCTAGATTCGGGTCTCCCCCGAGTTTTCCCAGTTCCTAGGCATTTTCTTCATCCCGTCTTAGCCCGAGCACAAAAAAAACTACATACCCTTCTAGTTTTCGACTTCCCGAGTCCATTGGTGAGGTTATTTTCTCCATTTGAGGCCTCCAATATCCTGTTCCAGTAGTTTTCAGAATCGGTTCCTAGGTGTTTTCCCGGTTTCCTGACGAGTTCATCCCTTCCACGACCAAGCCGGGTCAACCAACGACCCATAGACCCATGAGCCATCTCCAGCAACGTTCCATGGCCATCCAAGAGCCGTGAACCACTATGCATCGTCGCGTGAACTGCTTCCTTTCCTCTCTTTTCTTTTCCGAGTTTCCTCTATACTTTACCAGTTTTCTTTCTTATTTTCAGGTTAAATCAAACCATGGCTCATTGAATATCACCTATAGCCATGTCCAGGGGTCCCTTGGGAGTCAAGAGCCACCGTGCCAACTTGCTGGAACCACTCCCGACAGCCCACTCCAGCCGATTTCCTCCTTAAGGCGAGTTTGAGCCTTCTCGGGTCACTCAGAGACCCTACTGTCCGAAGTTGTTCCTTTCCTTTCCGAAACATTTCCCGAATCATTTCCAACTCCAAGGCGAAGGTATAACACCCCCTAAACCCTTAGAGGAATTAAGTCTTTTAATTTTCAAGCATTGTGGGGTGATAAGGCGGTGCCAGACTGATTTTCATGCATGTTTCGGTATGAACCGGTGCCGTTTTATCGATTCCGTTAAATCTCATATTGTTATGCATGCTCGAATGTTTGTTTGAAATTTTCGAGATTATGGCGATAGCGGTTTCGTATTTGTTTGTTATTATCGTGTTGTCGATTCAATACTTGCATGAATTATAATGACGTGAAATGTGTATCTCAATTGAAAATAGCATGAATCGGTCTAATACCTAAACCCGACTTTTGAAAATGGGGAGTGTGAAAAGAAACCGATATGAACACGAATTTGAATATTTTCAAAGAATCGGATTTAAAATCGGTTGTTGAAGTGAGAATGAACCCATATGAATTAATCTCATGTTCATTCGGTTTTAAGGAATAAAATCGATTAAACAAACAAGACCGGCTTAATCGATCACTTGGATTTAAAATCGGCAAATTAAGTATTAACATGATTGAACATGTCTATGATTGTGCGTTGTAGTGTTTGAATTTTTGTTTTTTTCAAAATCCACACGAACCTGATAAATCATGCAAATCTGATATTAACACACAACTTATCTGTTTGTATCTGTTTTATCTGCTTTTATATGTTTTTCTATTGTTTTCTCGTGGGTCGAGTCCGATCTTTTAGGATACGCATTGCACGGGGTCCAACGCCCCATAACATTCGTTCACGGGGCCCGACGCCCCCATACATTGAGCGCGTATGTCCCGAGTGCGGCATGGGGTCTAGCCTCGAGTCACTACTTCACTCCGAGTAGTGTCTAAGTGAAAGACGACTCGGATTGGGTGCGTGAATCGTGACTTGACAATCGCCCGGGAGCTCGACCGATCCCACAGCCATCTCGAGGGTCAACCGACCCTCTTGCTACCCGTCGGTTCGATTGGACCCGACCCCCGGCTTTCTGAGCCCGCGTCGCCTTAATTTTAGTTTCGGTCTTTTCTCAAACACACGGTGAGTCAGAGTGGAATATTTGGCTAAATGTGAGCCAACCGGGATCCATGTATTGTATTTTTATATTTATTCGAGAGAACAATGTAAGGGTTTATGTTGTACATTTATTCATGTAATAATCCCGGTCGAAAAGTGGACGGTTCGAGTGTTTCTTCAAATTTAAGGTGTCAAAACGGGCGAGTCAATTGCAACCCTATATCATGCGGTAAATAAATAAAATGGCAAGCCTAGCAAGCTAGAGTACCGAAAGGGCGTGTGGGATATAGGCCCACATGTAATAAAACCCCCGAATTCGAAATTTCTGGTTCCATACAAACCATTGCCTTAGCATACTAGGTGTATCCCATACCCTAGACCCGAGCAACTCATCGGCCCTCAACCTTCGGGTCGTAAACATGTAGTGGTGACTCCTTCTCATGTGCGTCCATCGCGCGTCCCCGGGAATGTGGACACTCCCAAGCCGCGTTGCATAGGCACGTGAATGCGTGCCCCGACGAGATGAAATTCGGGTGCGCACAGCTGCGATAGCTTAAGCTTCGAGTAGTGCCAAGAAGTGCTCCATATTACCATTCAGCCCCGTCAAAGCTTGCTCTAGGCAAGCAATCCTTTCTTTAGAGCTCAATGCCTCGAGTGATGGAGGATCCTCCAAGACGTGGTATACATTACGCTGCTCTAATGCCATCCTTGCTTTAGATCTCGTCCAATAATGGTGCGGAGCCAGTAGATGGGGTCTTCTTCTTACTCCTTCCTTTTTCCTTTTACCTTCAAAAAGAAAAAATTGAGAAAACAACGAATCATTATACGGAAATGGCATAGGAATACATGAGAAAAGTCTTCTCGAAGTATTAGTATGATTCCTTTGGTAAAAATCTCATTGGTTTTGGAAAGGAGTGATGATTTTCTTGAAATAATCCCACTAAGCTTCATCCCACAACTTACGTGACCTTGGGTGGTTCTTGAGTATGGTGAGTCGCATCTCACTGTATCTTCCCCCGCTCTGCACTTGACATTCAAGTCTTTGTAAGGGCGTGACATTTGTATTCAAATCGAGACAATGATCACATTTGTCTCTAATTCCATCATTCATCCCACCATGAGAGATTATTTTTATTGCCCCAGTCATCTCTCTAAATTTTGGTCGCATGTGGCTATGATCAACTTAATAGTCAAGGGAATCTAACTAATACTTGAGGTTTTATTTGAAAACCATGTCATGTGTAAGAGATAAAGAAAAGATATCACATTTATATCTACTCCAAAAAAAAAAAGATACAAAAGAATTTTCTATCATCTACCATTTACACTAGTAAGTGATTTAAATAAGCACACCCAAAAGCATACAATAGAAGAATATGCATGATGGGCTTACGGTTTTATACGGTTGGGTGCTACCTATACTTGTAGGTCCCCAGCCCATAGTTTCCAAGAGTCCCAAAGGGGGGGGGGGTCATTAGATTTTTCAAGTCGAGCGGGAGTCATTCATGACCATTTCCGATGAGAACGCTCATACGGGCGTACCCGTACTAAGCCTCCTTGTCTAATCCTAGTAAGGTTTCTAACATTGGTCCTGGGTCGACCAGAACTTTTTTTAAAATTTTTTTATATGTAGTGCTAATTTAAATTGCGCACTCAAAGGGTTAATCATACAAAGTCCGTGTTAGAATTTTTTAAGAACTGGGGATTTTGGGCCCAAGCCCTCTTGTAGATTCTCAGCTGAGTCGTCGAGCTGTCACATGGCGTGGTTTTTAGGCCTCTACCACCAACTTGAGTGTTTTGTTAGTCCACATGGACAGAGACCCAATTGGGATTAGAATGCCACTATGCCATTTTATTTGGCCGTTGAGCCGCCTAAATATCTACGAGGTCATAATACTAATTGCCTAAAGACTTAAATTTGACTCGGTCTTTCTAACTAGAGAAATGAGTCCAGAGGCTTTATTACGAGATTAGATGCCTGCAAATCAATAACTCGAATTTTCGGTACATTCCTAAGCTCCTAATAGTTCTAACACTTTTTATTTGTTAAAGTCGAGTTTATTAAATCCTAGGGTCGAGTCCACATTTGCGAATGTACAAGGAAATTAAAAAATGAATTATAGACTCCGCACGATACGCGTGCTTATATAATTACATAGTCCAACTATCGAATACTGAGCCACACAGTCGGGTCAAGAAAAATGAAACGGGCCATACCTTTAGGTCAAAGTAAATAGGTTGTACTTTCAGGCCAACATAGGTACATGGGCCACACATTCATGCAAAACATTCACACGACGGGCTGAGTGGGACTAGTAATGGGCCTAAGACCCAAAAAGTGGAAAATGGGCCTAGGGTCCTAACCTAGAAAAATCCAAGTTTATTTCCTACATTTACTTATTTTATTCACAATTTCCCGATTTTTCCTAATTTCATTAACATGGCCATATTTATGTGAAATAGCCAATTAATGCCCAAAAATTCTACAAAAAGTTATAATAATTTCTCAAGATTAATTTGGCCTTCAATTTGAATCCTAAGACTTATTTAGTTAGTTGATTACCCTTAAACCCGTGACACATGTCAATATACATAATTATTCAATTCACATAAGAACACGAATTATTAGTTTGATTAAACTAAGTGATTGGCTTTAATCCGGTTTAGGGAATCCTAGGTCCTAATGACCCGCCCTTAAGGTCACGAAGACCTTCGTAGGTCCTAAGACTCCTAATTAAATCATTAATTAACCCAAACCCGTGAATTAGGCCAAGTATACATAATTATTACAAGTTAACATGTTAATGATACGATTTGACCGATTTTGACTCGATTGGATGTGTACAAGTTCGGCCAGCTCTCACAAGAGCGGTTATCAACATTAATCAAGCCTGAAGACACCCGATTATATTCTATTCCTAAGGCGAAAACCCTAATTAAGTCAATTTCACCTAAATTGATATAATTACCTCTAATTAAGCAAAATCGGATTCAATTGGACCCTAATCCGCTTGGCCCTCAAATTATTCATACATTCACGAGCTCCATGCATCAATTAAATAAAAAATTACAAGAAATGACCACAATTAGGCCTTATTACAGAAAGGGGATGAATAATCAACATAATTTAAACCTAATTAAGCAACCGACCCCTAAATCAATCAATCGACTCTCGGATCAATTCAGCAAAAATTTTCCATCATGCTTAAAAGGTCGATTTTGAGCTAATTAAGGTTAATGAAACCTAATTGAGCAAGGTTTTGAACAATAGGAAGCTAATTACACGCAATTAGGCCAAATCATGCAACAGATCATAAAAACGACTCATCTAAGCCCATTTTACAGAAAATTACAGAATGCTACGAAGCCTAGTTTCATGTTAATTTCACCTAATTATGCTAATTTGAGCCTAATTACTCATAGTCAAGTTCGTGGTTAAGCCAATTACACACGATTTAAGCCTAATTAGACCCAATTGAGCCCAAATTAGACTAAATCATCACACGACCAGAATACTGTCATGAGTAATTAAACAGGATTTAACCTAATTGGTACCTACGCAGCACATGTACAAGTTAATTACAACTAATTACACCTAATTACACACAAATCAACTCAATTAGCAAAGATCGAGCTCAATTAACATGCAATTAGTCTTTTCCAGAGTACAATCAAGATTAATTAGCCAAGTTTGATCCTAATTAAAAAAGATACTACTCAATTAATCCTAATTAAGCTCTAATTCACACAATTTGCCAACCTAGTCATCTAATCTATACGTATTTAAGCTAATTAAGCCCATAATCACCAAGACACGAGTTAGAGAGCTTGGCCTCAGCTCTGGACAGAGGTTCAAGACCTTCTCACCTTAGTCCGTGCAATTGTTCGGACTCCCAGGCTCGAAAATAGTGGAACCGGGTTCAAGCTCTTCAAATCCTACTAAATATATATGAACTATAAGTGTTATTAGGAATTTTGGGGTTAATTTAATAGAGTTTCAACACATAAATTGCTAAAAGTTCTTTAATGCTAAAAATAAACCCTTATTTATAAGCATAAGGGAGTTGGGCGTTTTGCAAATACCGACAGTTCATGGATGGGTTCAACTACCTGAACCTGCCCGTTATGACAGTTGGCCCGCAGGCGCGGCTACCAACCGCGCGACGAGGTTAGTACCTGCACCTCCATACAAGGATGCATGAGCAAACCGCGCCTCTATCCTAAATATCCACCTCGGTGAGAGCCCACTTGAACCTAAACTGAAATGGTTTAGTCGGGAAAAAATAACTCTCTGTTTGGTTTTACAATCGTGTTTTTAAAATTTTAACTCTTACTTTAACTAAAATTCACTATACAACAAAAGTCAACAACACAATTATTACTTTTCCCTTTTAATTTTTTTTAACAATTCAATTCAATTTTTAATACTAAATTCTATCAACAATCCATTAATTTTTTTTTCACAATTCAACAATACAATCATTACTTTTTCTCAACTATTCATTACTTTTTTACACATTTTCTCATAATTCAACAATACAATAATTACAAATCAATTAAAATCAAAACTCAACTCTACTTAACTCTAAAACCAAACACACCGTAACATTCCTGCCCCTAAACTTTCAAAAACATCACATTTTCACCCATTTCAGGATTTTAAAGCACATTTGAACGTAGAAAAATTATCAGAAAATATCCTCGGGTTTAGAAAAAAAATATTAATTAGGGACCACCCCGACATGAATATTTTCATTACGTTAGAATATTTATTTCTCCGTCTCGAGCCCTTACCTAATTGGACAACATATATGAATCAAAGAGTTTTAACCATAGAAAATTTATCGTGCCTTTTTACATGAAAAATATGAGTAATTGGGTTTAAGACAAGGTCTTCAAAGAGTGAGCGTCATAATTTGAAATCCATTTTACACATGCGTCCCCGGAGAAAGAAATATTGCCAAGGAACTCGTATAAATTTGGAAAATAGGCACCAACGTTGTCAGAATCACGATTCTATCTAGAATTGGTCGAGGGTCGTGAAACCGTGAATTATAGAATCGAATCATGAATCGTAAGATTTTACCTGCAATTAAAAAAAACATATATATATATATATATATGTAGCACACTTTCCTGAGTAGAAAAAATCAATCTTTGTTCATTCAAATAAAGACCACAAACTAACAAACCAATAATAAGTTATAAAAGTACAAGATATCATTACAAATTATCGAAATTCAAGATCCAAATCATAACTCAAATTCCTGAAATAAAAAGTTAACATAAGTGTGCTAGAATTATTATCACGAGGCAATGATGAAGCAAACTTTCTCTTTGGAACAACTGAAATTTCTTCTTAGCCTGCAGTTGAAAGAGCTGCTCGAAAACTTGACATACCTTCTGCTTGGTAATTCACCATCAGACCAAGCAAAGTAGAAGAAGCTTTGCCAGAAGCAAGACGATAGCTCCTAACTCGACTTCAGCTTGAGACCACCGTAGGGGAACCTTCTTCTTCACTTGATTGAGCAAACATGAACCGGAGGGAAGTTAATGGCAGCGGCAATGGCGGACTAGGGAAGGAAGAAGGGTTAGGGATGGTTGAATTAGAGCTTAGGCAGAGCAAGAAGCCTTTTCATAGTGAAGCACCAAACATCGCTCTCATCAGAAAAATGAAGTAGAATCGTTGATAGAAAAATAAAAAATGGATGGTCGAAGAAGGTACCTGGTCGAAGCTCCAACTCGAAGTAGTTCTTTGGTCGAAGTTTAGATCGCTCACAGTATTACGAAGCTTTTGGCAAAGTAAAGCATGGAGCAATCGGAGCAAAGTTAGGGAAATTCGTTGATAGAAAAAGAGGGGAAGACTGGTCACTAGAAGGAGGAAAAGCCGACTGGTGAAGAAGAAAGGGGGAGGAAAAAAAAAGGATTGGGCTCAAGACTAATGGGCTGGGCTTGGCCAGACTCTAGGCTAAATCCGGAATTGCAGAATTGGCCTGAATATGTGATTTTTGTTCCGATTTAGCCGTGATCCTAGCTTCCCGACTCATGCCATGGAATTGAAATCGGTGCCATCCCTTCGAATCATAAAATCGTATGTTTCTACGTTTCGAATCGCGATTTTGACAACTATGATAGGCACAGATAGTTAAAATTAAATACTTAGTACTCAAGGACTTATCTGTTTATTCTCGATAGTTCGTCTTCTTACAGGCAATCCTCATGTGCTTAGTCGGTTCTCTGATTTGACGTACTCCTTGAAGGATAATCCTAGCCTGGATCGAAACGATGTGCTTACAGGTATGAACATGGCAAAAACTCCCAAAAAGTCATAAATGGGCAAAATCGAGTGGTTTGCCAAATAGGGCTTGATACGGGAGTTTGCCTGTTAAAATTGGAGTTGGGGTGCAATTAATTAAATGAGCCGCAGTGATAACACTCTCTCCTCAGAATTTGGCAGGTAACGAGGCTTGGAAAAGAGGTGCCTGAGCCATGTCAACAGTATGGCGTTCTTCCATTCTTCTAGGGTGTGTTGACGTAGGAAGTCTGATGAATAACACTATTATCAAGAAAAAAATTTATGCAAATCTCGAGATAGAAATTTCAACCCGTTATCACTCCGGACAATCTTAATCGATTGAGAGAATTAGTTCTGCACCAACTTACAAAAACCAACCGAACAACGTCAAGGTTCTGTTTTGTCACGTAAGAAATAGAGCCAAACACTTCAAATATAGTCGTCCACAGCAGTGAGAAAATAGTATGCACCCAAAAGGGACGGTGTCCTATATAAGGACACCAGAGATCACAATGCACAAATTGAAATGGGTAATATGCTTTATTGATACTTAGGAAAAGCTTAACGAGTTTGTTTTGCTTGCAAACAAACATATTCTATTCCTTAAGGATAACGCAGTACGCTCAACTCTATCTTCACGTGAAGGATACCAGAGCCTTTTATGCCATAAATCACGCCCCTCTGCCTTTTCTGCCCGCAAAGCCGGAGTTGCATTCCTGACGCGTCGCGAAAGCCATACCTCCCGTGGAGCTCATCCATTCTAAGGATCCTCCTTGATAGTTGGTCCTGAATAAGTAAAAAATCCGAGACATACGAGACAGTACAATTATGATTAGTGCACAATTGTACCACTGGTTCTGCCGCTGCTGGGCTGGGTCTCCAGACTGGGCCCATTTCTGATTCCACTGCTTGGGCTGCTGACCAAGCCCGAGCTGATTTCCAGGCCCGCAAATGTTCCAACGCTGCTGCCTTGGTGCTGGACCGCCCGTCCGAGTCCATTTTTGACCAGCTGAATTTCCTTGAGAGCCTGGTGGTCCGTGCAGCTGATGGCACGCGGCCTTTACTTGGCCAGGCTTCTCGCAGCAATCACAAATGGGTCTGCTCCTTGCATCACGCCTCCCTGTGTTGGGCCGGGTGCCTGCTAGTTGTATCACGCCTCGCTGTGTCAGGCCGAGTGCCCAGTGCTGCCTTTGCCACGAATGCCATATTCTCCGAGTTGCTTTCCTGCTTGTGAGCAACAGCACATTGCGCCTCCTCGTGGGCCACCATAGAGAAAACTTTGTTGACGCTCGGCGTGGGATCCTTGCTGAGAGTGGTGGGAACTGATGTGGCATGCTCCGGGTTGAGTCCCACAAGGAATTGATAGCACTTCTCCTTCTCCCTTTGTGCCACGATTTGGTTAGCAGCATCACAGGTACAAGTCGGGACCTCGATGTAGTTCTCCAATTCATCCCACAAAGCTTTTAATTTCGCATAATAATCCCTGACAAAGAGACCCCCCTGTCGCACCATGCAAATGTCAGTTTTGATTTGAAATACTCTAGTCTTGTTACCTTGAGAATGACGCTCTCGGAGATCATCCCAGAGAGCTTTGGCATCCTCCACATGGTACACGATTGCATGCAGGTCCTTCTCCAAATGGTTAAAAATCCATGTAACCAGTATCGAATTGCAGATAGTCCACCGTTCAGTAAGTGGATCGGCTGCCTCAGGCTTCTTCCCAGTCCCCGTCCGGGAAACCAAGTTTATTCTTGGTGCGTAGATCCATTCGCAGTAGTTCCTTCCATTCAGTATGCATGAAATCAGCTGAACCCAGGGTCCATCGTACAGACCTATCCCGTACACCAATGAGATGGATGTCCCAGCGCCCATCTGCCCACCCTTCATGTCCTTCGTCATCGGAGACCGATGAATTACGATCAACACAAATAGACCGGTCAGCTGCAAGACCGTCTCTATGATACCATGTCAATATTTGCTGAGCTCAAAGCTAAATTCATTCAGACCAATACTCTTTCACATATACATGCACATGGCTTGTAGAAACTTGTAGAAGACGTCGTATAAGCTTGTAGAAGAAGTCGTATCTACGCTAACGTCTCTAAGGAAAAATAATAAATGGGAAATCTATCCTAACCAAATAAGTTGTACAAATCTGAGAGTAAATATCGGGAACAAATCAGGAACAAATCCCGTAATTTACGTAATACTAGATTTGATTAGATTAGGCTTCGATTTGCTTGGTTTAGCTCTCGGCTCTTGACATATATTGGGTGACCGAGAGGTATTTGATGTTAAATTGGCTAACTGGAAATGATTGAAATTGCTTGAAATTGAATGTCTAGCTCTCGGCCATTAGGGGAGTTGATGTCTGAAGGGATTAATTAGTCCACATGGCCTTAAAAGATGAAGATATTGGCTCTGTGATGACGGCTACGTCTCGGCCATGAGTAATTGGAGGTCAAATGGGTTTAATTGGCTAAAATGACATCAAAAAAATGAAATGTATGATTCTTGGCGTCTGTTTGCATGTGGCCTAGAAGGATTTTCCTTGTTTGAGTGTCAATTATGTGTTTATTAATAATTGAGTTCGAATCGGTTAATTCATTTATATTCGACACTAAATCATGGGTCTTGGGAATTAGACACACACTTAAAACAAGGGTCCTAGTGTTCTTGAAGATAGGACTCGTAGAGTCAGGATATAATCGTGATTTAAGTCCTTAATTGATTAAAAATTGGGATTATTTGAATAAGTGTCCGATTTGTATGATAATTGATCAGTTGGAATGAAATATGTTAATAACTTATATTTGGTATATAATTCGTGGGTTTCGGGATAATAAACCCACTTAAGAGTCCTAGGACCTAAATTGAAATTCATCTTGACATTGAGGGATTAGGAACATTCTTTAGAATTTTTGGAATCAATTGGTAATCATATGTACACGACTTAATGAATTGGTAAAAACTGTGAAAAATGATAAGATAGTGAATAAAATTAATAGACTAAGAAAAAATTGAATAGATTTTCCTAGGTTAAGAGCCTTAAGTCCACTTTCTCATTTTAGGGTCTTAGGCCCATCTTCTAGGCCCACTTGGCCCATGTAAATGTGGGTGCCCTATTAAAAGCCCATTGGAGGCCCATGGATGGATGGACGTGAATGAACGACATATATGATATATGGATGAATGCATGGACGTTAGGTTTGGATGGATGTACGGGTACCAGTGTAACGTACAAGAGTTGTTAATTGTATTTTTTTTTTCGGTGCAGTTGTTAATTGTATATTGATACTTGAATGTATATGCGAATATGACCCGAGACTTCTAGGACGAAACAATTGAACAAAATTAAAACAAGTATTAGGAATTAAAAATCTAGGAGGGTATCGATTTTGGGCAACATCCTCGCTTACAGATGTTGGTACTGTAACAAAACTTCCAAATCTAGACTTTTGGTTCAAAACCAAGTCAAAATAAAGTCCCTAATGGTTAGTATCTTGACCCAATTAGAGACTTAGGTATTTACTGACCAAATTAAATGATGTAATGACGACTCCAATTTGATTCCAAGCCGGGCTACTAATCTCACTTTTAAGTCATGTGCCGACAAATATACTTTACATGATTCATTACATTAAAATAAAACGAATGAAGTAAAACCAATTATAATATACAAAAATTGAAGCGCAATATGTGGATGTGCTATCTTAGTTAGATTGGCAATTCCTTAGTTTCACAATGTATGCATTTATGATTCCATTAAATAGTTTTTACCACATTTTTCAATTCGATCTAGTTCAACGAATTGTTTCTAACTACTGACGTTACTGGTACATGTTTAATTACCTATTACTATTATTTCTTAAAAATTAAATATTTACTCGACAATAATAGAGGGCATCTCGAGATATGAAAAGTCTTTTCTTTTTATATAATTCAATTGTTTGCATGCTAAAAAATCATATAAACATGGCTATTATTCACAAGTACAATGAATTCAAATTTGAAGACCACCTTTTTTTTCCCTAAAGAATTCTCCTTTATTTCCGCTCCCAATCCAACCTGTACATAGACATAGTTAGCTACAAATATTGATCTCCTTTTTTTCCATTAGATGAAATGTGATTCGTTGACTTGAAATTAATTTATACTAGGTTCAGACCCGTTTGTTGCACGCGAGTGTAAAAAATTAATAAAATTGAACTTATTAAACTTTTATTGGAGAAATATTTTGATTTATTTATAGACCTTTTCCTCTGAGTTTATAATATTTAAATTTTATGGAGTAATGTTTTAATTTATTCAACTTTTTGGAAAATTATTTTTTTCAAAAAATACTTTTTTTCATCTCTTCAAAATCGAGAAGCTCATTTCATTTTTCAATATAATAATTAATTATAGTAATTATGGTCGAGTAGTTGAAATGTCACTCAATCACGAGGTGAAGATGTTAGAAAAAGGCTAACGTTTGTTCTCTAGCTTCCGTCCTCTCTGAATTAGCAAGGGATGGAGTTGACCAAACCTTGGGCATTGTAGGATGGAGCACACCGAACCCTGGATGTTATGGGGATAACAACATTCGGCTAAAATTTTTTGGAAAGCTTGGATTGGGGTTGCTTTTTTTCTTCCCCTTCTTTTGGAAGGGTGGAATTAACCATGAGCTGAGGGTTATTAAATGGTGGCGGGAACACAATATACTTGAAAGGGAATTAATTGGCGGAGATAGATCAATAAAATGTTTCGAGCATGCGAAGAGACAAATAACTACAAGCTGAAAATTTGCAAACGGAGGCGTCTAGAAAGCATTTTTCGGCATTTATATATATAATACATTCACTTAAGTAAATTATTTTATGATTTAGTCATTTATTCTATATATATCTATAAAATAAGGTAAAATCATAAATTATCTACTTACTTTTAATATTACCAATATTCTTATAATTTTTGGAAATACAATTTAACTTTTTATCCGCAACAAATTTTCCATGCAACTCAGATATTATATTGTCTAGTTTCATTTTATCTAATCACAAATCGTTATATCTAAATATATGTATCAACTTTTGTACAATTTTATGAAATTGTCCCCCATTATTGTTTACTCTATTGAAAAAAAGTAAAATTGAAGCCAAGAATAAAACTATAAAACTTCTCAAATTTTAAAATGATATACGCTATATTGCTCCCTCGTCAATTCACACGTGGGTCATCTTCCGCTCTACTTTTTACTTATTTCTCTTCAGCCCCCACTCTATATCTTAACCTAAGTTAGTTTTCTTTTCTTTCTCTAAAAACATTACTTTTTTCAATTTTCATCTTAGTTTTTTCAATTTTTTAATAATAGCACAACTATGTAGGATTACAAATTGCATATAATGATGAAAATACAGAGGCAACGTTTTAAACTATGTTTTCTTCACATTAGGCAAAATCTAGTGTATGAATAATAAAAATTTGATAAGTGCGATTAAAATATCGGAAATAATTAAATAAAATAAAATTAATGCAATTTAAAAATAACTTATTTCAAGAAATTTTTTTAGTTGATATATTTTCTTGACTGGATCTGTTGTTTCAATAGAATAACTTAAGAAAAATAGAGAAACGAATCTAAATTTTTAATAGGAGTTTCCAAAATAATTAATAGAAACGTTATTTTCACGAATAGTATTGCCCATAACTCGAAAATTCATAAAAAATCAGACTCAAATCAACTGAAAAATTTCAAAAATTAAAGACCTCAGGTTGGGTTTTGTGTTTTAAAGAAAGAAAATTGGAGGAAGTTGATCGGAACCGATTTTATGTATATATAAATTTATTTTAGTAATTCATATTTATATTATAATTTATATTGAGCAAATAATATAAAAAAGAAACAAACAATATACTTCAGATCCCACCTAAGGCACAAAAATAAATTTAATTTCATTTGCAAACATATAAGTTGTATTGATAGTTGATATTAATTTACATTGGAAGCAAATTATCTCTCCCTTTAAACACAGGTACCCTTGAAAAGCAAGAATGAAAATGTACCTAGAGCTCGTGAAGGAGGACATTGATTGCATAAGAACTTTAAGCTTGTGCAACATTGTTGGCAAGTAGTGGTGGCAGGCATTATAGTGGCAATGGATAAAACGGAAAATCAATGTTTGTAGACAAAAGAAAAAGAAGAGAATAAGAATAGGGATAGAAGATGAAACCTGAGATAAGAGAAAACAAAATTAAATAAAAAAATTAATGATATGATATTTGTTTTTTTTAAAACTCTTCTTCTCTTTCTTTCTTTTTTAATCTCCCAAATGCGTAGTTTTGTATCCACACAATCCTCTAAAAAATTTGATTGAGACATTAAAATTAAATTACCGATGATATAATGTCTTGATTTTTAAAAAAATAAATTTATATAAATTTTGAAAGATTTGTCAAAAAATATAAAATAATTTTAAAAATTCTTAAGATAAATTTTGAAAATCCATCGATACAAATGTAAATAGGAAACAAGAGACAGGAACCGTGAGCGTTGAATGGAGAAGTTATTTCATATTTGATACATTCGTCAAAGTAAATAATTATGGGAAAGAGCATACTACGTAGTTTTTATAGTGAAAAAGTATGAAATGGTGCATTGAAATCGAAATATCAAGAGAAAGAATAGGTATAAGTTGGTTTTTCGAAAAATGAAAAAAATAAAAAGATTATGGTCAAAGAAAGAGAATATGTGAATTTTTTTTTCTAACAATCAACAAAGTCAAAGAGTAAGAATAATCAAAAGGAGAAGAAATTAAAAATCGAAAGAGAAAATAGAAAAGATACAAATGTAAATAGGAAAATGGAGAGAGAAACCATGAGCATTAAATGAAGAAGTTATTTCATATTTGATGCGTTAGTCAAAGTGAATAATATGAAAAAGAGCATCTTAGGTAGTTTTTATAGTGAAAAAGTATAAAATGGTACCTTAAACTCGAAATGTCGTGAGAAACAATACACAAAAATTAGTTTTTCTATTAAAACAAATGAAATGATGCATGCTATTGAAAAGATGTGATGTTTAGTAACATTCGTATTATTTGAGTAAATGGTAAAATAGTGATATTATTAAATTATCAAGGGCGAAAAAGGAAAAAGAAGTTGGAGAAACACTTTTGGAATGGTTGTACTTTAGAAGAGATGTAAAAAGTTTAACTCGGCTAAGGATGATAGAACATGTGAGGCAATGGATGTTAAGAATGAGCGATGAATAGAGATTTGAAAATATGTCATAAAAAGTCATATTAACAAAGTACACCAAAAGTGGGTGAATAAAAGGCAAAAATTTACAAAAGATACGAGTATTTTTTAGAACAAAAATTGGGAAAACAAGAAATTTTTAAAACAATTGCATGATTCATAGCAATGAGACAAATAATGTATGAACCCGTTAGGACAACAGACGTTGAAAACGAACATATGGTGTAATGAAAATTTGAAAGTATAAATCGTTATGAAATAATAATAGAACAAATATACATGTGATGAATAGTTAATTCTATTGAGAGAAATTGAGGTAATAAAGCGTCGAAAATGAGCAATGAATAGAAATATTAAATATAGTGAAAATGTGCAAAAAAAAGTCATAAGTGTATAATAACATTTTCAAAATATTGAAAATTTGATAAATTTGTCATATTTTTATATATAATATTTATTTATGATTTAGATATATATGTATGTATATATATATATATATATATATTTTGTAGCCTAGTGTTTAGAAATTTGACGATCCTGACTAATTTAGTTCGAACCAAGTCGACTCACTCAGGAATAAAACTCTTTCAAATAAGAATTTTCTTCATTCATAAAATTTGAACTCAATATTTTTCTTAAAAAAATTTGAATTCGAGATTTTATTTAAGAGCAACAATAGTTAGTTATTTCAAATATAATTTGTAGGCTAAAAAAAAAGAAAATTAATGATTGAATGTGATGGGTCCAGTTTGCCTGGGCCAACTGGCTAACCCAAGAAAGATTAGCCTATTGCAAAAGCTTTGTCCATATATTGATTGCAGTAACCGGTAAAAAAGAACTCTAGTTGGAGCTTCTTTGTTTTCTTTTTCAGTGGGCAAGTAAATGCCAAGTTGGTATTTATAATTAGACTGAACTTGTCCTAATAGCAAGTCATCAATTATTATTGATTATAATATTCAAAAGTGGGAAAGCGTAATGAGCAAACGCCGTACAAACTTTAATACCGTCAACTCATGTTTGAGTTGCTCATTTACTGCTCCACCATAATGATTATACATATTAATTAGGATAAATTAAAAAAAAAACTAAATTTTCAGAAAATTTTCAATTTTTGTCCAAATTCTTATTTCATATTAAAAAATCACATATTTTAACTGTCTCGGAAATGACCTCTTGTCACAAATTTCGTTATAATTTTCGTCCCTCTACCTAAGTGGACACTATGGAACCCACCTGATTTACATATCATCTTGTCATTTTCTCTACCCTTCAGAAAAAAACCCAAGTTTTCAAAAACATTCTCAATTTTGTCCTAAATTTGTTTTGAATAGAAAAAAATCACATATTTTCATAATGTCTCGGAAATAGCCTCAAGGATAACAAGAAACGATCGTAACCTCTTTGTTTTGCGAGAGATCCACGATTGAAACCCCTGTTTTGCTGAATTGTTGATGTGATCATAAAAGTCGTAAATTTTATCCCGAAACACCAATCCCTGGGCTGACATTGGAGAAAGAATATTAACCCGAGAAGCAAAATATGAATCTTGAGTACAATGATAATCCATTCATTACTTTATGCTCTTTCATGACCTATATGTTTCAATTCTTTCCTGGATTGCCTCTAAGGTTGCTTGGTCTGCATATGTTTAGCTCTTTCATTGGTTTTATATACACAAATACATGACAAAATAACCATATCGGGCTTCAATTGATGTCAAATGTTTCTTGTTATTTGCCGTTGAGGTTATTTCTGAGACATTTTGAAAACTTATAGTTTTTATAATTACAAAATATAATTTAAGACAAAACTAAGAAATTTTTGTAAATTTAAATTTTCTTAATGTAAGTGGTGGAGAGAATGATGGGATGATGAGTAAATATGGTGGGTCTCATAACGCCCACGTAGGAAAATGGACGGAAATTAATGGAAGTTGTAATAGTAGGTCATTTATGAGACATTTCGAAAATATGTGGTTTTTTATGTTACAAAATAAAATTTAAGATAAAACCTGAAATTTTTGGAAAATTTAGGTTCTTTTTGGTAATATATCCTAATATTTATCTTAAAAAAAAATTCGATTCGTGATAAATATGAAATACTTTTGCATTTTATTTGGAGATATTTTAAGATTGTTTTTAAAATTTACATATATTTGAATTTTTTCCCTTTTTTTTCAATTTTATCCAAAATATCAAATCAATGAAATTCTATTATTACTAACATCCGCGTAATGTGCGAAGCCACACCTAATCTATATATCATGAAATTCGGACTATTTTCATGAGAATTTTTCGTTCATTAAAGGATGAGCTATTATGTAAGCTTTTGTGTGAGGAGAAGATGACATGAAAACTACCTGTCACATTAAATTTAAACTCTCTACCATTAAATCATCTTTGACTCTCTTCTTCCTCGGACTCTTTTCCCACTAATCCTTTACAATTCCGAAACAGTTCTTATTCATATTCTTTTCCCATTTCTTCTCACGTTAATTCTTGAAACTTTTTTTTTTCAATCGATGATATTTCAATAAAATTGACGCCACCAATGTGCGGGCTACGCAACTAGTTTACATTATGTTTAGCCTAGTCAGAGGATTTACTTTTAATTTTACCGTCCTGAAGTCATATTGGAACCTGAGTATATGAGAAGAGAAGCAGTCCCTATCTCTTATTTTCATTTTCTTTTTAATTAAATAGTGATAACTTAGATTAGCTAATTACATCTTCAGATTCACCAACCCTCCTATTATTTGTGCTAATATTTATTTCGTCTTTACTGAATTTTAAGTGTATATTTCATTGTCGTATCTTCGCATTATAAGTAAAGTCCATTTATAAACGATATTTGATTAAGGATGTTGGTTAAAAGCCAAAATATACAATGAGAAATTATTTTTTTTTATCTCAATGAACGTAGTAACGACACAAAGCTTAATAAGAACTAGGCGATAACCTGTGTATTGCACCAAAATTTTGGTGGAATATAAAGCCAAATTTTATTATAAAAATTTATGAATTAAATAAGATTATAAAGTACAAAGATAATATATTATTTTACCTTATAACTAAAATTGATATATTCAATTTTTAATAACCATATTTTTATATTAAATTTTTAATAATAATATATTTTAAATATATGGTACTAAAATTAATTTTACAAATATATAAACAACTCTAATAAAATTTTCGCATCTTGAAATACCCTTTACAATTATTAAGTAATTATTTTATTTTTTAAAAAGAATCTTAATTATTAATTAATATGTATCAATAATATGAACTAATTTGAAATGATCTGTTGAACTTGATCTAACTGAAAATACCGCAAAATACATTTGATGGAACTATATGGACAGTAATCATGGAGCTAAGGGTTTCAAGATCGAACTTACTTAGAGCGTCCATCTTGCGCTTCTTCATGTTTATAAGTTGCATGGCAGCCACATTTGACATTTGAGCATTTCAAAACAAAATTTATAACTCCCCCGTGAAAGTTTGGCCAGATCTATTTTTCATAGGGACGAAGTAAAGTAGAAACTTGATATTAACGGAATAACGAAAGTTTCAATTGTTTTTTTGGCTAGAAGATTGCGATTTTACAGTCGATACAGCTTCATAAAATTCACTACTAAAAAATTCTGCTTTACCAGTGGAATTAGCAGCGGAATCTTTCCACCATTAAGTTTCCGCCGCTAATCTGCCGCAAACATTTAGCATCGGATTAGCGGCGGGAACTTAACTGCGGCAAGATTCCGCCGCCCGCCGCTAATCCACCGCAAATTAAAAAATAGGTCTGCATCTTCTTCTTCAGATGCATGCCCGATCTATCATCGCTCTCTCTCTCTTTAAGCTCTCCCTCCCTCTCTCTCTCTCTCTAAGCTCTCCCTTCTCTCGCTCTACCGGTGCCCTCACGTCCCCGGTGATCTCTTGCCGTGCTGCCCCCCGCCGGTGCTGCCCCATCCTCGCCCTCCCGCTGGCCGCCCCCCTACGGGACTCCCGCGCCCCCGGCTGCTCACTCCCTCTCCCCTCCTCGCCCTCCGGGAACAGATGCCCCCATCCAGGTCTCTGATCCTGCTGCGCCGGCCCCTAGCTGATCTGCTTCCCTCCCCTCGAGCCCCCGGCCTCCCGCTCCTGCCTTGGCTCCCTCCTGATGCTGCCGTGCTGTTCCCGTACCCACCCCCACCCCCCGGTGCTCCTGCCGTTGCTGCCCCGTACTCTGTTGGTGGTCATATGAGGTTGGGCGAATTGTCAGTTGGGTCCAATAAGTTTCAGTTTGGCTAAACCCCAGTAAACGTTGAGTTGATTAAACACTTTTGGTCCATTGTTACTTCAGTGTTGACGGGTGATGACGTAAACAATAACGATGTAAAATTATTTTCAGCTAAATTAATTATAATGCCAATATGAATTAGATAAACCAGCAGAAACCTATAAGTTTGCCCAAATTGTCAATCGAGATCTATAAGTTTTGGTTTGCCTAAATTAATCCTAAAACACATGTATGTTACATATTTTAAGTCCAAACCGTGATTAAGATTTAACTGCTAACAATATGGACATAACGGCATGAAATATTTTGATGAGGCCAAGTATTATAGGTTAAAATAAAAAAGGTTTGCCAATTAACTAAAATACCCCTACTCATCTTCAAATTTTAATCATCTGCCACTGCACCTCCATCGAACTCTCCCCCACATCTCCACTATCATCACCACCGCCTCTCAACCTTCGACAGAATCGAAACAATTTCTCTCGCTGTTCTCGAGGCGAAGAAGACGGATATGTGTATGACTTAACCATATCTGACATCGCCATAAGATCTAACCTCTAAGAAGATTCATGCTCTTTGCACCCCTACCTAGGGTCTCACGAGCTTGGGGCAAACCCTACTCTGGGCTGTTGAGTCAACTCGGGCCTCCCGAGACCTCGCCTGAAGGCTCTCGAAAACAATCTTTTCGAGAGGCCTTGTCTTCATAGAGAGACAGGATCACGATTTGAACTAAATGCATATAACATTTTAGACGTTTTAGAACTGATTTAATGTAGTCATTAGGATTACTATTTGGAAAAAAAAATTGATGTCATCGAAATGCATGTCATCACCCGTTAACACTGAAGAACAGTTTGAATGAAGAGTGTATAACCGATTAAACGTTATAAGAGAAGAATCTAGCTAAATTGAATTTTATAGGACTGAACAATTTGGACAAAATTATAGGAACACCACATACCTACTCACGTAAAACATACTTGTTGCCTATGAATGTGGAAGCTTCGTGAAGATTACATGGGACAATCATTGATATCAATTATTCCTACTCAGTATGGAGTCAATTATTCCCGATCGATAAGCACCTAGGTAGCAGGATTTAAGATCAATTTTATGAGCACCTTTCACATATATACTCCTGACTTCTTGTCCAAGGAACAACCTAGTACATTATGTGAATCTATCATATATCGAGGACTACATAGTCACTTAAAGTGACTGTCACATATAGCCCCATTTTAACTTAAAGTGATGTCCAGATTGAAAAAGAAAATCAAAATAATTGATGGACTGCAAATGTACTACTTCAAAAGAGAGACAAATCAAAGAAAAGCTATCCTATGAATTTGGGATAAAACGGAAGATTGAATGATACAAAATGATTAGGGCTAAAAAAATTTGGATAATCTGGACAAAACGATCGCATAGTTTTTTTCAGTAATATTTTCTTTAAGACTTTTTTGGTGATAAAACAAAATTGCATAGTTGATGATGAAATTGTTCAACATTATGGCACGAAATTGGCTCGTAAGGGCGACCCAACAATCACATCCTGTAAAGTGTGGTTTGAAATATCACTATATATGTATAGCTTGATATGACATCACTTTAAAGTAACATGCCGTTCTCTAGCAGTGCTTCAAGGACAATATTATACACTGACTAACCAAATGTCACCATTAAGATTAGGCTATCAATCCCACATCAAACACAATAAAGGGAAATGGTCTTCTTGGGGAAACGCACTGATACCAAGCAGATTCATTATAACAAAATAGATTGTTTTTAATGGGTACGAAATAGAATTTTTAGAAACAAAAAGGTAAACTCGCTACTAATAATTCTTCCACCAACAATAATACTATGTTGATGCAAACAAGAAAGCAGTAGCATCGATATAATATTTTGATGCTTAAAGTAGTAACGATTAGCCAAATAATAATAATAATAATTTAGAGAAGGCTAATAGTTTGGTCCTCAAATTATTCCATGTAGTTTGGTGTTTGAATTGCATTTTTTATAAACATGCCATCAAATTCCAAGTCTGTCTAATATATCGGTCCTTGATGTCACTGGCCGAAATGAAAATATGACGTGTACGCCTACATGGCAGTAACAACGTCAATGCAATTTTTTAATCAACCTGCCACGAACCAGTCTCAAAACGTGACCATTCAGTGAACTTTCATCCTTCCTTGAACAAGATGACCTCGTCTCTGGAAGGAAAAAACGCTGTCGTTTCCCATCTATCCTCTCCTTAAAATCTAATTTCCAAATTTCTATTGAACACTAATTCCCAAATTTCATAAATTGGAAAACCCTAATTGCTGATTTTGTTGACATAGCACTGGAGAAGAGGTTTGCTGTCTCAAATTGACTCTCACCACTCTCAATCACGATGTTAATGTTGTAATCGTGGCTGAGGCTGTAATGATTTTGGCATCAATTCAACATTCCACCGGATGAGTAGGAACCAAAGTTCAAACATGTTCAATGATGAAGCTATCTTTTGTCACTGCAGGCGTAAGGCTCTGAGGATTACTTCTAACACGAAATTCAATCCAAGAAGGGCGTTTTATAGATGTCCATTGTAGAGAAACAATAAATTGAGCTGAGACTATTTATAATGCATGGGAAGATTAACTTCGCTTGTCAAACTCTTCCAACGATTGGAGGTTGATCAATGAACTTAGGCGAAGGAATATGACCAACTATAGAGAGTTGAGGAGTCTTAGACTTGTCTGTTTGATTTATGGCATTGGTGGTTGTTGTACTACTTATGAAATTGTGAAATGAAGATGTATTGGTGGTGATGGCGGGTTGTTAGCTTGTCAATGCGGTGTTTTGGCAGTGAATGGATTGTTGGTGGTGGTTATAGTTTGTTATATCTTTTAGTGGTGGTCTATAAACAATGAATGGAATTGTATTTTTGTTCTTTAGTCCATTGGGTTTATGTTAATCCATTGTTGGCAATGAATTTATAAGAGTGAATGGATTGAGTTTAAGTTAATCCATTGTTGGCAATGAATGGATTGCAATCTTCTTCTTAAAATTCTGCTGAAATGATGAAGTGATCCAAGTAATACCAATTTAGGAAAGCATATATAGTTACATGAGCAATAAATAGTATAGGATGACAAAGATAGAGCTAAAAGAGCATTTCATATATTAATAGATACTGATAACATACGCATTTCAAGACCACAAAATGAATCACCTGTTGGTCTTAAATTGACAACCCGACCATCCCTAATAAGCTTTTGATCTATGCCTCTAAAACTGATGGTGACCTATACAAAACATATTTGAATGGCAATAAAACCATAATAAAACCAATGTCAAGTCATAACCCAAAGTCATATCCTCATCATAATGTTTTGAAATAAACCAAACACGGACCAAAAGGAGTTGCTCACACTTCTTCTCTCTATGAGCTTTGTGCGCACCCGAATTTCGTCTCGTCAGGGCACGCAATGTGCGCACCTATGTAACATGGCTTGGGAGTGTCCACCTTCCCGGGGACGCGCGACTGACGCACATGAGAAGGAGTCGCCACTAACTGTTTACGACCCGAAGGTCAAGGGCCGGTGAATTGTCCGGGTCTAGGTGTATGGAATACACCTAGTATGCTAAGGCAATGGTCTGTACGGAACCAGAAATTTCGAATTCGGGGGTTCTATTACGTGTGGAGCTATATCCCATACGCCCTTTCAATACTCTAGCTTGTTAGGCTTGCCATTTTATTTATTTACCGCGTGATTTAGGATTGCACTTGACTCGCCCGTTTTGACATCGTAAATTCGAGGAAACACTCCGATCGGGATTCTTACATAAATGTACAACATAGGCCCTTATATTGTTCTCTCAAATAAATAAAATACAAATTACAATAATTGAATCCCGATCGGTTCACGTTCGATCATTATTTCACTCGTGCTCACCGTGTAGTTTGGAAAAGACTATAAATTAAATTAAGATGCGCACTAGGTGTATGGGGGCATTGGACCCAGTGATCGACGGTTAGGGGCGTTGGACCGGTGTAAATCGTATCCTAAGGATCGTGCTCGATCCACATAACAAACAAGTGCGAGAATGTAATAAGTAAGCACAAATAAACAAACAATGGGGTTTTGTTATTGCCGAATTTACGTGAATTAATTGATTATTAACCAGGATATCTTGGCATGCAAATTCTACCTTAGAGAAGACAAAAGTGGATATAGGGTATAAATCGATCAAGGATCGCCCATGAAGGGTATTTCGCATTTGGCATTATTTCTGAGGACTTGACAGACGTGATGTTTGTAATCAAATATTGTATTTGTGGGTTGGTTTGAAGATTGTTCTGTATTGTGGCACTATGATTTTTACAAGTTATGACAAGAGTGTTTTTGCCTGAAACCCAAAACCTAACCCTTTGCTTGACTATTTGCCCATGTTTGATTAAGCCGAGTTTGAGGTCAATCTGTTTTTTTTGTATTTTCACCCGTTCTAAACACAAACATAGGAAAATGGGAGCACGAGACACCGCTAGGGTGTTGGCGGGTCAAGAACCGGTAGTTACACCCTTGAACCGGAAAAATCAAGATTATGTGACACGTATCTCAGTGTTTTTAAAATTGTGAATTTTAAAAGGGCGTGGCCAACTATTCTTGAACTGTCGACGCAATTACAAATTATTGACCGGTTCATGCAATTCATTTAAAAGAGTCGAGTGATTTATTTTATCCAAGTTTAGTGTCCCGATCATCCCATGTGTGAAATTTTAAGTTAATTAAAAATTTGCCGAATGCTTCAGTTTACGGATTTCAAGCAGTCGGAATGGCCATTAGTGGGCCGCCCGATAAACTCTAATTTCCGACCGTCTTGGGGTTAATCCGATTTTTAGTTGACTTTACATGATTAAACCGATTCATGTGAGGTTTTAATCAAAGACACATTCAAACACTCCAAGCACACGAATATGGACAAAATAATCACAATAAAATTAATTCGTCGGCTTTAAGTCCAAGTGAATAATTAAACTATTTTAATGTATCATTTGCCTTAGAATATGGATTTACGAAACAATTTATTTAAATCTAATACATGTAACTTATGATTTATTGTCCAATCAAAACTAAGCATAAAATACGGTCGCATACAATCATATATCACCACGGTCATAACGCACATCTCATAAATTGCTCAAGGATCGAACTAAAAAATAATTTTGAAAGAACAGGGACTGGTTTGGAAATTCGGCTAAAAATCCCGGGGACTGATTTGAGACAGCTTAAAGAGTTCCCTAGACTAATTTGGAGCGTCTGAAAAATCTGCGGCTGAACAGGAATTAAAAAGGGACTGAGACCTGATTCAAACATATTTGAAAGTTTGGGACTGATCTGAAAAAAAGTGGGAAAATGTCACAGGGACTGAACTGAAACAAATTAAAAAAGTTCCCTGTACTGATTTGAATGACCTGAAAATTCTGTGGCTGAACTGAGAGTGTTAAAAAATGGCCTAGGACTCGATTGAAACGAATTTTAAAGTTCGGGACTGATCTGAAACAGTGGAAAATGTCACAGGGACTGAACTGAAACAAATTGAAAAGTTCTCTGGAATGATTAAACATTCTGGAAAATTCAGAGACTGATCGGAAAAAGTTAAAAGTGGCCCAGGACTTGTTTGAAACGCATTTGGAAGTTGGGGGCTGATCTGAAAGGTGGAAAATGTTCCAGGGACTAAAATGAAATAGATTAAAAAGTTTCCTGGAATGATTAAAAATTATGAAAAATTCAGGGACTGGTCGGAAAATGCTAAGAATGGCCTAGGACTAGTTTGGGACGGATTTTAAAATTTATGGCTGATCGAAACAAATGAAAAGACAATGACAGGGACTGAACTGGAACAATCGAAAAAGTTTATAAAATGAGTTTTAAAAATTATTCCGTTCATGAACACGATCCACGAAGCTCGTTCCGCAATATCATCATCCAAGCAAGCATTAATGTTCGAGAATGAAGCCCTAAACATGCCACTAAGTTGAGATTTTACCTAGTTCGGGAATAACAGAGCAATGTTGGAAATCGGGTCGGATAGGTTTGGGCAGACACTTTGTCGGGTCGAGACAGATCCGACCGGAGACAAAGACACTAGGAAGGGGAAGTGACCTGCCAAAGATACAAACAAGAAAGAAAGAGAAATGGTTAGACATTGAAAAAGAATGAGAAATCAAATGAAAGCAAAACGAATTGAAAGCAAAAGGGAAGGGGACTTAGCTTCGGGATTCAGGGGCAGTGGCAGCCCCGTAGAGGAACGTTAGAGATGGTGATTTGTTCATGTGCAGCTTGCTTCAGTTGTAAGTGAGGGAGAAGGGTCAAGAGAGTAAGAGAGAGTTCGAGAGGAAGAGAATGCCAGGGGAGCCGGGTCGTCTCTGGTCTGTGAAGTGCGGACCCGAGAGAAAGGGCAGAAGAGAGAGAGCGAGCGAGAGGGGGGAGTTCGTGAGGTGTCCAGAAAAAGTCAAGTTGAGGGTTGAGCTGAGGAAGAGAGAACTGTCGAGCTGAGGGCGTGAAAATGGGAGCTCCGGGCATGTTGTTGCAGTTGAAAGGAAAGGGAGCTGTGGGATGAGCTTAGAGAGGAGATCTGAGCTAAAGGAAAGTTAGGCGGCTAGGGTTTCGGATGTAAGTGAGCATGAGGTGAAGGAGAGGAGCCGAGAGAGGAAGGCGTGCCCGGGAGTTGTGGGAGTTGTGTTTGGTAGTTAGGGTTTTCGTTTTTTTTCGGTTTTCATTCCCTTAGCTCAGCTGGAAGAAGAAGAAGAAAGAAGGAGGGGAGCTATTGTTTTTTTTTTTTTCGAGATGAGGGAGTTGTGGCAGCTGGGGTATTTTTCGAGAGTGCCCTAGGGTTTCCCCGAAAAATTTTGATGAGAGTGAGTCGAGAATAAGAAGAAGTGGGGGGACCATTAGGGTTTGCTCCTTTTTTTTTTTTTGGGATCCTGCCGAAGAAGAAAGAAGAAGAGAAGAGGAAAGAAAGGAAGAGCAGAAGATGATAAAAAAAAAAGGAAGGAGTGAGGGGGCAACGGTCAGAATTCTGACCGTTGCCTTTGACCTTTTGACTTCTTTCTTTGTTTTTTTTTAGTAAAAGAACCAGAGAAAGAAAAGAGAAGAAGAAGAAGACAAAAAATCGGGGGAAGGATCTGAGCCTTTTTTTTAAAAAAATTCATAAATTCAAAAATTTAAATCTAACGCTTGTAGAGATTTAAATTTTTGTCTTTGCAATTAGATGTCGAAAAAAAGATCAGAGACCGGTATTGTGTTCAGAAAAATTTATGGATCAATGTTATGCAATAAAATATTTTCTGGTCTTAATTTAGTCTCGGATTATGAAAATTGACGATGACAAGCGCGAAATCCAAAGAAGTCCCAAATAGCATTATTTTTTTTGAAAAATCATAAAATTGGTGTTGAATTAGAAAAATACCCCATTTCCAAAGATCATGAGCGCTCGAGTAATTAACCGAAAATACTTCCCTCTTATGGGTGACAAATGACGATTTTACCCCTTCGAGAGCCAGTGGACCAAAATGGGGTGCTGACAGCTTACCCCTCTTTGGTTGCGTGCTCAGATGGAGAATGTAGCCAAAGATTATGAGAAGCACACCGTTTGGTCCCGGTGACCGTTTGGACATTCTCCCAATAGCCGATTGCCCTATTGTTTTGGATGTATAAGAGAAAACTGTGCAAGTGTGCAGACCTGTTTCGAGAGAAAGATAAAGAAATCATGGCAATGAAGCGGAAAAGTGTGAATTTGGAACTCAAAGCAGTAAATGCGGAGCAAGAGCCCATAAAGCAGCAAATGCGGAGCCGTAGCCCATAAAGCAGTGAATGCGGGGCCGAGGCCCATAAAGCAATAAATGCATAAATAAATGCGGGGTCGGAGCCCATAAAGCAGTAAATGCAGGGCCGGAGCCTATAAAGCGGTAAATGCAAGGCCGGAGTCGATAAAGCGGTAAATGCGGAGCCGAAACCCATAAAGCGGTAAATGTGGGGCCGAGGCCCATAAAGCGGTAAATGCATAAGTAAATGCGGGGCCGGAGCGCATAAAGCGGTAAATGCGGGGTCCGAGCCTATAAAGTAGTAAATGCGGAGTTGAGGCTCATAAAGCAGCAAATGCGGATGCAAAGTCCAGAAGGTAGTAAATGGGGATGCGGAGTCCGAAAAGTAGTAAGTATGGGTGTCCAAACCCAAAGCAGTAAATGGTGGGTGTTCAAACTTTGTGGGTGTCGAAACCCAAAGCGGTAAAAGTGGGTGTCGAAACCCAAAGCAGTAAAAGGTGGGTGTCCAAACAAAGCAGTAAATGGTGGGTGTCGAAACCCAACATAGTAAATGTGGGTGTCCAAATCCAAAGTAGTAAATGGTGGGTGTCCAAACCCAAAGCAGTAAATGTGGATGTCAAAACCCAAACCAGTAAAAGGTGGGTGTCCAAACCCAAAACAGTAAATGTGGGTGTCCAAACCCAAAGCAGTAAATGCAAGTTGATAGGAAAGTGCAGGAAATGCAGAACAAGATCAGTGCTAGGGAACAGCACAAGGCACTGAGAATGGGCGACTTTGACTCGCTTAGCATTAGGTAGGGGCTTTGCTGCTGTGATGGTGCAGCGGTAGGTGTGGCTTGCGGTTTGTCGCATGATTGGGCGCATGTTGGATCCGTGCTTGACAGGGATAGTCCGATCACTGTGTTCACCGGGGATGCCCCAATTACTTGTGAATGTTGCCGTAGGAAGGCGGTGCTGTACGTTGGACTGACTCTCGAGACGGAGACCCATCTTGTCTCGGAGAAGAGTGAGAACCGCATGTGGCTCACCTGCAGAGATGGACACAACTCTTCGTTAGTAATGTGGACGGTGGTATGCGCTGAATGTGCAGGGCTGGTGTTATCTCAAAGGTGCTGATCTACTGGGGGTCGGCGTTGCTGCCGAGATGAAGTTGCTTCGTCGGTGCCTTGCCCCTGGGGACGGCGGCGTGTTTGATCTATCGGAAGCCGGCCTCGCTGCTGGGGTGGTCGTGCGTTGATCTGCTGGAGGCTGGTCTTATTACTGGAGTTGTTGCCTATTGGACTACCGAAAACTGGGCTCGCCGCTTGGGCGGTCTTGCTTTGCCGGAGATCGGCCTTGTTGCTGGGGCAGTTGTGCTTTGCCGGAGGCCGGCTTTGTTGCTGGGATGGTGGTGTATTTGATTTGCCGGAAGCCAGTCTCGCCACTGGGGTGATTGTTCGTTGCTCTGTCGGATGTCGGATCTGCCGCATGAGCGATTGTAGTTCGTTGGGGATGCCCTGGTCTTGCAACGAGGGACTCGAGCTCCGGTTGGAGCTTACGAAACCTGAGGGATCGGGAATTAGACTCAATGTGGTTTTATAACTTGCAGTACCTGTGGTCCTGATAACTTCAGTAAATTAGTGATGAGTTACTAACAATGTGTAAGCACAGGTAAAAGGAGTAATTGCGACGCATGTTCTTCAATTTCGGGTCGCTTGAGCGACCCATGAAGAATTTTGCTTTGGCAATATGGACGGGTTCCTTTTTTTTTTAATTTTATTTAAGGCCTCGATGCGAGGCCTCCGAGACTCATGTTGGCCATGCATGGGCATATTGAGACATTCTCAATGAAGCCCCAACAGCTCTATCGATTGTTCGATGAACACGTTAGCTTATGACCATTCTCATCAGGGTGTCGTAGGGCGTCTGCATTTGTAACCCGCATTTGGATTTCTGTTAAAATTTGGTTAGACCTTGATCTAATCATTTCTAGAGTGTTATTATGACTAAACTCCCAGAAAGGAATGTCTGGGACTTTGGCTCTGTGGTGGCCGATTGTAGGGTGGCTGTGATCCGTTTGGAGTTATGCGATTGATAGGGAGAAGAGAGAAAGCTTGGGGAAAATGCTGCCCCAGGCTAAAAGGATACACGAGTTCACGCCTGCAGTGAGATGTACCCCCCTTTTTCGTCCTTCTGTTATGCGGGCTGTGCCAAACTGCTCGAACGACGTGCCTAGTTGTCCACTGTACTTGAGGAAGAATTCGGCTTGGACGGTTGAGTTGGGTTGGAAGGTTGATCGGGGATCATATTGGAGTGGACAACCTAGCCACTTTCCCTAGGGATCCATAGTCCACGCAGTGTGCGAGGGCTTTAGGGCGACAAATCGGTTTATTTCTCTCTTATTTTGCTCTTCTTTTGCTACGGTCGCCCGCCTCGGGATTCGGTCGCACCTCTCAGCCTATAGGGGATGAGCTCTCATTTTTCCACGACTACCCACCTCGAGATTTTCGATCGCGCCTCTCTTTTGTCTCTCAGGTTTGCAGGGAAGAAGAGTTTGGAGAATTCGACTCTCGAGTTTGCTCTATTTTGCATTGTGTCTCCATCTAGGAGTCACGATTGTTGCCGTTTTGCGTTTGGTTTCTTGATTTATTTGGCTCTTTTTTTTTGTCCAGAAACCGGGGTTTGTTCCTGCCCCTTGAATTTGCTTTTCCCGACTTTTATGTTGCTGCAGGTGCTTTGATTCACGTCGCCTCGTGGAGACTTGATGTGTCCTTGCCCCAGTCTCGTCAATGGGGTCCGGGTTTTGGAACATGTCTTGCGCATTCGGAAGTTGAATCGAGCGTCTTTTCTCCCTTGCAAACTTTACTTATATTTTTCCCCTATTATCTATGCAAAAGAAAAGTACAAAGTTATGTCCCAGGGAATGGGTGATCGAGGTAGCCCTAGAATGAATATTGGACATGGATGCCCCAATGTACGCGGATGTCGCCGGTGGCGAGTGTCTTGCACGATCTTTTCCCCTCGATCGTGTTTCATTACTTCCTGGCGGGTGTCTGCTGGAGTGGCATTCTTTTGAAGCCGAAGGGCATGCCCCAAAGGTAATACTTGTTTGTCGATTGAGATAGTTGCGTTAACGGTGTATGGCTCACTCAGTCGCTCTTGTCTTCGACTTCGTAGGGCGTACCTCCGCGTCGAGCCCCTTCCCTGTCGAAGTATAAGGAATGAGGCGCGAGAGGAGTTCTCGGAGGGGCGTGACCCCATGCATCTCTCTTCACTTGTGACCGGCGTGTCCCTATGAAAGATGACAAAGAAGATGATGTATTAGGCGATTGTTCGATGGAATATGAGGTAAGAAATATGGTGTGGACCCATGAGAGATCCCTTCATCCGTCACGTGGCCCATGGGGTGCCACGTGTGGGGACACTTGTTTCCGGGAGTATAGTCATCACCACATTGGAGTTGTCAGACCGAGGTTGAGGGCCGCATAGGCGTACTTTCCTTGATTGCGGGTAGGCATGCGTAGCCGTTCTACGGAAGGCTTGAGGAGTCGAGTCCCATGAGAACAAGCGGGTCGAACAGGCCCGACAGAATTGGTGGGGCATCCTTGGGATTATCCTGATGCCACTTGAAGGGTTTGTTCATGTTGGGAGCCCATTTGTGAATGCATATAAATAAATGTAAAAGAGAGTTTAAGGATGAGTGCGTGTTGTCCCGGTGGCTGGTTGATGGCCACAGCGGAGGTGGGGTGACCCCATTCTCCGGTCAGAGGTGCGACCGTGCAAATGAGTTTTGTGACGGGCGGGCTGGGCCATGTCCTATCTGTTGGAGCATTTGGTTGCGATCATTGCGGAATAAGGGTTGGGACTCGGTTCTAGGAAGCTAGACAGGAGGTGTCCGTTGTCTTTAATTATGATTGTTTAAGGTTCGAGCCGTCTTCTTGTCGGTTATTTCCTGCAATGGGAAGAGAAAAAGTAATGAAGGAACAATAACTGTTCGTAATTTGAATATAAGGATGCAAGGGGATCGAATTGGCCTGGTAGTCGTCGAGCGAACGCATTGAGGGAAGTGTGAAGTACATTGAGGGTGCGTGCATGGGTACAAACTGTGTTCGCCCGACATGGAGGAACGCTCTTGGTCTCATGGAGGGATGCGCTCGGTCACGCGGTGGCGTTCTATTGGTTCGTTTTGCCTGTAGTACTGGAATGCGAGGTAGTTGGTGTGGGAAATAATAACTAAATGGAATGCATGCGATGCGTGAATTTTGAAAAGTTAATGTTGTCGTTCACATTGACTTAAAAGGTTCAACGTACAATGCAAATTTTGTAAAATCAAATCCTAAATTGATCTTTCACCACGCTCGGGGTGCGAGTGAGCGTCGCCTCGGAAAGCATTGGTTCTAGGCCGAGACCTCATTGAGGTATCTACCCTAGGATGTATGTGGACCTCCACGAGCCCTCTTCCTAGACCTCTCCAAGGCGACGCTCTTTCGAGCCAACTCTTGATTGCGTCTCTGAAGCTCGGTGCGGGTTTGATGGAGCTCTTTTTGAAGTGGTGGGTAGTCGATGAATTCCTCATCTTTCTCAGCAGCTTAGTGGCGAAAGTGATCGATCATGCTGTTGGTGAGGTCGACCATGGTGGTTGTGCCTGAAGTTGGGGACGTCCTGGCAGGTGTGTCGGTCTTGGTTTGCGGAGGCTCTGTGGAATCCTCGTGTGCTGACGGACTTTGTCGAGGCGCGAACAAGAGGCCGAACATAGCATCCCTTACCAAGATGAAAGAAAGACCGACTTAGGACTCGTCAATATGAATGACACCCTAATTTTGTAAAACATATGATGCATGTATGCGAGGAAAGTAAATGCCCACGGCTTAGTATAAATTACAAGGGACATCGTTCCTGAAACATAAAACACTCAAGTGACACGCAGGCCGACTCGATGGACTATTCGTCTAAGCCGGGTTGGAGGATGGCATGGAGGCTCGGCACGATGCATGGTTTCGGTACAATAAGGACCGTGCTATCTAGGGATGGGGGCTCCCGACTCAAGGGCATGAATTCCTCAAAATCGAGAGGGGCTCTTTGGGGGCCTAATCGACGGTCCAACCGTGCGACATACCCTTACTCGGAACCCCTATCTAGCCTATGCTCCTATAATCGGTCATGGGACGCGACCCACAGGTACCTAGAGCTATCGTGATATGTAGTGCGAGCGCTTAAATAAAGGTGCGTAAAGTGGATAAGCGGGAAATTGCAGAAAGAGGTAAATAAACAAGCAAGCGGGAACGAGCCCGAACCCTCTAAAGGTCCCCAGTGGAGTCGCCAAGCTGTGCGCACCCGAATTTCTTCTTATCGGGGCACGCATGCACGCCCCCATGCAATGCGGCTTGGGAGTGTCTACCTTCCTACGGACGCGCGACGGACGCACGTGAGAAGGAGTCACCACTACATGTTTACGACTCGAAGGTCGAGGGGCCGATAAATTGTTCGGGTCTAGGGGTATGGGATACACCTAATATGCTATGGCAATGGTCTGTACGGAACTGGAAATTCCGAATTAGGGGGTTCTATTACGTGTGGGCCTATATCCCACACGCCTTTTCGGTACTCTACCTTGCTAGGCTTGCCATTTTATTTATTTATCCATGATTTAGGGTTGCACTTGACTCGTCCGTTTTAACACTGTAAATTCGAGAAAACACTCCGACCATCAACTCTCCGATTAGGATTCTTACATAAATGTACAACATAAACCCTTACTTTGTTCTCTCAAATAAATAAAATACAAATTACAATGACTGAATCTCGATCGATTCGCATTCGATCATTATTCTACTCGTGCTCACTGTGTAGTTTGGAAAAGACTACAAAGTAAATTAAGATGCGCACTCGGTGTATGGGAGCATTGGACCCCGTGATCGACGGTTATGAGTGTTGGACCCGTGTAAATCTTATCCTAAGGATTGAGCTCGATCCGCATAACAAACAAGTGCGAGAATGTAACAAGTAAGCACAAATAAACAAATAATGGGGTTTTGTTATTGCTGAATTTACGTGAATTAACTGATTATTAACCAGGGTATCTTAGCATGCAAATCATACCTTAAAGCAGACAAAAGTGGGTATAGGGTATAAATTGATCAAGGATCGCCCCGGGAAGGTATTTCGCATTTGGCATTATTTTCGAGGACTTGACAGACGTGATGTCTGTAATCAAATATTGTATTTGTGGTTACTTTTAAGATTGTTTTGTATTGTGGCACTATGGTTTTTACATGTTATGACAAAAGTGTTTTTGCCTGAAACCTAAAACCTAACCATTTGCTTGACTATTTACCCATGTTTCATTAAGCCGAGTTTGAGGTTAATCTGTTTTTTCGTATTTTAACTCGTTCTAAACACAAACTTAAGGAAATTGGAGCACGAGATACCACTAGGGTGTCGGTGGGTCAAGAACCGATAGTCACACGCTTGAACCGAAAAAATATGTGTGTGCGTGGAAAATCAAGATTACATTACACGTATCTCGGTGTTTTTAAAATTGTAAATTTTAAAAGGGCGTGGCCAACAGTTCTTGAACTGTCGAAGCAATTACAGATTATTGATCGGTTGATGCAATTCATTTAAAAGAGTCGAGTGATTTATTTTAGCCAAATTTAATGTCCCGATCATCCCATGTGTGGAATTTTAAGTTAATTAAAAATTTGTCGAATGCTTTAGTTTATGGATTTCGAGCCGTCAGAATGGCCATTAGTGAGCCGCTCGATAAACTCTAATTTCCGACCGTCTTGGGATTAAATCCGATTTTTAGTTGACTTCACGTGATTAAACCGATTAATGTGAGGTTTTAATCAAAGACACATTCAAACACTCCAAGCACACGTACATGGGCAAAATGATCACAATAAAATTAATTCGTCGGCTTTAAGTCCAAGTGAATAATTAAACTATTTTAATGTATCATTTGCCTTAGAAATTATGGATTTATGAAATTTGGGTTTGATTTTAGAATCGTAATTTTGATTTTAACTCTACCCATAACAAAACAAATTACACTCATCAAAGTCAAAATAATGGGCCCCACCCATAAATATTTACACCACTCCATTTTAATACAACTCCATAATTACAATATTATCAAATGAATGTGGGCCCGCAAGTTTGACCAAATACTCCGTAAAATCACAATCAAAGTCAAGTTAAAATCAAACCTAAATTTCAAACGTCACCTAAAAATTCTAAAAAATTCAGGGACTGGTCAGAAATTGCTAAGAATGGCCCAAGACTAGTTTGGGACGGATTTGAAAATTTATGGCTGATCGAAAAAAATGAAAAGTTTGTTCCGCAATATCATCATAAAATGAGTTTATAAAAATGAAAAGTTTGTTCCGCAACTGGAACAATCGGAAAAGTTTATAAAATGAGTTTTAAAAATTATTCCGTTCGTCAACACGATCCACAAAGCTTGTTTCGCAATATCATCATCCAGGCAAGCATTAATGTTCGAGAATGAAGCCCTAAACATGCCACTAAGTTGAGATTTTACCTAGTTCGGGAATAAAATAGCAATGCTGGAAATCAGGTCGGATAGGTTTGGGCGGACACTTTGTCGGGTTGAGACAGATCCGACTGGAGACGAAGACACTGGGAAGGGGAAGTGACCAGCTGTGCGCACCCGAATTTCGTCTCATCGGGGCATATATGCGCGCGCCTAAATGCAACGCGGCTTGGGAGTGTCCACCTTCCCGGGGACGCGCGACAGATGCGGGTGAGAAGGAGTCGCCACTACCTGTTTACGACCCGAAGGTCGAGGGCCGGTGAGTTGCCCGGGTCTAGGGGTACGGGGTACACCTAATTGCTAAAGCATATGGTCTGCGAAACCCGAGGTTCCGAATTCGGGGGTTCTGTTACATGCGAGCCTATATCTCGCATGCCCTATAGGTACTCTAGCTTGTCTAGGCTTGCCATTTTTTATTTAATTACCGCTTAATTAAGTTCCGCTCATCTTACGCGTTTTGACACCGTAAATTCGAAGAAACACTCCGACCGGGATTTTTACATGAATAAATGTACAACATAAATCCTTACAGTATTCTCTCAAATAAAAGATAAATTGCAATGACTGAATCCTGGTCGGTTCGCGTTCGGCCGTTATTTCACTCATGCTCACCGTATGATTTTGGAAAAGATCGAAAATTAAATTAAATGCGCACTCGGTGTATGGGGCATTGGACCCCGTGATTGATGGTTAGGACGTTGGACCCAGTGTGAATCGTATCCTAAAGGATCGGGCTCGACCCGCATAACAAATAAGTGTAAAAATGTAACAAGTAAGCGCAAATAAACAAACAATGATGCTGCGTTTGGTTTCATAGGAGGATTTTAAAATCAGATTTTGATTTTGAAAAAGAGTGGTATAAATGGGACCCACCCTTTGACTTTGTATGAATTATTTTGTTTTGTTGTGGAAAAAAGTGGTATAAATGGGGTCCACTTTTTGAATTTGTATGAGTTATTTTGTTTTGTTGTGGGTAGAATTAAGTTAGAATTGTGATTCTAAAATTTCATCCACAAACCAAACAAGCCCTGAGATTTTGTTATTGCCGAATTTACGTGAGTTAATCAATTATTATCCGAGGTATCTTGGCATGCAAATCCTACCCTAAAACAAACAAATAGGATGATGGATAGGGTATGTACCATTCGGCATCATTTAACAGACCCGACAGACATGATGTCCATAATCAAGTCTCGAATGAGTGGGTTATTTTTAATTATTTTGTATCGTGACAATGTGGCTTTTACAGATTAAAAGTATTTTCACCTAAAACCCAAAACCTAACCCTTTACTTGACTATTTGCCCATGTTTGATTAAGCCGAGTTTGTGATTAATTTGCTTTCCCATGTTTTGACCAATTCTATGCACAAACCTACGCTAGGATCACGGCAGGACAAGAACCGGTAATCATGCCCTTGAATCGGTAAATATGTGTGTGCATGAAAACCAAGATTACGTTGTACGTATCTCGGTGCTTTCGAAATTGTGAATTTTGAAAAGGGCATGACTAACAGTTCTTGAACTGTCGACGCGATTACAAATTATTAATCAATTCGTGCAATCCATTTAAAGAAATCAAGTGATTTAATTTAGCCAAATTTAACGTCCCGATTATCCCGTATGTAGAATTTTAGGTTAACTAAGAACTCGCCGAATGCTTTAGTCTACGGATTTCGAGCCGTCGAGATAGCCATTAGTTGATCGCCCAATAAGCTCTAATTTCCGACATGGTCACATAATTACAAAAATGAAATATTTAAATGGGGCACATGCATTGTCGGTGGGTGATCTAAGTAGAAAGGGCCAGATATTTTAGAAAATGTCCAGGGGGATTGAATTGAACTATTTTAAAAGAGCAGGGACTGATTTGAAAATTCTGAAAAAATTGGGGACTAATCTGAAAATTCTAAAAAAAATGGGGACTGCGTAAAAAATTTACTGAAAATGTCCTAGGACTTATTTGAAATGAATTTGAAAATCGGGACTAACATGAAAACAAAAAATGGCCCCAGGACTAAACTGAAACAACTCGAAAAGTTCCTAGGGATTCTTAAAAAATTATGGCAATTCCAGGGCTGATTGGAAAATAGTAAAATGACTAGGACTTTATTGAAAAGAATTTTTGAAATTCGGGGCAGATATGAAAAGGGTGAAAAATGGCCCCAGGACTAAACTGAAACAACATGAAAAGTTCTTTGGGATGCTTAGAAAATTCTGAAAAATACAAGGACTGATTGGAAAATATTAAAATGACCGAGACTTGATTGAAAATAATTTTAAGAATTCGGGGCAGATCTGAAAAAAAAAATGGTCCCGGGACTAAAATGTGACAAAATAGAAAGTTCGTAAAATCGAGTTCGGGACAAATCCGATCACCCACGCGACCCAAGAATACTCATCTTATTCAGGAAAGGAGCCCTAATCATGCCACTAAGTCGAGAATTTACCTAGTCCCGGTTCAAATCGGAAATATGGCGGTCGAACCGGCAGGAGGCGTTCTGCACAGTTTAGACCGGCTGGAAGGGCATTGGGCCGGCAAGCTGGGCCAGGCGCCGGAGAGCTGGGCCGAATGCGCGGGGACTGGGCCGCAAAAGGGAGCGTTGGGCCGTGAAAGAGAACGGGTGGGCCGAACTGGGCAGTGCGTCTGGATCCGCTGTTCCGGGCCGATTTCTGGGTGAGACCGAACGGGTCAGGCGACAAACTGGGTCGGGTCGTCTCAGATGGACTTGAACTGGGCCGAACGGGCCGAACCTGCGCAAACCGAAGGAAAATGGGCCGAGCCCGTGAGAGAGGAGATGAACGGAGAAGATGAAGATGGGCGGAGAGGAGGATTCCGGCCGCCGCGGACGGCGGCTCCCGCTTCTGGGTGTCGTGGCGACGGCGCGAGAGGACGCAAGAGACGGCAGCAAACATCGCCTGGGCTACGCCGTGCTCGGGATCGGTGTCACGGGAGTCGACACGGCCGGAATCGAGGGGAAAAGTCGCGTTTTCCGGCGAGAGTTTCCGAAATCACCGATCTCAAAATTCTCCGAAACGAGGGCCAATTTTTCGTTTATTCTTGCTGGGTCCTGTTCATCCCCTCCCAAATCATATTTCTGTCCATTTAATTTCGATTTCATCCCCTTTTCCGTTCAGATTTTGGCCGATTTCGAGGAAAATCCCGAATGTCACGATTTGGGGAATTTGGGCCGGCAGGGATCGCGGGCAGCCGGCGAACGCTGCCCGGCCTGCCCGGCCCTGCCCGAATCCTTTTTTTTTTCCCTTTTTTTACGAAAAGGTGATAAATTGGGAAATGACAATTTTGCCCCCCTCGGAGCCGATGGACTGAAATTAGGTGCTGACAGCTTGCCCCTCTTTGGTTGCGTGCTCGGATAGAGGATGCAGCCAAAGACTATAAGAAGCACCTCGTTTGGTCCTGACGACCGTTTGGGAATTCTTCTCGTTTTTGCTAATATGTGAGCCTGTTGCAAAAATAGTAAAAACTATAAATGTAAATGTGGACGCATACTTGAAAGACATTAAGTGAGGACACGAAGTCCAAAAAGTAGTAAATGCGGACACCAAGTCCGGAATGCAATGAATGTGGACACGAAGTCCAAAATGCAATAGATGCGGACGCGAAGTCCAAAATGCAGTGAATGCGGACATGAAGTCCGAAAAGCAGTAAATGAGGACACGAAATCCGGAATGCAGTAGACTCGAACACGAAGTCCGGAATGCAATGAATATGGACACGAAGTCCAAAATGCAATAGATGCGGACGCGAAATCCAAAATGCAGTGAATGCGGACACGAAGTCCGGAAAGCAGTAAATGAGGACCCGAAGTCCGGAATGCAGTAGACACGGACACGAAGTCTAGAATGTAATGAATGTGGACACGAAGTCCAAAATGCAGTAGATGCGGACGCGAAGTCCAAAATGCAGTGAATGCGGACACGAAGTCCGGAAAGCAGTAAATGAGGACACGAAGTCCGGAATGAAATAGACACGGATACGAAGTCCGAAATGCAGTGAATGCGGACACGAAGTCCGGAAAGCAGTAAATGATGCGGACGCGAAGTCCAAAATGCAGTGAATGCGGACATGAAGTCCGGAAAGTAGTAAATGAGGACACGAAATCCGGAATGCAGTAGACATGGACATGAAGTCCGGAATGCAATGAATGTGGACACGAAGTCCAAAATGCAGTAAAGATGCAGACGCGAAGTCCAAAATGCAGTGAAGATGGACACGAAGTCCTGGACGCGAAGTCCGAAAAGCAGTGAAGAGGGACGCGAAGTCCGAAAAGCAGTAAAGATGGACGCGAAGTCCGAAAAGCAGTAAAGATGGACGTGAAGTCCGAAAAGCAATAAAGATGGACGCGAAGTCCGAAAAGCAGTAAAAATTGACACGAAGTCCTGGACGCGAAGTTCGAAAAGCAGTAAAGATGGACACGAAGTCCTGGACGCCAAGTCCGAAAAGCAGTAAAGATGGACACGGAGTCCTGGACGTGAAGTCCGAAAAGCAGTAAAGATGGACACGAAGTCCGAAAAGCAGTAAAGATGGATACGAAGTCCAGAAAGCAGTAAAGGTTGGCATGATGCGAAAATGCAGAGAATGTAGAAGCGACGACTAGTGTTAAGGAATGGTGCGGGGCACCGAAGAGGGGCGCTTGGCATTGAGTCGTGGCTTTGTTGGGATGGTGTTGTGGTAGGCATGGCTTGCATTGCCGCCGGGGTGGTTGTGCTTTGCTGGAGGCCCGCTTTGCCCCTCGGGTGGTTGTGCGTCTGATCTGCTAGAAGCCGACCCTGTTGTTGGATCGATTGTTTGTTACTCTTGCTGGCAGCTGGTCTTGCCACTGAAGCGATTGCTTGCTGGGAATGCCCTGATCTCGCTAATGGGATTTTTGCTTGCGAGGCGGTTGCTCGTTGCTGGTTGGGCGGTTGTTCATTTGCTAGGGACCGGTGTCTAGCGATGCGGGACTCGAGCTCTGAGAGCGCCTACGTACCCTCTTGGACCGGGGATCAGAGTCTGCCGTAATTCTTGCGTTTGCTGTACCTGTGATCCTGGCATTATCAATAAGTCATGGGGTTACTAACAATGCATAAGTACAGGTAAAAGGATGTGTTCGCGACGCATGTTCTTCAGTTTCGACCCGTGGAGAGTTTTTGCTTTGGCGATGCGAATGAGATCCCATTTTCGAAGGCCTCAATGTGAGGCCTCCAAGGCTCTTGTTGGCCATGCACGAGCATATCGAGACATTTTCAATGATGCTCTAGCGGCTCTGTCGATTATTCGACGCGCCCGTCGGCTTAGGACTCTTCTCGTCAGGGTACCATAAGGCGACTGCGTTTGTAACCCGCACGGGGATTTTTTTGCCCATATTTTATCAGACTCGGTCTGACCATTTCCAGAATACTATGACTAGACCTCAGAAATGAATGTCTGGGATTTCGGCTTTGTGGTAGCCTGTTGAAGGGTGGCTGTGACTCATTCTAGAGCTATGCAAAGATAAACCGAAAAGAGAAAGCTTGGGGGAACGCGTTGCCCCAGGCTAAAAGGATACGCGAGTTCACGCCTGTAGCGAGATGTACCATTTTTCCTATGTTCTTCTGTTGTGTAGGCTGTATCAAATTGCTTGGATAGCATGCTCGGTTTGCCCACTATGCTTGAGGAGGAATCCGCGCTGGACGGTTGAGCTGTGTTGGAGGGCTGATCGAGGATCATGTTGAAGTAGATAACCTGGCCATTTTCCTTGGGGATCCCTGGTCTGCGCAGTGTGCGAGAGCCTAGGGTGACTGTTTTGTTTATCTCTCGTTTTACTCTCCTTTTCCCACGACTGCCCGCCTCGGGATTTTCAGTCGTGCCTCTCTCTTGCCCTAGCTTTTGTCTAGGTCGCCCCGAGGGGTTTTCGACCTAGCGAGCTCGATTCTTTTTGTCTCTCGAGTTTGCAAGGGCGAAGGGTTCGAAGGATTTGACCTCCGAGTGCGCTGCGTTCTGTCTCCGTCGAGGAGTTGCTTCTGCTGCTCCAGGCGTGTTGTTGCAGCTGAAAGGAAAGGGAGCTGTGGGAAGAGCTCAGAGATTAGATCTGAGCTGAGGGAAAGTTAGGCGGCTAGGGTTTAGAATGTGAGTGAGCGTGAGGTGAAGGAGAGGAGCTGAGAGAGGAAGGTGTGCCCGGGAGTTGTGGGCGGTGTGAGCTGGAGGTGACAGACGAGACCGAGCTGTGGGAGTTCGAGAGTAGTTGAGGGTTTTTTCCTTTCTTTTGGAACTGGAAGCGTGAGAATTGAGAGAGCTGGGGGAGTAGAACGGCAGCTAAGGGCCGGTTAGTGAGAGGGAAAGAGCGCACGAGATGAGGGAGTTGTGTTTGGCGGCTAGGGTTTTCATTTTTTTTCGATTTTCATTCCCCTAGCTCAGCTGGAAGAAGAAGAAAGAAGGTGGGGAGCTATCGTTTTTTTTTTTTCGAGATAAGGGAGTTGTGGCGACTAGGGTATTTTTTGAGAGTGCCCTAGGGATTCCCCGGAAAACCTTGATGAGAGTGAGCCGAGAATAAGAAGAAGAAATGATGGGACCATTAGAGTTCGCTCCTTTTTTTTTTTTCCGGATCCTGTCGAAGAAGAAAGAAGAAGGGAAGAGGAAAGAAAAGAAGAGCAGAAGATGACAAAAAAATGGGGGGAGTGAGGGGCAACGGTCAGTTGCCTTTGACCTTTTGACTTTTTTTTTTTTTAAGGAGAAGAACTAGAGAAGGAAAAGAGAAGAGATTTGAGCCTTTTGTTTTTTAATCTAATGCGCGTAGAGATTTAAATTCATGTCTTTGCAATTGGATGTCGAAAAATGATCCGGAACTGACATTGTTTTCAGAAAAATTTATGGATCAATGTTATGTAATAAAATATTTTTCGTTCTTAATTTAGTCTCGGATTATGAAAATTGATGATGATGCGCGCAAAATCCAAAGAAGTCTCAAATAACATTATTATTATTATTTTGAAAAATTATAAAATTGGTGTTGAATTAGAAAAATACCCCATTTCCAAAGGTCGTGAGCGCTCGAGCAATTAGCCGAAAATACTTCCCTCTTACGGGTGACAAATGACGATTTTACCCCTTCAGGAGCCGGTGAACCAAAATGGGGTGCTGACAAGTTTCATGAGTTATCCATGTACTTCTTCTTGTGAGCTTGTTTGCCGCATGATTCCTGAGTGGGAAAGTTTTGGCTAGAGCTCGATGAGGACTCAAGCCTTATTTGGCAGCCATTCTCCTAGTGAACCTTGTTACTGCCTAGAGTGTCTCTTTTGTAACACACTCTCGATCCCTTTGTCCAGCTGGTGCAGCTCAAGCTCTTGAACTGCCAGTTGGACTAGATGATGGTTCAGGAGGACCCAGGTGCCACTGGTGCTTGAGCACCAACACATGGGACATGAGCAGTCTTTGGCGCCTTTGGGTTTGGGGGGGGTGTTCTTACAACTGAACTGAAAGAGCTCTGAGGCATATTTGGATAGGTAATCTAATTCATGGGAGACCATCCATAAGCAAAACCAAGTGGTTTATTTCACCTGCAATAGTCAATGAACACAACGAATTACGTGTGCAATTAAACTGAACCTTTAGTTTAATTATATTTAACGTACCCTCTGTTGAATATTAATGCCAGGATTTGGGATGAATACTGGCATTGACTATGTTGCTAAGGTTGGACTCCAAGTCTGAATGGTTAGAGATGGTCATGATATGTCATTGCTTTGCAAGGGGAAAAAAAAACACTTAAGGCCTCAAAACTGATACTGTATATGAACAATGATGCATAAGAAAACACTTGCTATGATTGCACCAATGTCTCTGCAGTATGGCCCTCTACATGACTTGTTGCAACCACAATTTTGCCCTGTCCAAGATCATGGAAAATATACCATCCACATTATAAATCATATACTTCTCTTTCAATCTAAGCAGTAAGTAAGAACATATACCTTGCCTTTGGCTATCAAATTTGGGTACATCCTCAAAGCATCCCCTAGTTTCTTCCCCACCCATTTCCTGTTTGCATGTGAATTCCTCAAAACCCTCCTGCAAATGTGTGTGGATAGTAAGTCTTGATTTGGAAACCCCCTACATGCTCTGCCCATGAATAAAGAATATGTCACTCACAATGCTCCTGAAGATAATTTGCTCTGCATCTAACTTTATCATTCTTCTTGAACTTCACAGCTTGCCAAAATAAATATTGTAATCCCTCACAACATTTTTGAATAGTTTAAGTGTTGAAAAAACTACTTCCAACTCCAAATGGTACCTACCAAATGGTGCCCCTTCGTGAAAATCAACTAGCATTCTCTCATCATCTTCATCCTCACTCACTCTCCTTTCAGGATAATAATCAATATTTGTATAAATGGCCCTCCTCATCAACGGGAACAAGATCATCTCCTCTTGCTTGAGCCTTGTCAATTTTTTTTGAATCCTCAATGACTAAGTTAAAGGCAAGATGAACCCTCTATTTTGGCCTTTTCTGTCTTGAAGACTCAGTACTGCCACTTTCAATCCTATCTGCAACTTCACATGCTTCTGCCATCCATTCCTCATTATCATCATCATCAGCAATCTCATCTGGTCCTGGTTTATATAGAATCCTCGGAAGAAGCCTCATCTCCTCCCTCACTACCAAACTCACCCTTATCATCTTCAGCAGACCAATCACTCTCTTCTCCCATTATCTGTATATAAACACACACACACACATATATATACACCAACAAGAGACAGTAGGACAACATAAAAAATGTAAAAGGACATGAAATAATGCATCTTCCAATATAGTAGACCACCTACCAATAAAGTTTATGCTTCTTCCACCTACCAGTCAACGTAACAAAATAAAAAATGCAAAAGCATAACAAAGCATTGAATAAAGCAAGCAAAGGGACAACGTGGACAACACAGTGGACCACAAGCACACGAGAACACCGAGAACCACAAAAGCAACCACATTTTCATGTTTCAGAGTATAAATGAACAAACTTTACTATAAAGGAACCATTACTAACCTCAATTGCTCATAAACGTGCTTGATTTCTCCTTCATCGATCGGATTTGCTGGAAATGATTAAAAAATTCTCACACACTGCTCTACGATTAGGGTTCACAGACAAATGGGTGATTTTCGCGCCAACATGGGTCTTATGGGGGAGGCGAAACAAAGTAGCAGGCAACATCTAAGAAGGGAGCAATGTCATTCTGCGTCGGGATAGAACAATGGTGTGGGACAACGCCGTTTGTATTCCCACGTGGCCGTCCGTTTTACACCGTTATTGCCATGTAGGCGTGAATGTCAGATTTTCGTTTCGTCCAGTGACGTCAGGGACTGATATGTTAAATGGAATTGAAATTGGATGGCATGCTTGATAAGAAATGCAATTCAAAAATCAAATTGACGACAATGAAATACTTTGAGGACCAAACTGTTAGCATTCTCAAAAATTTAACATTATCCTGTTGAATTAGTACTTAATTATAGCATGATATTTTACTACTAACATTTGTAACATTACTAAGAACATATTATTTTACTGTTAAAATTAGTATGTATTAGAAACAATAATATATTTTGCTGCTAAAATTACAAAACTTCAGCAAAAATAAAATTAATTGCTACTCGAATGTGCCCTATGAGAAAAAATCGTCAATCACAAGCAAGTAAATACTTAGGTTTAGTTTGGGAGTGATGTTGCTAAAATATAACAGCTGAAAAATAAGTATTGATTTCAGAATAAGTAAAAGTTTTTGGAAGGTAATAATTTGAAACTGGAGAAATTAAAATTAATATTTAAACAAGAAAATAAACAGAAACAATTTTTATAAACATCAATTAAGCTGCCGGAGAAATCATGTTTCCAATCGCTAAAATTAACCATATCATGGTTTTATAATAGTTCGCCACAAAGTGTTTATGCTTAAAACAAATAAAAAAATCATATAATCGCCAGCTCACTTTCAAGCGAAGTCTCAATTCCATGGGTTGTAGGATCTTATGAATAACGTTGGAATCCCTCCAAAATAATATTGAAAAGAACTTATAGATAAAACCAATCATATTATCTGTTGATTTTTTTTTGTGAAATTTTAAAATTTGATTTTCGATGAAATTACGGACGGGTGGAAAAATGACCTTGGAGTTGGTAGTTCGGAGACAACATCCCAAGCACACGTCTAAGTAGCCACATGGCAAGCCTATGCCATGGACAGCGCCACCAACTACAGAAGGCACGCAGTCGTGAGATTTTGCTACGAACAACCTTTCTTGGGATATGGGTGGACCAATCAGTTTTAAAACCTAAAATAACCATTGAAATCGTAAGACCTTAAATATTTGCATACTTTTACAATGTTATAATACAGCAATTCGGCTGCAATTTATATATCATGTGTCTCGATTATTCTTTCTGCAATCACCGAATCGAGTTCCCTAGCTACTATTCTAATTTTCTAAATCTATGATCTTCTTTCAAGATTTTCTTAGATACGTTTTCCTTTCACATAGAAAAAGGATAAACCGAAGACGATCTTTTGAGGGCATAAAATTTCCTATATGTAAATGAAATTATGCACTGCGAGATTGTTGAAAGAGTACTGATTAACGAATGAATATTACGTGGTGAGGCCTTTTGATGAGGTGGGATCTATTCTTATTACGGCTTGCAGTTTCAATTGCCTGGCTATGTCAGAGGACTCCATTTCTCCATCCCCAACTAGAGAATCGAGATTTATTATTTGGATCATGCCGCCTCCTGGATGGCTTAAATTAACAGATATGGGGATTCTCGAGGCAATCCTGGTCCAGCTGGAGCAGGTGGTCTTATTCGAGACTCCGCAGGAAACTGGATTCGTGGATTTGTTCATTATATTGGTCTTGTAACGTCCATGCTAGCGGAGATGTAGGGAGTTCGATCGGCCTTCAGCTTGCCTAGTCATAGGATGTCGGAAGCTTATTATTGAAGTTGATTCGTCCACTGTTTGCCAGCTTATTTTGGGTTCAAGGGCTGGAACTCCAAATATTCGATTTATTCTTGTTGAAATCAGAGAGCTCATTGCGGGAAGTTGGGAAATTCAGGTTATTCACACATACCGGAAGAATAATAGTTGTGCGGATTGACTTGCATGAAAAGCTTCCTCTTTTTCACTTGGAGTATATTATCTTAATTCGACTTCTAATGGCCTTGGCTATCTCATGCTAGGTGATATTATTGGGACTTTCATACGCGGTTTCTATGTGCTTTAATTATCTATTTAGGATCTTACTCCTTTCCTTACCGAAAGGAGGAAAAAAGAAACAAAGAAAAAAAAGGAAGAATATTACGTGGTTACCGGGGGTACTGAGGAACGCGCACGTTATTCCTATATATTATAGGTATGGGACAAAGGGTATCTAACCTATAGCTAATTAGAATACACTTCAAGTACCGTTTATACCATTTAGACACGCGTATATACAAAATCAGACATAGTATCATAACACGTCTGTAATACTGTGCATACACTTTACGTCTCCCATTTAATTGATTCCACATGCATTCAGACTATTTCAGCCCTTCTGAGTGAAGGAGCAATTTTAATTAATAAGTATTGAATTATACCGGGTAATATGAATATAAGATTAATCTTTTACGGTAAACGACATGGCAAATTCGGAGTCTCACCGTTAACTTAATTTTTTTTATGTGAAAACAGTACATCCACCCATTTACCCATTACCCCTAAAATACGTTTTCCTAACAGAAAAACATAAGACCAGTTGCATCACTCCTTTTTCAGCTCTTTGGTATATTGTCTGACTCATAAAATATTCGGCTTCAAATTATCGTGGGCCCTCTGCTCTCTTTTTGTTGATATGGATAATGAGAATCTTAAGATTAAAATAAGTTGCTGTTAGAAATGAGACGAGGTGTAATGCAGTTATATATATCATAAATTAATAATAAAAAAATTATAAGTTCGATTCTCGTTAGTGAAATTACATGCACCCTTTTATTTAGCTTTTTATTTCCTTTCCTTGCAGTACATTCATGAATCTGCTTTCTAATTAAATGAAAAAGAAAAAAACTTGCTCTTCAAGATTTCCATCCATACGTATATGTGATTTTTCTTTTTTTCTTTCTTTTTTTCTTATTTAACGACGTGGAGCTGAGCTCTTAAGAGAACTTATGCTCAATTTAGAGCTTAGAAAACTCCTCAGGTACGTATGAAGCTTCTAATCTTCTAAAATTAGGGGGCAACTTAACTATTACATAGTCAAAGCAATCTAAGAGGGCATACCGCAGTGGCGTACGTCCTAACCTATTAACTTAAAGGTCGTAATTTTTATACCTAGTAGAATTACCCGTCTCCCTTTATTAGTTATTTACTCTTTCATTGTACAAGTCTTCGATCTCCTTTATAGCCCAAAAAAGTAGTCTAAGAATATTTTATCTTTAGAACATGTAATTTAATATATTATCTGAAAATAAGAATATATATATATTTTATTCCTTAGACATGCCTTTTTTTTTCTTTTAATATAATCAAAATGACTCAATGGAGACTGGTAAGCAATTGCCATAAGACATTATTATATGGGCCTGAACTCTGTAGCAAAATAGTTGATTTGAGTCATAATTAAGTGCACCATGACCCATAGGCAAGCTCAAAGTTAAAGTACTACAATTGCAAGTGGATTTAACAAATAATGAGACCCTCACTCCTTATTTGCTTCCAAAACTCTGAGTTTTGAACCTGTGATGCAAAAATTTATTGGTTTTCTCATGGACATGTCAATTTGTTTTTTTGGTCGAAAGAGACATGTCAATTGATGTTGTAGCAAATTGTCAAGGTTAAGTTTAATATATTATCTGAAATTAAGAATATATTTTATCTCTATGACGCCATTGTCATCAAACAGTGCTTCCCGTACAACACAGCCTATGATTCTTGGAAGAAAAGGCAAAGCATGAGACCAGATTTGGCATTATCAAATGAACGAATTTATTATCTTAGAGAATTCAAAAAAGTGTCCACAAAGGAGGACTTTTTTTAATTTACTATTGACTGGGGTCGAGGAAACGAACTTATACACATCCATGGAGAATCTTCCCAGAAGGTGGTGACTCTATAATTATTCTAGTAATTAATCTATGCCCATATGAATAAATTAAAGAACAAATAAATAAATAAATAGTTAATTAATTAATTGAAAAGCTAAAACAAAAAGAAACCCTAAAACCACTTACAGTCAACCCACGTTTGAGGACTAAAAACATATTTGTCATATCCGACCTATTTCAACAGCGAAATCTCCCACCCTATAAATATTCTCACCAAAATAAAACCTATTCTCACCATTCAGAGTTTCCTCGAGACATTGAAAGCGAAAGCTACACAGGACCAGCGAGAGATCTCGAAAGTAGAAAGACTAGTAAACACGCACCCAGACATACCATTCATGGAAGAAAGTAATAGAGGAAAGGAGAGAAAAGAAACCGAGGAGAAATCAAAGGAAGATGTTCGCTACCGGGGAGTCAGAAGAAGGCCGTGGGGCAAATTCGCAGCCGAGATTCGTGATCCATCGAGGAATGGGGCCCGTCTCTGGCTCGGAACATTTGATACCGCTGAGGAGGCTGCTAGGGCTTATGATAGAGCAGCGTTTAACCTGAGAGGCCATATGGCAATTCTCAACTTCCCCAGTGAGTACTACTCCCAAGTGATGGGTTCTCCACCGCACCCTCCAAGGTTTTCTTCAATGTCTTCATTGGCTTCACCTTCTTCTTCGGTTATTCGTGGAGGGAGTTCTTCGCAGAGGGGGAGTAGTTCATCCTCGAGCGATGCGCAGGGGAGAGAGGTCATCGAGTTCGAGTACTTGGATGATAAGCTCCTGGAGGACCTTCTAAAGCCACCGGAAGAACAGAAACGGAAATGAGGACCGGAGTCCATCTACTGAGGTTTTGAATATACCTTTATATGTTTTGTCTTCGTTTGAGATACGCCTTGCTTTCACAGCTCCTTTCGAATCTTCATGTGGTTTACAGTTTTAATGTCTGTTTTACCGTTATATGGTGTTTGAGCTGGGCTAGTTATATTGGTTCAGTTACTCGATCATTCGTAAGTGATTTAAATGAGTGGATTGATGCCAATAAGCATGTGGTCGTTTCTTCAATTTTCATACAAATTAATTATGAAATCATAGTGATGATATATAAAATGCAATAATGCATTCTAAAAAGGCATGTTAATAAGCAGATAATGAACAAGATCGGTCTTTGGCCTCGCTTTCTGCCAAAAAATGGCTAGTAAAAACAAAAAAGGCGCAAGAATAATGCAAATTTATCAGTTGTTGCTGATTTTTCCACGCAGTTCCAGAATTTTCCTTGTTGGATATTCTCTTATTAATGGCTTTGCATCATGCTCCAATATTAATTGAATTAGCTCGAAGCAACTTTTGTCATCACAAAAATGACTAAAGAAAGATATTAATCTTTATATATATATATATATATATATATAGGTGTTCTGGGTCGTTTTCAATGAACTTTTTGCTGGCAACCAACGGGATACTAATCTAACATAGGAATGAAAATGAATTCAAGGGCATAGCTTGGTTCTCCAATGCATTATCTTCTTTCTAGGTTCCTACTTCCTATTAATGGGCAATGCACAGCATCAATCGGTGTTGTCTACCAAATTACTAAGAAGTACAAACTTCTACAGGAATCTTGGCAGATCCAGTTGAATCGAAATTGCAAGATATCTAGATAATAAAAGAAAAGTCTCTTTGGTTGTTATGTTCATTTATTATTGGAAAGTCTCTTGTTGCATTTGCATGGGTAGGAACCGACTATGATTGCTAGGTCTTTACCATCAAATGATATTACAATAATTTTCTTTCATGTTTTTTCTTTTGGGTAATTGAAGTTAATTAGCTGCAGTAAAGAAAGGGTAAGCTGATTCATTCGCAACATCGGATTAGCGACCTCAGTGTTAAACTGTTCTGTGGGGAGTTCCATCGGGCTTAGAGCTAGCTTGGTCGATAAGGTGCAAGAGGCTTATTCCTGAAGTCAATTCCACACTGTCCAAGCTCTCATCCTGGGATATTGAATCCAGGGCTTTGCCGTCAATTGTTGTGCAAATTGGCTTGCGAGAAGAGTTACCTCCCTCTCGCTAGGGATCCATCTTCTTCATTCGATTTCTAATGGATTAAGTAATTTTGAGGCCATATTATTGTGGTCTTCATATCACGTTCCTGTTTGATTTGATTTAATTTTTTATGGGAAAATGAATGGGTTTCAGTGCAGTTGTGCTTGAATAAAGCTGGAACCAAAAGTTCTGATTTTGATGTTTATCAATGTTACTTTCGATGCCATTTTATTTCTCATTTCCTCATTTCCTTATCCCTGTTACATACTATTTAGCGAGCAGGGATGTGGATATAGCTCTTGTAGCCAGAAACGGAAAACAAGCAAAATTGAATGCTGAAGTTAAAACCTTCTCTCTTTTGTGAGTGTCAGCACTCTATTTTGGCTCATCAGTTCAGGCAACGTCTATCAACAGCAATTCAGATTACGACTTGATCATCGATACAGAAGAGGGCTCGACAGAGCATCAAATTGCTATTCATTTTCAAGTCAACAGAGATAGGCAGATGATTCAAGCATATGACAGAAGAACATATAGAATCATCCAGCAACATATAGAGCAAACAGACAGATCAGACAGCATCCAAACTGGCATTTACAGAATACATCGCCGACAATGCTATTTTTCACTGGTCCGCTCGACCATCAGAAGATAGTCAATATTGGGCTTCAAAAATTCCTCGCGATGTCAAACAAATGAAAAGTGTCTCTGAAAACATTTCGCAGATCAACTGCTCCATATAGAGCAATTTCAGAATACATACAACTTTTCAGTGGAAGTCCAAAAATGCCGGTTCATCTGAGAAACGTTAATGCACGATGTCAGATACAGTCATGTCCAACAATTATGCAGAGCATGATCATTGCTTCAAACTGTCTTTCAGAAGTCATACAGACTCCTCTAATGACTCCCGAACGACAGAACAAACATACCTTTCAACGGAAAACCTTATCCGAAAACTGGTCTGACAGAACATCGGCAAACCAAGTTAGCCATGCATTGCCTAGAAAACTGCAGCAGACATACGCAATTGGGTAAATTAGACAGCAATATCTCTTTCAGTTTCCCGAGTGACATCCGAAGAGTAGAAAAGTCAATTTTCAACAGAAATTCATAAATGGAGGTCTTTTTCGTGGAAACTTGACGTCGGATGGTTGGCAAACCCTGTGCTACTCATCTCAACGCTCAACGTGAAATCCTCAGACGGAATCTCACAATCCATCTAGAACCTCAGAACACCTTTTTAGGGTTTCAGATGCAATTTTTCAGTCTTTCGAGGCTTGTTATCAACGAACGAAGATTACAGTGATCTCTGGCTTGCCCAAGCAACTCAGAATGCATTCTGAGAAATCCGGCTTCGGACTCTTAGGACGTCTCCGACTTCACATTGGCAATACTGGCTTATTGGTCAATAATTCAGTCTGATTGACAATGCATGTCAAAACGACCAATTCGGAATGCAGACACGAGATGCGCATTCCGAAATGGCTAACTTTGCTCTGAACGCCTGAAATGAGCAAAACCGGCTTCCGAGCCAAAAATCACACGAATCTTCCTTTGGGCAAAATGGATGATTTCGGGCTCGTTTAAATCGTTTTCGCGCGCACAATGACAATTTGACGTTCGTTTGATTCAAGAACCTCGAACACGCGATCAATCGAGACCCGAACTTTGTCCCGAACTTCCTCTCAAGTCCGTGGGAGCCACGGGTCAAACATGACCAGCCTTATCCATGCCCAAGCCGTCCATGTCCCTTGTTTTTTTCTTCATTGCAACTTGCCTTATCTTCTTCCAAAATATCAAGCACACAATTCCTCTTCAACACTCCAACTTCAACTCACCATCAATGCATTTGGCTCTTCCTCATCAATGCAATGGAAGAAGTCTTCATCCTCATCCTCATTAAAAATTCGGATCCCACACAATCCATGACCCTAATTGCACTTTTGCTTCACTAATCATGTCATTAAGCATGCATATATATAGCCTAAGTCATCTTCAAGCACACACACCTTCTCTGGCATCAACACTTGTCATTTTCATCAAGAAAAAGCTCCCAAGAAGCTCAGCAAAATCACAGCACCTTCAGCAAGCAAAAACCCAAGTAAAAACACCAAATACTTAAGTCGGAATACATCCCGACTTAAATCCAAACTTCACCAAATTTCATATCCCACATGTTTTCGACCCCCTCTATCCATTTCGGAGCTTAGATTTTAAGTTTGAAGCCTCTAATCCATAGAACCAGCCTTGAACAGAATCAGGACAGTTTTTGTCCTTCTCGGGTCAGATTTGGCAACCCGATTTCCAAGGCTTTCCAAATCGGTTTGAGCTGCCAAAACCCATCAAACACCTCCCCACACAACCCTAGGGTGTCAAGGAGTCAAGATATCCAAGAAAAACCCGTCGGTTTTAGCCCAGCACGAAGAAACAGCCCGACTGCCCAGTCGGGTCGAAATTTCTGACTGTCTGTGTGGTTTTCTTGCAGATCGGGTCGATCCGAGACCCTTTTCGCCAAAATACCACCACCATCACCTCCGGAGGTGAGTTAGGAGTCGGGAGCCGCTGACCTTGCATCAAAATTCCATCGGGATCCACCGTGGTGAATTCCGACCCGAAAACTGCCCAATCGGGCCAGTTTCCATGACGCACTCTGTTTTCCGTGAGCTCTGCAGGACTATACGGGTCGACTCGATAACTCTGGGAGCAAACGACCACCACGGTCACCTAGAGGGATCCCTTGGCTACCCAGGGCCGCTGACCTTGCCTCACAATTCCATCGGGAGCCTCCGTGGGGACGTCCGACCCGACTTGTGCCAGTCGGGTCTGTTCTGGCCCAGTTGAGTCTGTTTTCTACTTACTGACCTGATTTTGCTTTTGATTTCCGGAAAATCCACGCATGCTCTCCTCCCAAAACCACCGTAGGGACGTTAAGTATCCTCTTAGCTTTCCGAAACATTTGAGAACTCTCCGAAAAGCCACCCGAGCCGCCCGAACCAGTCTTTTTTCTCCCGGGTGCCCAGTCGGGTCAAATTGCTCCAGACAGGGCTGTTGCTGCCAATCGGGTCTGTTCAACGAAAAACAGCCCAAACCCGACCCACCAACGGTCCAACCCGACTTTTAACAGTCCCATCCCGCATCCCGGGACTAGGTATGACCATTCCCGACTTACAGGAGCTAGGACTTTTACGTTTTTGTAGTGTTTATGGAGTTATAAGAGATTTTAAGCGTGATTTTACTTCCGAACTTTAATTTTATGCAATTTCCTTATTACACCATGCATGTTTATCGTCGTTTAACATGCTAGCATGTCGGGAAATATTTAAATTGAAGTCGAGGAAACCATCCCGACCCGGAAAAGCCGAGATCTCTCGGGTTAACCTCTCCACGAGGTAACCAAGAGCATTCTTGACCTTTTCGGGTCAAGACCGGATTCCTTTGCCCCGATTTAAATTCTTTCTCGAGTTTTATTGTTTTTTCCCGCATCCATGAAGTCGGTATCGTTTTATCGATTCCTTAAATAACGTGTTTGTGCATGTTTGTGTGCTTGAATGCGTTTTCCAAATCATGACGATACCGCTTTTGTTAAATACGTGTCACTTATCGTGTTTAACGCTTGAGCATGCGTGAAATAGTCAAAATCGGGTTCAAGAGAACGTTCGAGATCCGAAATGGGTCAAGGAAACCCACGGCTATTCCCAAGAGGAAAGAGCCGAAGGTTCCTCGACCTTATTCGGGTCAAGAACGGTCTCTTTACCTCGATGAAATCCATTTATCGGATTTTTGTGCAAATTGCAACTTCAATATCATCGCAAATCCCGCATTAAAATTCCTTTATAACACTGTCTTTCAAGCAAACATGCATGGATTCGAATATCAATGACTTATTTGGGTTCATTCGGTTATGAGGGTATTTTTGATTATTTGACCAAATTATCCTCGATCCTTGTGAAACCATCTCGGTTATCGAATCACGAATCGTTTTCACAATTAATGCATTCGGCAATAACCTTAAGCGTTAATTCTACGAACGGGTTAATCGGGACACTCACATGGTTAATTCATTCAATCATAAACAACTTTGCACGAACTGGACATTAATTTGTAACTCGCGTCGACGAATTACAAAATGATGTTAATGGCCTTTTCAAAACCCTTATACTTTCAAATTCGTATTGTGTTGTTCCCCTTTTTTGAAAACAAATTTTCAAATCAAGGGCAAAAACATCATTTTGTGATTTGGCATCATCTTAACATCGTTTAGGGTGCTAATCGGGTATTCTGTATCGAAAATACAATTACCTGACTAATCATTTCACTCGACTTAACCAAATGTTAGAAAATGGTTAGGTGGAACTCTACGTTCCAAATATAGAGTCAAAATACAAGTTTGGATCAATTCAGTGGTAATTCAGTGTCACAACACCGAATCACTGTAAAAGCAATCCACACACATGAGACTTGATTACGAACATTTTGTTCGTCAGGTTCTCAAAAGCAAAGCCGAATGCTAAATATTTTGAACATGATTGCTTGCTTAGAATATGACATTTACTTGCAAAAACACCCCTGGGTTAATAAACTTGCTAATCCACGTACATTCGGTGAATATAAACACATTGTCTGTTATTTACCTGCTGCTTGTTATCTTTCCGCACCTGTTTGCCATGTGGGTCGAGCCTGATCCCTAGGTCGAATAATATTAGGGTTCAACGCCCTGATCATTGATCACAGGGTCCAACGCCCTAATCAACATTCACATGGTCCAACGCCCTATTCAGTGAGAGCGCTTGAATTTCAATTTTTCGGTGTTTCCCTAAACTCACGGTGAGTTAGAGCGGAATAATAACAGAACGCGAGTCGACTGGGATTCGGCCATTTGTAATTTGTATTTATTGTTTTCTAGAGCATTGTAAGGATTTTATTTTGTACATTCAATTTGTAACAATCTCAGTTGGTAAGCAAACGGTCCGAGAGTCGAATCATTCGAATCGGTTTCATGCTTGCCCAAAGGAAAGTAAATCCAAGATCTCGCGGTTATGGTTCATGCAGGGATTCAACCGTCATGGTTTGATGAACTGTAACACAAGATTGTCAGCCAATTCCCCGACATGCAGATTTACTTCTCTCTCGGCTTCACAACCGACATCGTTTAATTCATCGAATTTCCGGTGTCAAAACGCGCGAGCCAAGCGCAATTTAATTAACGCGGTAAATAATAAAACAAGCAAGCCTAGCAAACCAGAGTACCTAAAGGTCGTGCGGGATATAGGCCCGCACGTAACATGAACCCCCGAACACGAACTTTCCGGTTCCGCACAGACCAATGCCTTAACAACAACTAGGTGTTTCATACCCCTAGATCCCGGGTAACTTATCCGCCATCGACCTTCGGGTTGTAAAATGATAAGTGGCGACTCCTTGTCATGCGTGTCCGTCACGCGTCCCTGGGAAGGTGGACACTCTCAAGCCGCGCAATCTAAAAGCGCGCGATGAGGGCCCCAACGAGAGTCCACATTCGGGTTGTACAGTGAGGCTAAATTCTGAATCTCTTGGGCAAAGTTGAACCCTTCTGTCATTTGAAATCTCTAGTAGTATTCTCAGTGTTCTAGTTATTTGATGAAATATGATATGACTCAAAATCTTCATTCGAAGTTATCATTATCAGCTCATCATTGTAGTCAATATTGTTATTATTTGCCAGCATTGTTTTTCTGGAGTGCACCATGGACCTATAAGCGATTGGGCTCATCTCCAACCCAAAAACTCGAGCTGATAGGTTGTACAATTCAATCTCTTTTAAGCTCGTGGTTTACTCTTGAATTTTTCCGTGTGAGATAATAAATCTCAGCACTCTCCCTATCAAAGGATTTTCTTCATGTACAATACTTGAATCCTCTTAAGGAGAATGGGCACTGAACAACTTGAACTTACCCATGTTCATTATTTGCAAGCATTTACATACGAGGATTTAGGAGTCAATCACGATCTTAGACTATATGGCTAGCATATCTCTACCTGGCAAGCAGAGATTGTTTCCTTCCCAAGGCGAATCAGATTGGGAATAGTTAGGCATAAATGGTCAGCAGCTACACAAGGAAAACTCTTTGATCCTTTCCTAGTTAGAGTTGGTGCACGCATATGGATACAGAGACATGGTTGGCACCCGTCTCAAGGTAGCTGAGAATTGTTTCCTTGACGAGAAGAGTATACTCTTGGGAACTATTCCAACATGGGTAAGATTAATTGTCAATAAGGATAGTTCCTCTATTCTAGTTATGTTTATGTTTATTTCCTAACTACTAGCAGGTAGATAGGAAACTTGATAGATAATTTCTTATTTTCGTTTATTTCATCACAATAAGACCGAAACTTGCTATACACAGGTCTCCTAGGTCCGGTCCTATAAAAGCAAGAAGATGCACTCATTGTGAGGTTCCTCACGACAAACACACAAACCGACTCAATGCCACAAGGCTCAACACCTCATTATCATTACATTCAGCACATTTTCAATGAAATCATGAGCAACCCTTGTTCTCGTACGTTCTTACATTTCAATTCCGCTCACGCACCCTTTACATACCTACATTACATGCACTCATATCTACATATCTTACCTACCCATTCCTTTACAATTACTTCCGGAGCCCATGGCTTCTCTTATCCCTTTCCACCATCCCTCGCTTCCGGGTTGGATTGGTTCGTACTTCAATTTCAGCTTTAAGTCTGATTCCTTTACTTACATTGATCTCGGCTTCCGGGCTGCGCTTCTATCTCTTGGCTACTTCAGCTAAGCTACCCATATTCTCCGTCATTTCAAGCAGCCTAGCTGCAACCCTTGGCCTCAGCTATTTGGCTGCCCATTCCCTTGCATTTCAGGCATACGTCGCACGCACGTTGGGAGAACTTCGACGGTCTAACCCTTGTGATCACTTCATCGTTTGAACACCTCAACAAGCATACAATCACATTCAATCTACAATCAAATTGAAACCCAATTGGTGCTTATACCAACGGATCCCAAAGGTCGTGGCGCTACGCTATAAGCTAGTGAGGACGACACGTGGTTTCGCCGTTTCTTAGGGCCACACCCTGGCCCGCATGATTCTCTAACCTTGCCACGCGCGTGTGCTAAAGATTGGCTTGCTACACATTTCAAGCAAAACAACTTTCTGGCACGCCTAGTAGGACTCACCGATGCAGTGATTTGTATGCCAGTATTGATACGCGCTTAAGCGAAACGACTCGCAATAATAGCTCCTTCAACTCACAGTGAAGAGGAGCTGGACAAAAATTTAGAGAAGATGTCTCACGACAAGACAACTGAACACATCATGGATGGAGATGCATTGGCTAGCGAGCATCTAACCGCTTTGATGTGTGCAACAGACCACTTGTCTCGAGTGGAGAAAAGCGTTGACAAATGACCAGAGAGCGAGAACAACATCACTCTAGCATCGTTTGCCCATACCTTGAACCTATAAAGGAGCGAAATGAATGTGCTCACCATGAAGAGAGAGGTTGGCAACTCATCCAAAACAGCTAACCAACATTAGCCGAGCCAGCCATGGCCACTAACAGTGGAGGAAATTACTCCTCTCACATGTACGTGTATTCTTCTTATGGTTTGCCTTATTATTCTTCAGCAACTTACCCGACTCTGCCGTATTACCGCATGCTCGAGCCGATGGCAACATTCTCACCTTCAGCTCCCTTCATATCTCAACAATCAGTCCAGCTAGTAGATATCCTGGCACCACCCTACCCACACGGTGGAATGTGATCACATGATCCAACGGTGCTCTTCATAGCATCGCATGGTAGCCAGCAAATGGGTCAAATATATTCGCAGCCGCTAGTTAGCCAACTGGCTGCGTATCAGCCGCAATAGCCTGTGTCGCCCGCTGCGAGTATGTATTAGCCGGTGTAGAGTTAACCTATGTATCCAACTAACTAGAGACATACACGGGGAGCTTTCAATGCCCCTATAGCTTATCCAATGGGGCAAACACATGTTCAGTATTCACAGCCTTATGCCTATCAGCCGGCTGTGCCGTTGTAGCCAGCACTAGCTGGACCTCACTTTCATGAAAAGCAGGCACCACAAATGCCACCAACAGTACTGGCTAACCAAGTCGTGCACCAGCTGCAGCATCAACAGCCAATTGCGGCATATCAGCCGGCAGCGCCAGCAAGAGCCCATGCTAATCAGTTATTGCCACAACAACAACCAACTAGGGTTCAGTAGCCAGCTGCGGTTATTCCTTGTTCAAGGCCAGCACGCCAAGTGCCGCAAGTAGTGCAACTAATGGTCCTGAACAAGCACAAGAATCTCAAGTGCCACGAGTTCCAACGATCAACCAGGACAAGCTTCGGGACCTAGTTGAGGAATTATATGGGCCGGCCTTGAACCAAATTGAAAGGCTGCACTATGTTTACTATATCCGAAATGGGTTGATCGAGACCACCCATATTCTAGGAGTGTCAATATGCTAGAGTTTACATTCTTCTCTGGCCACAACTCGCAGCCATCTATAAAGCACATCGCGAGGTTTACCAACCAATGTAGCGAGGTGGCTCACAATGGCTACCTCAAGCTCAGGTTGTTTCCTAGCTTACTCACAAGTACAACCTTTAATTATGCCTTGATTGCTGGGCTGAGGAGGCGAAGAAGATCCTTAGGAGGATGTTCATTAATGATCAATTATGCCTTGATTGCTCAAACTTAGTGATCAAGGAGAAGGTTGCTTCCTCGTCTAACCCGCTTTAGGGAAGTAAATAACGACAGAATTTTAAGCCACTACCAGCTGATAACTAGGCTTGTGGATGGATGCCTTGCACCAACAAAGAACACAGAGATAGCTCCGAGACTCACGCAGCGACCAGCCAGGCCATTGAACAATTAGCTGCTGACAACAACTCAGCTGCGGCTGGGAAGCGTAAGCCGCTAAGCGTTCAAGATGCTCGGGTGTTACAGCTGATCGCCTAGCTTAAGCTAAAGGAAATCAGCTGAGCGTCCAAGATGCTCGAGGGGTTGCGATTGGTGATAGAACCACAACTCAAGATAGAGAAAGACAGTAGGAACTCAATCGAAATATAGGAGCCTTATATGATGGCAAACTCAAGAAGCATTGGAGTTTTCAAAATCGTGGGGCAGCGGCTATTCCATTAGTACACCTCCTCATAATGACCAGGAGCTCCAAGATGACCTTGAGCAGCCCAAAAGGCTACGCTCGATCATCTAGTGCATTCCAACTAGAGAGTGGATAGTGGTGTCGCTAACTAATGTACTAGCCGAGCAATGGAGGAGGCTGGTGCATCTAAAGAATCCTCGACCATTAACCAGATCTCAAAAGCCCTATGAACAACGCGGACGACAAGCGGAAAGGCTTAAGCTCATCCAGTTACTTGCAGCCCCATCTGCGGAGCGGCTACCAATGAAGTATAGGCTGAAGATAGAACCCTAGCTAAATGTAACAGCTGACGCTAAGATCATTGAAGCCTTGACCACCAAGGAGGAAGGAGAGCTGAGCCTTAGTGATCCAGAGGCTACCCCAAACGGAGTTGAGAACACGGTACTTATTGGCACCATGGTGGTCAACCTAGAGATGAGGAGGCCACCACTTAACTCGATGTGGGTCAAGGGGTTCTCGGCCACTTCCCCGAAGGAGTGGATGAGAGCCCATTGACCCGTCTCGGGTCTTGTACGGTCTCCTCGCTCCGATTTTCAACATTTCTCACATGCATCACTCATCAAACATGATAACAAGCAAATGAACATGAGGGCGGCACCACCATGATAGCGAGATATACATGCAACATACATAATTAAGCACAAAACACGACATTAAACGAAATCGATAAAATGGTACTGACACGGGAAACAAGCAAATGCAAAATCACTGGAATGAAGTTAGAATCAAGGAGGAGGAGCCCGTCACGGGCTCGAGCAAGCGAAGGAAGCTCTCGGCCACCTCCCCTAGGAAGTGGAAAAGAGGCTTTATGGCTCTCCCAAGCCGTGATGACCTCCTCGACCTCGATCCCGATCATTTCCTATCATGCAAACACATAATACATCATCATATCAAATACTCGCAGAAACTCGTAACAAAATCTAAGTAAAAATATGTTAAATCGGTTAGGAACCACCTTAGCACCTCTACAAAACTCGAAAACTAAAAGTTCTAGCTTATCTAAAGGGTTTAAAGATGCTATACCTACACCTTGGAGATGGAAATAAACCTGGAAAGGGGTGGCTACAAGGTTGGAATAGCCATGCAAGAGGAGGAAAAGCAAGTGGTCTTCTCGGGTAGGATCATGAAACCATTATGTTTCAATAGAGGTACATCGGGTCACAGGGAGAGGCGCAGTTGGAGGGGTTGCACCGGGAGGTTTTCGACCTATACAATAAGGTAAAAGAGAAGGAGAGAGAAAGAGGGGAGGCGTGCTGGAGGCCGAACACCCATTAGAGCTTAATGATGCTCGGTGAGGAAGAAGGAGCCGAGAGGTGGCTCGAGAGTGAAGCGCCCCGAAGGTGAGGGCTTAAGCCTTTGGTCCGTGACTCTTCTAGTCACGGGAGATGTATAAACCACTGACGGTTCTCTCGTACATGTGGGCATGACTTGCCAAAGTTGTGGAGGATGGAAAGTAGCTGAAAAAAGGGAAAAACTCGAGGGAGGCGCTACTATGCTGAGCTTGTGCGAGCTGAAAGAGGCCTCAAATGGGGGGGGGGGGGGGTGGACGTCGCCAATGGACTCGAGAGGTCGAATACATGTGGGATATGTGGTTTGTTTAAAGTTCGGGTCGAGTCGTGTCAGGTCGGGTGGTCACCGGGAAAACCAGGATGGTTTACATGTAAAATGAGATGATTTCAACCATGAGGAGCTACTGCTACTGTTGGTAGAAACTTGAGGGATTGAGAGAGAGCTTGAGAGAATTGAGAGAAAGTTGAGAACTTCAGAGACAAAGTGATGTAGAGAGTGGTCCTCTCCTTCTTGCTTTCCTCTTATGTATTCCTTTCAAGAAGCCAAGGAAAATCAAATGAATGGATCCTCACAAGGAGGGGCTGGCAAAATCTAAAGGAAGCAAGGGGGAGCAAGACCCATTTTTCATGGAGAAAGGAGAAAGGATGGATGTTAGATGGTCCTTTGGTGGTCAAGATATGAGGCAGGCTCCCATGAGATGAGGAAAAGAAGAAGAAGAGCTTGGATGGCCAAGCAAAGAGCTGTTGGGCCCAAAGGTGAACTTGGGAGTCGAAGGAAGCTCGGGCCTTGGTCGGTTGCATGTTCGATTTTTGTGGCTCAAACAGACATCGCATTGTTGATGTTGGCAAAGAAAGGATTCCAATGAGCCTAATATCGATCTGTTTTGCTTAGACCGATAATTTTAGGGCTCGGAGGCTCGGGAGTTGCTTTTGCTCGATTCTGGAAATTTGAGCAGAGTTATCCATTTCTGTTAACTCCCCGCGAGTCATCGTTCTCTGCTAGTCATTTTGATATGCTTTGCTGTCGTTTCTGAGTATTTCCTAAGTGTCTCGAGGTATCCAGAACTCGCTGTGTTCTTCGTTCGTTGAAATCAAACCCCAAAAGTTTACCGGACGGCTTTTGGGACCCTTTTGGAGCTCCTCGGGAATTCTGAAGGATTTATGTTGTCCGATATGAAATGTCCTCCCTGGTTGTTGGGTCATTGGGAACGGTCAAGCCTGACCTCGGTTTTTTAGCATCTCGCCCGACGAGCCGGCAACTTGAGATCCTCGTTGGAAGAGCCCCTTTTTCCACTTGGGAATCGCTCGTGAGGTGAAGATGATTTTCGGAGAGCGGTTTCAAGAGTGTTCCATGTTCTTAAGAACCCCTGGGCCCGACCTCTGGTGTTAATATTTTGCCTGATGAGCCGGCGACTCAGGAACCTTGCTGGAAGGGCCTCTCTTTTCCACTCGGGAGTCACTCGTGAGGTGAAGATGATTTCCAGAGAGTAATCTAAAGAGTGTTTCATTGTCTTGAAAACCCCTAGGACTGGACAGGTCTGACCTTGGGCGCTCATGATTCGCCTAATGAGACGAGGACTCGAGAGCCTCGTTGGAAACCATTTGTGATTACTCAAGAGTGCTCCGGCTCGAACAAATGATTTGCAGAATGTGCTTGTAGGTGCTCTTCATTAGTTTGGTACCATGAGAGATTATTAGAGTCTCATATTGGATATCTTCTGATAGCTTGGTGAGCCGAAAGTGAATAGTGTTGTTGGAAGCCGCTTGCTAACCCGAGTACATGTCGTTCAGACTCTTCGGTTGTTCTCTTGAATTTGTGGGGAATTCCTGAGACTCTCTGCATGGTTGCGCTCTGGTGTCATTTGGTTGACCTTGTTGACTCGGCCATGAATAATGATCAGGGACTTGCCAGGCTAATTTCTGTCAGAGCTCCAAAAGGTTGCGGCTAGTAAGTCTATTGATTGCTCTCAAGTGCCGTTGGACCAAAACAGAGTGCTGACAAATAGGAAATTTAGTAGATAGTTTCTTATTTAAGTTTATTTCATCATAATAAGACCGAAACTTTCTATATAAGGGTTTCCAAAGTCCAGCCCTATAAAAGCAAGAAGAGGCACTCATTGTAAGGTTCCCTGTGACACACACACAAATCGGCTCAACGCCTTATTATCCATATATTAAGCACATTTTCAATACAACTACGAGCACCCTCATTCTCGTACATTCTTATCTTACATTTCAATTCCGCTCACACATCCTTTATATGTCTGCATTACATGCACTCACATCTACATATCTTACCTACTTGTTCCTTTACAATTACTTTTGGAGCCCACGACTTCTCCTATCCCTTTCCACCATCCCTTGCTTTCGAGCAGGATTGGTTCGTAATTCAATTTCAGCTTAAGGGCTGATTCCTTTACTTACATTGATCTTGGCTTTCGGGATGGGCTTCTATCTCTCGGATGCTTCAGCTGAGCTACCCATATTCTCTGCCATTTCAAGTAGCCCAGTTGCAAACCCTAGTGTCGGCTATTTGGTCGCCCATTCCCTTGCATTTCAATCATACGTCGCGCACACGTTGGGAGAACTTCGGTGGTCTAACTCTTGTGACCACTTCATCATATGAACACCTCAACAAGCATACAACCTCATTCAATCTACAATCAAACTGAAATCTAGCTGCCGCTTATACGTACGAACCCCAAAGTCCATCGTGCTATGCTATAAGCCGGTGAGGACGACTGGTGGTTTCACCATTTCTTCGAACCGCACACTGGCACGTCTAGCTCTCTAATCTTGCAACGCGTGTGTGCCGGAGATTGACCCGCTACACATTTCAATCGGAACACATGTAATGTATCCATTACATATAAGACTTTTTCAACAACTAGCCAAAGGGGGGGAAAGTATTGAGTGTAACATTGAGGCTACATGGGGCATCTCTAGCAGGACATTATTACGACCACTTTGTAAAGAGAGCTGTGGAACATTGGGTGAGTAGAAAATTGAATGGTTTTATAACAAGTGCATAACTGATTATAATAATGAAACTAAACACGCCCCTTAATTAGGTTTTTAATTTCCTTGTATTAGAACTACAACATCCTCTGTAACCCCGAGGGAAAAAAAACTGAATGGTGGTTTAAAGTAAAGTTACAGGCTACTTTCTCAAGGCAAATTTTGGAGAGAAATTAAAGATCCAGCACTGCTAATGAAATTTTAGCATGCATTGTATAACAGATTTAGCCCAGTCCATCATCCCTGTTCATGGGGTCCTTGATTAACATGACCATATGACTAGCTAACTGAACATCCTAGCTCACATTCGTGTCCCACGTACACGGACATTGTGTTTAGTCCTAACTAAAACTTGGCTAACCAGGCATGTCCGACGCAAGGATGGTTGTAACAATTAGCGAATTATCTTTCATACTGAATGGCTGACTCTGATGTCCGTGCTACGTACCCGTGAGAGGGATGTGAAAAGAGGTGTCACCCATGGAATATTATTGATAGGAAAATTAATGGCAGCTGGCTATATTAATATGAAACATGGCAACATCTCTCCTCATGATGTCTACTAAACATATGCCTAGCCCCTCTACAAAATTTCACTGGTTTCTACATCAATTTTTGAAATTAATCATTGTGCACATGTAACGTGCTTCTCCTTATCGATGTGCGTGAAGAATTTAAAAGAAAAATAATAATAAAACGATGACAGAGGAGATAGAAATATACGGATTATGTGGTAGCACTGAAGAGATTACATAGAAAAGTACGCCTATTTATAGGCCCAATGAACAGCTAAATCTAGCAAACATATGAAAATATCCTAATAAATCAAATCAAATCACAAAAAAAATATTTTTAAAGATAATTACTCATTTTTTTTCATATGAACCTGATATCCAAAAACTCAATTGAGTCCCGACTAATCCAGTTGAGTTGGGTCGGCTCATTAAGGAGTAAAACTCTCATAGCGTGAATTTTTCTACATTCACAAGGACTCAAATCCAAGACCTTACTTGAGCAGAATAAGCGTCGAACTACTTGAACCGGTCTATGTTGGTGATAATTACTCATTTTATCTGGTATGATTTTATTATACCAACCAACTATTTCCCAAATAGTTGGATCTCTAACACACACCCTCAGGATGAACATGGAGTGATCTGAAATGTTCATCTTGCTCATAATTTTGATCACCATAATTTGTTGATCTGATCAATCGAACAACAACTTCTGTCTACAACTTCCAACTTCAATTGATGGCTGCAGCGGACTTGTCCCTCTAATACCATGAAGAATTAAAAAAAAAAATCATAAAACGATGATGGAGGAGATAGAGACCTAGAGACGATGTGGTGGCAATAGGCCAAACGACAAATTCATTTTGAAGCACTCAGGAGATTCCATAAAACAGTACGCCTATTTATAGGCACAATGAACAACTAAACCTAGAAAACAAAATATAAAAATATCCTAATAAATCAAACCAAATCACTAGAAAAAATTCTTAAAGATAACTACTCATTTTATCTGATATGATTTTATTTTTCAAACTATTTTCTAAATAGTACGGGCTTATTTGGATAAAAAGTCGTGTAGTTTTAAATCCCCATGTCAGGTTGAGAAAATTTCTTATGTGATTTGTGTTTGAGTGTTGATAACTTGTCTTTAACTCGACTGGAGACGTGGATTAGTAAAGGTGTGCTAACCTGGCCTGAAACGACCTGACCACAATATGAATAGTTAAGAGTTTATCTTGATTGGTTGCGAATTCCTAAACAAGAATCGATCTTAGGAGTTATATATGACTACAAGAAGGGAATCATGAGAAGGCATAAAGCTAAGATTTCGCAATATATTCACAGTAGTGGACAGAAATGTGAGATAAGATAATTTGCTTAAGATCGGTGTTGAGGCAAATATTCTTCTACCCACCTACAACTTCCATCAGCACAAAATTTTCTTGGCGAATATTGCAGGACAAATAAATATACTGAATCTGCTTTTATCCTTTGTCTTCCACATTTTCAGCTATTAATTAAAGAAGATCATGGTCTTAGTATGAGAAAATAAAAAGCTAACTATAAAGGCCATGAATAACCTTAGGACGAAAATTGAATTTAAACTCTTTTAATTTTTGGGCGAGATCGTGTGCTGCTGAATTTGTGCACCCACTTTCTTACTTCTGTGTCTTCTTCCACCTTTGATCCTTATAAAAAAAAAAAAAGACCATGAATAATACACCAATGTATGTGTATGTGTCTGCTAGATAGTAGACGTTGTCTTGGTACGATATTTTGGCATAATAATTTCAATTATAGCGTCGGCAATTCAATATTCCAATGATCGAGAAAGTTCTTAGTAGGAATTGATTCTCTATTACGCTGATCACCATATATTCTCTTTCCCAATTGGGTATTAGCATACAATCTTAGAGGTCATCAAGATGACAAATGGTTCGCAGAAAATTCTTGGTTAGATGAATAAATAATCGCATCGTATGTTTATAGAAAGTTATTGACTTGGTTATAAAGTTTTCTTTTGTGCGATGGTGCCCATATCAAAAGACAGAATATTTTTCACCGAAAAGAAGAGATGCAATATTTGCAATTCTAAGAATTTAAACATATATCGGAGATGATTATGAATCTTGGTACAAAGATATTGTCGAATGTCCTACCAAATAAGAAATAACTAGACGTAGGGTTGTCAAAGGGAATTTAATACAATGGCACAAGTCGTCGCTCATAACCATGAGATCTCGAATTCAATTTCGTTAGTGGGACTTCCATGCCTCTTTATTTAACATTGCTATTTATATTCTTGCATTAAGTTATAAGCCTTCTTTATAATGAGGGAAAAAAAAAACCAAAACACAATTTGTTCAATGTGTCTTGAAAATACTTTTAAGTTATCTAGATTGTTTTTTTCTCAAGTCAATTATGACCAATTTTGGCTTGTAGTTGAACAACCACTCAATCATTAGTTGAGAGTATAATAATAATAATAATAATAATAATAAAAGCTAATGTGGCATTTTCTCGTTGTACACTACTAAAAATGACGTGTTTCGTGAGGGATCCTATCCCTCGCTAAGGATCCCTCGCTAATCTGTCGAAAATATCCCTCGCTAAACCCGTAATATTTTTTAAAAAATAATTCAACATTAGCGAGGAATTAGCAAACCTTAAAAAAATAAAAAATAAAACTACGGTCCACCTTTGACCGTTAGCTAGTTGCCCCCTGAGACATTTTTGTCTGTGCACTATAGACATGTCCCTTGTTCCCCGGCCCTCCCTCTTTCTCTCTCTAAACTTGTTGATCGATCCCTAGCTCTCTCTCTATCTCCTTAAATCACTCATGCATTCAGCACCGCCTATGATCGACACGGTGCATCCTTCCCCTACTCTCTCTCTCTCTCTCTCTCTCTCTCTCTCTCTCTCTCTCTCTCTCTCTCTAAGCCAGCTTTTTGATTGGAGAGCTTTGTAGATACTACACGACGCATTACATGAGCTACTGCAGCCGCTGCTGACCCAATGTGCACGAGCTACGCCTCACCCCCGCTGCACAGTACATGCCATCGCCACTACTTGCCCCGCTGCCCCAGCCCCCGCTGCACATGCTGCCACCATGACTATCTCCCTATCTCCTAGTTACTGCCCCTGCGCACAACTACTTCCTTGGCTACAGCCCTCTGCCCCCGCAAACGGAGACACTGCCCTATAGAGGGCATATCTGCCCCCGCACAGCACCGACGACCGTCTACCGATCCCCTCCAATTTGGATCTAATTTCTTCGTTCTCCCCAAGCTCCCTCCCAGAGTCGACCTCCCCGATCTCGAACAATCTGGTGATATATATCACAGGGTACATCCATGTATGTGTGTATATATATATATATATATACTCTTTTTGTGTATTTTTTTCTTCCTATATACTTTCCAAATTTATTAGTTAAAATTATGTATGAAAAACCAAAATATATTTTATGACTAATTTTGCTTATATATTAATTATACTGATATTATACCCAAATTGTAATGCAATTATTATAAGCTTAAAATATTAAATGGAATTTTATAATATAATTTATATATTATAATGTATTTTTATTAAATAGTAATTTCATATATATAATAATATGCATACTTATTAAAAATTATTAAGGGATTTGATGTATTTAACTAAAAGGGTTTTTACACCATATATCTCATGGTTTTACTTTTCTTTCAAATCTATCATATACTTTTAAAATGATCTAAAATATCCCATGGTTTACATTTTTTTCCAAATTGTCAGCAACCCATTTTGGTCCAAATTGTCAGCTCCGGAAAGGCAAAATCGTCATTTTTTCACTCGGATGAAGGAAGTATTTTTGGTTAATTGCTCCAGCGTTCACGACTTTTGAAAATGAAGGATTTTCCTAGTTTAACACCAATTTTATGATTTTCCAAAAAAAATACTCCATGGGTCGTCTTTGAATTTCATGTGCGTCAACTCCAATTTTCAAAATTCTGGACGAAAACTTGAGGCCGAAAAATATTTATCGCACAATATTGATCAACGAATTTTTTCTGAGCGCGATGGCGGTCTCGAATTATTTTCCTGACATTCGATCAAGAAGATGGGAATTTTCAATTTTTACGAGCGTTGATTTCAAATTTCAAAATCTGTAAATAAAAAAAGAAGAAGAAGAGGAAAGTCCCCTGCTGATCTTTCCCGCCATTTCCATTTCTTTTCCGTTTCCTCTTGATTTTATTTTCATTTTCTTCTTTCTTCTTCCTCTCTTTCTTCTTTTCTCCTTCTCTTTCCTCCTCGCCAACTTGCCCTGCAACCGGTCAGAAGACCCCGTCACCCTCACTCTCTCTGTCGTACCCTGCCCGAGCCTGCCATCCTGCCTCTGCTTCCTCCTCTGCTCATGGCAACTCTGGCCCGAACCTTCCCCCTCTCCTTTTCTCCTTTCTTTCCTCTGTTCATCCTTTGCCATCTTCTGCACCGAGCCTGCAAACGCCGACCCCACACACATACTCTGCCCCGACCTGCTCCCTTCGTCCTCTTCTCCTTTTGCACACGCGACTATTGCCCCTGGAGCCCCGCACACAACCCTTGCCAACTACCTCACAGCTCCCATTGGCACTCGCCCAGAGTCCTGCTCTCTCTGGCTCACGGAACTCTCTCGCTGGCTCTCTCTCTCGTTTTCGAAAAAAGAAAATCATAGCTCTCACGGCCGTTTAACTCACGCTTTCCTTCACCTCACTCTCCCTCAGTTCACGCTCTCGCCCCCAGCTTGCAGACGAATGTGCCACTCAGCTCCTCTATAACTCCCGCTGCACGAGATACAACATCACGGGCTCGACTTCACGTCGGCTCTTAATCGGTTCCAGGTGCTGGCGAGATAAACTGGGTCCCTCCGGCACACGAGCCATCTTCAGTAGGATGCCGGGAGTCCCTGGAAGTCGGAAGCCGTCGCGTCTAGCCATCACGGCTGCCCAAACCGCCTCCCTTCTTCCTCTTTGTTTCTTTTTGGCTAACCGGGTCAGTTCATCTTTTCCGGGTCAGCACAGGTAGCAGTCCAACCCAGTAGTCTAATGCGGCCCAGTTCAGCCCAGCAGCCCAGTCCGGCCCAACAGCTCTTCCAGGTGTTTTCTCCCTCAGTGGGGCCTGTCACGATCCGATCCGACTCGTCCGGCAAATTTTGTATTTACAGAACCACCCGTCAACTTCCCGAACTAGGTAAAATCTCGACTTAGTGGCATGTTTAGGGCTTCTTCTCGTATATCAATGCTCGTTGGGACGATGATGACATGAAGTGAGTGTTTGTGGACTGCGTGGATGAGCGGATTTATCTTGGGTCCGATTTTACAAATTTTTCGACTTGTTTCATTTCAGTCCTGGGTATGCCTTTTCCGTCTTTTCCAAATCAGTCCTAAACTTTAAATGTGTTTCAATCAAGCCCCGGGCTTTCCCAGTATTTTCCATGCAGCCCTGAATTTTTCCAGAGTTTTTCAATCGTCCCAAGGAATTTTTCAACCTGTCTCAGTTTAGTCCATGGGGCATTTTTCGTCTTTTCAGATTAGCCTTGAATTTCCAAATTCGTCTCAAACAAGTCCTGGGCTATTTTAGCATTTTTCAGTCCCCGAATTTTTTAGAATTTTTCAGTCATCCTAGGGAACTTTTCAATCAACTTAGTCCCCAGAACATTTTCCACTTTTTAGATCAGCCCCCAACTTTCAAATTCGTTTCAAGAAAGTCCTGGACCATTTTCGACATTTTCAGTTTGACCATAGAATTTTTGAAAGATTCAAACCAGTCCCGAGAACTTTTAAGTTGTTCCAGTTTAGTCCCCGTGGCGTTTTCACTTTTTCTTACCAGTCCCTGAACTTACAGATTTGTTTTGGTCAGGTCCTGAGCCATTTTAGCATTCCTGCCCAGTCACAGAACTTTTTAAATCAGTCCCTAAAATTTTAACCGAATTTTCAAATCAGTCCATGTTCTTTTAAAATTGTTCAATTCAGTCATTGAACACTTTTTTAAAGGATACCCAACCCTTTCCTACTTGGATTCCCGATCGACAACGTATGTTCTCCCGTTTAAATATTTTTGCTTCTTTAATTATATGTATAGAACATGACAATATGTGTTCTTTTATGTTTTCTCGCTTCCATGAGTCGGTGCTTTTTTATTGATTCTGTCAATATTATATTGTGTATGTTTGTTTGCATTTCTCGTGGTCATGGCGGCACCGACTATGTAAAATATGTGTGTTCATCATGTTTGATGTGATCATGTATTCTTGCTTCGTATTTAGACGCGTTATTTATCGTTTTAATCAAAAGCCTCACATGAATCGGTTTAATCATGCAAATTCGGCCTAAAATTAATTTTTTTAATCTCAAGACAGTCAGGAATTAGGATTCGCATCGGACGGTCCATCAATGATCGGCTTGACGGTCTGAAACCCGTAAATCTAGAGCATTTGGCAAGGTTTTAATTAATGTAATCAATAATTCTACTTACGGGGTAATTGGGACGTTTATGCGATTAATTAACTCACTTGACCCTAATAATTTTGCACGAATTGGTAATTAACCGGTAACACACGTCGATAGGTTGCAAACATGCGTTGGTGCCCTTCTCAAAACTTGCAAATTTTACAAAACTTGGGACATGTGACTCGATGTGACATGGACGTCTAGAAAAGACTTGCGCATCTTGACTCGAGGCCTCACCTAATTGCTGGAAATTCAGGTCGGGGCGTGGAAGTTCTTTCTATATCACTTCCGGATAGACTGACCGGTCCTTTGGCTCTTTTAGGGTTCTTGCACAACCCTGGAAGGTCCAGGGGATCGGTCGGCGCCGGTCATAGGCCGAGGTGGCCCGCATCGCGTAGTCTCTCTTTTCTGAAAACAATTTTAACCTTAAGGACAAAATCGTCTATTTGCAACTTAGTGACACCCCTAGGGTTAGAATAAGATAAACACTACGGTATCAGGGTAGGGATGGGCTACTTGTCTAAGCGCATGTTCATCTGCATAGTCCGCTCTATTCGACTGATGAATTTTTGTTATTCTAACATAGTCTCGGGTAGTTAGTTAGGGTGGCTTGGCTCAAAAATACAAATACCGGAATAATTGTGTACTTAGTTTAAGACAAAAATGGGCAATAGTGGGTTAGGCATTAGGTTATAGGGTTTACGGGCGGAATCCATGCTCTATAATAACTTGTAACAACCGTAGCGTCACAATATAGAACAATCCTAAAAGCAACCCACAAACACAAGACTCGACTACAGACATCACGTCTGTCAGGTCCTCGGAAAATACTGCCAAATGCGAAATACCCTCCCAGGGCGATCTTTGATCGATTCATATCCTGTATGCCAAGATACCCCAATTAATAATCAGTTAAATCACATAAATTCGACAATAACAAAAACCCCATTGTTTGTTTATTTGTGCTCATTTGTTACATTCTTCCACTTGTTTGTTATGCGGATCGAGCTTGATCCTTTAGGATACCATTCATATGGGGTCCAACGCCCCTAACCGTTAATCACAGGGTCCAATCCCCTAAACACCGAGCGCGCATCTTAATTTCAATTTCAGTATTTTCAAATCACACAGTGAGCACGAATGGAATAATGACCGAACGCGAACCGATCGGAATTCAGTTATTGTAATTTGTATTTTAATTATTTGAGAGAATAATGTAAGGGTTTATGTTATATATTTATTCAGGTAAGAATCTCGGTCGGAAAGTGAACGGTCGTAGTGTTTCTTCGAATTTACGGTGTCAAAATGGGCGAGTCAAGTGCAACCCTAAATCATGCGGTAAATAAATAAAATGGCAAGCCTAGCAAGCTAGAGTACCGAAAGGGCGTGTGGGATATAGGCTCACAAATAATAGAACCCCCGAATTCGAAATTTTCTGTTCCGTACAGACCATTGCCTTAGCACTAGGTGTATCCCATACTCCTAGATCCGGGTAACTTGCCGGCCTTCGACCTTCCGGTCATAAAATGGCAAGTGGCGACTCCTTCTCACGTGCGTCAGTCGCGCATCCTTAGGAAGGTGGACACTCCTAAGCCGCGTTGCATTAGGCGCACGCATGCGTGCCTCGACGAGATGAAATTCGGGTGCGCACAGCTTGGTGACTCCACTGGGGACACTTAGAGGGTTCGGGCTTGATTCCGTTTGTCAGTTTGCTTGTTTATTTATCGTTTTCATTTATTTACTACTCATTTACTTCCCGCACCTTTTATTTACTGCATACGCATTACATATCATATTAGTTTTAGGTGCCTATGGGTCGCGTCTCACGACCGATATTAGGAAACTCAGGTTAGATAGGGATTCGAAGTATGGGCACAACGCACAGTTCGATTGCCGTCTCGGCCTTGAAAAGAATCCCGCTTGATTTCAAGGAATTGACACCCTTGAGTCGGAGGCCCCCATCCTTAGATAGCACGGTCTTTGTAGTACTAAAATCATGCATTCTGCAAGAACTCCATGCAAACCTCCAACTCGACTTCAACAACAATCCATATGGTCGACCTACGCGCCACTTGAGTCTTTTCCCGTTTCGAGAGACATGTACATATACTTTGTAATTTTAATTAGGCGTATTTACCTAAAATGGCCCATGGTTTGCCCGTTTTGTCAAATCTATCCTATGCTTTTTTTTTTGTCAAATCTATCCCATGGTTTATTTTTTGCATCAAATCTATCCCGGCGTTATCTTTTCCTTCGACATCTAACGGCCGTACGTCGCGCCTATGTGGCAAGTGTGACCTACTATCTCTCCACGTACCACGTCAGCACGGCCGTTAGATGTCGACGGAAAAGATAACGCCGGGATAGATTTGATGCAAAAAGTAAACCATGGGATAGATTTGACAAAAAAAAAGTATAAGATAGATTTGACAAAACGGACAAACCATGGGCCATTTTAAGTAAAAATCCCTTTTAATTAAGCCGTGGGCATTTACATTTCCTCATGCATGCATCATGTAATTTCAAAATTAGGGTGTCGTTCTCATTGATGGACCCTAAGTCGATCTTCCTTTCATTTTGGTAAGGGATATCGTGCTCGGTCTCCTTTCCTCGCCTCGATAGGGTCATGCCACCACTCGAGGAATTCAACCGCATATGGATAAGTCTGCGTCAAATCGATCGGGACTACATCACTACCTTCGTCGAATATATGCCTCTATTATCCGCTTGTCAAGTAGACTGTAACTTCCTCGGAGCAATGACGTTTTGGGATCCAATCCACGCCGTCTTCTACATCTAGAGCACCGAGCTCACACCCACTATTGAGGAATATTGGACCCTCATCGGTAGGACCGCAGTCGCCCACTGTATTATAGAGCCCAACCTCTGAACTACTCGACCAGCCTTAGTTTCGCGCCTACTCGGGGTGCAGGATCTTTGCTGCATGCTGAGCTCTCATATTCCAGCGGTACCGAGATAATAACTACGAAACAACTCTGTTTTATCGATTCACAAGCACTCGAGGTCCGAGGGGATCTTTTTCACAAGAATTTGTATTATGCAGTTTTACTCTTGATTTTTGAGACTCTTTTATTCCCTTGCACAGCTGATCGTATAGACGCAGCTTTAGCTAGCATCGTCCTCCAAGTGGTCAGAGGTCGCGAGTATGCGGTAGCCTTAGTGGCTGAGACTATTCGGTTCCTCGACCGCGTCACACGAACAACTGATCGTAGGTTGAGAGGGTCTCCAATCCTTTTATAAATTTGGTTTCAAAGTCATGCAAATCCCTTCGGCCTCGTGAGGCCAGTCCTGTTTTTCACTCACTTGGAGTTGGTCATTTCGCGGTTATTACCTTTGATGCGCGTAGAAGAACGCAAGGTTTCAGAGTTGATCAAATTTATTCGCGAAATACCACCCAGAAGCTTTAAGTGGCGAGCCGCGTGAATGCCACCCGAAGCCTGCAGCCCTCAGGTGCTTAGATTTTAACGGAGTCTCACTCGTGAGCCATGTAGGGTCCACCACATACTTCCCGGCGCGAGTGATGAGGTAGTTTGGTAGCTTGCAAACAGTCCCCGAGGATACGGCACGAGCGAGGTTCGAGCACACTTGGCGGGAGGACCAGACATCCGGAGATCGCCAAAGTAACACCGAACGAGTTTTGGACGCGTGGCGAACCGTGGTCATCGAGCGTCCGTAATTCCCCGAGCATCCAACCCTCGAGGAACAGGATTTCCAGGCCACCGAGGAATACGTCCTTCCCTTTTATCAATGGGGTTCTCCAGCACACGAAGACCCCGCTGACTATCCACAAACCAAAACTGGCGGACCATCCAGAACATTCCCCGCCCCGAATACGGCTATCCAAGCCGAGCTCGATAACCTCAGGGCCAAGAGAGACCGTCTTCGCCGTGAAATCGCAGAGAAAGACGAGTAGCTTGTGGATCAGCAGCAATTACAGAGAGAGCTTGCCCAGGCCCGTGCCGAGCTACAAATGCGCGAGCAGGAGTTGGCACGAGCGAATGCTGCCCTAGAGAGGTTCAGGAAGAGGGCCCATGGAGGTCCACACACCCCTTAGGTTAGACGCCTCCACCAGGTCCTCACCTGAATCGGTGCTTTCCACGGCAGCAGTCATTCGTACCCTGAGCGCGGTGGAAGAACGACTTAGGGCTTGTTTTTTTTAAAATTGCATTGTATCTTGAGACCCTTTGAATCAATGCGAATCATAGCATTAGCTTTTAAATCCATGCATCTCATGCACTTCATCCCTTTATTTATTGTTCCGCACGTTTTTATTTTCAACAGAACTCGTTCGTGCTGCAATTCACACACTTGTGGGATATAGGTGACCATAACTGGCGCTGCATTGTTATCCCACTCGTCAACAATTGAGGATGGCGCAAAACAACCAGCCCGCTAGTTCCGAGGAAAACAATCCATCGACGCCGATTTATTCTCAACCGCCCATGATTCATGCACCGCCACCATCAACCCCTGCAAACGCAAACCCGGCACACTCGGGAGCGATTCTGCCACCAATCCCAATGCCGGAGGCCCAAGCACCGTCCACCTCCACTGATGGTGCGGCCTGTATCGTCGCACTAGAAGGCGACATTACTACACTAAAGGGCACAGTCAACTAGATGGCCACCGACATGGCCGAGCTCATGGCCCTGCTCAGAGCTCCAAACCGCACCTCCTCGAACTCTACTCCATCTTCGGGGTACGGGCCAACGGTCGACCCATGCTCCGGAAGGTATTGAAGCGCCCGCAGTGCACGCACCGGCGGGCCACCCGGCTAACGTTCCTTCGCCACCAGTGATTCTCTCGGCGGCTATTCCTCCTCCACCGTTGGACCCAATTGTGCCTGCACCGCTGCCGATGTCCATACCACTTCCAGTTCCTGTCCACGCCGCTCCTCCGCTGATGGTCTTCCTGGCGCCGAGCCCATATGCTCCTGCTCATACGTCCAAACCTTTCCCATTCCATGCTCCACAACCCCATATCAGCTTTCCCTACCCAGCTCCACCTCCCATAAATATTCCCATCCCTGACTGGGGCACGCCAACCTAGGCTGCACCTGCAGCTCCACCGATAAACTTTCTCCCGGAAACGAAGACCGAGCAGGAGCAGATATTAAAGAAGATGGAGGAGACCATCAGAGCCTTACAATCAAGTGGCTCCCACCTCGATGCTGGCGACGACGATTGGAGTCTTTTCCCAGGCATGCGGCTACCCCCGAAGATTAAGGTGCTTGAATTCCAAAGGTACGACGGCACAACCGACCTTCGTCACCATCTCCATCATTACAGAAGAAAGATGATATAGTACTGGGATTTCGAAGAGTTTGTTATCCACAAGTTCCAAGACAGTTTGGCGGGAGCAACCCTTGATTGGTACATGTCACTGAAAGCCGCGGATATCCCAACGTGGGCAGACCTCTTGAGCAAATTCATCGACCAGTACAGGTACTGTGCGGAGACACCCCCGACTCTATTGGAGTTCAGTACGATGGAGATGACCAAGAGCCAAGCCTTCGAGGCCTACGCAGTGAAGTGGCAGGCTAGAGCGACGAAGCATGTCCCTTCGATCAGTGAGGCGCAACAGATTCAATTATTCCACTCTACTCTCAAAGGGGCCTACTACTTGCACCTGTTGGCCCACATGTCTTCGTTTTCTAACCTTATCGATGCTGGAAAAAAGCTTGACATGGGCGTTAAGCTTAGCAAGATAGAAAGCCCAGCTGAGAAGAAGGAAGGAGAGTCCACGAAGAAGGCTACAATTGGGACACCCTTCGCGGGAAATAGGAAAGGAAGGGACGCGTCCGTCAATGCTGTCAACTCAAGGCGTCAGGCCCCCCAGTAATATTCCATAAACTATACGCCTGCACCCCCGGCTACTCAGGCATACGCCCCACATCCAATGCATTATCAGCAACAACTCCCAGCGCAGCAAGTTTACTATTCCACCTTGATGGCTTCCTTTTCGTCGCCAGCCCCGCAGCAGTGCGCCCACAATTATGCCCCTACTCCTCCTCCGACCCAACAAAATAGGCCCCCGACTTCGAGAACTCCTCAGCCGGTGCAGCGGGCCCCAACCCCTTAGGACCAAAAGGGCGGCGCAACACAACCACGGCCACGTAAACAGTTCACACCTTTGCCGGCCCCGCTCTCCCACATATACCGGCAACTCCTCGCGGGCAACAAGATTCGATCAATAGCGCCTATCCCTGATTTCGACCTGACCATTCAGGATCAGAGTTGGCGCTGTGAGTACCATCAAGGCGCACCCGGCCACACTACTGACAACTATTGGAAGTTGCAGGAGAAAATCCAACAGGAGATTGATGACAAGCAACTTACGTTCAACGCCATCAGGCCCCCGAACGTGCAAGCCAATCCTCTCCCCGATCATGGGTCAAGCTCGGGACCCAGCATTAACATGATCAGTGTTTGCGCCATAAGGGAGTACGAGACCGGAAAGAAGGCATCCGCCCTGTTCGTAATAGAATATATTCTCGCGGAAACCGCTGTAAGGTACTCAGGGTTCGATGCCACACTCGCCCCATTCGTGATAGAAGTCCCCGTACGAGAGCCATATCGAGATAGCAAAGTCCTATGGACCTATGAAGGGAGTGTCCGGAACCTCGAGCATCAATTCAGCGTCATGGGCGTGACACACTCAAGTCGGGTGTACGAAAATCCGGAGGCCGTGAACAAAGGGAAGGCCCCTACTGTGGCGTTACGAATCGAGGAGGAAGCCGAGGCCTTCATGAAGATTATCAAGGGAAGTGAGTACAAGGTTGTTGAACAAATGGGCAAATCCCCATCCCACATTTCACTACTCGCCCTCCTTTTGAGTTTAGAGCCACATCGTGAAGCACTCCTAAGGGTCCTGACGGCGGCACAGGTCCCCAAGAAAACGACTCCGGACCGCATTGAAGAGACCCTAGGCTCTATCTTCTCCAATAATATTTCATTCTCAGATGACGAACTTTCCTCCGAAGGGTATGCACACTCGCGGGCGTTGTACATCGTTTGTAAGTGCAATAACTTTGTGGTAGGCCGGGTCATGATTGACAACAGTTCGGCCCTCAATGTATGCCCTGTTTCCACCCCGAAGAAGATGAACGTGGATTTGAATAGTATTCACCCGAGCAAGACAACAGTTTGAGCCTTCGATGGCTCGCGGAAGTAAGTGAGCGAAGAGATCGATCTCCTGATCGATGTAGGCCCATGCTCATTCAGCGTCACTTTCCAAGTCCTCAAGATCCCGAATGCCTTCAGCTTGCTGCTCAGGAGGTCGTGGATCCATTCAGCGGGCACAGTCCCCTCCACCTTGCACTAGAAGCTTAAGTTCATCATTGAGGAGCGATTCATCACTGTCAAAGGTGAGGAGGATTATGCAATTTATAAGGAGACAGCCATCCCCTACATCAGTATTGGGGGACGATCAGAACCTCCCCTTCTACTCGTTCGACACCATCTCTGTCATCCGAGACTATGGAAAGGTCAGTCGGTCCCGTGCCGACTGCATGGTGGGGAAGGTATTGTTGCGCCACAACTACATCTCGGATTCCAAGCTCGGAGCACATGGGCAAGGGATCAACCACCCTATCAAGATCGAAAAGTACAAGAACTGGAGGGGACTCGGTTTTCGCCCTTCCTGCCACGAGATTATTGAAGCTCGTAGAGGCAAGCACCTCCACCGTCTCGCAACACATTATGGGAAGATCAACAGGGGCATCCCAGTTCCGTTACTTTCCCACTTTTTTCCAGGACCGCCGCACGTCGTCGGAGGTATTCTTGACGGCCCCTCCTCGGATTCAGACGATGCACCTGTCGATCTGCCAGCCATATGAGCCGTCACCGAGGAGACTCCTTCAGGGGTCTACATCCGCCTCGCGCAGGAGAATGAAGAGCTCAACAACTGAACCTCAGTCCCGCGCTACTCGGCTGTAATCGCCGATGTATAAGGCTATTTTTTGTAGATGATGTTTCTCGCGTGTCGGTAAAGTCATAAGCCACATGACGGAAGAGGGGTTTTTGTTATGGCATCAATGTTCCCATCTTTAATGAAATCCCTACATGCATTTTTTCGAATTCCCGCGTCTCCCTTCTTCCCTTCCCTCTTACTCATTCGCAGCACTTTGAAAATTTCTAAGACGACTCGTTTAAATTTTCAGGCTCCACTCGAATCCAAATCTTCGACGCCTCGACTCGAACCCATCCGAAGAACTCCTCGAAGAGCCCCAACCCATATACTTCGGGGAAAGGCTCGACGAAGACGGTCGAATGCCTGAGATAGAGGAGAGTTTGCACCGCCTTGAGAACCTTCAACTCACCTCAGTTGAGCCAATAGAAGAAATCAACGTGGGCACCGAAGAGGAACCCCACACGCTAAAGATCAAGACACGCCTTGACCCAATACAACGAGCCCGAATGATCGATTTCCTAAAGGAGTACCAAAAGGTCTTCGCCTGGTCCTACGCTGATATGCCAGGCCTGGATCCATCGATAGTCAAGCACTTTCTCCCACTCGATACAGAAAACTTCCCGCCCAAATGGCAGCACCTACGGCGGCAGCAAGCCGACTCCTCCGCATCAAGGAGGAGGTCGTCAAGCAGATAAATGTGGGATTCTTAGAAGTCTGCAATTACTCTGAATGGGTGGCGAACATCGTGCTCGTGGAGAAGAAGGACGGAAGAGTCAGAGTTTGCGTTGACTACCAGGACCACAACAAGGCTAGTCCTAAAGACAACTTCCCTCTGCCTCACATCGACGTTTTGGTCGACAACACTGCACGCCACACTCAGTTCTCCTTTATGGATGGCTTTTTGGGGTATAACAAAATCCGGATGGCCGAATAGGACAAGATTAAAATGACTTTCATCACGATGTGGGGCACATTCTGCTACAAGATCATGCCTTTCGGTCTCAAAAATGCCGGGGCAACCTGCTAGCGGGCAATGGTCACACTCTTCCACGACATGATGCATAAGGAGATCGAGGTTTACGTTGACGACATGATCACCAAGTCCAAGGAGGGAAATGATCACCTCGTTAATCTGAGACGTCTCTTCAAACGTCTCAAGAAGTACAAGCTTAGGCTCAACCCGACGAAGTGCACATTCGGCGCAAAATCTGAAAAACTGCTAGGATTTGTGGTCAGCGAACAAGGCATCGAGGTCGATCCCGATAAGCTGAAAGCAATCAGGGAACTACCTTTGCCATCGACAGTGCGTGAGGTACGGAGCTTCTTGGAGCGATTGAACTACATCGCGCGCTTCATTGCAAACCTGACAGACAAGTGTCAACTCCTCTTCCGCCTGCTTCGTAGAAATGCAGCAATTGAGTGGGATGATGAATGTCAAAAGGCCTTTGATGACATCAAGACATACCCAGTTCAGCCGCCGGTGTTGGTCCCGCGAATGAGGGGGTGCGTATCCATATGTTCGAGTGCAAGCTGCCAAAAATTGCACCAGTGCTAGAAATAATATTCCTAGCTTTTCCCATTAGACTTACTCTTAATCCTCTCTATTTTTCTTTTTCTCTTTTTTTGCGATAAATTTTCTAATAAATGATTTGGCCTTATGTTTACATTGTGAGGAGAACAAGGATGTTGTAGGTTGGAATTTGTTGCCTCATCTTTGACAATTATTGATGGTAAAATCGGGAAGATTTATGCTTCATCAACCGAAAATAAAAAAATGGAGAAATTGGGACAGAAAAATTCCACCAGTGAAAATATAATTAACCTAAAATTTATATTTCTTTAGAATAAGTGGAGTTTGATTAAATAAAAGAGAAAATTACAAGGAAAAAAAATTCAAATTTTGCATTTTACAGCAATTTTAACTAGAACTATTTTATTTCACACAAAAATTTACCAACTATTAATTTGGTATCGATCGATAGTTACACAGCTTGGGGGTTAGTTTGACTAGCTTGGGACTCACATGGGTTGGGAGTCACCACTATGCTGATTAAAGGCTGATAAACCACTTAGTAGTTCTCTAAGGACTTCGTGATACTAAACTTCCTAAGGAATTTTGAGGCGGTCTTTAAATCAAATATCCAAATTCGAGGGCCCTATTGGATCACATAGCTTGCAAGCCATGATCATGTGCGAAAATCGATACCCTATCCTTCGAGTCTATTCTAACTTGCTAATTTTAAATTAATTTTCAATTATTTCTCCTATGGGCCAAGTCTTAATCACGATACTATTCATACATACATATAAATAACATAACTAAAGTAAAACAATTGAACCAAGAAGGGGCCCGAAACACCAAACGGACCAAGTGGGCCGACTCGGCCAGATGGATCAAGTGGAAGAAAAGGCCCAATAATCAAGTGAGCTTAAGATGAAATGGGCTTAAGGCCTAAAAAAATAAAATGGACCTAAGGCCCTTAATCCAAGAAATTCTATTTTCATTATTAAAATAATTTGTTAAGTCTACTTATTTTATTGATTTTTTCCATTGTTTTCAATTTTTTTCCAATTTTTTTTATTTTGCCAAGTTAATTGATCCATTAACCACATTAAGATCTAAGAAAACAAGCTAAACTCCCGAAGATCTCCCATGGCCTAAAAGACCAACTTGATTAAGTTCTAGTGACTTCTATGTTGGTGGATTAAGGACCCGAACCGTGAGAATAAGTTTGAAGTTTACGTGATTAACCGGTTAGGATACCAATTATTCAATTAATTAATCACACAAAAGAGACACCAATTGAACCTCCAATCATTTTGTCCCAGACCAAACAAAATCATTTTCTCACTTTTTCTTTTACAGAGTCCAACTATGACAAAATAACCCCAAATCCAATTTTGACACCTGAGCCCTAAGTGTGATTAATCAATTTCAAACACAAGTTCCTTACTCCCGCGAAACAAATAATCAAATTAGTCAATTTTGATCCATTTACCACATGAGACCCGAGAGTGTCAATAATGAAATTAAAGAATTTAATCACCATCGACACCAAATCCATTAAGAACCGGGAGCTAATCTAAGTGTTTTAGGTTATTTAAACAAATCTATATACAATTATAAAGGCCAGAGCAACGCATACGAATGTGCCACATAGGAAAGAGTCAATGTCTAATCGCGCGACTTTTCAAGTCACCACGAATAAAAATATGCCAAATGGGGTAATGTCATTCTACCACGTTGCTTATGGAAGTCGAAAGGACCTAAACTAATGAAATGCTATAACTCTCACACGCATGGATATATATGTGCACATTTGTATGGAACGAACTTTAGATAGTCACTAAGAATAACTTCATTTTAAACACGACCTACTATCAGTAAATTATCTCAAAGTTTTTACAAGAACAATAGCAAATCAAAATAAAAACGAAAAATATATATATATCTTAAGAGAAGGAAAAAGATTACCGAGAAAAAAAAAGAGAATGAAACAATAAGCAAGTGATGGAAGAGAATATTAATGCTTGCTTTTGGATATGTAAAGGACCCAGAATGGATTTAGGCGGCTTAGATTTTTTTTTATTTTTTTTCTTAACATATTATAACATATAAAATAGACAAATTTTAATTTTTTTTATTAAACATGACTTACGATGACAATACAAAAATTTAGAGAAAAACATATTCTATACGTAAATCCATATTTTATATATTATTTTTCTAACTTATTGTCAACTTAACGATATTTTTAACTGTGTGTAACACACGCATAGGCGCGGACCTTTCATATTGTTTAACTCAATTAATCACCTAGACTCACTAACTAGATAAACACCACTCGGTCATTGTCAAGTCCACCGTCAGCATCACATTCCTAGTCTAAGCAAGATAATAGGCATCACAAGCACGCACACATACATAGGTTTACGAGATCATCATGGCTTGCCTCTAACCTACCCGAATCCCATTACAAACATTTCATCTGCACTTCGACATACATAGCACCTCACTTGTGTTGACTAGTCATGTGAGTCCTGTACCTTGCGCAACTACTCGTCGCACGAGTCACCGCCCTAGTGGCACCAGCCTAGGCGAACTTAGCTCATCTCGAAATAGTTATACATTTTCCTTGATAATTTTGCCCCCAAACTTTGCTGAAAACTTCATGTTTGTCCTTTTCAACGATTTTGGCACCACTTCCGAGAGGAAAGTTGAATCAAAACATATTTTAATGATCGATAAGCAATTATTTTTCTGAAATTGCAGAAAATCACATTTTTTTTTATGATAGAAGAATAAAGATCTCCCGACCTCGCACACATACTCAATAAATTTTGTTTGTTTTCTTTTACGGGCTTGAGGTTTGATCAATCAAACCTTGAAGTTAAAATTGACAGATTTGCACGGTTATCACAGAAGATTTACCCCAACCAAACATTGAAGTTAAAAGTGGTAAAACTGATAAATTATTACATAGACTTAGATCATGTCAGATATGAACTAAACCAAAAAGAAGATTACACATATTATAATATCAGAAGATGGCTCACCCACTATTTGAGAAAGAGCGTAAATATTCTCAACTTCGAAAATTTACCCCCACTCATTCTCTCTCCTCCATCTCTTCTCTCATTCATCTCCTTCTTGCGGTCGCCGACCTGCCATCACATGCCCCTCCCCCCATCAGACTCCCTTCCCTCCACCATCTATCCTGAACGTATCTTGGACTCAAGGTTCCTCCGATCTTGAGCTTTGCATTGTCTAGGAACAGTTTATAGGATATGAAGGCTGAACTTATTCTTGAATTCTAGAGCTAATTTGGGAGAGTCAAGGCCCGAAGGTTTCTGTAGATTGTCGTGGCCGTTGTCAAAGCTCCAGAACAAAACCCCTCTTGCTGAAATAAGAAGCTCCAAAATACAAACTTGTCTATAAATTAATTACCCAAAAAAGGGAAGGGGAGAAATTGAAGAAACTGTCATGTAAAGCTTGAATTATCGCACAAAGTTTTTTTGCAGATTCCAATTTTTTCTGCAAATTTCATATTCTTTTATTTTCTTATATTCTGATTAAATGAACTTGTCTAATTTAATTTTAAAATCAAGAATTGTTGTCGTCTTTGTTTTCGCCATCCACCATCAACTCACACAGACATAACATCACACCCCTCTCCTCTTGAACTCCATGTGTTCCGAAAGCACACTTATCTCCTCTCTACTTTGCCACTAAAAAGGGGTTCAATCCTCAAATTCACTACAAGCTCAGGCTCCCTCCGACCTTGGTTCCCTCCGGCGAGGAAAGCTCAAAGCTTGAGGTCGAAAGAACCTCGAGTCTCAGATAAATTCGGGATAGGTGGCCGAGGGAAGGGAGCTTGATGGGGGGAGGGGCATGTGATGGCGGTCAGGAGCTGAGATGAAGGAGAGAGAGTGATGAGGGGATGGAGAGTGAGTGGCGGGGGATGGGCATGTGATTGTGGTTGACAACTGCAGGAAGGACATGGAGAAGAGAGAGTGAATGGGGGCAAATTTCGAAGTTATGAAGATTCGAGCTATTTTTAAAATAATGAGTGAACCGTCTTCTAACATAATAACACCTATAATTCTCTTATTAGATTAGTCTATTTCTCAGATGTTGATCTAAATCTATGTAATAGTTTCTCGGTAAAACCGGTGACAGAAAGTAGCTGACTCGGAAATGACCCCCCAGAACTAACAGTGCATTGAATGGACAATGTACGATCTCGTGGCGTTCACTTGAATTCTGATCCCCTTCTAAGCATGTTGTCCAGAGTTATTCTTCTACAAGCTTTTCTGTGGGATCCTTTCTTAATCTGTGCCATGGACCATTACCTAGTTTAGACCAAAAAAGGGTACAAACAACTGCCTCTCTTTGAACCAACATCCGTATAGTGGCGGATCGAAGACAAAACGTATCTGTGTTATAGCCAAGCTTGGTTCTTCTTTGTCCAACTTCTTCCAATTCATACTCATCAAGTAGTAAATAATGATTAGTATGAGTATGGTTTCCACGAGGATAGATATAGACTTTTGCTAATTATTAGAATTCGAACCGTCGGTTTTTATCAAAATAATTGATTGTCACAAGAGTTGGTTAAAACTAAATTTATGCAGAAAATTAACAAATTATGAAAATTTGATGATGATTAAACACCTATAGCATATAATTTCCCCTAGGGCTATTTCTAATCTGAATACTTATTTCTCTTATTGTTAACCTAGGATTTAATATATTCTTTCACTTCTTTCAATAGCTGCAAGACCGTACCCGCATGTATCGAATCGGATACGCTATTCCTGGGCAATTGACTATTGGGAACCCATTAAGATCGAACCCTAATCGGCTACTTAAGGTGATTAGATTATTCTTAATCTTCTCGATGATTAATTATGTTTTCCAACATGAATTAATTTTAGATTATTTTATTCCGAACCTAAACTTAAAATCCGTCTTTCGAGTTCATCTAAATTGCTATATTGATATAATTGTTGATCAAGCAATCAAATCGAATTAAGAACAGAATAAAATGAACAACATCGATCAATCGAATAGCAAAGAAGCAATATCATGAATTAAAAATAAACTCTAGGTTCCATTGTAACCCTAGACAAAATAGATTTAGCTCATAACAATCATATTCATCATCCAAGAGTATAAAGAAGATTGAATAATGAAAGAAAAAGGAAAAGATAAAAGAAACTCTACCGGTCTCGAGCTCAAGTTGTCTTCGAAATCCTCCACTTTCTTCACCCAAGTATATGCCTCCTTCTCTCTGATGTCTAGTCACGTTCAGCAACCCCTTTGTCACTGAATATTCCCAAATTAAATTTCCAAAATATCCTCCCAAAATCTCCAACTCTAACTTCCTATGAATCTACATTTAATTTCCTAATTTGAAATAAACGCCATCCCTAAAATATATTATCTTCTCGACTTGGCCTTTTTTTTTTCCCACCACAAAATATCTTCTTAAGATATCTCCAAGACACGAAAACCGCCCAAAAAAATTGAGGATGTACAAAATCTTCAAACAACACGAGCAGAAAATTGTGTTTCGACACAGTCGAAAATGTGCTGCAACACACTTTTACAGATTCGAATTTGCGCCTTCACATGTAAAGTGTCGTGACACGGATGAAAGTCCGTCGCAGCACAAAGCTACTGAGAGTTCTCCTTAGCTCATTTGATGCTTTCCAAGTCTCGATCACGACCTTTAAAGCCCTTTCTTGCTCCTAATCAACCCTGAGCAATTAAGCTCGACATCAATAGCACGAAATCCATGAAAAACTCGAAAACCAACTAGGAAAGATAAAAATTCCATAACCTACGAAAGACTAATTAAACCTAAAACCAAGTAAAAGTAAATAATAAAAAAACTACTAACTTTAAGTCCTAGCATTTGAATATAGCTCAAATAATGATCCTTTAACTTGGTTTTCACCGAGTTAATGGTGTGCGAATAAGTTGCGACGCATGACGACTAGCTTATTTGAGGCAGTGCAATGTTGTCGGGAGGGAAAGCTTGTGTAACCAACGACTAGCATATATGGAACAGCGCAGCGTCATCAGAAGCGAATATCTGATGCATCCACGGCTAGCATATCTGGGACAGTGCAACACCGAAGGAGTGCGAATAAGTTGGAGCATCTAACGACTGGCATATCTCGGACAACGCAATGTTATCAGGGGCAAATGCTTGTGCGAACAATGACTAGCATCTCTAGGACAACATGGCATCATCAGAAGCAAAGATTGATGCATCCATCGGCTAGCAAATCTGGTCAGCACACCGAAGGCGTGTGAATGAATTAGGGCGTCCAATGACTAGCATATCTGGGACAACGCAATGTTGTCATGGGCAAAAGCTTGTGCGAGTAAGTTGGAGCTCCTAACGACTAGCATATCTAAATAAATTGGAAAGTGCCTCCATAAATGTCGAATCAATTAAGCTTTCTTCATTTTTTTCAACATCCGCGCAAGGCGCAAGCGTGCATCTGATATATAAAACCCGAAGCAGAACTTAACTAAGAAGCACCACAATAACTTCTGAGACAAATCCTCAGCTCCTCCTTAAGGTACTTGAACTTTTCAGATAGCCATTTATTTTAATATATGTATCTCATGCTTTGTAAATTCTCTGGATTTTTTAATGTCTTTTTCTCCATCAAATCATGAACAATTAATTATTATATTAATAATTATTGATAAAGATTAAAAGTTTCTTAAAAATAAAATACTTTTTCGATTTTCAAATAAAAATCTTTTTTTTTTGAAAACCTATACTCTAGAAAATGAGTAATACCTCAAAAATACAAATCGTAAGACAATAAGATCCAAATGGTAAAGTTTGAGATGCCAAACCATGAAAGTCACCAGTCATAGGAAAGATGACAGATGAAGGTCCTACTCGTATGGAAAAAAAATACACACACACACACACATATATATATATAATTCAAGAGAAACGTCACGCCACCTCTACTACCTGATCCCATATTGGATGAAAGGGACAGAAAAGGTCTAAAACCACATCTCCTGCAACACTGAAACTTGAACTTTTATTCAATTACTGTAACTTGCCTTCACTCCAGCTTGAAATTCAACACCCCGTGGATACATAAAAGTTCAGAATTAATGATGATAACATAGAATAACACCAGGGAGGTCGCCATAACAAGCTTTAATTTCTACAACTAGGTACTAGGTTTTCCCCCAACAAGTGCCTATCCTAAGGACACTGCTTAAGGAGCATAATCATGGTAAAACTTTATTTTCTTAGGAGAGGGCTCATCACTTGTTGGAAGTTCAAAATATAATCATGGTAAAAGTCAAATTCACGGGAACGTGATGAACACTATCCTCGGTTTGTAATATTAACGCGTAATACTTTCACCTGAAACCAAGATAAGTTTGTTCCATGTGCTAACGTTTCCTTCCTCTACTCAATTCAAGAGCCTAGTTTGTTCTCAAAGCTTTTAAACTAAGGTTCGTAAGTAATCCACAGGTCATAAGTTCAAATCTCTCATTGCACACATGTAACCTTGGTGAGGCCACTTATAAGAAAATTTTGGAAGGAGTTAGATCTTACTTGCAAATGCACTATAATATTGATGAATTGCAAATTTAAAAGTACAATCTTATAACCAATCACAAATAAAAAAAAATGTTTACCAACAAAAAAATATTGCTAGGAAAAGTAAAAATTCTGTTGGTGTAGACTAACTTAAGGCTATACTTTTATTTTTTTGGTGGCCTTTTCAGGCTATACCTTCAGTCGGAGAAATTCCCATTGATAAAGGCCGCTTCTATCAATTTTGGCTTGTTGATATAGCTCGAAAATCTATTCCAATAGAGATCAATATATACTTCTAAGTATGCTAAAGGTCCATTTTTGTTTTTAAAAAAAGTACACTAGTAATACATAAATATGTTGGTACGGATTTATCAGTTCCAACAGCTTATTTTTTGATGTTACATATTTTCGTTCGTATATGTCATATTTTTTTGGTGAATTAGTTATCTTCCATTCTCCATAATTAACTTGAAAATCAAATAAAATATCAGCTCCTATCTAAGAACTTTACTTGCAGTACCGTTTTTTGAAACGTACTGGAAGCATCTCGTTGCCAAGGCCTAGTCGACATCCGAACAGATATTGGTCAATAGGATTGTGGATGCCTCATGTTTTTACCAAAAAAAAAAGACTTATTATATTACGGACTTATGTCAAGCTAATGCATATAGCCGGACCAATACCTACAACTTCTAAATCTAAAACACCAATGCACATGTTGTTTCAAGCGGTTTAACACCTGTTGTTCGACTCCTGTGAAAGGAGAAACTCCATAGTTGCGAGAGCTTTAAACCTTAATTGGCCAATGCGGCTTGAACTTGGAACGGTTGGGGATACAATATACGGAGTACAATATTGGATTGTTTCCAACTACACTGAAGTTGATTGTAGAACCTTGAGTTCTGTATGGTACCCACTCGTACGTATCATATATTTTCTACTACTATTAGACTTCTTCAGTAGATCATACTGCTACTTATAAACTTTATGGACGAAGGCCACATAGGATGAGACTTTACCATTCAAACCTTACTAGAAACATAATACAGTTTTTCACCCATTTGCTGGTGCAATTACAGTACTCCTGAAGAATTGTCACCAGATCAGCATAACTACAACATAAGTAGTAGATGAAGGTTCGGTTTTGTAAGGGTTTTTCCCTTGTTCTTTCGGATAAAGTGAGAGAGGGAACTTCTCGAGTTCGGTATTCCCTTATAACCAAAAACTCGAAAAAAAAAAAACCATGAACAAGAAGATGAGACATTGAACTTTCCCTCTATCATTTTTTGTTGTTTTTCTTTTCTTCACTCTCCAGAAGTTCCTCCAACAACTTATCATCATAGTACTCGAATTCGAACACTTGTTTCCCACGATCAACTGAAGATGAGGAAGCCCCGGCAGACTCACCAGTACCCGCAGATGGGTATTCCTCGGGGAAGTTGAGGATTGCCATGTGCCCCCTCATTGCATAGGCAGCCCGATCATAAGCTCTGGCAGCCTCCTCGGCAGTGTTGAAAGTCCCGAGCCAAACACGGGCCCCCTGTCTGGCTGAGTCCCGAATCTCCGCCGCAAACTTACCCCAGGGCCGCTTGCGGACGCCTCGGTAACGGACTTCCTGTGAGTCCTTCTCCATGGGTTTGTCCTTGGAGCTGCCTTTCGGGTCGCCTTCCATTGTTGGCTATTTCGGCCGTCTATATATTTTTCATGGCTGCGCAAAAAATATGATAAGCAGCAGGCGTTGATCTATTAATATAAAAACCCACAATACTAGCACATATCCATATATATATATATATATATATATATAATTTTTTATTGGGAATTTTTTTTAGTAAAATAGAAATTCTGAGATACATTATTCTCGTAATTTTGAGAAACCGAACACTTAAGATTACTTAATTACTTTCTCAATAAGTACACTTTTCGAATTCTAATATGTACTCTTTACCTTATGGGTTGATATTACTTACCACTCAATCAAATAATTTCTTGTTTGCTAGAGGGGAATTTAGTTTGGCTAACAGTTTGGGGCTAAGGAAGAGCCACGTGGTGGGCTGTGATTAGCTAGGTGGAGGAAATTGCACGTGTTGAAGAGGGTCCAGAAGCTTCTCAAAAGGAAGTTGCAATGCAATGCATGAATCTGGCTTGGTCAAAGCGATGGCTTTTGATGCCAAAGAAGACCTCTTCCTTTTCTTGGAATCGCAAGGGTCACTTTAGAGTTTGAAGACTTTCTTTTGTCATTTATTATGATCTTGAGTTGGATGACCTTCCTATTAAATCTCTTTTTGTTGAATCAATCGGAGGGGCTTGAGGGAGGCATTTGCCCCTCATAAACTCTTAACCTACTAACAAAATTTACATATTATTTTTTAATAATAGATTATATAATTAAATTCATCTCAATAACACAAGAGATTCACTTTTCTATTCGCCACTCAAAGAGCCCGCTCTGCCATCCAAATTTTGGATCCATTTAAATCACATTAGTTGGACTTCTCATATCTCTTTATTATTATTATCATATCTCTCACTACACAATTAGCATCCTTATTGTAGTTGAAATTGCAATGCCTCGTGTAAGAGGAATCAAATAATCTTTTTTTTTTCTTTTACAAATAATGCCCGTAGGCCTAATCAGAGAGAGGGGATGGAAAACGGAAATTGTTCTTGCCGGCCCATATTAATAAGAATCGAGGGCAAGAGCTCTTAGTAACATACATAAAAGACTGAGTGTGTCACTGCATTGAGACTCATTTTCGGAGAATGTTATAGTTTTACTTTGGTAATTGTCCATCCCAAATAATTAAAGAGGAATCAAACATCTGGGCATTCTTGAGTAGGCTCAATGTCTCACGTGAATCTATAGTTAGGATGAGGTCAGTTTGATTGCCCCTCTTATTCTTTTTCTCAATAGTTATAGGTCCCATGCTTTACTTTACAATATACCATGGATAGACAGATTGATAGATATATTAAAAAGAATAGAGAAAGTTTTCTTTTGGTCTATCATCGGAATAACTTGAGTGCGACAAGACCATTAATCAGCATTTTTTTATATTGTTACGTGGGCACTAAGCATTTTTTATCTAAGTAAATTGGAATTCATTAGGAAAGGTGCGAAGAAACCAAAGAATTCGAAATACACGGGGAACCATAATACAAAGAAAGGTAATCAAAATGTGACATAAAGTTGTGGTCTATATACGTGTCTGCGCAAGATGGTTCTTGTCCCGAATAATTCAAATACAATGCTTATCTGAAGAGCTGAGAAAAATAAACAGAACTATGCGAAAAAATAAATCTAATGTCCGAGAGGCGCATGGCGGAAATTCGAGATGGCTTCGACTAGCATTAGTGAGTAACTTTCAAATTTCAACCCAAATACTTGTCTAAAGCTACGAAAATCGTGGCGAGAGTGGGCACCAAGCATCTTAATTAGATGGGATGCGCATATGGGAGCTCCAACATCTTCTTTTATGCATCGCCCATGAAATATTTCGTTCACTTTTGGAATAATGTCTTGCATGAACTTGACTATTGAGTAGAGAGCGAAGGGCACAATTGTATTCTGAAGCCTCTAAGGTCATGTTTTATATTCTCGAATGGTGATCAAATTCGTATGACAATTTGTGAAGTTTTTTCGGTTACAAGGGAGATTACGGACACAGTTCAATGAAATATAAATTTAAATATATCTAATAAAGAGGCATGGATAATCCCAGCAGAGTATCGAACCTCAAACCTCTTAGTCACCAGGTGAGGGCATGCTTCACTGCCTTATGCATGACAATTTGTAAAGTTTGTTAAGTGTCTATGGACACGATTATGAATTCAAGTGCTTTCACATGTAATATTTTTTCTTAATTTGCACTCTGACATCCGAAAATTCAGTGGGTCCCGACTAATCTAGTTCGAGCCGGATTAATCCACTAAGAATGAAACTCTCTAAATCATAAATTTTCTTCATTCAAAAGACTCGAACTCAAAGAGGGAGCTAGCTTAGCTACGAGGAGGGGGTGAGGTGCAATTGCCCCCCAAGATTTGCACTTTCAAATAAACTAGGTTCAACACTTGCACGCTGTTGTGGGTCCAAATAGTCTACTCAACCATATAGAGCTCATCCTTTATGGGCATAATGACAATAATAGATGAAAATTTTAACTTGTTTCTTGACCATTTGATCGAAATCTAATGATATACAAATTGTTATTTTAAGCACTTATTGATGGAATTGATTAGCTAGAATAATCGTCTAACCACTTAACTAACCCATATTTATTGTGAAGTAGTGTTACTACAATCTTATAAGGATTATTCTAGTCACAAATATATTATTTGTAGTAAGTATATTATTTATATGTTTATATCGTTACTTCTCGAAGTGCAATACTGTACTATCATTGTTTCTGTTAACCACCTATATTGTTATATAAAGTACCAAATTAGCCCCTAGAACTAAATTTTAATTTGGCACTATTAGTTTAAAATATATGGATGCTTGAATTTATCATTGAATTTAATGAAATTAACCCATTTTACTATATTATTTATTGCTATAAAAAAAGATAGAAGAAAGAATTGATAAATTCGCTTAGAACCCAAGATATCACAATAAAAAAATTCTAACCGACCAATAACACTCATTTCTTCGTTTTATTTTTCACTATTTTGTAAATAACAAAAAAAGTTGATGAGTAAGATTTTGTACAAATAAAGCAAACGAGTTTGAAAATGATATCAACTCCACAGGTGACCTGTTTTGGTTAGCTATATATATAAATATATGTTAATCTACATATATATTAATTCAAACTACACCTACAATATCGTCTCATGTAAGCATTTTCCTAAACCCTTATCTTATGGTAAAGTGTCTTTTCAAGATATTGCATTAAAGCTTATACACGAACCTCAAGTACACCTCAAATCAAATTACATAGATGGTCATAAATATATTTTAAAATTTTCATGTACCATTGTTTTATTCTCATTCATTTAATTTTGATAAATTATTTCTTTAAAACAAAATTACAAAATATTTACTAAAAAAAATACATAATACTGCCCGCGCAAGCGGCGCAACACGTGAAGGGCTAGTTTTGAAATTCTTTTGAATGACCTGAAAAGAAACTAATCGAAGAGGATAAAAACAGAAAAAGATAAAACTTAGTAGGAAAAATATTTAAAATGAGGAAGAAATGTGGAGAATTGAAAAAGAGGGGGACACGTGGGCTCTTCTCATGCAACGGACCTCAAAAAAGAGATTCAGTATATTTACTAGGTAACGTTGTTGCGGGACCAAACAGTCTAATCAACCTTATAAAGCTAATTCCTTATGGGTGTAATGATAATAATCGATGAATAATTAAAAATGAAAATTTTAACTTGTTTCTTGATCATGTGATCAAAATCTAATAATATAAGAATTGTTATTTTAAGCACTTATTCATATTAGTTAGTTAGGATAATCGTCAAACCACTTGAATCAACCCAGATTGATTATAAAATAGTGTTATTACAATCTTATAAGGATTATTCTAGTCACAAATATATTATTAGTAGTAAGTATATTATTTATATGCTTATATCGTTACTTCTCGAATTACAATACTATATTATAATTATTTTTGTTAAGCACCTATATTGTTATATGAAGTACCAAATTAACCCCTAGAATTAAATTTTAGTTTGGCACTATTAGTTTAAAATATATGGATGCTTGAATTTATATTGAATTTAATGAAATTAACCCATTTTATTATATTATCTATCGCTATAAAAACAAAGATAGAAGAAAGAGTTGACGAGTTCAGTTAATACCCAAGATATCATAATAATAATAAAAACTAATAAACCAATAACACCCACTTCTTCCTTTCATTTTTCACTATTTTTATATAAAAAAAACGTTGTGGAGTACGATGTTATAGAAAATAAAGCAAATGAGTATGAAAATGATACTGACTCCACTTTTGCAAGATGTGACCTATTTTAGTTAGCTACATATATAAATATATGTTAATCTAAATATATTAATTCAAACTACACTTATGATATCGTCCCATGTAAGCGTTTTTCCTAAACCCTTAGCTCATAGTGAAGTGTCCCTTCACGATACTGCATTAAATCTTATACACGAACCTCGAGTACATCTCAAGTCAAATTACGTAGATTGTCATAATTATTTTTAAAATTTTTTGCATATTATTATTTTATTCTCATTTATTTAATTTCGATAAATTATTTCCTTAATACAAAATGACATAAAACTACTCGCGCAACATGCGGGCTAAAGGACTAGTTTTGAAATTCTTTTGGAGGATGCGAGAAGAAATTAAATGAAGGGATAAAAACAAAAAAAGATAAAACTTCGTATGAAAATATTTAAAATGAGGAAGAAACGGGGTAGAATTGAAAAAAAGGGGGACACATGGACTTTTCTCATGGAATGGATCTCAAACAAGAGATTTAGTATATTTATAAGATATGTCTATAAATTATTAAATTTTAGAATTTAGTCCTCAAAAATGTAAATGCTCCCCCTAATATTAAATTATTTGACTTTGCCACCCAATATTTTCTTCCAAATCCTAGTGGAATATATATATATATATTATGGCCCGCTTGAGTATAATTTCCGGCTTCGTCCCTGCTTGAATTCGACATTCTGTTTATGAGGCATAAGCACCAAACTAGTTTTTCCAAACCCATATTAATAACATATACAAATCTTCGTTGGATAACATGCTCTTGTCGACGGCATCGTTTCTTGGTAGTTCCCAGAAATAGTATTTTTGTGGTCAGAGTAGAAGAGTTGCCCGGAATGCATGCTAAATATATGATGGGTCATGTGTTGATGTGTTAATGTTATTTCCCTATTTATCAATTTATAATTTATTTTTTTAACCCACCAAATGATCATGACAAATAAAAATCAGAACCAGTAGCAGCGATCATCATGTCACGGGTGAATTAGACTTTATTAAGTTTCAGTTTTGTATTAAATCTGTTAGGAACTATTTTGTTTGATATTTCGAATATAGCGGGCAAGATGAATACCCTATTATCCAATAGAAGTGTCGGCAAGAAAGTGGTCTGAGCTTGGATGTGTCAGCACCCCGTTTTGGTCGACTGGCACTCAAAGACCGTCGAAGGGGACCCGACCACATTCCCAATTTATCAAGGAAGTCATGTCGGACTATTGTATGATACATTCACTACTTTTGAACTCAGAACACCTCTTTTAATTTAACTCCAAATTTTAAATTTTAAGAAAAATTACTCTGCGAAACGTTTTCGGGCTTTACGTGCGTCAAGTTTGATTTTCAAATTCCGGAACAAACCTTGGGGCCGAAAAATAATTTTCTGCGTAATATTGATCATCGAATTTTTCTAAACACAATTGGTGATCCTCAATTTCGACTTTTTTTCAAAATTCGAGACGATACTTGGAATTGGAAAATATTTTTCTACATAATGTCGATTCTCGAATTTTTCTGAACACAACGGAGGTCTCATAATATTTTTCGGATATCCGACGGAAGAGATTGAATTTCGAAAATAATTGAGCAATTACGATCGACATGTATTAGATGTTCAATGTCAATTTTTTTCAAGATTTCAATCTTCATTCAATGTGCAAACTAGAATTCTCATAGAGTCGATTATTTTTCGAATTTCTCGATTTCAAAGTTTTTATTCCAAAAATATCACACCCGTACCGAGAAAAAAAACAAAAAACAAATGGCAGAGGGGTCGACTAAACGCCCAACTTCGCCGACCCCTATACCAGATCTATTAATTTTTCTTTCTTTTTTCTTTTCCTTTTTGTTCCTTCTTTTTTTTCTTCTCGCTTTTCGGCTGCAGGCAAGTTGGTTAGTTTCTTCTACTCTGCAGCTGCCCTCTATCTTCCTTTGATGGCACTATTCCCTGCCATCCTACCTCCTGTAGCTCCATCATCTTCATCTGTTCTATCACCATTCTCTTCCCTTGCTCTGGAGCCGAAGGAAGAGGGTTGCAACAGACAACTTGCAACTCTGCTTCTTATTCATAGCTATACCATCTCCATCAACTTCACTTCCATCAACCCTTTGGACCTGCAACGGAAGCAAAGAGAACAACCAAGTTGTAACACAAGAAAGCAACAACCATCACGTCTCTGCTCTCTCTTTCTCAAGCTTTGATATGCTCAATCCTTCATCTCTCTCTCCATACCGTCACCATCAATCAATCACCAGTACCAACTGATCTCTCTCTCTCTCTCTCTCTCTCTCTCTCTCTCTCTCTCGATATTCTCTCACTCTCTGACTCATTCTTGGCTCCTTCTCTGGACCGAGACAGCAGCTCTGCAACCTGGATCACCATTCCTCTCCTCTATCAGTATCTCTCATTATGCTCTAGGCCATCACCACATTGCAGCAACCATCCATCATCACCTTCACTTCTCTTCCTTCTCTTCTTCTGCTCCATGTGCAGAAACTAGTGGAACCATCTTCATCCTCTGCTTTTCCTTCCTCTACAACACATATGTTGCCATGAACTCAACATCCTTCATCATCTTCTCCCCTCGAACCAGCAACTTGATCATGCCTATCCCTTCCTCTTCTAAAACACATCTGCTGCCATTAACTCAACATCCTTCATCATCTTCTCCTCTCGAACCAGCAACTTGATCATGCCCATCCCTTCCTTCTTCCTCTCTCTCTCTCTGCTGCAGATTAGCTGGAGACCACCGTCATCTTCTGCTCCTTTCCATCCGAAGTTGTTGTGCCCTTTCAAACCATCTGAGGCTAGCAGCCATTCCCCTTACCATCATCTTCATCAATCATCATCCATCATCTTAAATCTCTTCCTTAGTTTTGAGTGGCTGGACCATCATCACAACACTTGATCTCCCCCCTCAGCTCACGGGAAACCAACTTCCACTTCTCCAGCTTACTCTCCATCTCAACCATCAGCAACACCAGCAACTTCCTTCTCTTGTTCCTTCCTAACCAGCTCCCCTCATGCCACCATCATCTCTCTATTCCATTCTTTGCTTCTTCTCTCCACACCATCACCACCTGATTTTTTGGATTCCTTCGCGACACCATCATCATCTTATTCTCAGCTTTATTACTGCTGCTCCTCTTCCTTCCACGATTCTCATCTCCATCATCATCTTCTACTCACCTCTATCATTACTGCTCCTCTCTTCCTCAGCCTTTAACACAAACTCTTGTCACTCTTCTCCTTTCCTTCTCTTTTTCCACTGATGTTGCCCCTTCTTGTCCATTCCTGCAGTTGCCACATCTTGTAGCTCCTTCTCTTTTGCACCCTAAGCTGCCATGTCGCTCTTCCAAACTCCCCTAGCTAAGTTGATGTCACGCTCGAGTCCCGTTACTACTACTCGTCTTGCTCGACTGCTTTTGAACTTCCACTGTTGTCCTTCCTCCTAAGCTCCCTATGCTGGCTCATTGCTGCTGTGCGGTCTCCCTTAAGCTCCATCAGCCCTGTCACTGCTACTTTGTCGAAGCCGTGCCACCTCACGCTGCTGTGGTTTTTTTTGCTGGCCTCTTCCTTCTCTCTTGTAGCGATTTGAGGAGTACTCTGAATAGTTCATTACGAGCTTGATCCGCAAGCAATTCGAGACACAAGTAGCTCCCCCTGAAGTCGGCTCGGGAGAGGTATGATTCCTTGAGCTCGGTGTCGTGATTGGGACTCATTTAGTTGACTGAACCGTTCTTGCATGATGTTGATAAAATTTGGGTCTTGATCGAGATTAGCACGAATCGGTTTGTTAATTAAACTCGACTTTCTAAAATTGAAATGTGCAATATAAACTGACCCAAACACGAATCTGACTTTTAAAAGAATGAGATTTAAAATCGATTGTTTGAAGTGAGAACGAACTCGCACGAATTAATTTTATGCTCACTTTATTTTAAGGAATAAAATCGACTAAACACACCAAAACCGGCTTAATTGATCACTTGAACTTAAAACAGGCAAATTAAGTCTTGATGTGATTGTACATGTCCATGTTTGTGTGTTGAAACGTTTGAATGCATTTTTAATCAAAACCCCACCAATCGGATTAATCATACAAACTCGGTTTAAAGTCGGCTTCAATTGCAAGACAATCAGGAACTCGAGCTCTTATCAAACGGTTCATTCATGGCCGACTCGACGTCTCGAAATCCGCAAACAAAAGCATTCGACAAGTTCACTTAATTTAATTAATTCCACACAAGTGGTAATCCGAACATTTCAATCGACTAATAAATCCACTTGGCTTTCTGATAAAATGCACGAACCGGCTAATAATCTATAATCGCGTCAACAGATCATGAACCGGTGGTCATGCCATTTTTAAAACTCACAATTTTCAACAACCTATCGAGACACGTAATACGCATAGCATGGACATCTGGGGAGGACTCGCACATCCTGACTCGAGTTTGGGCTCGATTTGAGGCGATTCGGGTCGAAACGTGGGAGTTCTCCTTAGACCACTTCCGAGCAGAACGACTGGTTTCTCGGCTCCTTCTGGGTCCACACGACCCTAGAGGATCCAAAGGATCGGTTGACACTAGATACCGACCTCAATGGTCTATGTCATGTAGTCTCGGTCTTTCACGCACACAAACACATTTTTGCTCAAGGGAACAATAATCAGTTCATGATTTGCCGACAACCCTAGGGTTAGAGTGATCGAAACACTTCGAGCCACGGGTAATGACGGGCAGCCCATGTAGGCGCAGGTCTTATTTGCATAGCCCTTTACTCGGCCGGAGTGATCTGTCATCCTAGCATAGATTCTAGCGCTTAAGGAGGTGATCCAGATATGCGAGTGGGGACGGCCCGTGAAAGGTTGTTTGACCTTTCATAGGGCATGAGCAGAAACATTGGCACTCCCGTGGTGTTTTGCATTCCCACTTCCCTAAGTTTGTGTTTAGATTAGGTTTTTTTGTCACAAAACACAAAACCGAACTAATCACACACTCAACATAATAAACACAGGGAAATGGGCGAGATAAAACCTTGGATTTCAAGTTTCAGGCAAAACACACTTCTGTCATAATCTGTTAAGCCCTCAATGTCATAAAACAGAAAAACTTAAAATAAATCCACACGCTCGGGACCGGGCAACAAACATCATGTCTCTAAAGTCCTTTCTAAGAAATGCAGAATGCGACGTGCCCTTTCAGGGCGACCCATGGTCGATTCTCACCTTACACTCTTCTGTATTTGTCTATTTAGGGTAGAAACATGATTGTTGAGCAATCCCCGGTTCACAATTTGATAATCACGTAAACACGACAATTAACAAACAACTTGTCTGTTTTCACCTGCCTTTATCTGTTTTTATCTGTCTTTTTGCCGGTCGAGCACGATTCTATAGGACAAGATAAACCTGGGGTTCAATGCCCCAACTATCGATCACGAGGTCTAACACTCCACTACACACATCGAGTGAGCGCAACCCAAGTGCGGAATGAGGTTTAACATCGAGTCACCATTTCGATCCTTGTAGAATCCAAGTGGATGATGACTCGGGTCGGGATGTGCGAAATGAGGTTATATAATCACCTGGGAGCTTGATCGATCTCGTGGACACCTCGAGGACTATATTCAATTCTCTTGGGACCCGCTGGTTTGATCGTACCAACCCTTGACTCTCATGAGCCCAAATCGCATTAATTTCAGTTTCGGTCTTTACAACCACACGGTGAGCATGAGCGGAATATAGGCCAAACGCGAGCCAACCGGGGTCCTTGTTTTGTAATTTTGTATATATTTGATAGTACAGTGTAAGGATACTTATTTATACATTTATTCATGTAACGATCCCGATCAACGAGCGCAAGGTCTGAAAGTCAAAATCGGTTGAGTTGGTTTACGGGTCCCCAAGACGAGTAGGACCACATGAATCATGGGCTTGGTCCACGCGGTAAATCGGCCATCATGGTCCGGTCAGCTGGGACGCGATGACAGTGGACCGATCCCTTGACGCGAGGACCCGCTTCTCTTTCGGTCTCTTAGACTGAATCGATTGTTTCCACGAAATTACAGTGTCAAACCAAGCGAGTCGAGCAAAACCTAATCAACTCGGTAAATAAACTAAAAATGACAAACCTTAGACAAAACAGAGTACCGATAGGGCGTATAGGATATAGGCCTACACACAACAGAACCCTCGAATTCGGAGCCCTCAGTTCCGCAGACCATGCCTTAGTATACTAAGTGTATCCTTACCCTTAGACCCGGACAACTCACCGGTCTCGACCTCTGGGTAGTAAATAGAGGTGTGCACCCGAATTTCGTCTCGTCGGGGCCCGCATGCGCGCGCCTATGCAACGCGGCTTGGGAGTGTACATCTTCCCCGAAGACGCGAGACGGACGCACATGAGAATGAGTTGCCACCTACCATTTTTATGACTCAAAGGTCGATGGTCGGTAAGTTACCCGGGTCTAAGAGTACAGGGTGCATCTAATTACTAAGGCATATGGTCTGCGAAATCCGAGGTTCCGAATACGGGGGTTCTGTTACATGCGAGCCTATATCTCGCATGCCCTATCGGTACTCTAACTTATCTAGGCTTGCCATTTTAATTTAATTACCGCTTAATTAAGTTCCGCTCATCTTACGCGTTTTGACACCGTAAATTCGAAGAAACACTCCGACCGTCCACTCTCCGACCGGGATTCTTACATGAATAAATGTACAACATAAACCCTTACATTGTTTTCTCAAATAAATAAAATACAAATTACAACAACTGAATCCCGATCGGTTCGCATTCGGTCATTATTCCACTCGTGCTCGCCGTATGGTTTGAAAAGACTGAAATTGAGATTAAGATGCGCGCTCAGTGTTTAGGGGATTGGACCCCGTGATCTATGATTGGGGAGTTGGACCCTATATGAATCGTATCCTAAAGGATCGAGTTCGATCTGCATGACAAACAAGTGCAAGAATGTAACAAGTGGGCACAAATAAACTAACAATAGGGTTTTGTTATTGCCAAATTTACGTGAATTAATCGATTATTAACCGGGGCATCTTGGCGTGCAAATCCCACCCTAAAGCAGACAAGAGTGGGTATAGGGTATGAATCGATCAAGGATCACTCCGGAAGGATATTTCGCATTTAGCGTTATTGATGCGATTCCCGCCAAGAATGACGAGACCCGACAACTAAAGGAACCCAAGATCGTTTCACGATCAGATTTGATTGACGAACCCTCGACCCGTTGTTTACGACAAAAACAAGAACCTTGATATAACTGACCTCAACCCGTTGTTTAATGCGAAACAAGAACCTCGGTATATAGGAAGATGCCACAAACGGTGATGGAAAGCCGCTTGATAAGTCGATGAAGACGCCACAAACGGTGGTGGAAAGCCGTTTGATAAGTCGATGATGAACGCCACGGAAACTTCCGATAAGTTCGATTAGTTCTTCAAGAACCAAAGACAATACTCTCACAATTTTCTGAATGTTCCTTCCATTAAAAATTGACTAAGATGAATATATATAGACATAAAGTAATCCTAATCTGGTCATATCTCCTCCTATAGATAAGGAAATTAAAACCAAGAATATCGATAGAGATATGACATAATCTATAAAGATATAAAATCTAAATACCCCAAGAATATTTCTATGAGATTTAAACTTCAAACAAATTTGATGTTATCTTCTGTTGATCATCAACTATTCTAGAAGCTTCCTCAAACACTTGTTGAATTTAGCCTTGTCCGGAATCTTCTATAACTTGAATCAAATTGATGGATTTTTGTTGATCACGTGATTCATGTCCAATGGGCCTCCACGAATTTGCTTGAGCCCGAACCTCTTGAATTAGGCCGTTGAGTTCATCTTTAAACTTCTTTGCTCGTGCTCGCGTAATCGGTCCAATTGGAACTTGAACTGGATCCCTTGAAGTCGTGCTACGATTTGCATCATTCCCCTCCTCTTGAAAAGGATTTGTCCTCAAATCATCACCTACATCAAAAGGAAGCAAATCAGAAACATTAAAAGTAGCACTTACATTGTACTCACCAGGTAAGTCTAGTTTATAAGCATTGTCATTGATGCGCTCTAGGACTTGAAAAGGTCCATCTCCTCTTGGAAGCAGTTTGGAACGTCTTTGCGCCGGAAATCTCTCTTTCCTCATATGCAACCAAACCCAATCTCCGGGTTCAAAAATCAGTTTATGACGGCTCTTGTTGGCGTGTTTTGTATACTGCTCCGTTTTTCGCTCAATGTTGAGTCTTGTTTTCTCATGAATCTGCTTGACAAATTCAGCTTTCTTTTTGCCATCTAAATTAACATGCTCAGTCAAAGGTAAAGGAGATAAATCCAATGGAGTTAAAGGATTAAATCCAGAAACAACTTCAAATGGTGAAAATTTAGTAGCGGAATGAACAGATCTGTTATAAGCAAACTCAACATGTGGTAAACACTCTTCCCATGTTTTAATGTTTTTTTTTTATGATTGCCCTCAACAAAGTAGACAAAGTTCTATTTACTACTTCCGTTTGACCATCAGTTTGTGGGTGACAAGTAGTAGAAAATAACAGCTTAGTACCTAACTTACACCACAAAGTCTTTCAAAAATAGCTCAAGAACTTAGCATCTCTATCCGAAACAATTGTTCTAGGCATGCCATGTAACCTCACAATCTCCCTAAAGAATAAATCAGCAACATGAGAGGCATCATCCGTTTTGTGACATGGAATAAAGTGTGCCATCTTAGAAAATCTATCCACAACCACAAAAATTGAATCTCTCCCACGTTTAGTCCTAGGTAATCCTAACACAAAGTCCATTGAAATATCAATCCAAGGCTCACTAGGAATTGGTAAAGGAGTATACAAACCGTTAGGCTGCACTCTGGATTTAGCTTGCCTACACGTAATGCATCTACCACAAATTCTCTCAACATCTCTTTTCATATGTGGCCAATAGAAGTGTTCTTGCAAAATAGCTAAAGTCTTTGCAACTCCAAAATGTCCCATTAATCCCCCACCATGTGATTCCTGCACTAATAACTCTCTCAGGGAACAATTTGGCACGCATAACTTATTCTCTCGAAACAGAAACCCATCATGCCTAAAGAACTTACCACAAGGAATTTTCTCACAAGCTCGATATTCTTCACAAAATTCATGGTCATCAACATATAAATTTTTAATGTGCTCAAAACCAAGCAATTTTGCATCAAGTGTAGAGAGTAATGCATACCTGCGAGAAAGTGCATCGGCGACCACATTCTCCTTACCTTGCTTATACCGAATGACGTATGGAAACGTCTCAATGAACTCCACCCATCGGGCATGTCTTTTGTTTAGTTTGTGTTGGCCCTTCAAGTGTTTCAAGGACTCATGATCGGTGTGTATCACGAACTCCTTAGGCCATAGGTAGTGCTGCCACGTCTCTAAAGCTCAAACCAATGCATACAACTCTTTATCATAAGTTGGATAGTTTAAGGCTGCCCCGCTTAGTTTTTCGCTGAAGTAAGCAATTGGTCGTCCTTCCTGCATGAGAACTGCACATATACCAACACCTGAAGCATCACATTCAATCTCAAAAGTTTTAGAAAAGTTAGGTAAAGATAATAAAGGAGCGTTGGTCAACTTCTCTTTGATTAGCTGAAACGCCTTCTCTTGTTCTTCTCCCCATCGAAATCCAACGTTTTTCTTGATCACTTCAGTAAGTGGTGCTGCTATGCTACTAAAGTCCTTCACAAACCGCCGGTAGAAACTAGCAAGTCCATGAAAACTACGAACATTACTTACACTTGTGGGACTAGGCCACTCTTGGATTGCACGTACCTTCTCCTCATCAACTTGTATACCTTGTGCACTAACAACAAATCCCAAAAATACAAGCTTATCGGAGCAAAAAGTACACTTCTTCATATTAGCAAATAACTTTTCCTTCCTAAGCACATCTAAAATAGATTTCAAATGTACCTTATGATCATCTAAGTTTTTGCTGTAAACGAGTATATCATCAAAGTAAACAACCACAAATATACCTATAAATGCACGCAAAACATGATTCATAAGTCTCATAAAAGTGCTTGGAGCATTAGTCAAACCAAAAGGCATAAGTAACCATTCATACAAACCGTATTTTGTTTTAAAGGCAGTTTTCCATTCATCTCCTTCTTTCATTCTAATCTGATGATAACCACTCTTTAAATCAATTTTAGAAAATACACAAGAACCATGTAGCTCATCTAACATATCATCTAAACGAGGAAGAGGATGACGATACTTTACCGTTATGTTGTTGATTGCTCGGCAATCAACGCACATTCTCCACGTCCCATCCTTCTTAGGTACAAGTATTACTGGAACAGCGCATGGGCTCAAGCTCTCCCTCACGTACCCTTTCTCTAACAACTCCTTTACCTGCCGTTGAAGCTCCTTTGTCTCCTCAGGATTGCTCCTATAGACTGGTCAGTTTGGAATTGTCGCACTGGGAACAAAATCAATTTGATGTTCAATCCATCGGATTGGAGGTAAGCCATGTGGTGTTTCCTCGGGAAAGACATCCTCATACTCCTGCAAAAGAGAAACAACAGAACTAGGAAGAGAGATATCAAGTTCGTTAGCATTGAAAAATGCCTCTTTGTACAAAAGTACAATCATCGGCTGATTTAAAAACATTGCTTGCCTAATTTCTCCCATGTTTGCATAAAAATTCTTTTGTTTTCTCTCTAATTTTCTCTCAATGACCGAATTTTGATTTTCTTTTTCTCTCTCATTTTTCTCGGCCTCTCTCTGATTTTCACTCTTTTTCTTCTGTTCACTCTCTTTCTTTTGATCACTCTCTTTTTGCAATCTCACTTGATCCTCATATACTTGCTGCGGAGTCAATGGTACAAGAGTGATTGATCGTTGATTAAGTACAAAGGAGTATTTGTTCGTAAAGCCATCATGCTTCACACGCCTATCAAATTGCCATGGACATCCTAGCAACAAATGTCCTGCTTGCATCGGTACTACATCACACAACACTTCATCTTCATATTTACCGATTCGAAATGCAACTAACACCTGCTTGTCCACCCTTATCTCACCACTATCATTTAACCATTGCAATTTGTATGGCTTGGGGTGCTTCAGCATGGGTAGTCCCAATTTTTCCACCATTGTTGTGCTTGCGACATTAGTACAACTACCACCATCAATAATTACACTACATACCTTGTCTTTGATGTAGCACCTAGTGTGAAAGATGTTCTCCCGCTGCACTTCTTCAACTCCTTTTGTTTGCAAGCTCAATGCTCTCCTTGCCACCAATGTTAATGCATCTGGAGCTAAATATTCCTCCTCGGGAACGTCCTCCAATGGGGGCATGTAATCGGGGTCACTCTTTCTTTGGAACGATGGGAATGTCATCTTAATACTACCCAAGTTATTGTCTTCCCAATTCCTATCTTCTCTAAACCGCCCTCCATGTTTAGTATTACTAACAACTGAATCGCGATCATCTTCATCAAAACCAACCCTCACTTCCCTCGGTTGAATTATTTCCTTCCTACATGCATTAAGAGCGTTTTGTGGCTGCTCCACACATTTATTCTCCATCAGATCTATCCGTTCATGAAACTGCTCGAACACCAACCTCATCACACGCCTCATCTCAATCATCATGGCCTCTATAAGTATTTTCGAATCAGCCAATTCCGTAGCACCTTCGGGAATACTCTTAGCACTGTTGTGAGACATGATTGCTGCAAAATAAAGTTAGAAAAAAAATGGACCTCACAATTCTCTCCCTTACGTGTTTACACTCAAGAATGTGAATCACTCTACACTCGTGTTTTCACTCAAACAAACGTGGCTTTTAACCCTCTAATGTTCTTACCACTCCTGCCTTTTTCCACTCAATAATTCTCTTTCAGATCTCTTCAAACTAAACGAACAATTCTCCAAAATTTCCAGCAGCAATTCCCCAAGAACTTACCAAGGAAAATTAATATTCAAAGGAAATTTCAAGAAGAAAAGAAGCAAGAGAAAAGGCAACCAGAATGAAGTATATCAGAATGTTATATGAAATTCTAGAATCAAAATCAATGTAGAACACAACGAAAGGGAAATAACAACTTTAGAATGGTCTGATGTAAAGAATTTGGATCAAATTGACAACGATGTCTTATTTCTTTTCTTTCGATCCTTCCTTTTTTTTTTCAGCTCTGTATTTTTTTTGGCCGATTTTTTTTTCTTTCTTTTTTTTCAGCTCTATTTTTTTTTTCAGCTGTGTGTTTTTTTTTGGTCGAAATTTTTTTCTTCAGCTCTTTTTTTTTTCTGCTAACAATCCGCAAAGAACAAAACTCGATGAAGCGAAACTCAGCAAATTGAAACAAAAAAAAATGGATAGGATAAACCCGATTTGGAGCCTGATGCTCTGATACCAAATGATGCGATTCCCGCCAAGAATGACGAGACCCGACAACTAAAGGAACCCAAGATCGTTTCATGATCAGATTTGATTGACGAACCCTGGACCCGTTGTTTACGACAAAAACAAGAACCTTGGTATAACTGACCTCAACCCGTTGTTTAATGCGAAACAAGAACCTCGGTATATAGGAAGATGCCACAAACGGTGATGGAAAGTCGCTTGATAAGTCGATGAAGACGCCACAAACGGTGGTGGAAAGCCGTTTGATAAGTCGATGATGAACGCCACAGAAACTTCCGATAAGTTCGATTAGTTCTTCAAGAATCAGAGAGAATACTCTCACAATTTTCTGAATGTTCCTTCCATTAAAAATTGACTAAGATGAATATATATAGACATAAAGTAATCCTAATCTGGTCATATCTCCTCCTATAGATAAGGAAATTAAAACCAAGAATATCGATAGAGATATGACATAATCTATAAAGATATAAAATCTAAATACCCCTAGAATATCTCTATGAGATTTAAATTTCAAATAAATCTGATGTTATCTTCTGTTGATCATCAACTATTCTAGAAGCTTCCTCAAACACTTGCTGAATTTAGCCTTGTCCGGAATCTTCTATAACTTGAATCAAATTGATGGATTTTTGTTGATCACGTGATTCATGTCCAATGGGCCTCCACGAATTTGCTTGAGCCCGAACCTCTTGAATTAGGCCGTTGAGTTCATCTTTAAACTTCTTTGCTCGTGCTCGCGTAATCGGTCCAATTGGAACTTGAACTGGATCCCTTGAAGTCGTGCTACGATTTGCATCAGTTATCTTCCGATGACTTGACAGACGTGACGTCTGTAATCTAGTCTTGTGTTTGTAGGTTGCTTTTAAGATTGTTCCATGTTGTGACACTACGATTGTTACAGGTTATTACAAAACTTGGATTCCACCCGTAAACCCTAGAACCCAGTGCCTTACTCGCTATTGCCCATTTTTGTCTTAACCAAGTACACAATTAGTCCGATATTTGCATTTTGAGCCAATCCACCTGAACTAACTACCCGAGACTATGCTAGAATAACAAAAACCCATCGGTCGGATAGAGCGAGCTATGCAGATGAACCTGCGCCTAGACAGGTAGTCCATCCCTACCCTGATACCGTAGTGTTTCTCTTATTCTAACCCTAGGGGTGTCCCTAAGTTGCAAATAGACGATTTTGCCCTTGAGGTGAAAATTGTTATCAGAAATGAGAGACAACGCGACGCGGGCCACCTCGACCTGTGACCGGCGCCGACCGATCCCCTGGACCTTCCAAGGTTGTGCAAGAACCCTAAAAAAGCCAAAGGATCGGTTAGTCTATCCGGAAATGATCTAAAAAGAACTTCCACGCCCCGACCTGAGTTTCCTGAAATCAGGTGAGGCCTCGAGTCAAGACATGCAAGTCCGTCCTAGACGTCCATGTCACATCGAGCCACGTGTCTCGGGTTTTATAAAATTTGCAAGTTTTGATAAGGGCACCAACGCATGTTTGCAACCTATTGATGCGTGTTATCGGTTTATTACCAATTCGTGCAAAATTATTAGGGCCAAGTGAGTTAATTAATCGCATGAACGTCCCAATTACCCTGTTACTGAAATTGTTGATTAAGTTGATTGATATTTTCCAAATGCTCTAAATCTGCGGGTTTCAGATCGTCGAGACGATCATTGATGGACCGTCCGAGGTAAATCCTAATTCCCGACTGTCTTGAAATTAAAATTTTGATTTTAGTCCGAGTTTGCATGATTAAACTGATTCGTGTGAGGTTTCGATTAAAACGATAAAATAAAGCATTTAAACACGGATTAAGAGCACATTATTACGTCAAGCACGATAAACACACATATTTTACACAATCTGTGCTGCCATGATCACGATAAACACATACAAACATACACAAATATAATGTTAACGGAATCAATAAAACGGCACCGACTCATGGAAGCGAAAAAATATAAAAGAACACACATTGACATGTTTTATACATATAATTACTGAAACAAAAATATTTCAACGGGGCACATACATTGTTGGTCTGGAATCGAAGTAGCAAAGGGTCGAGTATCTTTAGAAAATGTCCAGGGACTAAATTGAACAAATTTAAAAGAACAGGGACTGATTTGAATATTTGGAAAAAGTTTCAAGGGACTGATTTGAAAATTTTGAAAAAAATACAAGACTGTGTAAAAATTACTGAAAATGTCCCAGGACATTTTTTGAAACGAATTTGAAAGTTCGAGCTGATCTGAAAATTGAAAAATGCCTCAGGGACTAAATGAAACAACGTGAAAAGTTCCCGGAACAGGTTTAGAAATTCTGAACAATTCAGGGACTGATTGGAAAATGGTAAAAATGGTTGGGACTTGACTGAATAGAATTTTAAAATTCGAGGCAGATCTGAAAAGGGCGGAAAATAGCCCTAGGACTAAACTGAGAAACTTGAAAAGTAACTTGGGACGATTGAAAAATTCTGGAAAATTCAGGGACCGATTGGAAAATGGTAAAAATGGTTGGGAGTTGATTAAAAAGAATTTTAAAATTCGGGGCAGATCTGAAAAGGGTGGAAAATATCCCCGGGACTAAACTGAGACAACTTGAAAAGTTCGTAAAATCGAGTTCGAGACAAATCCGACCACCTACGCAACCCAAGAACGCTCATTTCACATCATGTCCATCCACGCAAACATTAATATTCAAAAATGGAACCCTAAACATGCCACTAAGTTGGGAATTTACCTAGTTCGGGAAGTTGAGGGGTGGTTCTGTAAATAAATAAAAAAATTCGCTGGACGAGTCAGGTCGGATCGTGACAGGCCGGACTAGGTCGAACCGAGCTGCTGGGATTTGGGCGGGGCTGAGTGGGGCGCTGGGATTTGGGGCTGGGGCGAGTGGGCCGATGGGTTGTTGGCTGCTGGACTGGGCCGATGGGGGGCGGACTGGACTCCTGTTGAACCGGGCTGGGCCGCTGGATGATTGGGCCACTGGGCCGGCGTGCGGGCTGCTACTGGACTGGGTGTTCCCTGTACGACCCGGAAAGCACGGAGCTCCGGTTAGGAAAAAAAAAACGAAAATAGAGAGAATGAGAGAGGGGGTCCGGGCGGCTGTGTTGACGAGTCGCGGCGACTTTCGACTCCGAGGGGGGGGCCGACGGTCCGCCGAAGGAGGCAGGGGATTTCGGTGTCTGAGCCGAGGGGGTTCCGGAGAAGCCGTGGGCATGAGGGGTTTGAGCCGAGGGACGCGGGTTTCCGAGCTGGGGAGTAAGGGGGGGTGTTCGAGCTGTGGGAGAGCGAGACGAGCCGAGGGAGAGTGGGGTATCGAGAGAGTGTGTAAGCTGAGGTGAGCGTGGGGAGTCGAGTTGTGGGCCGTGAGTTCCCGAGAGATAGTGTCCTAGCTGAGGGCGAAAATCCCCGTGGGAGCTGAGGGCCTCGTCTGAGTTCGAGCTGGGGGTCTCGTCTGGGTTCGAGCTGCCGGTTTTTTTTTCGGGAGGAATGAGCGAGTTCCGGGAGAGTGTATGAGCTGAGTCGTCTGTCCGAACGAGCTGCTGGTTTTTTTCCTCTGTGAGCTGCGGGTTTTTTCAAAACCGAGAGAGAGAGAGAAGAGAGTTGGCATGCACGGGAGCTGTTGGCGTGTGCAGAGGAAGAAAAGGACGGTGCAGGTCGGAGTAGTGTATGCGTGCAGGGGTTCGGTTTGCAGGCTCGGGTCAGGATCGTGCAGAGCAGGGAAGAAGAGAAGAAGAATAAAGAAAAAAAAAAGAAAAAAAAAAGAGAAGAAGAAGAAGTCAGAGCAGGTACAGGCGGGAAAGAAAAGGGAAAAAGGAGGAAGGCAATGGTCAGAAGTCAGCAGTCTGACTTCTGACCGGTTTTTATTTTTTATTATTTATTATTTAAAAAAATGAATTTGACCCACGTAAAAATTGAAAATTCCCCTCTTTCTTGATCGGATTTCGGAAAAATATTTCGAGACTGCTATCATGCTCATAAATATTGTGCGATAAAATTGTTTTCAATCTCGAAATTTTGTCCCGGATTTTTAAAATTGACGTCGATGTACGTGAAAGTCAAAGACATCCCAAATAGTATTATTTTTGAAAAATCATAAAATTGGTGATAAATTAGGAAAATGTCTATTTCCAAGAAGTCGTGTGTACTCGAGTAATCAACTGGAAATACTTCCCTCGCACGAGTGACGAAATGACGATTTTACCCCTTTGGAGCCGGTGGACCAATATTGGGTACTAATAGCTTGTCCCTCTTTGGTTGCGTGCTCGGATAGAGGGTGCAGCCAAAGAGTATGAGAAGCATCCGTTCGGTCTTGACGACCATCTGGACATTCTCCCAATAGTCGCTCGTTCTCTTGTTTGGATGTATGGGAGTAAGTCGTGCAAGTGCAACGGACCTGTTTGTGGGAGGAAAAAGACAATGGAGTCATGGTAAGGAAATGATACAACGTGAATCTGTAACTTAAAACAGCGAATGCGGGGATGAAACCTATAAAGTAATAAATGTGAACGCGAAGTCTAGAAAGCAGTAAATATGGACGCGAAATCTGCAGACACAAAGTCCTGAAAACAGTAAATGTGGACACGAAATCTGTGGACGCGAAGTCTTGAAGGCAGTAAATATGGACGCGAAATCCTGAAGGTAGTAAATGCGGATGCGAAGTCCAGAAAGCAGTAAATGTGGACGCGAAGTCCTAAAGGCAGTAAATATGGATGCGAAGTCTTGAAGGCAGTAAATGTGGACGCGGAGTCCTGAAAATAGTAAATGTGGACGCGAAGTCCAGAAAGCAGTAAACATGGACACGAAATCCATGGACACGAAGTCTGGAAAGCAGTAAATGTGGACGTGAAGTCCGAAAAGCAGTAAATGTGGACGCGAAGTCCCGAAAGCAATAAGTGTGGACACGAAGTCCAAAAAGCAGTAAATGTGGACACGAAGTCCCGAAAGCAATAAGTGTGGACGCGAAGTCCGAAAAGCAGTAAATGTGGACGCGAAGTCCCGAAAGCAATAAGTGTGGACGCGAAGTCCAAAAAGTAGTAAATGTGGATGCGAAGTACAAAAAGTAGTAAATGGGGACTTGGAAGTTCGAAAAATAGTAAATGTGGACGCGAAGTCCAGAGAGTAGTAAATGTGGACGCGAAGTCCAGAAAATAGTAAATATGGACGCGAAGACCAGAGAGCAATAAATGTGGACGCGAAGTCCAGAAAACAGTAAATATGGACGCGAAGTCCAGAGACCAGTAAATGTGGACGCGAAGTCCAGAAAATAGTAAATATGGACGCGAAGTCCGTGGGCGCGAAGTCCCGAAAGCAATAAGTGTGGACGCGAAATCCGGAAAGTAGTAAATGGGGACACGAAGTCCGAAAAGCAGTAAATGTGGACTCGAAGTCCAGAAAGCAGTAAATGTGGACGTGAAGTCCGAAAAGAAATAAGTGTGGACGCGAAGTCTGGAAAGTAGTAGATGGGGACACGACGTCCGAAAAGCAGTAAACATGGGCATGATGCAAAAATGCAGGGAATGCAGAAACAACGACTAGTGTTAGGAAATGGCGCGGGGCGAAGAGGGGCGCTTGGCATTGGGTCAGGGCTTTGCTGGGATGGTGCAGTGGTAGGCGAGGCTTTCAGTTTGTCGCATGATTGGGTGCATGCTGGATGACTTGTGTCGCGTGCTTGGCGGGGATGGTCTGATCACTGTGTTCACCAGGGATGCTGTTACTTGTGAATGTTGCCATAGTGAGGCGGTGCTGTGGGTTGGACTAACTCTGGAGACCAAGACGCATCTTGTCTCGGCGGAGAGTGACGATCGCACGTGGCTCTCCCACAGAGATGGGCATCACTTTTCATTAGTCAGGTGGACGGTGGTGTACGCTGAACGTGCAGGGCTGATGCTACCCCAAATGTGCTGATCTGCCGAAGGCCAGCGTTGCTGCCAGGACGAAGTTGCTTCGTTGGTGCCTTGCCCCTAGGGCGGTGTGTTTGATCTATCGGAGGCCGGTGTCGCTACTGGGGTAGTTGTGTTTCGCCAGAGGCCGGCTTTGCTACTGGGATGGTTGTGCTTTGCTGGAGGCCTGCTTTGCCGCCAGAATGGTTGTGCTTTGATGGAGGCCTGCTTTGCCCCTAGGGCGGTTGTGTGTTTGATCTGTCGAAAACCAGCCTCGTCATTGGGGCGGTTTCTCGTTGCTCTGCCGGATGCCGGCTCTGTCGCATGGGCGATTGTAGTTTGTTAAGGATGCCTTGGTTTTGCGATGAAGGACTTGAGCTCTGGATGAAATGCCTACGTACCCCGAGGGATGGAGAATCAGAGTCCGCTGTAGTTCCCGTGTTTGTGGTACCTGTGATCCTGATATCATTAGTAAGTCATGGGATTACTAGCGATTTGTAAGTACAGGTAAAAGGATGTATTCGCGACGCTTGTTCTTCAGTTTCGAGTCGCCTGGGTGACCCGTAGAGAGTTTTTGCTTTGACGATGTGAATGAGATCCTGTTTTCGAAGGCCTCAATGCGAGGCCTCCAGGGCTCCTGTTGGCCATGCACGAGCATATCGAGACATTATTAATGATGCCCTAGCGGCTCTGTCGATTATTCGACGTACCCGTCGGCTTAGGACCCTTCTCGTAAGAGTACCGTAGGGCGGCTGCGTTTATGACTCGCATGGGGGATTTATGTGCAAATTTGGTCAAACCTCAGTCTAGTCATTTTCAGAGTGTTATAACTAGACTCCCGGGAAGGAATGTCTGGGATTTTGACTTTATAGTAGCCAATTGAAGGGTGGTTGTGACCCGTTTTGGAGTTATGCAATGTCAGAGTGAACAGAGAAAGCTTGGGGAGCACATTGCCCCAAGTTAAAAGGATACACGAGTTCACATCTGCCACGAGATGTACCCCCTCTTATCCTCCGTCCTGTCGTGTAAACTGTTCTCCTCCATCCTGTCGTGTAGACTGTCCCGAACTGTTCTGATGGCTCGCTCGGTCTCCCACTGAAGGTTTTAAGGATAGGGAATATTGACCCGATGACTATAAAGAGCCACAAACCTATATTATAAACGAAATATTGACCCGCTAGCTATAAAGAGCTAGAAACCAATATTATAAATGTCGGGAATCACAAGTCATCACACTTGCAATACCGGCGAAGTTGCTGCAAAACAACTCAGAAAAAACCTCTCTCACAAAGTTGAATGAAAACTTATATGTCTTTTCTAAGGATGCCACATGCCTATTTATAGAGAGATACTAGCTGATAACCTAAATGGGCTAATGGGCTTGGCTAAAATAAATCCTAAGCATAATGAGCCCGAAATGAAATAGGCCCAAGTAATTGAAAAGCAACTGAATTCAGCCCTTTGAACTGGGATCATCTTCTAAATAGATTTCTAGGATATGAACGGTCGTGGCTTCTTGTTCCACATGCAGCCCGCCCAAGAGCTCGACTTCTCCTCCATGGACATGCAATAACAGCCTTTGCATGGCTTGTTGGATTTGCTTGGCTCGTGCTCTTGTACTTGCTCTAGCTGGCACATGCTTATCCCAAAGCTCACCTTCATGCCCGACCCTATCATCCTGGGATTCTTCCTCATGCCCCTGTGAAGGGTCGTCTAGCTGAATCATATCATTCCCCGTCTCTTCAAAAGGATTCGTCCTCGAATCTATGACAACCGACTTGATAGGTGACTGTTCTAGGGTATTTGCTCGAGAAAGACATTCTTGAATTCCTCACTTTTCTCGCCAATGGAATGCTTGATTTGAAGTTGCTCTTCATCCATTTGGTTAGGTGGAAGCGGCAGTAGCGTTGCCTTCCGACCATCGCTGTCTAGGAATTGAGAAGCATGACCATTCTCTTTGCCATTGAGTTGAAACTTGGTTGTAGGTTTCTCCTTTATTGGCTTCAAGGCTATTTTATCTTCCTTCTTAATCGAAGAACCCCATTTCAATTTACAAGAGGATGAACCAGAAGCTTCGTTATAGCCATCTAGCATCTGTTCAATCTGCTTGTCTCGCCTTTCCAACCGATCATAAATCAAATCAACCATCACATTCAAGCGCTCAAATTGTTGCTGCATATCTCAGATCATCATGTTGTAATCAGTTCCTCCGTTATTCTGATCATTTCCACTGCTTTCTTGTAGTATGATGAAATCTGCAAGTGAAACTTTAGAAAATAGAAATGGACCTCACAACCACTCGCTCACGTGTTTGCACTCAGATTAATGTCACTCAACACTCGTGTTTCACTCAATTTTAGGGTTTTACCCTCTGATATACTCACCACTCTTACCTGTTTTTTTTTCTCTAGATTTCCTCCTCAAAGTTCCTAAGAAACTAAGCGATTCAATCGCAAGAGTAAAATCAGTTGATTAGCCCAAAGCACTTATAATCATTGATTTCAAAAATTGAATCAAATTTTGGATCCAAACCTAAATGAGAAAGGAAATAATGTGGTAGATGAAGTTAACGAAATAACTAAGATGTACAAGGAAGATTTTGGGAATAAGGAAACAAAAGATTTATGGAAAGTATCGAAATGGAAAGAATGAATGATTCTAAGAGACAAGAACGGAATATGATAAGAAAATAATCAATTGAAAGGAAACAATATTAGATTTCCCAACTGCACCTTATATGCCAGTGATCCATCAAAGTGAACAAGAATATATAAAGGAAGGTAATTCAAGGATAGGCAAATATAGAAGAAAATAACAGGGAATTTTTGAAATTCCCTACTTCACTTGATTAGCAGAGATATATCTAAGAAAGCTTCTATCACCCCAAAAGTAAAGATTTCCCAAACAATTGCTCTTGTCTTTTCTTTTTCTTTCCCCTTTTTTTTCTCAATATTTTTTTGGACGAATTTTTTTTTCTTTTTTTTTTGGACCTCCAATAAGATCAACTGAAATTTTAAGGTTTTTCAGGACAGTTGGAATCAGCCAACAAAAATCACAACTTTTATCAACGATTTACGAACCCTAAGAATAATGGATAACAAAAAACGAAATAAGGTAGATGAAACCTGGATTGGAGCCACAGCTCTGATACCAAATGATGCGAACCTCAACGAACCTGCCTCGAGACCCAACAACAATAGAATGAGATCAAACCCGGGATCGTCCAATGAAGGTTTCAAGGATAGGGAATATTGACCCGATGACTATAAAGAGCCACAAACCAATATTATAAATGGAATATTGACCCGCTAACTATAAAAAGCTAGAAACCAATATTATAAATGTTAGGAATCACAAGTCATCACACTTGCAATACCGGCGAAATTGCTGCAAAACAACTCAGAAAAAACCTCTCTCATAAAGTTGAATGAAAATTTATCTGTCTTTTCTAGGGAGGCCACATGCCTATTTATAGAGAGATACTAGTTGATAACCTAAATGGGCTAATAGGCTTAGCTAAAATAAATCCTAAGTGTAATAAGCCCAAAATGAAATAGGCCCAAGTAATTGAAAAGCAACTGAATTCAGCCCTTTGAACTGGGATCATCTTCTAAATAGATTTCTAGGATATGAACGGTCATGGCTTCTTGTTCCACATGCAGCCCGCCCAAGAGCTCGACTTCTCCTCCATGGACATGCAATAACAGCCTTTGCATGGCTTGTTAGATTTGCTTGGCTCGTGCTCTTGTACTTGCTCTAACTGGCACATGCTTATCCCAAAGCTCGCCTTCATGCCCGACCCTATCATCCTAGGATTCTTCCTCATGCCCCTACGAAAGGTCCTCTAGCTGGATCATATCAGAACACACATTGACATGTTATATACATATAATTACTGAAATAAAAATATTTAAACGGGGCACATACGTTGTCGGTCGGGAATCCAAGTAGGAAAGGGTTGGGTATCTTTAGAAAATGTCTAGGGACTGAATTGAATAAATTTAAAAGAACAGGGACTGATTTGAAAATTCGGATAAAGTTTCAAGGGATTGATTTGAAATTTCTTGAAAAATTCAGGACTGTGTAAAAATTATTGAAAATGTTCCAAAACTTTTTTTTGAAACGAATTTGAAAGTTCGGGCTGATCTGAAAAGTGAAAAATGCCTCGGGGACTGAACTGAAAGAACGTGAAAAGTTCCCGAAACAGGTTTAGAAATTCTGAAAAATTCAAGGACTGATTGGAAAATGGTAAAAATGTCTGGGACTTGACTGAATAGAATTTTAAAATTTGGGGCAGATCTGAAAAATGGCGAAAAATAGCCCCGAGACTAAACTGAGACAACTTGAAAGGTTCCTTGGGACTATTGAAAAATTCTGAAAAATTTAGGAACTGATTGGAAAATGGTAAAAATGGCTGGGACTTGACTGAAAAGAATTTTAAAATTCGGGGCTGATCTGAAAAGGACGGAAAATAGCCCCGTGACTAAACTGAGACAACATGAGAAGTTCCTAAAATTGAGTTCGAGACAAATCCGACCACCTACGCAACCCAAGAATGCTTATTTCACGTCATGTCCATCCACGCAAACATAAATATTCAAAAATGGAACCCTAAACATGCCACTAAGTCGAGAATTTACCTAGTTTGGGAAGTTGAGGGGTGGTTCTGTAAATAAATAAAACATTCGCCATACGAGTCGGGTCGGATCTTGACAGGCCGGACTGGGTCGAACCGAGTCGCTGGGATTTGGGCTGGGCCGAGTGGGCCGCTGGGATTTGGGGCTGGGCCGAATGGGCCGATGGGCCGTTGGCTGTTGGACTGGGCCGATGGGGGGCGGACTGGACTCCTACTGAACCGGGCTGGGCCGTTGGATGACTGGGCCGCTGGGCCTGCGTATGGGCTGCTGCTGGACTGGGTGTTCCCTGTATGACCCGGAAAGCACGGAGCCCCGGTTAGAAAAAAAAACGAAAATAGAGAGAAGGAGAGAGGTGGTCTAAGCGGCTATGTTGACGAGTCGCTGTGACTTTCGACTCCCAAGGGGGGCTCGACGGTCCGCCGGAGGAGGCAGGGGATTTCAGTGTCTAAGCCAAGGGGGTTCCAGAAGAGCCGTGGGCGTGAGGGGTTTGAGCCGAGGGACGCGGGTTTCCGAGCTAGGGGAGTGAGGGAGGGCGTTCGATCTGTGGGAGAGAGAGACGAGTCGAGGGAGAGTGGGGCATCGAGAGAGTGTGTGAGCTGAGGTGAGCATGGGGAGTCGAGATGTGGGTCGTGAGTTCCCAAGAGAGAGTGTCCGAGCTGAGGGCAAAAATCAGCTTGGGAGCTGAGGGTCTCATCCAAGTTTGAACCTGGGGTCTCGTTCGGGTTCGAGCTGTCGGTTTTTTTTTTTTTCGGGAGGAATGAGCGAGCTCCGAGAGAGTGTGTGACCTGAGCCGTCTGTCCGAACGAGCTGCTGGTTTTTTCCTCTATGAGCTGCGGGTTTTTTCAAAATCGAGAGAGAGAGAGAGAGAGAGAGAGAGAGAGAGAGAGAGAGAGAGTTGGCGTGCACGGGAGCTGTTGGCGTGTGCAGAGGAAGAAGAGGACGGTGCAGGTCAGAGCAGTATATGCGTGCAAGGGTTCGATTTGCAGGCTCGGGTCAAGATTGTGCGGAGCAGGGAAGAAGAAGAAGAAGAAGAAGAAGAAGAAGAAGGAAAAAAAGAAAAGAAAAAAAAAAGAGAAGAAGAAGAAGTCAAAGCAGGTACGGGCGGGATAGAAAAGGGAAAAAGGAGGAATGCAATGGTCAGAAGTCAGCAGTCTGACTTCTAACCGGTTTTTATTTTTTATTATTTAAAAAAAGAATTTGACGCGCCTAAAAATTGAAAATTCCCCTCTTGATCGAATGTCGAAAAAATAATTCGAGACCGCTATCGAGCTTAGAAAAATTCGTTGATCAATATTGTGCAATAAAATTGTTTTCAATCTCGAAATTTTGTCTCGGATTTTAAAAATTGACGTCGATGTACGCGAAATTCAAAGACGTCCCAAATAGTATTATTTTTGACAAATCATAAAATTGATGTTGAATTAGGAAAATGTCTATTTCCGAGAAGTCATGAGTACTCGAGTAATCAACTAGAAATACTTCCCTCGCATGGGTGACGAAATGACGATTTTACCCCTCTGGAGCCAGTGGACCAAAATTGGGTGCTGACAATAGGTAGTGGAAGGGTGGACATCAAGCGTCCTCTTGGAGGGTGGACACTCCCAAGCCATGCGATCAACGCGCACGCATGCGAGCCCAAACAAGACTAAATTTGGGTCCTCATAGGATGAAAGCAATTTGATTTTAAAATGTAAAATTTTAGGCGCTTTTTTTAAGCTTTTTTATTTTTCACAAGCACATAGACCTCCTTGATAATGAAAAATAAAATAAAATAAAATAAAATAAAAGAAAGAAGCATCAAGGGCACAAACTAAAAGCATCTAAAAAGTAAGCATCTAGAAATTCGGGAATCCCGGGTAGATTATGACTTGAATTAGATCAATTCAATATAAATTGGGTATAATACAATAGCACATGCTCCCGCTTGATAACTAAAATGTTTTAGGTTCAATTAATTATTATGATTTTATTTTATTATATTAGATCAATGATCTTCCTAGTATTTATATTAAAAAAAAAAGGGCGGAAGCATCATCTTTCACTCGAGGTACGGTTTAATTTGAACGAGCAGGACCAATTGATATTCATGAGCTAAAATTTTCAAAGGTCAGGGCACTCTGCCTCTAGCCTCGAAAGCTAGGGAGCAAACTGGTATTTGTTAACTTGTTCAAATAGTATTCATCCTCTATTTCTTATCGTTTCATGAAATGGGGGTTTGCCACCACCACCCCCTTCTCTCCCTCCCCTTCTCTCTTTGACGTTCTAAGTTTTCTTCTTCTTTTTTTCTTTCTCGAATGTCAAATTTATTATTTTTAAAATTATTTTCTAAAATCTGTAATGAATAAATTAATTATGGGCTAGAAAATTTGCCGAAAAAAGTAATTAAGGGGAGCATTATTAATTTTTTTTGGGGGATAAATAGTTAGATTCAAATAAGATTCACTTTACAGATCGCATGGAAGCACGTGATCTAAACCACGTGGAGCTTAGAGTAAACGTGTCAGCACGTAATAGTCAAGAAATTAATCCATCCATGTATACAGCTAGTTAAAAATCAGTTCGCTTTAATTTTAACACTAAAAAATGTGATACAGCGATGACTAGAGTGCAGTACAGTGGCCAGTGGCACATCCCTTCCTCGGTAATAATGAAGTTCAAGTTTAATTCTTGTGTTATTTCATTATGAGTTGTTTGAATTTTTATATTTTTATATTAAATTTATAAGTCTCTTTTATAATTGAAATAAAATGTGATACCACTGATAAATTACGCTCTATGGATGCATATTTTATTTTCAGTGTAAGAGTTCGAAATCCTTTAGAGATCCCTCGTGGATGGGGCCAAATCAATGTATGAATGAGTATTAGGTCATGTTTGGATTCGAAGTTAAAATCACCATGATTTTAACTTTAACTTTAACTCTACACTACACAACAAAACACACATTTGAAAAGTCAAACTGGTGGGTCCCATATCTTATTCAAACACACAATCTCATTATACACAATTATCTACTACATCCATTTATTTTATTTAAAGTCAAACTGGTGGGCCCACAAACCCTTGTCTTCTTCCTCAGTTAAAGTTAAAGTTAAAATTTCGTTGACTTTAACTCCGAATCCAAACGACCCGTTAGTCTTTCAACTAATGTGGTGGGAAACGCTGTAAGTTTAAAAAAGAAAAGGCTAGCTCCATATACATACTAGATTGTGGAGTTAATTATCAATTTCATCCCTCACTTAGTCGAATTACATCAAGTCCATCCTTGAATTTTACATCATTTAGAGTATTTGCGGTAAACAGAATTTTACATCCTTGAGAAGAAAAGTCAGGGACTTGACATTAAACATAACTTAATGTCAAATTGTATTTGCAGTAAAAGCGGTATCCTGTAAAATGTGTGAGTTAGTTGTATCTTTGCAATAAATAGGGTTAGAAAATTAAATGTCAAGATTATACAGGGTCACAAAAGTAAATTTCTAGATAAAATATAGAAGTTTTTGGATAAAGAATAAGATTTAGGATTAAAATATAATTTATAGAAAAAAAGTAAAATTCTCATATTAAATGCATTAAATAATAAAACAATTAATGAATTTTTAGTCAGCAAAAAAGTATAATAATGAATTTTTATAATTTTTGTAATTTTTATCTATTTAAATATCATATTTTTCCATTCTTTGTTTCCCGCTAAAGTGGTATCTATTACTTTCTCATTTCCTGAACTTTTCTTTTTTTAAAAAAAATATAATAGAAATGCATTTTAACAATTTTTTACCTTAACTTTCTTGAGATTTTGATAACAAAATCGATCACCCATCTATCAAATAAGAGGAATCACGCATGGTTTATTTATCTCTTCTCTTCTATTTTATAATTATGCAATTGCATTCTAGGTAAGTCTTAAATATATATATATATATATATACACACACATAACCCTCCAATTTATATCATGTAACAACATTATAATAAAGATAAATCGAGTAAAAAAATATGGAGAATGTTATATAATTCTTGACTTCTACCTATTTTAGCTAAATATATATTCTGAAGGACATTTAATCAAATTTCTCCATGCATTTATATGAAAAATATAAAAATATAGATTAATTTTTAATATTTGTTCCTATAAAATAAATTTTATTTAATCAACAGGTGCAAATTACGGGCAAACAACTGGTTTATTATGTAACGCATCGCGCTAATATCTCCAAAAGAAGGTTTAATGCATTTATTTTAGTTTTCAAAATTTGAGTATATAACTAGGACATGCATATACTTCGCGTAATTATAATCTTTTGAATATAGATGAAATAATAGGTATTAAAATAAATTATCTAGAACTGCAAAAGTTGTTTCAAACGGTTCGACACTTATTCCCCTAAAATAAGGTCTTAGCTTCGAGTATTGTAAAAGAGAAAATACTTGATTGAGAGAGTTTTATTCCTTAGTGGGCCGATAAAATTTGAACTAAATTAGTTGAGGCCTGTTGTACTATCGAATTAAGGTAGACACTAAATATATATATATATATATATATATATATATCTAGATTTTAAAACAACGGTAGTAAATTTAAACCAAAAAAAGGGTGAGGGGGAAAAGTGAATGAGAGAGCCAATACAAGTAAGAGAGAAAAGTGTTTGGGCGGTGGGGGAGATAATAGTTTTTTTTTTGTGGGGGTTGGGGGGGGGGGGGGGGTGGGGGTGGGGCGGGGGCTCGGCGGGGCGGGCGGTAGAGAAAGAGAACGAATATATGTATAGTCCTAGCGTAGTTATTTCCTAATTGGTTGTGAAGATTATAATAATCAAATATGTAATTTTCTTACAAAAATATATTGGAATTTCAAGAAGAGGAAAATTTTCATAAAAAAAAACGAGAAGGAAAAAGAAAAAACGAAAGGAGCTCCTTGGATATCTTTTTATTGTAGTATATACGGTATAGAAGATATATATTTATATTTATTTGCTGAGATTATATAAGTATATAGATATAGATATATCTCCATGTACTAAAATTTTTTCAGTATTATTATTGAGAAATCTTTACACGATCATATCTCATAATAGCATGGTAAGAAAAAATTTAATAAGACTGCCACAACCAAGAATAATGATTGACAATTAATTATTTGAGTGATTAACACATATTATCTTGTTTGTAAGATGTGATTGTTGTTTTCTCATATCAATTGGCGAGGTAGGATTATCGAAAAAATTATCATTATTATTATGTAACCAAGAGCCATGCAAAAGTTGGGGTTTTTGTGATTTCAACCATGCAAACAAGAGAATGAGAGTGTAGCGCACAGAACGCTGGCCCTGGCTTGTAAACCAATAAAATAGCAGGCTTGATTCTCGTAGTGGGACTTTTCGTGTCTCTTTATTAATTATTCAAATTTCTATTTCATTATATCTTTTTTGTAACTAAAAAAAATGTAAACAAAAAGAGGCACATAATGAACAACTTATATTTTATATTGCCATCATTGAAATATTTTAGAGTAGGTTGTAATATTCACGGAGAGAGGACAAGAACAATGTCATTTTCGGGTTTGATAATGTTATGATATGCTAATGAAGCTGCTCTAATAATACTCTGCGGTTGTTTCATTGGAGGTCAGAGCCAGATGAGTCACTGCCTTCTATTCTTTCAGCAAGAGGTTGAGGAACTTTTGTTTCCATAAAAGATAGCAATTATGCAGTACACGATTACAAAATTATGAAAAAAAAAATGGATTGATTCATGTGGTTCGGACGCTCCATTTAATTAAGGTCTCAGGTTCGAATATTGTAAATAGAAAAAATTCATGATTGAAAGAACTATAACCCTTGTGGGTCGACCCAACTCGAACATGGATTAGCCATGTCAGCACCCCATTTTGGCCCACCAGCTCAAACAGAGATCACCCGACCAAAGTTCGGGTCACTATTCACGACTAGGCCGACGGAAGCGGACGTGCGGACCCGGAGACATGAACTGCAAGGAAGAGGCAGGGGCCACCAAAGGGCGTAAGAGGGGGCAATTAGAGGAAGCGGACAAGCAACAAACCTCGGGACAGCAGAAGCTGACACTGTTGCACTATTTATCGCCGGATCATCGGAGCATCAGAAAGTGTCCAATATGGGGTTCTAAAAATCCCTTATGGTACCAAAATGACCAATGGCACCCCCGAGCACATTTCAGAGCTCTCCTGCTCAAGCCGGGGCACTCCCGAACATTTGTAGATGCCTTCTTGATGGGGCTCCTAGGACGCCCGATTCACGAACTAATAAACGGTACCCAGAAACAGGTATGCACACACCCAAGGATCACCGGGACCAGGGAACAGGTTTCAGACCGCCTTTCGAAACTCATCTCGGTCTCCCGAGTGGATCCCGACCTTGAAAAATGGGTCTTTTCTACACAGAAACATAGCCGGAGATCTTTTTAACGAATCATCAAAGCACGAAATCTACGCCAATCAATCTCAGGGACCTTAAGGGCTAGGGAAATAAACTTTATTCGCACTGCACAAGTTATTTAGGTTTCCCAAGCACCGTTCCAGCGGAAAAATGGCCCCTTTCACATGGAATCTTGCGTTTAGAGATCATTCAGGGAAATGTTGATGCCCGAACTCTGCACCACTCACTCCGAACAACTCCTAGGGTTAGGAAATCATTTTGGCTTGGACCAAGCAAAGCACATTGGTTTCCCGAGTGACATTTTAATGGTCACGAATGCCTCTCGGCAAGCTTTCGGGACTCGTTTTGGACAAACAGAGATCGCAGTGGTCTCCGAACACATCCGAACACTTGGGAAACACTACGAGAGCCCCGTTCACGGATTCCTACGACGTCTCCGGATATCGATCTCCAGCAGGGGTTGGCGAGTAAACCGTTCTACCCCAAGCACAAAGCACGTCGACACGAGCATTACAGCACGCAGAGGCGCGGATAGGCATCAGAAGCGGACAACTTCGCTCCGATCATCCAAACGGAGCAAAACCGGCTTTCGAGTCTCCAGGTCACCCGAGCATTCGCTTACAAGAAGCATGTCAATATTAGGCTCATTCAAACTGTATTCGCGCGCACATTAATAATTCATCGTCCAAGCGAACCATGGAAATCGAACGCACGATCAATCGAGCCCCGAGCTTCTTCCGACTTTCTTCCTAGTCAAGTGGGACCCTTAAGCTAGCCAAGCTGTGCCGAGCCGAGCCAAGCCAAGCCGTTAGCCATGGCTCTACTCTAGAGTTGAGCCAAATGAGTTTCCACCATACATTTCAAAATATCTCTTACACACTTCCCATCCATCCTTCCATCCATCAACTCCTATTTCTCTTCTCTTCCTTACCCCACACTCAACAAAACAACTTCCCCTCCTTAATCTTCCCTCAAAAAATTCGGATGCCCAAAGCACACTCTAATTACACTTAACTTATCTCAATCTTGTCATTAAGCTCACCTTTATATGCTCTTGCATCATTAACCTTAATCACAACTATTCTTGCAACCTCTCTCTAGTTTTCTCATTCAAGAACACTCTCCAAACTCCCCTCATTTTCCAGATTTCGCTTAGCCCCATAACAGTCCGGATACAAGGCCGGTTTGCCCGAAAACTCAACCGTTTTCCGACGACCGCCATCCAACCCGAACCAAACTTGACCAAACTTGACCAAACTTCATATCCCATATGTATTCGACCCTCCGAGCCCATTTCCGAGCTTAGTTTTTCAGTTTGAAACCTCCAACAGCCCGTTTTGCTCCAGCACAGAATCGGTCTCCTAGGTGCTCCCCGGGACCTAGTCGGGTTCATCCGACGTTTCCTCCTCCCCACGACTATGGCAAGTCGTGCCATCACTTTCTAGGGGTTCCTTACAACCCTCACTTCCCCCCATGAAGAGGTGGTTGCGTGCCGAAAGCCGTTCAACCGTGCACCACCGCCATTGCCCTCTTTTCTCCCTTCATAGATTTTTTTAGTTTTTTTACCGATTTTCTTTGTATCTTTCAGAAACATCTACATGTCCAATCCACATGAAACCACTGCAAGCATGATCCTCAGTTAGTTAGGAGTCCAATGCCACCGATCTTGCAGAAAAATACTACCGGGAGCCCCCGAGAGGGCCGTTTCTTTCCGACCCGCCAGTCGGGTCTGTTCGTTTTTTGACATTCTTCACTTTTCTTGCAGATCGGGTCGACCCGAGTTACTTCTCGCAAAACGACATCCACAGACACCTCTGGAGGTCTCTTAGGAGTTGGGACCCATCGACCTTGCGTCAAAAGACCACCAGGAGCCTCCTATAGAGCCTTTTCTTTATTGAGTGCCAGTCGGATCTGTTTTGCCCCGACTGGGTCTGTCTTTTTTTTTACTAATCCGACTTTGCTTTTGATTTCCGGAAATTCTACGAGTACAATCTTCACGAAACTAATGCAGGCGTGATCCTCAGTCTCTTGGGAATCCAACGCAATCGATCTCGCGCGAAAAGGCCACCCCAATCAACCGGTACAGCCCCGACAAGTTGGACTGCCAGTTGACCCGACTTCACCGATTCGGGTCTGTTCGTTCCAGGGGACAAAACTGACTTCTCGAACCCATTTTTCCGCCTTTCCTCGGCTTTTCCCGTATCCCGGGGCTAGGTATAATCATTCCCGACTTAGAGAAGTTAGGACTTTTACGTTTTCTTTGCGTTTGTGAAGCGATAAGGCGGTCCATGACTGATTCGCATGCAAGTTTATGTTTTTATGCGTTTTTATATCGTATTATGCATGTCTTCATCATATACAATGCTAGCATATCGGGAAATAGCTTGAATCAAAGTTGAGGAGACCTCGTTGGCTCGGGCAAGCCAAAGGAGCCTCTCGGCCTCACTCCAAGGGAGGTGGCCGAGAGCCCCTCTTGGCTTCCTCGGGCCATGGATGGCCTCCTTTCCCCGACTCAAGTCGTTTCTTGAGTTTTTACAATTTTCGCTTCCCATTAGTCAATGCCATTTTATCGATTCCTCTAAATATCATGTTTGTGCTTGTTTGTATGTTTGATTGCGTTCCTAAGATCATGGCGGCACCGGCTATATAAAAAATGTATGTTGTCATCGTGTTTGATGTTTTATGCATGCAAGAAACGGTCAAAACCGATTCTTGGAATTGATTGTAGTCACAATTTTCATTTAATCGTTAGTTTCATGTTAATTCTTATGTTAGGTACGTTAATATCGAACAATCATTTCATTGATCCATAACAATTGAGGTTCGAGGTCTCAATCATTAAACCACTTCACAAACGGGAAACGGGACGTATCATTCGGCTCAATTAAAGTTGTACGAATCGGCTATCAATTTGTAAGCGCACCAATGAATCATGAACCAATGGAAACGCCTTTCTCAAAACTCATAATTTCAAAATATCGAGACGCGTAACATGAATAGAGTCGAGGTCTAGGGTGGACTTGCGCACCTTGACTTGAATCCGGGCCCAATTTGAGGCGGTTCAAGTCAGAACACACAAGTCTCCCTTAGACCCCTTCATGTCACGTGATCTCAATTTTTCACATTTCGCAAACCAAAGGGCATAACCATTGTTTCGTGATTCGCCGACATTTTAGGCATTAAGGAGATCAAAACACCTTGATCTATGGGTAGGAATGGGCCACCTGTTCCGGTGCGAGTCTCATTAGCGTGGCCCGTTTTATCCACTTTTAGTGTTTCCGTCATCTTACCGTAAATTCGGTAACTAACGTTGTTATTTCTGTCACAAAACGCGTAAAACCGGACTAATCATTTACTCGGCTTATACAAACATTAGATAATGGCTAGGTGGAACTCTAGGTTCCAAATCTAGAGTCAAAACACGAGTTTGGCATATTCAGTGAAACCGCAGTGTCATTTACAGAACGAAGTCTTAAAATCAATTCACACACATAATTGACCAAGAACTACATCCCAGCGCATTCATCTGTTTGCCTAGGGTAAGGAGATTGTCTGCCAATTAACCCGGTTAATAATTGGCTAAATCACATAAACTTGGCATAATACACGACTTGTCTGTATTTTTCTGTTTTCATCTGTTTTATCAGTTTTATCAGTTTTTATATGTTTTCTACTATTACTTGTTATTCCTCACGGTTCGGGCCCGAACTCTTAGGCCACGCATATCACGGGGTCCAACGCCGTAAACCATCGCTCACGGGGTCCAGCACCGCCACGTACACCGAGCGCGCGCAACCCAAGTGAGGAATGGGGTCTAGCCCCAACTCACCACCTTGCTCCAAGCAGTGTCTATGTGGAAGACCACTTGGATCGGGTGTGTGAATCGAGGTTAAACAATCGCCCGAGAGCTCGATCGCTCCAACGGCCGACATGAGAATTCATCGACTCTTTTGCCATCCGTTGGTTTGGTCGAACCCGACCCCCGGCTCCTTGAGCCTGCGTTGCTTTAATTTATTTGTCAGTTACTCAAAATCTTACGGTGAGCCGGAGCGGAATATTGGCCCAATGCAAACCGATCGGGATCCATTTACTTTATTCAGTTGTACTTTGTAATTATTCGAGTGTACATTGCGAGGATCTTATTTGTACATTTATTCATTCATTTGCTAGGATCCCCGATCGGCAAACGAGATGTCTGAGTGTCGAACCGGTCAAGTTGGTCTATTGCTACCTAGACACGAGTAAGCCCGAATACTCGCAGTCTCGGTTCACGCAGAGAATTGACCACCATGGTCTGACGACTGTAAACGCTAGGATAGTGAACCGATTTCTCGACGTACAAGCCTACTCATCTTTCGGGTTCTTGGCCCAACTTGATTAATTCATCAACTTTACGGTGTCAAAACAGGCAAGTCAAGTACAACCTTAAATCACGCGGTAAATAAACAAAACGGCAAGCCTAACAAGCTAGAGTACCGAAAGGGCGTGTGGGATTTAGACCCATACGTAATAGAACCCCCGAATTCGGAATTTATGATTCCGCAATACCATTGCCTTAACATTTAGGTATACCTTGTACCCCTAGACCCAGGTAACTCAACGGCCCTCGACCTTCGGATCGTAAATAGTAAGTGGCGACTCCTTCTCACGTGCGTCAGTCATGCGTCCCCGAGAATGTGGACCCTACCAAACCGCATTGCATAGGCGCGCGCATGTGTGTCCTGACGAAATTAAAATTCGGGTGCGCACAAGCCGGGCTCAATAGACTTTCGAATATCAAGTGGTGTCCACCCAATAAAAAAAAAAGAAAGAAAGAAGTAAAAATTCTCTTGCATTCTTCCTCCCCCTATTATTTTCTAGGAAATCTCTGGTTCATCCACGGGAGAATCAACAGTTAAGGATGAAGCCTGCATTGGTCCAATGGCCTCGGTTGAAAGGTTCAGGTGCTGAACCATGGAAATTCTTCTCCAAGTAGAGCACAATCCTTTATGGATACTCTCGATCGGTTTATCAGGCTTTAACTATATTGCATCTACAAGTACTATGGATTCGTATTCTGTTACTATGCGATTCATAATTTCCAACCTACTAGAAACCCTTTTGAGGAGGATGAAAAATACACTGGATAGAACAATAGCATGCCAATCCTATATGGGCCTCAAAAAATCATTGGCAATCGGACTTATTATCATCTTTCCCTAACAAGCCAGCACATTTTTGTGCCTTCCTAGCAGGCAATTAGTGCAAGAACAGCTTCTCTCTCTTTAAATATCCAAAAGAGTAGATAAAAGAGGGGCGACAAGAGACAAATTAAATGGGCAATATATGGATGGATGGATTCAAAATCTTGAAGGACACACTTGAAGGCCGAGAGTCAACTGACACACGGGTACAACCTAACTTTTAAAAAATTATTGTAATAGGAAATTGAAGCAATATATAAATAAATAATGAATGAATGAATGGAGGAGTAGGTCTTATTAATTTCTATTTTCTCACGTCGATTTGTCTCAAAGTCGTCTCCTAACATAAACTTACCCAACTCCAGCTCAGCTGTTTCCTATCCTTCCCATTCCCTTCTTCTTCTTTTTTTTGAATTCTCCAATATTTTGATTCGGAAAAGGCATAACTGATTTTTGGTGTTTCAGTATGTGCGCTACCTCTATGATATGTAATAGAAAGATACGAGAATCTATTCCGAGGGATAGATCTTCAGAGTACTCCGATTAACGTTTTAGAATATATGATTTTTTATTATCTCAAAATTTCGTCCCTTAAATATCATGAATTAGTGCTCAATGCATATTTTCCTAACTAATTAATTGTTATATTTTTTTATGAGTTCTCGATATATCGTGAATTATGTACACTATATATTTACTCATATTTTTGAGTTAGTGGGCAATTATATATATATATATATATATATCACTTTTAGACCTTCATATGAACAGCACCGAGAGTGCTTAAAACTGCTTCAAACCACATATATTCGATGTTGTTGCGGAAATATACTAAAACCCACGATCAAGAAGTTAAACATGAGATATAGTCGACAATTTATATGAAAGAAGTAGAAGCTAGACTGAGATCCATATGATGGAATCCTTCGAAGCAGGGGAAAACATTTACGGTGCAAAGCAGGAAAATTCTACTAGAAGAAAGGGGGAAATCCTTGACCGGTTCATTCCACATTCCTCAACTCTTCAAGTCCCCAAGGTTGAATACGGGGCACCGATATCAACACTTAATATGATTCTTTGCATGATTTAATCAATGGAATCAGACCCATGCTCGTGGAACCTCAATTACTTTTATAAGTGCGTCTTGGGTCTTGGTGAGGAGCGGATTTCTCACGGTGGAAGGATGGCCGAGATGGAAAGTTTCCGGTGATGGTTCCCGGGAGAGAACTGCTGAGTGTGAGTGAGAGTTGAGGGAAATTTTGACTTCGAATGAGAAGATGGAAGTATTTGTAGTTGCGAGATTTGGGAGTTTAATGATGGGGCTAATGGTAAAACATCGACCAGCTTATTTATTCTTAAGTAATTATACTATGTCATGGTGTCAAGTTTTCGGGTTCTCTAAAATATACATTGTATAATAATATTCGTATTGTAATTCAAAATTATAACTAGCATGGTACTAGCAACGATCATAACCAAATTTTCACTGTATTGTGGCAAAGCGTAAAAAATTTTGGATTTCAATAGGACTATATGGGGACTCTGAGACCGTTGAATGGGAATTCTCCTACCACAGTGAGTCTCTCATCAACGATTTCAGGTTCTCCTGGACAGTCTGGCTCCTAGATCGTGGGGGCTCCCTCACAGTAATGATTTCCTTATTTAACTTTATTTTTATTCTTCTTTTTAAATAATTCAGGAAATCGTATAATCTCTCTCGAGTTAGGCCCTAAACTTTTGACTGAGAATGGGAACCGACTTTAGAAGGGGAGGGGGGGGGGGGGGGGGGGGGGGGGGGGGGGGGGGGGGTGGGTTGGGAACTGTTTTCCCACCCATTGTCTTTCTCCATTCAGTCAACGCGCAATAATAATACTGCTACACAAGGAAAAGTGTCGGTTCCCATATGGTTTTCCCCTTTCCTTTCGGCTTTTCCATTTGTTCTCTAGTATTGCTCGTTCATTTTTATAGTTTAGACTTTAGACTGATTCTATCCAGACATCGATTTGATCCTGTCACGATATGCTTCTTGGGTGCCAATAAGTAAGTGTTCAATAGCTTGAATATCTCAAGTGATATAGACTGCTCCATTCGAGTTATTTATTCAATAATTATTATTACTAGAAAAGCTAAAAAGAATTATATGATGACCTGCTAATAGCGCCCGGTGTATGTTCGAGGCATTGTGATTTCCTCCTTTCCTTGACAATGACAGTACCTCATATCAAAATGTTTCAAATGTAAAAGAGGGAAAGCTTTCATCATACGGACAAACATGAAATCTAGATGTTATCGTGAAAAATGAAAAGGAAATTTAAAAATTCAATTTTCAATTTTTTTTTGTGGCCGTCACTTAGTATCAATTTTCTTGGTGGGTTGCATGTGGCTTCTTGAGACTTTTTTCTTGTGCTTTATGTGATTGATTATGATTAAAGATTGGATGAGTACATAAATGCAAAAGTCACTTTTTTAGATTTCCCCATTTTTTGAAGAAAAGTCAAAAAATTTCAGTCAGCTTTTAGCTGACTAAATTGACCAATCCTCGACTATATATGGACGACGGAGTTTATAAAATTGCATAAATGGTTCAGTCCTGGAGAATGAACTCACATGCATATTCAACTCGAAATTTCTATTTCGCAAATATTTCTCAACCTATATATCAACTGAATTGATTCAAACTATAAAGGGTTAAAAAAATAGTGCATATTGTGCAAAGTACATATACGAATACAATAGCCTCAAGACGACTTTAGCTATTCACCCTTAGGTAGATATTGATGAAATTTGATGCCACATATTGTAATTAGCTAATAGAATCAATTCTTTGAAGGGTTAAATTTCAAAGACTAGATTAAATTATGAGTATCATAACAAATCAATTAAACAAAACTCATAATGAGCTTGGTAGATCAAGCTTTTACTGTCTTTTTCGCTATCGAAACCATGTTGTGACTACAATTTTGTGATGACAGATTACACGTGCACGATTTTTCAAGCTAATTAACGGATAATCATGAAAGGCACATCCACTTGTAACTGGTAATCATTTCGTTACCGCTCTTATCTCAAGAATATATCACCAAACCGGCATGCTAGTACAAACTATTCTAAGTTCGATATATGAGCTTTCTGTATCATTACGTCTCATAAAAATCAATAAGATATTATGTGTAAATTTCTTCTTCTTCTTCTTCTTTTCCCAATTGCGACAGTTAAAATGATAGTCGAGGTCGTCTTACAAATTATTCATTTTTTGTCTGGAGACCTTAGGGGGATAAATTTGCCTGCTCGGAAGGCCATCCGCCAGGGTAGGACTGGTTGAGGTTATGTAAAATTTACCAGTGGCATCGCGACCACTAATTTACTTGGTCCCCACGGTCTCAACTGGACTCATAACACCTGCCTAGCCTAAAAGAAAAAGAAAAAAGGTTCTTCACATTTTGTAGTAATGCAGAAAAATATTAAGCTTGTGTTTGGTTTTCGGGTTGATAATGATCTAACTCAACTTAATTTTATACAATAATTGAAAGTGTTGACAAATATATTGATATATGAAAATATATATGTATGTATATATAAATATAAAAGTAGATGAGAAATTTACTATTAAAAAATTATTATGTATATATATGTGAAAGTAGATGAAGAAATTATTATTAAAAAATTAATGATAAAAATGATTAGAAAAAAATACGTGAACAAATTTATTATTAAATCAGAGAAAAATATAAAAAAAGTAATAATTATATTATTTAATTTGTGAAGAATAGAATTGAGTTAGGTTGAGTAAATTTTACTCCAATAATCCCTACCATATATTAAAACTAACAATTCCAATAAAATAACCCAATTAATACATATGAACATGAAGCACGATAACCGGGGCTCTTGACCAATTTTCTACCAAAAAAACAAAAATTTGTTCACCAACTATACGTACTCTGACATCAGTTTACCTCACTCTTCCTCTCTCTGTTACTCTTTGAGTCTTTCTTAAACAAATTATTTCTCCATTGATTAGTTTGGTACTTATTTATATTTAGTAAGGTTTGAAATTCGAATTGGCCCAAATTTCAATGGAAGGACCTTAACTATTAGTAGATCGACCCAACTAGAACTTAAACTAGTTGAAATTTATTAAATTCTCGGATACAAGGTGATGTACATCGATAAAATTATTTACCCATTAATATAATTTTCTTTGGCTGAATATTAATATAATTTTTCTATTCTGTTCAATTGTCCCCCTTAACTAAATCAGAGCCCATCTCATTTATATCCCTCCACCTGGGTTTCCTCCAACCTCCATGTTCTTCTCTCCTCCTCCATCTTCTTCTTCTTCTCTCATTTTGCATCTATCCATCTCCATTGACCACCTCACATGTCTTCTGTCCCCTCATACTGATCCAATCCTAAGATACCAACCCATCAAAGTTCTTGTCCCATTTCGATATCCATTTCATTTTATTCTTTCTTCCCCATGGATTTTGAAGGCAGCAGCCTCAGGATCCGGTTCACCGAGGCAGTCTCATCCTCTCCGTTGGGGAGTTCAGTCCCGCAGACCAACTTCCATTCCGGCGCCGACACGAGCTTCCCTATCCTAGTGATCGCCATAATCGGGATTGTGGCGACAATCTTTTTGCTGGTCAGTTACTACATTTTCGTGATAAAATGCTGCCTGAACTGGCACCGGATCGACATCCTGAGCCGGTTTTCGCTCTCTCGGAGGCGTAGAGACAATGAGCAGTTGCTTGTGTATTCCCAGACGGAGGAGCCTCGGGGGCTCGACGAGGCGATAATCAGATCGATCCCAATATTCCAGTACAAGAGCAGGGGAAAACAGAGCAGGGATTTCGACCAGAGGAGCTACTGCGAATGCGCGGTTTGCCTGAATGAGTTCCAGGAAGACGAGAAGCTGCGGATAATCCCGAGCTGCAGCCACGTGTTCCACATTGACTGCATCGACATTTGGCTCCAGAATAATGCCAACTGCCCGCTCTGCAGGACGAGCGTCTCGGCCCGCCCCACGGCAGCCAGCGCGTACGACCTGGTAGAGGCCCGAATCGTCACCCCGAGCCCATCTCCCCAGGACCCTGCCCCGGGGCAGCCTGTCATTCACAGCGATGAGGACTACGTCGTGATAGAATTGGGAAGTCTAAGTTCCCAGCCTACCGAACTGCAGTCAGGATCGGGAGAACCATCGAGCAACCCGACTAATATTAACGCCCCCTCCCCAAAGAAACTGGACACTCGAGTTCCCAAGAAGGGCAGGAAGTTGCCCAAAGGAAGCAGCATGGGAGATGAGTTTATTAATACTAGAGGATTGGGGTTATGCTACGACGATAAGCACTTCGAGCCGATTCAGCCCATCAGGAGGTCGATCTCGATGGACTCTGCTGCCGACCGGCACTTGCTTCTCGCAGTTCGGGAGATTCTGCAGCAGAAGAGGGAAGAGAAAGAGCAGCAGAGCTTGAATTCAATGAGTTTCAGTCCAATTGATCAGAGAAGCTGCAGCAGCGGCAGCAGCAGTAGATTTAGGAAGACATTCTTTTCCTTTGGGCATGGAAGAGCCTCCAGAAGTGCAGTCCAGCCGGTTTGTTTGGGGCCATAAGTTTGTTAGGAAGTATACGTTCTTTTCCCCCTTTTTTGACTTTTTTTTTTAATTTCTATTTACTTTGATTTCTTATTAAGGGTTAATTTTTTGTTTCACAACTTTGTGATGATAGAAGTTAATTTAATTTGTATCAAAAGAAAGCGTTAGGATTTGATTTGTAGCATTTAAATTGAAAAAGGTACCAATTCGTTAGAACAACAATAAAACAATTCATTGCTGGTCATCCGGGTCATCGAAATAATAACCTGTGTCTCTATCACTATTGAGAATACGACATTACCCAAATTTTGTGGATCGTCACCTTTCTTTTCAAATGGTCACGGGTAGGGAAGGTTCAACAATCATCATTTGCATTTCCTAATAACTGTAAATTCATGCTTGATAATGACATTAGTAACGCAAAGGACGGAATGTTTATTTTTCCGGGAGCGAACGACTTTCTAATATTGTGAATGAAAAATATTCACATTAAGAGAGCTTTATCCCTTAAAGGATGACTCAATTCGAACTAAATTAGTCGGGATTATTGAGTTTCTGAATATTGAGTCGCATGCCAAAGAAAAGGGACATCACTATCAAGGGAGGAATCAAGATTTTTAAAATTGTGAGACAAAAATAATAAGAGCTAAGAATATATACAAGGAAGTGGTTTGTGTATCTATGATATAGGAATCAGTTATTAGAAATTTCAAAAGGTTAGAGAAACGTTGCAGCACCTCCTCACTTATCATTATGAGCATCATTGTTGGTGTGCTACCAAATTCTTTTATTGTTTCTTCAAATTTATCACTTATAATAAATGACGATGATGATATGGCATGTTTGGTTGTTGAAAGAGAGAGAAAACCTACTCCCAGGAATTCCAAAATCGCAATATATCTTCTGTATACATAAAAGATAACAGAAATGAGGAAGGGGTGTTGTGCGGTAGCACCTATGCCGTCGTCCAATAATTTGTAGATTTTAGATTCGATTTCCTTAGTAAAATTATCCGTATCCATTTATTTAATTATATGTTTCTTTATATTACATCCATGGCATTTCTTGGAATCGGTAAAAAAGAAAAAAGAAAAAAAGGACAAGATATAGTAATATATTTGCCCTTGAACTTCTCAAAAATCACAACATGCGCCACTGTCTCTCATTCGACTGAAACTTTGGCATATGTGGTCGATGATAATAGCATAGGTCGATAAACAAATAAGAGAAAAAGGGTTTGGTATAGTGTTATTTGGAACAAAAAATAAGCATTCCTAAGTTCAGATCTCATTCCTAGGGCTACTCGTGCCCCTTTGATTTTCCATCTTTTATTTTTACTAGCAGTGTTATCAGAACCGGAAGGAGTATGAGTTCATGGGTTTATGGGTCCAATCAAGGGTTCGATGGGTCGGACCGCGCGTTTAATTAAAATAAAATAAATATTTATATTATTAAAAAAATTATAATAATTAAGATAGAAGTATGATGATTTTAAAAAAAATATAAAAATAGTGTAATAAAATATCTATATTTAATATTTCTTACTCCAAAATAAATATTGAATTTTAATAAGTATTTAAAAGTAGAGTTTAAAGAATAAAGAAGTAGTGGTGGCTTAGTTGGTAGTTTGCTAGTATGGAAAACAAGAGGTCAAGAGTTCAAATCCTTATACCAAGCAATTTTTACACTAAATATGAAACCCATATAACCAGCCGGTTCAATGGAATTTTACTCAAAACCGACCAGTTTAATGGGTCCGACATTTCAAATTTGCAATTTGGATTTTCAAGCGAATCGAACCAAACATGGTGCCCGTCCCGGTTCGTTCGGTCGAACCGACCGGTCTAGTCCGATTCTGATAACAATGCTTACTACATTCATGGGTCTCTTTATACATGAATAATTAAATAAATAAATCACACCAAAAAAAAAGAAAATTTGAGAGAGAGTCCCCTCCCTATTATATCCTTTATTTTTAGGTGAACCCCCTCGCTATTGAACCTACCTTCCTGTGTACGAAATAGGTGGGGGTCCTCAAAAAGATTTGATTAGTCATGAAATTTCTCAACCAATGGATCTCCATACCATATAATGCCAGTGTTGGTGAGTAGGGAAGATTAGAAATTTGTTCATGTGTGGTGATGAACATATAATTGATCAAAGATATAAAACCACAATGCACCCTTCTCTTATTTGGTTATTTATTGTTTTCGAACACCAAAAGGTTAATATAGTTCACGAAAATGTTTGATATGTACATAGCTATAATATAATTAGCTCCAAGGACGATTTGGGATTTCTTGTCCTCCAAATTGGGTAATTAGAAGATGTATTGGTGATGAAGTACAGCGAAACGTCCACATCGATCGTATCGATCTCTTGTTCTTTTCTTTTCATCATTGATTAGGATATTAAAAAGAGTCAACCACAGATTAGTTTTCTTTCTCATACACTACCTTCCATTGCCAATTGTTGGATGCCTGGTGTGGAGCAGTGTGAACATTTTACAAGGTTGTTTCACATTACCTGTTCGATGGTCTGGTCGGTGTATGTATGTATTACAGGTAAAAGATAATGGAAAGTACGTAATTGCCCATTCTTTTCTTGCCAAAATTTCTTTAAATGTAATAATAGTTTATAGGAAAAGAATGTTCGGGTAGAAAGAAAGACATCAGAGAATCTAATCACTTTTATCTCTTTCTAGCTCTTTTGATTTCTCTTTTTCTTCTAAGAAAGCGCCGTGGTCTAGAGAAGGATTAAAATGAAGAGGTATAAGAAATATAGGAGATAAAAATCTAATAGAAATCGTACTAAGTCTATTGATCTCCGTCGTATAAAAAAAATAAAAATAAATAGGAAACCAAATAAGTGGGAGGATAGGATAAACAGTCGGAGTAGATGATGATAATTTTCATTAATAAAATGATCATACTTAAGGGTGAGATGTGGCCGGATTAGGATAATAATTTACCTGTGAGGACGCGAATATCCCTGCTTTGTCCTTTTACTTTTGTGTGAATCCCAGTTTTTGTCATTGAATTTGAAAAATTTTCCATTGAAGAACTTTTGAACGAGGGCAATGGAGAGAGGCCTAATCGAGGTGGCCAATGACCTCTGTGAACACTGCAACCTCACACAACCACTACGAGAATATCTACTTTTTTATTTACTCGAAGAGAGAGAGAGAATGAAGGGAGACTAGGATGGTGGTGGCACGACGCTACTGGAGCCAACCAACTGTTAGGAAAAATCCATGGCTTCAGACTCGGGCCCATCCGCAACTCAAAAGCTTAAGTTGGTTGCTAGACCATTATCTCTTATAAACATATGAATTTCCTCTCAACTTTTTCATGTGGGACTACCTCCAACACCTACCCTCACAATTTTCCATATAGGAGAGAAACCGGCCCAACAATTCCCCCATTCTCGACTATATGGAGGACTTCGAGCCGGGCTTCCACTTCCGGATACGGATACCAATTGTTAGGCCCTTCACTAGCCACGAGTTCCACACTCGGGCCTTGGTGTGGTGTGGGTTTCCACGCATAGCGTGTACGCTTCTCCAAGATCGTTACCTTGGGCTCTGATACCACTTGTTGGGAAAATTCCACAGGCTTACTTTGGACTCGGGCCCATCTGCATTCCAAAAGCTTAAGCCAATGAGTTGATAGACCATTGTCTCATATAAACCTATGGATTTCCTCTCAACTTTTCCATGTGGGACTACCTCCAACACTCGGGTCTTGGTGTGGTGTGGGTTTCTACGCATAGCGTGTGTGCTTCTCCAGGATCGTTACCTTGGGCTCTGATACCATTTGTTAGAAAAATCCATGGGTTTACTTCAGACTTGGGCTCATCCGCAACCCAAAAACTTAAGTTAATGAGTTGCTAGACCATTATTTCTTATAAACCCATGGATTTCCTCTCAGCTTTTCCATGTGGGACTACCTTCAATACCTATCATCACCATTCTCCATATAGGAGAGAAACCGGCCCAACAATTCCCCCCCTTCTCGACTATATGGAGGACTTCGAGCCGGACTTCCACTTCCGAACTCGGATACCAATTGTTAGGCCATTCACTAGCCACGAGTTCCACACTTAGGCCTTGGTGTGGTGTGGGTTTCCATGCATAGCGTGTGCACTTCTTCAGGATCGTTACCTTGGGTTCTAATACCACTTATTAGGAAAAATCCATGGTCTTACTTCAAATTTGGGCCCATCCGCAACCCAAAAGCTTAAACTAATAGGTTACTAGACCATTATCTTTTATAAACCTATGAATTTCCTCTCAACTTTTCCATGTGGAACTACCTCCAACACCTACTCTCACCATTCTCCATATAGGAGAGAAACCGGCCCAACACCGACAGCCTCAATTAGGATGGTGACAACTGTACGAGCTACTATAGCGTTGAAGCTCCCAGTGCCCTTTCTTCTCCCTTTTACTTTTTGCCCTGAGAAAATTTTAAAATATTTACCAAATTAGTAATTCTAATTTAATTTTGAAGTTCATTTTGTAAAGATCAAAATATTTATCGTGGGGCATCTTGATCCTATTGCATTTGAATCCAATCATTAGACATGAAATATATCGAACACTAGTTCTCCGTGCGTGGCTCGAATTCATTTTAATATATTTTAATATTGTAATTATTCTCATCTTGAACGGCCATTTTTTATTAGAACCATAATATTTTTCAAATATTATTAATTACAAGTTTCAAACAATAATTTGGTATAATTTTTTATAAAAAAAATTAGAGTATGTTAAATAGTTACAACTAATCGTATTATTTAATATATATCATCCATGTAATTTATTTATTTATTCAGATTTATGACATATACTTTAATACTTTTAACTTTGAAATTACAATACAAATTTGTATTTGTATATATCCATTTTGTTTTGAAAACAATTTTTATGACATCAATGTCTTTAAATGTATTAACATTTTATTATTGATGAGCATAAGTTCATGTATAGTGAGTCAAGTTTATTTCCCTATATGACCATGAATTCATAAAATTAGTAGCTTATAGTATTTTCATGAAAATTCTACATAATCAATAAATTATTTCTTTAGTGTTGCAATCATTCGTGTTATGCTTTTAACGCATCTATATTTCTTTAACATAATATATTATATTATGTTTCTCTTGGGAATATATTTATTTCCTCATATAATAAAATATTATGACTGATTAATTGTATACTATAAACTATGATATGTTAGCAAAATTGAACTAATTTTGATATTGAGTATCTTAACCCTATTTAATATACTTTTGTTGAATGCAAATCGTAGTTAGTTTTACTATATAGTATAGATTTGATTATTATTTTTAATAGAGGAAATTACGGCGTATAACTTATGATTTTACCAAATTCTCAAATTTATCATATGTTTTAAAAATTACCCAAAATAGCCAATGGTTTACGTTTGGTTCCAAATCCATTCCGGTGTTAATTCTTCCATCAACATGTAACGGCCGTGCTGACATAGCAGGTTTGAAGATTAACGGTACCTACGTGGAGCGTTAGTGGGGCCATACTTGCCACGCTGGAAATTTTTTCAGAATAGATTTGAAAAAAAAATAAAACTATGGGATAGTGATTGAGAATTCGGTGAAACTATAGGATATATGGCATCAACATGTAACGGCCGTGCTGACATAGTAGGTTTGAAGATTAACGGCACCTACGTGGAGCTTTAATGAGGCCATACTTGCCACGCTGGAAATTTTTTCAGAATAGATTTGAAAAAAAATAAAACTATGGGATAGTGATTGAGAATTCGGTGAAACCATATGATATATGGCATAATAATTCATTTATTTAAATTAAGTAATAAATAATTATTAATTAATTATAACAAAAAAAAACCAAAAATCAATCAAAAGATGGCAATGAATGTGAAGTTTTAAAGGAGAAAATTCCATGGCTGGTCAGAAATTCCGCGTTAATGACTTACTAACATTGCCCGATGCCACTCAAGTGTTCGTCTCGCTGTTCCTCCTGGTGACTGTATTAAGGACTTTTTGGTCGTATTAATATTCAATTGGATAGTACTAGATTGTCCTGAGGATTTTTTCATATCGGATGTGTGGTTTGTTCTCCTGTTTTGTTAATGAGGGATGATCATTCAACCATCTGTGTTGGTGTGGTCATTTTCTTAGTTAGTAATCGAGCGGCTAACCCCATGGTCAGCAGTCCAGTGTCTGTGTCTGCTGATGCTCTTGTCGGCTATGCAATTCAAATTACGTTTGCTATTAATAAAATGTTCCCAAAAAACAGGGGTGAAGTGAATTATGGTAAAAAGAAAAAACGGTGAACTATATTATATCTACATATTTTCATTCATTTCACTATTCACATTTAGTAAAATTACAAAAATAAATAAATAAATAAGGACAAAAAAAAGTAAGATGGGCTTTGCGTTTGAGATGAAGGGGCTTTCCTTTCTTTCGGTATTTGTCATAGGAAAGGAAAGATAAGTACCGTAAAAAATGATTTTCCTTGCCTTTTTTTCATCTTTTGATAAGTTATGATTTTCCTTCCTATTATATTCCGCAATGTGCTCTTACTATTTTCGTCTCAAAAAATTATTATTATTATTATTATTATTATTATTATTATTATTATGCCATATATCATATGGTTTCATCGAATTCTCAATCACTATCCCATAGTTTTTATTTTTTTCAAATCTATCCCGAAAAATTTTCAGTGTGGCAAGTATGGCCGTAATGCTCCAAGTAGGTGCCGTTAATATTCAAACGTGCCATGTCATTACATGTTGATGGAAGAGTTAACGCCGGGAGAGATTTGGAACCAAATGTAAACCATTGACTATTTTAAGTAATTTTTAAAGGATAAGATAGATTTAAAAATTCAATGAAGCCATAAGATATATGGCTTAATTTTCTCTTTTTAATATCCATGGGATTTTGGATCCCTTCTCATCCGCGCTACCAAATGTTGTCTGTAAGTACTTTTAGGTTCATTGGATTTCACAAGGGTTTTACCCAATAACTAAGTCAATTATGGCGGCATATTGTGCGAGTCATTAGATCAATTATGAAAACATTAATACTTACATAAATTTAAGTAATAGGACTTTTGCAACGATCTATGTCTCCATTAATAAAATCAAATATTCGATAAGTAGTACTCTACCACTTGGTAATGTCATATTCAATTAGAGTGTCTGAAAGTGAGAAATTGACCACAAAACGGTCCATATATTTTCACTTATAAGTATTTTTATTAGTTGTTACTTATGTGGATAAATAATATTCAATGAATATTTTTTTTATTAATAAGGGGATAAAATTAAAATTTTCCATAGAAGTTATTTAAAAAATTCAAAACTTATTAATGCATGTGGTTGCAAGAGACAAACAATCACGAATTGAGGGATTACCTAAGGGATTAGTTAAAAAGCCTATATAGAAATCTCCCGTCGAGCGAATCGAGCAATCTCCTCGTAGAAATCCAAATTAATATATATATATATATATATATATATGTATGTATGTATATCACTCCAGCCTTGACGGAAATCCATCCCTAATATCACAGGATTGTCGACCAAACTCAACTCTGATATCCTCTACAGTTCCACGAGTTCATTTCCCTAAAAGTACTAGTTAGAGATATTTTTCCATTCATCGGACTGTACATATGTACCGAAGCTCTTTCTCTAACCCAACTTGTGTGGTATTTCGGCCATTACATGCACCATATTCTTTCCGTTGTCCATTCTACTTTAGATATTTCATTTCTTCAGTGAAATTTAGCGTTTGTTCTTAGTTTGCTCGTATTAGTAAATGTGTGGGTGATGAAGTATAGTACATTAGGCAACCGATATAAATCTAATAAAGCTAAAAGGTACCGTTGGATATTAGCTACATAGAATATGAAAAACATGAATCGCTGAGCGTAGCATGACGTACGGCCCATTGGAAAGAGGGCAGCTGCTCTTGAAGCATTCCTGCCATTTACAAGGAAAATGATTTTCTCATGAAATATGGGGAGACGCCCAAATTTATTAAATAAAAATTTTTCCGATCATGGGCGTAGTATAAATTTATGATATAAAATTAACTAATACAAAGACAAGGAGTTGTTTGTTTTGATATCATGTAAAATTTCTCGAGAGCACCACAATTGAGAACCATAGTTCGGGAGATTCGTTCGTGGCTTGAGCGTGACTGGCAGGTTGAAGTCAGTCATCAGTACCGGGAAGGGAATTCTGTAGCGGATTGGATGGCACGATGGTCACTTAGCCTACCCTTGGGGTTACACATTCAACATATTCCACCGCCGGAAGTTAGAGCTCTACTTGCTGGAGATATTATTGGGGCTGCCTTACCCCGTCTTTGTTCGATTTAGTTATTTGTATATTTGCTTTCTGTTTTGTCCTCGGGCTTCGGCCCCCTATCAACCGAGAAAAAAAAAAATTCTACTTGGGCCCACACGGATTTGAGCTCATTTACAACCTAAAAACTTAAGATAATAGGTTGCTGGATCCTAGCCTATATAAGTTTTGTAGTTTTTTTTCTCAATTTTTCCGTGTGGGATACAATATATCTCAACACCCGCTCTCACGTCATAACGTGTGGTCCAGCTTGTGTCACATGCCTTTAGACATCCGCCCAAAACAACTGACCACATGTCGGACATCCTCTTCTGTGCTCAGACGAGTGAAGACAAACACCAAACTAGCATCGAGGTCCACACTCGGGCCCAACTAGAGGTGCACCTTTAACTACCTCGAAACTGAATCGGGCTATTGTCGAGCCTGACTAACATGAGATGTACTCTTAACTGCCTCAAAATCGAATCTGACATGGTGTGAGTCCACACGTGCGCACGAAAGCATAATCCGCTTTGATACCATGACGAATTTCATATAATTGAGAGAAGAGAGTAGAGATAAAAAGGGATACGTGGTGGCTATAAAGCCAAAAATCACTGGAGTAAAATATATTGATTGAATAGAATGACTCAACAAATATCATAGATAATGCGCCCGTTTATAGGCTTTAGAGAATCTAGAAATAAATATCAAAGATATTTACAAGGAAAGAGGGCAGCTGCTCTTGAAGCATTCCTGCCATTTACAAGGAAAATGATTTTCTCATGAAATATGGGGAGACGCCCAAATTTATTAAATAAAAATTTTCCCAATCATGGGTGTAGTATAAATTTATGATATAAAATTAACTAATACAAAGACAGGAGTTGTTTGTTTTGATATCATGTAAAATTTCTACTTGGGCCCACACGGATTTGAGCTCATTTACAACCTAAAAACTTAAGATAATAGGTTGCTGGATCCTAGCCTATATAAGTTTTGTAGTTTTTTTTCTCAATTTTTCCGTGTGGGATACAACATATCTTAACACCCGCTCTCACGTCATAACGTGTGGTCCAGCTTGTGTCGCATGCCTTTAGACATCCGCCCAAAACAACTGACCACATGTCGGACATCCTCTTCTGTGCTCAGACGAGGGAAGACAAACACCAAACTAGCATCGAGGTCCACACTCGGGCCCAACTAGAGGTGCACCTTTAACTACCTCAGAACTGAATCGGGCTATTGTCGAGCCTGACTAACATGAGATGTACTCTTAACTGCCTCAAAATCGAATCTGACGTGGTGTGAGTCCACACGTGCGCACGAAAGCATAATCCGCTTTGATACCATGACGAATTTCATATAATTGAAAGAAGAGAGTAGAAATAAAAAGGGATACGTGGTGGCTATAAAGCCAAAAACCACTGGAGTAAAATATATTGATTGAACAGAACGACTCAACAAATATCATAGATAATGCGCCCATTTATAGGCTTTAGAGAATCTAGAAATAAATATCAAAGATACTGAATAATATCAAATCAAATCTAGAAAATCCTAAGGATATTAACTACCTAATAGATCGATATGATCTTATTCTGAAAATATTCTATTTCCTAAATAAATCTTATAATATTTCTAACATTAAGAACTGACCAAGGCTACCTAATATCGCATACAACTACCATTGATACACTGCACTTTTACTTTCTTCATGCTGAGAACATGCATCCTTTCTGTTTACATCCAATTTCATGCCCTGAAAGGCATCAAATGCAATAGAACTCGAAGCCCTCTACGGTGGCGATCAACGTGGGGGAGTGTGATGGAGTGTTGGTGGTTTCCAGTGGGGAGCGGAAGAGAGAGTGAAGCGGGGTGAAGAGAGCTGAAGATAAATGGGAGATTGCTCGTTATTGGAAATTCGTCGATTGCTTCCACCCAAAAAAAAAAAGAAAGAAAGAAAGAAATAAAGAAAGAAAGAGGTCGTGGGTTGCCTTCCCTTCATGGGAAGGCTTCCATTTACAGACAATGCTCCTTAGGCCTTGTCCTCTAGTTTTAAGTCCATCTATTTTGGGCCGCCCCAGTGGGCTTGTTAATTTTAGGCCCACTCCTTGTCTTAAGCCCTGTCCATATAATGTATTCGTTCTTTCGAACGACGACGATACATTTCGTACTCGTCATGAGTTACATATCCTAGTCGCAAAGTAATGTCTGGATCATCAGTTCCTCTCGATTATATTACTAGCTAGTTACATTTCAGTTAAACATAAGTTTAATAAACTTGGAATATTGTATATCTACTAGTATCCTCACAAACACGCCGATGATAATTACATCATATCTCAGATGCACTGAATTGAAAGTCGATAGTATAAGCCTCGAATATCTACATGTGTAAATTATATATGCCCTGTTCACTGCGACGATTTCGAAGAAAAGGAGGGGTTACTCCTTGCGTAATTTCTTCAAATAATTTGTGGTGCGTCCTCAAATTTCAGCATGTGTCTTGATTCCGGAGGGACAACCTGGAACATGGTGTCTCTCTTTTGCACTTCATCAGAGGTCGAGTAAGGTTGCACCAGATGATCTTCAGAATTGAGCTTGATCTGAACCTGCTGATCTTCTTTCCCCCACAACAGTAAGTAGAGCCCAACGATGACAACCGCTGCCTCTATGTTGCTGTAATTACATGGACATAATTACTAAAATAATATGGGGACTATATTGTTGCATAATACACAAGGACGGGATCACAGTCAGTCAGTGCAACTCGAGAAACTTCTTATATCATAGAGCGACCAAAGGTGGCGGTTCACTTTTTTAGTTTACCTGCGAATGTAAAGTTTCTCGCCGAGTATAAAGTAGGCCAAGACTGCAACAAGTATCGTGCTGAGAGGGGTGAACATGGTCACGAAGACCGGGCCTTTCTTCTCCGTGCACCATAGCAGGATGAAAATGATCAGTCCTGAGCAAACCACTCCCTGCACCGCAGCAAAATAAACACATTCATAAATTTGAAGCTGAATTTGATTTAATTGAGGACTTCATTTTACTATTGGGAAATGGTTAATATCTCATATATTAAATTATCACTTACACCATATAAGGTGGACCACAGATTTATGTTGAGCCCAATGGCCCAATCCGCAGGTTTGTGCTTGACGAGGACTGTGAAGGCCGCAGACTGGGCCCCGCCCACAAAAGACATCCATGTTGCCCGTGAGAGTGGGCCGGATATCTTTTCAATGTGTACGCCTTCAATTCATTACACAAAGGCACGATATTGATCGTCGTATGACTCGTATCCAAGACCAAGTCAGCGTCGACCAGGATTAATTTTATCCAGTGAGGACACTCATGATATCACCAAAAAAAAGGACACGTTATTGATTAATTAGCGATGAAGATACATACAATTGCGACCTTGCTGAATACTAGTAAAAATAACATTTGATCTAAACTGCGGGAAATTGGAAATGTTAGAAACATTTTGTTGCATGTGCTCCTTTACTTAGTATATGTCAGATATCCATCTTTGTTAGTGCATATATCAGATATTACTGCTGACAGTTTGGCACTAACGTGACTTTAGTGTCACCTGAATTAATTTGTGTCATGTTATATCATAACCAACATTTGACATTATCCTTTATGGGAAAAGCATGCGATTACAAATGTACGAATCGGATGTCACCATGAAAGCATCTTATAGTTGCGAAATTCTTAACCGATCTTAGTTGAAAGTTTATATGGAGATGTTTTGGAGGGAATGATCAGACCTACATGATATACCAAATGGACCAGGTGATGCAGCTGGCAATGGTGAGGATGGAGCCCTTCACCCAATTGCCATGAACGTCCCTGGTGGAGCTGCCACCTCTATTGATTTGGATGAGAGGTGGGCCCAAGTGAGACCAGTGTCCCCAAATCCTTCGCCATCCCTCAAGGATTCCTAAGATCAACCGCAACGATCCTACCAATCCATTATCTATCTCTCAAATTAATTAAATGAGCCCTTTTTTTTAATTGAAAAAATTAATTGAATATGTAAAAAAAAATTATAAATACCAACAACGATATCAGTAACAACAAGAGGCTCCCTCTACCATTAGATTGTTGCAATAATACCAGAAAACCTGCATCGCATACATATATACTTGCTATTCGAGCGGATTTAGACATGATCAGGTACAAACTCAAACGCGTAAAATGTAGGGGATAGATAACATAAAAGATCTTGGCAAGAAAAACAAAAATATCATGGGATCCGTAGCGTCTTCTACAAGGTTGCATGTTGGGTGGACAGAGAAGAATGGTATAAATCATATTGATGCCCGCATAAAAGTATTACTTTAAACGTGAATTTATGGAATAATTCGACGACAGTGTATTGAATCTATCGAGAGTTGATTATGGGAATATTGCTTATTAAAATGGCCCAATTATGATTCCTCATATTATTACAAAATTCGTCAAGATGGGCGCAGAAAGTTGAAAAAGGCTGATTACCGAAGAGCGGTGGCGATTACGAAAGTGAGGGAAGCTATGGTGTTCTCCATAGAAGCCACAAATGTTGGAGACGTGTACCTCAAGTTCACAAAGTACATATTTACATATAAGCACAAGCTAATATTTAATTAGACAAAAAGTCGGACAATCTTACCCCAGAAGAGGGAGCTCGAAAATCTCCAAGAAGAGGAGCAATGTCAGCTGTGGTCTTATTTTCAGTTCTTCTCGATTATATTACTAGCTAGTTACATTTTGGTTAAACATATGTTTAATAAACTAGGAATATTGTATCTCTACTAACATCCTTACAAGCACGTTGATGATAGTTACACCATATCTTACATGCAATGAATTTAAAGTCAATATTTAGGCCTCGAATATCTATATATGTAAATTATATATGCCCTGTGCACTCTGACGATTTTGAATAAAAGGAGGGGTTACTCCTTGCATAATTTCTTCAAATAATTTGTCGTGCGTCCTCTTTATTTTTCTTTTTCTCGTAGTTTACTCAAATTTCAGCGCGTGTCTTGACTCTGGAGGGACAACCTGAAACGTGGTGTCTTTCTTTTGCACTTCATCAGATGTCGTGTGAGATTGCACCAGATGATCTTCAGAATCTAGCTTGATCGGAACCTGCTGATCTTTTTCTTTCCCCCACAGCAGTAAGAAGAGCCCGACGATGATGATCGCTGCCCCTATTATGCCGCAATTATGCACAAGTAATTAGTAAAACAGTACGAGGACTATACTGTTACTTACTTAATATATAAGGACGGGACAGTAGGTGCAATTCAATTAACTTCATAACTGATATAGAATGAACGAGCAGCGGTGGTTTCATTAATTCTTAGAAGTTTATCTGCCAACGTAAAGCTTTTCCCCGAGGACAAAGTAGGCCAAAACTGTGACGAGTATAGCGCCAAGCGGGTTAAATATGGTCAGAAGACTGGGCCTTTCTTCTCCGTGCACCCTAGCCGGATGAAGATTATCAGTCCTGAGCAAACCACTCCCTGTTCCCTAACAAATTATATAAACAGTACATTCATAAACTTGAAGCTGAATTCGATTCAATTAAGGATTTTTTATTATCGGAAACTTTTTAATTAATATCTCGTATTGTATAATCACTTACACTATACAAGTGGACCAAAGATCTATGTTGAAACCAATAGCCCAATCCGCAGGTTTGTGCTTGACGAGGACGGTGAAGGCAGTTGACTGGGCCCCGCCGACGAAACACATCCATATTGTCAATGAGAGTCGGGCCGGATATCTTTTCAATGAGAACGCCTTCAATTCATAACACAAAGACACGTTATCGATCGTCCGATAAGGCTGATCTCACCAAAATAGAAGAAAGGCCATGTTATTGATTAATATAGTGACGACGATTCATACAATTGCAATTTGGTTGTAAACAGAAAAGAGCAACATTTCACATCAGATATTACTGCCGAGAAGTTGGCAGGTACACTTTTCGGTCTCGTTGGATCAATCATTTAACATGCTTCATATATAATTAAGTAATTTCCTAGAATTCACCTTAGTCCGCTTAGAAGATATGAACGCGATTTTTCTAAATAAAGTTCCTATGATCCATATTATGCAGAAAAAGGTTGATGCGAATCTCGTCGAATCCGTCGCGGAACCCAGCAATAATAATATGGAATCAAATCCCGAATCGTCCAAGATAGAGATTTCGAATGGTGGAATATTGACCTCGTAGCTATGTAGAGCTATAAACCAATATTATACGAAGCTTAAGAACTACAAGTAATCGACTTGCAACCCTTGAAGCATAAGTTCAACAAGAACAATTTGGAGAATATCTCTCACACAAGATAGAAAATGGCAGAAAGTTGTGAAAAAAATAACTTAAGGAAGAGCTTATAATGCTCTTATAATCTGAAGACAATTAAGGAAAGCACAAGTTTCTAGCATATTTTAGAAGGCATACTCCAACTAGATAGAAGGCAGTTGTGGTCATCCTTTAATGCCATGTTGTGTACTGATGAGGTCCAGCACTCTTGATGACCAAAATCAGCCCCGAGTCGACTTGTTCATCTCTCGAACTGCATGCCTCTTCCTGTATATGCGCCCATAAGTTCTACAAGGCTTGCTCTAATTTCTTGGCACGTGCTCTGGTGATCGATCCGGTAGAAATATGCAACTTGTCCTCATGCTCGGAGTCCAGCTTAACCCTATCATTCCCCCCTTCTTCAAAAGGATTCGACTTCGAATCTGCGCCCACATCAAAGGGAGAAAGATAAAAAAACATTAAATGTAGAACTCACTTGATACTCTCCCGACAAATCGAGCTTGTATGCATTGTCATTAATCTTTTCTAAGACTTGGAATGGTCCATCTCCTCGCGGATTCAGCTTTGATTTCTTTTGGCTTGGAAATCCCTCCTTCCTGAAATGAACCCAAACCCAATCTCCCGGTTCGAAAGTGACATACTTTTTTCCCTTGTTGGCTCGAGTGGCAGCTTGCTCGTTCTTGTGCAAGATGTGGTTCCTTGCTTCTTCATGGATCTTCTTTATTAATTCTGCCTTACGCTTTCCATCAAGGCTAACAATCTCACCAATAGGCAATGGAGTTAAATCCAATGGGGTTAGTGGATTAAAGCCATAAACAACCTCAAATGGAGAAAACTTAGTTGAAGAATGCATGGCCCGATTATATGCAAATTCAATGAATGAAATGCAATCTTCCCAACTTTTCAAGCTCCTTTTAAGAACAGCTTGCAGCAAAGTACCTAAGGTTCGATTTACAACCTCTGTTTGCCCATAAGTTTGTGGGTGGCAAATGGTAGAAAACAATAGCTTTGTTCCCAATTTACCCCACAAAACACGCCAAAAGTGACTTAGGAACTTAACATCACGATCACTTACAATGGTTCTGGGAATGCCATGCAAACGCACTACTTCCCTGAAGAAAAGGTTCGCCACATGAGTAGCATCATCCGTCTTCTTACAAGGAATAAAATGAGCCATCTTTGAAAAACGATCTACTACTACAAAGTTAGAATCCTTACCATTCTTAGTCCTAGACAAATCCAAAACAAAATCCATTGATACATCAGTCCATTGATGACTAGGAACAGGCAAAGGCATGTAAAGTCCATGAGGTTGAATCTTAGATTTAGCTTTCTTATATGTGACACACCTAAGACAGATCCTTTCAACGTCTCGCTTCATATGTGGCCAAATGAAATGCTCTCTCTCAAAACATCTAAGGTCTTAGTCATACCAAAACGCCTCATTAAACCTCCCCCATGGGCTTCCCTAACAAGCAACTCTCGTATGGAACTTTGTGGAATACATAGCTTGTTCTCACGAAACAAATACCCCCATGCTTATAAAAATTATCAAATGCCCCCTTTTCACTTTCAGAAAAGACTTTCTTAAAATCATGATCATGCAAGTATAACTCTTTAATATATTCAAATCCCAAAAGCTTGGCATCAAGAGTTAAGATAAGAGTATACTTGCGGGATAATGCATCAGTCACTACATTTTCCTTACCTTTCTTGTATTGGATCACATAGGGAAACATCTCGATAAACTCGATCCAACGTGTGTGCCTTCGATTCAGCTTGCTTTGACCCTTTAAATGCTTCAAGAACTCATGGTTGGTGTGAATGATGAACTCCTTGGACCACAAGTAATGCTGCCATGTCTCCAAAGCCTTCACCAAAGCATAGAGCTCCTTGTCGTGTGTGCAGTAGTTCAACGCAGCCACGTTGAGCTTCTCATTGAAGTAAGCAATAGGCCTTTTCTCTTGCATAAGGACGGCACCTATACCAATACCAAAAGCATCACATTCGATTTCAAAAGGTTTAGAAAAGTCCGGTAAAATCAGTAAAGGAGCAGAACTTAGCTTTTCTTTCAAGGTATTGAATGCCTTCTCTTGCTCCTTGCCCCATCTAAAGCCAACTTCCTTCTTGATGATCTCGGTCAAAGGAGCAGTTATGGTGTTAAAATTGCGCACAAATCTTCGATAGAATCCAGCAAGGCCATGGAAACTTCGAACCTCAGCAATGGTAGTGGGTGTAAGCTATTCCCGGATTGCTTTCACCTTCTCTTCATCTATTTCTACACCCCTGGAACTTACAACAAAACCAAGAAAAACAACACTTTCCAAGAAAAATTCATACTTCTTAAGGTTAGCATACAACTTCTCATGCCTCAGCACCTCAAGAACACACCTCAAATGATCCATATGATCATGCTCAGTCTTGCTATAAATCAGAATATCATTAAAGTAAATAACATCAAATTTTCCAATGTAAGCACGCAATACATGATTCATAAGGCGCATAAATGTGTTGGGTGCATTAGTCAATCCAAATGGCATCACTAACCACTCATACAATCCATTCTTGGTTTTAAATGCTGTTTTCCACTCATCTCCTTCTTTCATGCAAATTTGATGGTACCCACTTTTCAAATCAATCTTAGAAAATATAGTGGAACCATGCAATTCATCAAGCATATCATCCAATCATGGAATAGGATAGTGATACTTTACCATTATCTTATTCACAGCTCGGCAATCCACACACATCCTCTATGTGCCATCTTTCTTAGGAACAAGCAACATGGGCACAGAGCATGGACTCATGCTTTCTCAAACATAGCTCTTGGTCAGCAGCTCATCAACTTGCTTTTAGAGTTCCTTTGCTTCTTCGGGACTACATCGATATGCTGGTCGGTTTGGAATGGGTGCTCCCGGGATGAAATCAATTTGATGTTCGATCCCACGGATTGGTGGCAATCCCGATGACATCTCCTCAAGAAACACATCATTAAATTCCTGCAAAAGAGAAACCACAACACTAGGCAAAGATGAGTTAAAATTAGTAGATAAGTAGGCTTATTTGTATAAGAACAATATCATTGGCCTTTCATCCTTACTAACACTATCTAACTCTCTCTTTTTTGTGAAGAAACTCATTTTCTTCCCTTATTTTCTTTTCATGACTGAACTCTCAAATTTTTCTTTCTTTTCACTCTCTTTCTCACTTTCCTCTCGAATTTCTTTCCTCTCACTTTTACTCTCTTTTTCTTTTGGTTCAGCCACTCTCTTACTTTCTTTTGAACTCTCAGCACTAAACTTCTTGATTTGGAGTTGCTCTTTGAACACTTGATGTGGTGGCAGCGGGGCAAGTGTCATGCTTCGACCATCCTTGATGAAGCTATACCGATTCTTGTACCCATCATGTGTAGTCCTTTGATCAGCCATGGCCTCCCGAGTAACAAATGGCTGGCTATCATAGGAGCTACATCACTCAAAACTTCATCATGGTACTTCTCAATAGAAAATGAGATCAACACTTGTTTTGTCACCTTCAATTCACCACTCTCATTTAGCCGCTAAAGCCTATATGGCCTTGGATGCTTTTGAGTGCTCAAACCAAGCTTCTCCACCATCAGCTTGCTTGCCACATTCACAGTGCTTCCTCCATCAATAATCAGTCCACATACTCGATCCTTCACGAGGCATCGAGTGTAGAAAATGTTCTCTCTTTGTAACTCATCACCATCTTCTTTGGCTTGCACATGTAGAGCTCTCAAAACAACAAGAGTTTGATCCGATACAGCATGCTCCACATCATCGGCATTTTCAAGTGATGGTATAGAGTCCGTGTCACTCACATGCTCATCCGCACTTTCAATCTCCCCATTAACTAACATAATCATGGCTCTCTTGTTCGGGTATTGAGAAGCATAATGACCAGAACCCAAACAACGAAAGCACTTTATATCACGGTTTCTTTGAGGTTGGGAAGAAGAGTTACCCCTCTTCTTAGAATCAGATGATGACTTGGTTGCGGGCTTGTCTCCCTTGGCCTTCTCCTCTTGCTTCGAACCAGCCCATTTAGGTCCAGCCCCTTCAAACTTGGACGTCCACTTCGAATTCGAATTAGAGGACTCGAATTCGGATGACGATCGTCCCCCCTTCTTGAGCTACCTCTAAACTTTCATAGCCATGTGTATCAATTCTTCAAGCTCCACATAATGGTGCAGCTCCACAATATTGGCAATCTCCCGATTAAGTCCACTAATGAACCGAGCCATGGTTGCCTCTCGGTCCTCCTCAACATTGGTGCAAATCATGGTAATCTCCATCTCCTTGTGGTACTCCTCCACGATCTTAGACCCTTGCTTAAAATTCTGTAGCTTCAAGTGTAAATCCCGGTAGTAATGGGATGGGACAAATCTCCTCCGCATGATAACTTTCATGTCCTCCCAATTGTCAATAGGTCGCTCCCCATTTCGGCGTCTACTCACCGTCAATTAATCCCACCAAACTATGACATAATCAGTGAATGCCACAGCTGCAAGCTTCACCTTCTTCTCCTCGAAGTAGTTGAGACTATCAAAAACCAGCTCAACCTTCCTTTCCTATTCGATGTAAACATCGGGATCGCTCTTGCCTTGGAATGGAGGAATGATCAACTTGATAGACCCCATATTACGATCAACGGTGTCTCTTTCTTGGCGCCTCCCACGTCTGCGCCATTGCCTCTCAGCCCTTGCTCTTCGAGCTTGTCTCATTGTGGCAATGGAAGACACATCATCCTCATCATCATAGGATCCCTCCTCGTGGTCATCAAATTGGTGCCGGCTGTCGGTTATTGTTCCTCCTTGGTTGTTGATTGGGAGCTTGTCGCAACTGGTCAATCCGCTCATCATGCCTCTCCAACCGGTCATTGATTGTATTGAGCACCTTGTTCATTCGCTCAAATTGTTGTTGCATAGCCTGAATGATTATGCTCTGATCAAGCCCTCCACTACTTTGTTCAAGTCCCCCGTTATTTTCTTATGACATGTTGAAATCTGCAAAGAAATCTTAGAGTAAAAGGATCTCGTAATCACTCCCTCACGTGTTTACTCTCAAATCGATGTCACACAAACTCTTATATTTCACTCGATACAATGGCTTTTACCCTCTGATGATCTCACCTGCGCTTGCCTTTTTCCTCTCGTAGATTTCTCCACAAAGTTCTGGAGAAACTAAGCAATCTAATTACAAGTCCTTGAGGAAATTACTTGTTCGCTCAAGCCACTTATAAATCAGTTCCAAGTAGCAAAGAAGCAAAGAGATATGGATGGACAAGATGTATGTGAAAGGAATAAGCCCGGACGAATCAAATATGGAATTGACACAAATACGATTGGAGAAAAAACAGAATGAGAGTAACTATGACAGATCAACTTAAGGCCAGTGTAATCAGCGAAACAATTAATCACTCTAATTCACCACAGACCAATTACAACACAAAGACATCAAATTGTTTAATAAATTTTTCGCCCATTTCAGATCCTTTTCTCTTTTCTTTTCTTTTTTTACTTCGATCCTTTTTCTTCTTTTTTTTAATTCTCTTTTTTGGAAGATTTTTTTTTTGGATAGCTATGAACAGATTAGACAAGACTAAATGGAAAGGATAAAAATGGAAGATAGATGTAAAAATTCCAAAATGATGAACAAGGAAAGAACAAGGATAGATGAAACCTCAATTTGGAGCCTTAGCTCTGATACCAAAATGATGCGAACCCTGTCGAACCCACCCAGCAACAATAATATGGAATCAAATCCCGGATCGTCCAAGATAGAGATTTCGAAGGGTGGAATATTGACCCCATAGCTATGTAGAGCTAGAAACCAATATTATACGAAACTTAAAACTACAAGTAATCGACTTGCAACCCTTGAAGCATAAGTTCAACAAAAACAATTTGGATAATATCTCTCACACAAGATAGAAAATGACAGAAAGTTGTGAAAAAAATAACCTAAGGAAGAGCTTATAATGCTCTTGTAATCTGAAAACAATTAAGGAAAGCACAAGTTCTTAGCAAATTCTAGAAGACATATTTCAACCAGATTTGTTGACCATCTTCTAGAAGACATATTCTAACTAGATTTGAGGTAGTTGTGGTCATCCTTTAATGCCCCGATGTGTACTGATGAGGTCCAGCACTCTTGATGACCAAAATTAGCCCCGAGTCGACTTGTTCGTATCTCGAACTGCGTGCCTCTTCTCGAATATGCGTCCATAAGTTCTACAAGGCTTGCTCCAATTTCTTGGCACGTGCTTTGGTAACCGGTCCGGTAGAAATATACAACTTATCCTCATGCTCGGAGTCCGGCTCAGCCCTATCAAAGGTTTTACGAAAAGGAAATGTGAAGGTGTGTAAGAAGATAAATGAATGCATTATTATGGTATAGTCAACATTTGAGATTCCTTTTACTTAAAAGCGTGCAATTACTGATTTTCAAATCGGATATCGCGACGAAAGCACTTTATAGTTCCCAAGTTCATATTCCATCTTCTTTAATGATGCCACAGATGTGCCTTTCGTCAAATGTTATAGTCGAGAATTTGGTACAAATGTTATTCTAATGTTGTCCGGCTCAACCAATTAATGAAATTGCATTCGACCACTAATTTTTATTCGTTTTACATGGTTGAAGCATTTGGTACGAGTCTGATCATTTCAAAATATATTCCTAAAATTCATGTTACGCAAAAAAAAAAAAAAAAGATTTCAAGAAGAAGAAAACAAATGCCATGCCATGTAATAGTCCACGTTTTAGGTTACCTTTGTGGAAAAAGCATGCCATGACAAATTTACGAATCGGATATTAGGGCGAAAGCGTCTTATCATTGTGAAACTCGATCCCTCTCACTTGAAACATCTTATAGAGGTGTTTAGGAGGGAATAATCAGACATGCATGATGTACCAAATGGACCAAGTGATGTAGCCATGGTGAAGATGGAGCCCTTCACCCAATTGCCATGGACGTCACTGGTAGAGTTGCCATCACCTGTGTTGATTTGGATGGGAGGTGGGCCCAAGTTCCTTATGATGGAGCCTAAGTATAGTGTCATTGTCATCACCCCGGCAAGTGAGACAAGTGTCCCCACAACCGTTGCCATCCCTCGAGAATTCCTAAGATCAACCGCCTCCAACCTATCAACCCATTCATTAATAAACCATGCACGAAAAATTAAATTAAAAAAAAAAGAAACAGAAAGAAGTTTCCGTCCACCGTTAAAATGTTGCAATAATACGGGAAACTTGTAATCGCGTACATAAATACTTGTCCTCCCTGCCGATGTAGATATGATCAGACTAATTCAGACGAGGGAAAAACGTGCAGGATATTTCTTAAGGATCATGGGTGTAAAACAAAATCATCTTAGGATAGCTTGTAACATGTTCTACAAGGTTGCTGCCCCATTGGATGGAAAGAGAAGCATGGTATAAATCATATGATGTGAAAATATATATATTATTTTAATGTGCGATATAATTATGGAATAATTCGATAGTGTATTGAAGAGACTTGAATTTAGGAATATTGCTTATTAAACTGGGCCCAATTGCAATTTGGCATTTTATTACAATACTCATGAGGTTGAGTGTAGAGAGTTGAAAAAGACTAATTACCGAAGCGCGACAGCGATTATGAAAGTTGGGGAAGCTATGGTGTTCCCCATAGAAGCCACAAAATTTGGAGACGTGTATCTCAAGCTCGCATAGTACATATTCAATGTCAACTCTCTTGCTACGAAAGAAATTTTATCACAAGAAAAGTATATTGTGATAAAAATGTTAAATTAAAACTAAATAAAGTCTCATAATGTACATACTTAATATGTATGTAGATATATATATATATATATATTTATATGTATATACATATCTTCAATATTGCATGAGCGCCACAAACTAATTATTTCAATAATAACTAACATATATGTATATACATATTTTTAGATATGGTGACACAATGAACATTATAATTAACATTGTATAATGCTCGAAGAAAGATAAACAATAGATTTAATAATATTTACAATATATACATATAGGTATATATGTATGTCAGTAAATTGTAATTGTGTAATGAATATATATATAATCCTATGTGTATATATATGTGTGTATATACATATATATAAGAACGAAGGTAGATAGAGGTGAACGAACAATAGATATAATAAAATATACAATAGAGTTTATACGATATACATATCTGTATGTATATATATAATAGAGGTGCGTATAGATGAAAGAAAAGGATTTATATCTAATATATGTATGTACATTTAGGTGCATATATATGAGCGAGCAAATGTAATATAGCTAGAGAGGACAATATTGCAATTTTGTGAAAAGAAATGGTTAAAAATGACTTTTGACAACTTAATCCTTCATAATACCTCAAATTGGTGGAATGAAAATATGAGTCTTTAGTGAGTTACGGAAGATAAATAATCCCACTATAACCCTTCATAACCCTCTATCTTTTAATTGATAGACATGAGTTATTTTAATCCATCCATAAAGCTCCGCTCCATAACCCTGTATCCAAACAACATGTAAAAGTTCCAATTTAACATTCATATGTAACTTGTAAAATCTTACGACAACTTTAACACTTTGTTTGGATAGCATCTAAAGGTTTTTGAAGTGGTAGGGTCAATTATGGACAGATGGGATGGGGTGGATTATGGAAGAATTCTTTAATTCTCCATAACCTATGCTTGAATAAACTTCATTAAAAGGTTGGGTGGGATGGTGTGAGAATTTGAAAAAGATCTTGACTCTTGATTATTTTTTATAATATTATCTCAATAGTTGATTTTATTATCCCTACCTCAAATTGGTGGGATTAAAATATAAAGGTTATGAAAGATTATGGTGGGATTAGTTATCCCTCCATACCCCCTCTTAAAAATTTTAAAAGTCAAACATAGGTTATTATTATCCCTCCATAACTCATCCTTTCATAACTCTCCATAACCTTCAATCCAAATAAGATGTAAAAGCTATTAAAATGGTAGAAAAAAGCCCGTTTTGTAAAAAAATATGATATAGTATCACGACATACGCTTTCTCTAAGTAATTAAAATGTTTCAAGTCCGACACTCGTTGTAGGACTACCTGTGTTCCTATATTAGATATTTTTATTTTATTGTACCCATGGGCCACATATGTAATCGAAAAAACACTTGTTTTGGTCGAGATATGGAAATAGAAATGGAAGAAATGAACATGACAAAAATGAGATGGAATGGAATATAATTAGAAATGGAAATGACCAATTTTCCTCTTCATGCGATTTACTAAGTATCGTTTTTCAAGAGTTAGTGGGTGTGCTTGGGATTTGGTAAATGATTTGAAGTCACCACTATACCAATTCAAGGCCGGTAAGACACCTATAATTTCTCTAAAGTGATCGAGTCTTGTGAAAGTAAAAAAATCCATACAAGAAGAGTTTTATCCCTTGGTGCGTCGACCCGACTCTAATTGGATTAGTCGGAGGCTATTGGGTTTCAAGATAATATGGTGCACACTGAAAAGATGTCAACCCAAGTGTGTCGAGAATGGGCCGAGTGAGCCCATGACAAAAAGTGGGCCTACGACCCAAAAGACTTGCTGGCCTAAAGCCTTCAATTAGAAGATGGGCTTAAGACCCAAAAAGGGAAAATGGTTCGGTATCCTATCCTAAGGAGAACTCAAAGTTCATTTCTTTTTTTTTTCGTGATTTTTCCGATTTTGATGAAGAGAAAGAGAAGTTTTATTATGGCATTACCCTCGCCTGTTCACCTAAATAAGAGAGGATTCATTATGGCATTGCCCTCGCCTGTTCACCTAAATGTTGCAAGTTTGATAATTAGTAGGACTATCTACGCCCCTTTTAATAGTTATTTAAGATTTTATTTTCATTATTCTGGGTTTTAATCCTCCTTTGTAACCCAAAAAAAAAGAAGATAAAAGGGTTCATTACGGCAACTTTGAAAGAATAGAGATGTTGTTTAGGGAAATACTTCCGTTTAGGGAAGATATAATTAATTTGGCGAGAAGTCATTTATCTTTTTCTCATAAAAGGAAAGAGCATTTCAAATTAAAAATGGAGAGCCCCACGAAATATTACTTCGCATTGCATTAAATTGTTCGATAAATTGTTGAGTAATCGTACCTCCTTATATAACATAAGAAAAAATACTAAGTTTGTGTTTGGTACTAGGATTGACCTAAAGGGGATGAGGGTGGCGGTGACCCCCTTAAAATTTTGATATTATATGGAAAATCATAAATTTTGTTAAGAATAAAAAATCTCACACGGAAAAATTAAGAAGAATCTAATGAGTTTATAAGAGATTAGGTATCACAATCTATTAGCTCGAGCTTTTGGGCTGGAGATGGGCCAAATCGCTTATAGTTCCATTGGATATTTTTACATGGTATCAAAGTGGGTTATGCTTCCGCGCGCATGTGTGTGGGTTTACATCACGCTATTTGAAAAGTCTCTTTGTTGATAGGCAGCCGAAGTGTGCCTGTGTTTGGCCCGAGTGTGGAACTCATGGTCTCTTTGAATCTGAGTGCGGAGAAAAAAAAAACCCACCTCATATTAGTCCAGCCCAAGTGTGGCCTCATTGTCAATTGTCGTCTCTCCCTCCTCCCGAGCATGGAAGTCTAGTCCCAGCTCATAGTTAGTTCTTAAGGGCGGGTTATTCTAATCCACGTGGCACATGTAAGTGAATGTCAAAGCCACACGTTGCCACGTGAGGGCGGGCGTTAAAAGTAAAAAATCCCACACGAAAAAATTAAGAAGAATCTAATGGATTTATAAGAGATTAAGTACCACAATTTATTAGCTCGAGTTTTTGGGTTGGAGATGAACCCAATCGCTTATAGGCCCAATGGATGTTTTTACAAATTTTTCTACTAATTTTAGTGGAATGCCCGTTGCGACCGCAGTAATCACAATACGAGCGTCCCTTTGGATTCGGTTTATGATCACCTCTCCCGGAATTGAAACCACCACTCGACTTGGCCAAGAAACACATGGACTCAACACTAGAATCCATATTGTGGAAAGCAGCCTCTTCATGTAAAAACCATTGCATAGATCTTGTTGATGTTCGGCACGGGCTCCATGGTCAGAGTATTGGATCAAATGGTGAGAAAATCCAAATTGAGACCCATGAGAAACTGGTACAACTTCTCTTTTTCCCGTTAGGTAGCAAACTGTGCACCCCCATCGCAAGTGTCCAGCTCATCCCAAAGACTCTCAGCTTCGAATAATAAATGGGCTTTCCTTCTTGCCAAAACAAACAAATTTCTATCTAATTGATGAATCTGGGCCTCTTTACCTTGAGAGAAGCGCTCCTTGAAATCATCCCAAAGAGTCTTAGCATCCTGCGCATGGGCTACCGTGATTTGCAAGTCCTTCACGAGATGATTAAAGAGCCACGTTACGAGCACTAGATTACAAGTTTCCCACTTCTCGAGCAAAGGGTCTCCATGCTTTGGCTAGGTCATGGTGCTATCGATGAAACTGAGCTTATTCTTCACTCGGAGGGCAGCACACATTGCCCTAGACCAGGTGATGTAGTTTCTTCCATTGAGGAGGCACAAAATTAATTGCGTGTCGAGACCATTGGACTGATTTAGCTGCAAGGCAAGTGGGACAGTATTGCCCAAGCTTTCTGAGATATCCTTTGTCATTGGTTCTGCCAAGAGGATTTGAAGAAGAAGCCCTCAAGAATGAGAGAGTGATGACGATCAGTAATGAGTCAAGCAAAGAGGAAGACTAAATTGTGAGGAAGTGACATAGATGATGCTCAGCCCTATAGGACCTGCAGAGGAATGATCAGAATGCCCGGTCGAGGGACCACCACTCTCATGCCATCTCAAGAATAATTTGGACTGAAAAGCATGTTGTTCATTGATCGACTCAGCAAATAAGTATACATTGTGCACGTAATATCAAGAGAATTAGGTAAAATCTCCTAAATAGAGTAAGGTGGTGTTTGATAAATTAAGTGCTTAAAAATTAAGCACTTAATTAGTTAAGGGAAGAAATGTATAGAAAGAAGGGATGAATGAATAAAGATGAAAAAAGTTTTGTGAGAAATAAAGAGCACTAATAAGTGAATAACTTATTTCATTAAGTCAAATTTTTTTACTTATTTCATTAAATGATTTTTTGTTTAATGATTAAGTAGTTTAAATCATTAACTCCATCTTTCCATCTTTCTTACATTCATTTTATCTTATAACTAACTTTTAAGCACTTATTCAATTAAGTTGAAATAAATACCCCCTAAGCTAGGTGCATTGCCTAAATTAGGCTAACTATGTATGTTACATATGATAATCTACGCGATTACAACAATTTACATGAAAGGAAGAAAATCTTCCATAATAGTAAAACGTTTTCAAAAATTAAAATTAAACATATTTCTAAATTTTAAAAACTTCACGAAGTTTTCGTTTGATTTTCAAATCAAAATTTTACTCAATTCAACTCAATTTTACTTTTCCCCCAATTCAACAACATAATCATTACATTTTTATCTTTTCCTCTAATTTAATAATAAATTCTCTCCCATTATTTTTTCAATCATTTTTATAGTTAATTTTTTAGTAATAAATTTTCATATACTTTCACACATATATATTAATTTTTTAATATTAAATTTCACATATCCAACAAAAAAAATAAATTTCACATCTATAAATACATGCATATATATGTTCTCACATATCAATATATTTGCCAACACTTGCAATTATTGTACAAAATCAAGTTGAATTGGATCATTATCCAACTTGAAAACCAAACGCAAACTTTATCTGTTATCATTATTTTTCAACAAAAAAAAAGCGTGAATTAAGAGGAGTGGCTCTGAATGGAGCTCGTTTGGAGCCAGGATCTCCTTTGACATCCACAAGAAGCAAATTGTTGGTTCATTTTCTGGTCAGGTGGTTAAGTAATTCAATTGTTTTCAACAAGGTCACCACAAGATTGAAATCCCACGTGGGCCTGCAGCTCAAGGATGCATGTATGTATGTATCTTTGAGAATCCGCGGAATTGAACGTGAATGGCCCCATCTTTTACTCGAAGAGGTGGATTAGCCAAGGTGAAACATAAATCAACCCAGATATTACCTGACCGCTATACATGCTTTATAGCTTCCAACTGCTCCTTCGACGCAGTCGCAACTAATTAAACGAATCTCAAGTCACCAATATTCCTGACCTTCTACTAGGTTTGAGCTGCCAACTTTTTATTTGTTAATTGAACTCTTTGGAGTTAAAAATAGAGCATTTGGGCCTTCACAATTCTCTGTCAAAAAGCCATGAGTAATCGAAATGATTGACATGTATTATTCTAATGATCCATAGCATACATTCCTCATGCCGGCCCTACGCACTAAATGCATCATCTAATTTTAATTCACTGTCATGTGATATTCCGTCTCCCTTGGCGGTGTGTCATCCAAACGTTGCAATGTGACCCAAATATTTCAAAGAACTTTCACTTAATTTTGCAACAATGGTAACTAGCATTTTTCCTTTTTCGGAACAAGCTATGATCTTTATGTTGTTGCTAACGTTTCGTCAGGAATCATCATCACTGACAATTAATTAGTACAACCCCAACACCTTTTTTTATCACCTCTAAAATACCGCATTAATTTGTCTTGAACCATCTCATCATGACTGCACAAAGAAAAATGTACGATTGTGTCGCGTCCCCTTTATTTTTCTTTTCTCTTTATATAGTGTACTCAAGCTTCAGATGTCGACACCTATCTTGACTCCGGAGGGACCACCTGAAACATGGTGTCTCTCTTTTGCACTTCATCAGAGGTCAAGTAAGGTTGCACCAGATGATCTTCAGAATTGAGCTTGATCTGAACCTGCTGATCTTCTTTCCCCCACAACAGTAAGTAGAGCCCAACGATGACAATCGCTGCCCCTATGATGCTGTAATTATATGGACATAATTAGTAAAATAATACAGGGACTATACTGTTGCATAATACACAAGGACAGGATCACAGTCAGTCAGTGCAACTTGAGGAACTTCTTATCTGATAGAGCGACCAAAGGTGGCGATTCATTTTTTTAGTTTACCTGCCAGTGCATAGTTTCTCGTCGAGTATGAAGTAGGCCAAGACTGCAACAAGTATCGTGCCGAGCGGATTGAAAATGGTCACGAAGACCGGGCCTTTCTTCTCCGTGCACCATAGCTGGATGAAGATGATCAGTCCTGAGACAACCACTCCCTGCACCGCAGCAAAATAAACACATTCATAAATTTGAAGCTGAATTTGATCTAATTGAGGACTTCAATTTACTATTGGGAAATGGTTAATATCTCATATATTAAATGATCACTTACACCATATAAGGTGGACCACAGATCTATGTTGAACCCAATGGCCCAATCCGCAGGTTTGTGCTTGATGAAGACGGCGAAGGCCGCAGACTGGGCCCCGCCCACAAAAGACATCCATGTTGTCAGTGAGAGTTGGGCCGGATATCTTTTCAATGTGTACGCCTTCCATTCATAACACAAAAGGCATGATATTGATTGTCGTAGCCAAAGACTAAGTTAGCATCAATCGGGATTAATTTTATCCAGTAAGGATGCTCATGGTATCACCAAAAAAAAAAAGGACACGTTATTAATTAATTAGCGATGAAGATACATACAATTGCGACCTTGCTGTATACTAGGAAAAATAACATTTGACCTAAACTGCAGGAAATTGGAAATGTTGAAACATTTTGTGACACACAAGAAGATGATGTGCACATTTACTTAGTATATATCAGATATCCATCTTTGTTAGTACATATATCAGATGTTACTGCTGACAAGTTGGCACTAATGTGATTTTAGTGTCACCTGAATTAATGTGTGTCGTGTTATATCATAATCAACATTTGACATTACCCTTTATGGGAAAAGCACGCGATTACAAATTTACAAATAGGATGTCACGATGAAAACATCTTATAGTTGTGAAATTGTCAATCGATCTTAGTCGAAAGTTTATATGGAGGTGTTTTGGAGGGAATGATCATACCTGCATGATGTACCAAATGGACCAGGTGATGCAGCTGGCAACGGTGAGGATGGAGCCCTTCACCCAACTGCCATGGACGTCATTGGTGGAGCTGCCACTGCTGTTGACTTGGATGAGAGGTGGGCCCAAGTTCCTTACAATGGAGCCTTGGTATAATGTCATGGTCATCACCCCTGCAAGTGAGACCAGTGTCCCCACAACCTTCGCCATCCCTCGAGGATTCCTAAGATCAACTGCCTCCAACCTAGCAATCCATTATCTATCTCTCAAATTAATTAAATGAGTTTTTTTTATAATTGAAAAAATTAATTAAATATGTAAAAACAAATTATAAGTGCCAACAACGATATCAGGAACAACAAGAGGCTCCCTCTACCATTAGATTGTTGCAATAATACCAAGAAACCTGCATCGCATACATGTATACTTGCTATTCGTGCGGATTTAGACATGATCAGGTACTAACTCAAACGCGTAAAATGTAGGGGATAATCGATAACATAAAAGATCTTGGCAAGAAAAACAAAAATATCATGGGATTCTTAGCGTCTTCTACAAGGTTGCATGTTGGCTGGACAGAGAATAATGGTATAACTCATATTGATGCCCGCATAAAAGTATTATTTTAAACGAACAATTATGGAATAATTTGACGACATTGTATTGAATCTATCAATAGTTAAATATGCAAATATTTCTTATTAAAGTGGACTCAATTATGATTCGGCATATTATTACAAAATTCGTCAGGATGGGTGCAGAAAGTTGAAAAAGACTGATTACCGGAGGGCGACTGCAATTACGAAAGTGAGGGAAGCGATGGTGTTCACCATAGAAGCCACAAAAGTTGGAGACGTGTACTTCAAGCTCGCAAAGTACATATTTAGTGTTAATCCCACCCTGCGAATTCCAAATTCTCCAACATTAATAAAACATATATATATTCGTCCATTTTTCTTATCAGGTTCATTTTATTTTTAAGGAATAATTTTTTTTACATATAAGCACAAGCTAACATTTAATTAGACAAAAAGTCGGACAATCTTACCCCAGAAGAGAGAGGACGAAAATCTCCAAGAAGAGGAGCAATGTCAGCTGTGGTCTTATTTTCCTGCAAGATACATAAGAAACAGATGAAAATGTTTATTCACCGTCTACGACTATCATTTGCAAGAGGATACGGACCTTTCGAGAAAGCACGCAAAAGGGAGCATTACAAAGCCCGCCACGATGTGTCGGTAAGTAATGTAGACATGGGGGTTCATGCCATGGTCGAATGAAGCTTCCGTGATGAAGTAGAGGAAGGTGTAGCCAACTTGAGCCAGTACCATGAGAAGATGCGGCTTAAACTTTCGGAAAGTCTTGCACGGGTTTAGCTTCACTACGGCCATGGCTTCACTATTAGATGGCGATTAATTGAAGGGAACAAGCAGAAGAACTCAGAATCGGTTTGGTTCTTATAGGGGGAAGGGAGGAAGAAGTGATGTGGCGAGGATAGTGAGTGATGACTCTTTTGGTGTTCATGTCGCTGTAGAATCGTGTTCTTTCAATCTTGCTGACAGTAAATTCCCCTGGCATTGGCAATTATGTGACATTTCACATATGGGGGATTGCACTTCATTGACTTGATGTCGGAATTTGGCCTAATTGAGAAAAACAACAAATTATTCTAATGAAATATTGGAGGTGAAACAAAGAAAATATTATCTATCCTATATTCTCATTCCTTTTTCAGTTAATAAAAAAAATCATCTCAGTATCTCTTGATGCACTATATATATATATATATATATATATATATATATATATACACATGAAGGAGCAAGCAGCAAGTAGCGGGGATAAAGGAAACAACAAAAATTAAAAGGTAGTGCAGAAGCGCAAGTTTCTTTAGTAATAAGGAAATTTCAGGTTTGATACTCTTCGTGAAATGTACTTATTGATCTGCTATTAGAATTCTTATTTATTATCGTATTAAGTCCATAAATCTCATTTGTAACCGAGAAAAGTTAAAATCAAGGGAAAACATACATACCGATTGACATATATCTATATCTATATGTTTATTAATTTTGACACATGAGAGCTTTCTATTCATTTGCAGATAGAGAAGCTTTTTTTTTTTTTTCATATCTCGAGCTTGTAGTACGGAGCCCCCTTCAATGCCGCTTTCATTAATATATACCCAAAATATTCTTTGATTTCTTAATGAAGACAACTTCATATTACATTTACAAAAAAAAAATCCATTACAAAGGACGTCAGTAGGTCTATATAAGAAAAAAAAATCATAATAATTAATAAAGGAGTATGAATAGTCCCGCTGAGTATCAAAACCTGAAACATTTGATTACCAGACGACAGCGTGCGTTATTGTACTACGCTTTCTTTTGATTACCAAAAAAAATTCTACTACCAATTTAATATAAAATGGAGTTGACTTATATTAAGGCCTTCATCAAAGAAAACAAGAAAAACATTACAATTTTTTTAAAAAAAATAAAATCAAATTAGTTAAATTAATATAAATTATGAACTAGTATATTAAGATCTTTCCTAAGATAACAGCCATAGAAAAGCAACAATAGAAATCCTGGCAAAATTAAAATAAAAGATTAACTATGAATATAATAAGTAAATGCCTGCATGGTGCACGGGTTACGAGACTAATTGCATAGATGAATGAGGAAGTTACGATGATTTTTGGTGGATAAATCTAGCATCTGCGAATCAGGGATTGATTTTTGGGGGATAATTCTAGCATCTGCGAATCAGGGATTGATCCCTAATAATTCCCTTCAAGATGTGGTTTACTTCTTCTAACATTATTTTTAGTAATATCACAAAAATCCTCGGTCTCTGTTAGCTGAGAGTGATCCTATTCGACCACCGATTTGACTTTGGTCATAGGGATGGAGCCACTAAAATACCAGGAATATTTTACTATTTGATTTCGCCTCTAATAATTTCTCACAAGTCCTAGTTAAAATTAAGAATTTTTTACTTACGAATTTATATATAATATATAAAAGCTGTAACTCACTGCTCTTAAGAGAAGATGCCATGTAAAATGAGTCCATGTTTTAATTGAGTGACTTTTTGAATTACAACCAATGAAAATTTGGAAAATGGTAAAATATGGTGATGGCATATCATTCATGAAACCCCAAAAGTACCATAACTTAAAGAGTTAAGAAGTCATTGATGCACGAAATTCTAAGTCCCTAACTCATAAGGAAGTTGAAAGTTCATAACTCATGGAAGCGTTTCAGTATCCAGCTCAAGGAAGTCCCAAAACCGTAAATGTAATGAACTCCACTACTACTACTTCCGAAAGAGCAGAGGATATGTTTTGAATAAATACTTAATTATCGTAATTGTGGACCATTACTGGTAGATCGCCTAATGCTTTTGTACCAAAAAGGATGTTGTGACAGCAGAGTCCTGAACTTTAAGGTGACGGGATTAGGCTTTGTTCTCCTAATTTTGTTAGTTGAGATCTTCTCATTTTCTCCACCTAAATGCTTTGTATGAAAAATGAAATGGAGGCAATTGAATCTCCCCATTGTAGTTGTTATATTGTTATTTTTCGAGTTTGTACTATTTTGACGTAAATTGATTATTGATATTCTCATAAGTTCAAGTGATTTTGCCTCGTTTCCCTATCCAAGTAAAAAAAAAAAACAGTTCATGTGATTTTCAAACTTATATATACAGCAGTTGCATGATCAAAGAAACATTGTAACCACCTTAAATTAATTATCTAATTTGGATACATTTATATGGCGCAATATTTCAAAATTGCACTATATGACACCAGCTTTGAGTATCGAGTCAAATGCCTTACGATATTATTTAATCTGTCAAGAATCAATGGAAGTGCTGATGTGGAAGGATGTGGCACACACGTGGAAGGACATGGCGAGCACGTGGACCGAACATGTCAGCACTTATGTTAGTTTTTTTATGGATTAAATTAAGCCATGTCTCATTTGAAACGAAACTTAAATTGGTGCCATATAGTGCAATTTTAAAACGTTGTGTTATAGCTGACATAATACTTAAAGGTTGTGTTATACCATGTATTTTGCCCTTGATTTATTTTTCGAGTGCTTTTTATTGATGTTGTTGGATCTCTTACAAATTAAACACTGAGTGTCTAATTCTCATTATTGATGTTGAAAAGAGTATCATCGATATAAGATTCAGAAGCAGAAATTTCACCTCGACCATCAATAGGTTTGGCCAGGGCATTTATAACACTACCCAAATAAGCCTCACTGACCGGGATCTGAGCAATTCAGCATTTATATATACATGTAGGGGGGTCTGTTTGGGAAGTAAGAAGCCCCTTTGACTCTTCATCTGCAAGGGGAAGAATCCGCACGAATCAGATTTTTTGAGGAGCATAACGAGAGATTTATTGAAAATTTTAGATAAAAAAATCAATTTATAAAATTTAAAGAAATAAATCCTGAATTAGAAATATATTACCATTTTGAACTATAGATTAGTTAAATCCCACATTTTAATCCCCCATTTTTTAGTATTTTCTTAAAATCTTTTTTCAAATGATTTAACAATATATATATTTTTTAATTCTATTAGATGCCATGAGGATGGCTTAAGAGAGATCCATGGAACTCTCCTTTAACTTAATACTAGTGAAACTCCTCGTACTTTGCAGGAGAAGATGATTTCGTTTGTTATGTAAGATATGAATTTCCTCAACAATGACAAAAAAAATAATATTAATCTCTGAATTGATATATTATCCAATAATTAAGTCTAAAACAATAGTTAACACATTTTATTGAGCAACTAATATACTTTGGAACATCATATTATTATTTTTAGTGTATTATGGGCCAGAATAATAAAAAGAAAAACTTGATGTTAAATTATTTTTTTGGGTGAAACTCTTAGAAATAAAACATGAATAAATTTATTTTTGGATGTATGATTCTTCTTTATGACATTTCCAAAGGGTACAATTGACGAAAAAGTTCACTTATTTGAAATGTTTATATAAAAAATAATTCAAAATTTTTTGAAAGAAATAGGTTCTAAATTAGAAACACATTACCATTTTAAATAGGGGTTTTAACCCATATATCTCATAGTTTTAAGCTTTTTTTCAATTAGATCCCATGATTTAAAAATTATCTAAAAAGGCCCAACATTTATATCTTATTTCAAATATATCACACCACTATACATTGCTCCAAATCTATCACATTATTACTATTTTTGTCAAAAATCAATGGAACAGCTGACGTGGCCGGTTAAGAGGCAATGACGCTATTTAAAAATACCCCAAAGTTTCTTATATTTTAAGGGCCGGCACGGCAAAAGGGTACCACCGGAGGAGGACGGCAGGTGTTGCAGATCAGAGGCGGAGGACACTGAGTTGGCGTGCATTGACCTGGACAGGGTGGCGGTGCCGTGGGGGCCAGGCTGCAGGGCATGCCAGAGGAGGGTGGCAGCGGTGGTTCTGCTGCAGTGCCGACACCTATGCATGTGCGCAGGGACGGAGCTAGCTTGTAGCCCCCTCTCCCCAACTTGGAAAACTTTCTAGTTTTGCCCCTCGATAAATATATTGCCGTCATTTTTTTCTCTTTTCTTTCTTGTTCGTAAGGAGGGAAGAATAATTATCCCACTATTTTAAGTACATTCAAGAATTTGCAAGTTATCCTTTCCAGACGTAGAACATTTACATAATATCTCTTCATATTCTTAGTACTATATAGGCCTATTAACTATTTTGCATTGCCCTCCTTTTAAATTTTTCTCGCTCTGTCCCTGCATTCACTTTTCTTATAGTGTAGGTGTCATTTGCTAAAGGTTACTCGCAAATTTTTCCTCTCCATTATCCTTTTTCTTAGGAGTGCAAACGGGTGGGCACAGGGGGATTTATCTAAAAATTTCGGTCCTCATTTGTTTCGGACCAGTTTTTTCCAAAAAAAAAAAAGAAACCATCCAAAGACCATCTGATGGTATAAAAAACCGACTATTCAGAGTTCGGTCTTTCCGGGTGGTTATTTCAGGGATCGAAAATAAAGAGAATATATGTTGAAACCATGTCATTGAAGTCATTCATTGATTCGTCTACTGCCAAAATAACTTATAAGTAATATCAATTAGTCATATAATCAAGAAACCCGTAATATTTGAAAAGCAAAGAAGAGCAAAGAAAGTATAGTGACTTACCAGGGAGGTAGCAGTTAGGGATGAGCTTGCTTTGCCGATTAGTGAGACTGGAGGAGCAGAGGAGGCGGAAGGAGTCAGAACCGAGAAGAAGAAGAAGGATGGTTAGAACTTATTGCGGTTTAAAAGTTAGATGAGAATAGTGGATTTTGGATTTAAAAATAAGTGGAAATATATATACCTATAAAACACATATATACATATTAATCGGGCGGTCTCAGGTACCACTGGGTTACTCCGGTCGATCCCCGATTTTTTTTGGCTCAGTTTTTTCTACCCCTAAAACCTGCCCAAAATGTCTATTAGGTTTTTCGGGTTCAATTGTTTTTGTTCGGTTAGGTTTTGATTTTTTTCGGTTTTCGGACTTTTACTTTCTTTTCCCTGGTTACATACAAAGGTACATGGGCCTAATATAATAAAATATAAATTATAATAACTAATAAAGAGGTACAGGTGATCCCCAATGAGTATCGAACATAAAACGTCTTGGTTACCAGGTGAAGTCGTGCGCCACTACGCTATACTATTTTTTTTTTGGACTTTTACTTACACCCCTATTTATTTTCTCGGTGTAAATCCTAGTATCCGAAATCTCAATTGGACTCCAACTAGTCCAATCCAGTCGAGTCGGCCCACTAAAAGGTAAAATTCTCCCAACATGAATTTTTTACATTCACTAGAATTCGAACATGAGACCTTACTGAAGCAGAACAAGCGTCGAACTGCTTGAACCAATTCACATTAGTATTTACACCCCTACTTTTTCTTCCACCGCTGATGCATGTGATGTTTGAATAAGGAACGTAGAATAAGTTTCGGGGATGGTCAGATATTTCTCTAAGTCCAAAGAATAGAATCGGATTTATTTTTTACTATTCATCTAACGAAAAATTTAAGAACCAGTTTTATAAAGGACGGGATCCAAAATCGTCTAAATATTACAGAGTTTTTGGTCCTGAAAATGTGGTCCAAATGTAATTGGAAAGTTCAGACTCGCCAGAGAGTAATTCGTGTGAATAAGTTTAACTTCCGAGTAGGATAATCATAAGCTAACTGAAGAATTAGTCCGATGTGCCAGACCAAGATTTAGCGTAGAATAAATAATTAATTTAATTTTCATATTGCTTTCTTTCTTTTAATTTTAACCTTTTCGCTATAAGTTTTGCTTTAATTGTCACAAGCAGGAGATTGTGTTTTTCTTTTTTCCTTTGGTCATTTTCATTATATATGCTTCAAGTAAAAGGGGATTCAACTTCACCGATCTAAAAATAAGAGGATTCAATCTACCCAAAGAAAAAAAAAAAGAGGATTCATTACGGCAACTTCAAAATAATAGAGATGTTGCTTAGAGGTATACTTCCTCTTAGGGAAAATATATAATCAATTTGGGAAGAAGTCATTTTGTCTTTCTCTAGGAAAAGGAAAAAAGCATTTTCGGCTCCAAAATGGATAGCCCCGTGAAATATTCCTTTGCATCGCATTAAACGCATAAAATACCTTTCCTTAATCCACCGAAAAAAAAAAAACTTCCCTTAGTTCCAATATACATTGTTCAGTGATACTATCTACCTCATGATGGGTAAATTACATGAAAAATTCTAAAATTTTACTTTTGTCTCAATTCTGACATAATTTTTCATTTTTTACATTAAAAAAATCAAGTATTTTTATTTTCGTCTCAAATATGGCACGCCGTTCCCCTTCCATTAAGTTTTCCATCTAATTACTTACATGGATGATAACGGTGTCAGGTGGACTCCAGCTTGCCAATAAAAAAGTGACATGTGTACCATTATATATTTAAAAATAAAAAAGGCCCCCTAAAGTATTTGGTTTTGCAAATTCCCCCACAATCCCCCACTCCCACCTCCTTTGCCGCCAGTTCTCCCGCTCCACCATCATCGCCAACGCCACCTCTAGTCACACACACCCTCGCCACCAATGGTTCTTTCGCCATCAATCCTTCCAAGAAGTCCCAATTTTACGGATTGTATCGTCTCTAGTGTCGTGGCTGAGCCCCCATCTAGCGACTACACTAAGAGCAAGCTGGAGTCCACTTTATGCCGTTATCATTCACGTAAGCAATTAGATGGAAAGCTTAATGGAAGGCGAACGACGTGTCATATTTAAAACGAAAACAAAAACTTGTGATTTCTGATATAGAAAATGAAAAATTGTGTCAAAATTGAGACAAAAGTACAAATTTAGAATTTTTTGTGTAATTTATCCTTGCATAATATAAGGAAATACTGCGACTGTATTTGGTGTATTGCTGGTGGCTGGAGGCGAGGCCAGCGTCACTGGAGATCACCCATCCCTGGTATGTTGAGGATTTGGTCTTTTACTTTTTGTTTCCTTTTAAAGTTTATTATTTTATATTTTTTAATCCGGCGAAAAGATTTTTTTTGGCCTTTTGAAAAAGTCACTTGCCATGCATGTGATTCATTTTGGCATAAAAAAGTGATCAGACGAGGTAAAGTATTTATTTTTCAAGTAGGTTGAGAATATCGTGCAAATTCTTAAAAGATCAAGAGATCGCATCCCAACTACCCATAAAGATCGAGGTCAAATTGCATTTTACTCTTAATTATGCATTATTACATATAAATAATAAGGTTTAATATCAAAATTTTGTTGAATACACAACATGTAAAATATAGTAAAAGCTCATTTAATTATAACTAAAAATTCACATGGAGTTGAGGATTTATATAACTTGGCTTATGACGCACAACCATATCTCGCTCACCGACTTTTATATTTTTTGAAATTCTAAATTTTAACCTTTTGTATTTAATTTATGGGAAAATGACACTGTTAGTCCTAAAATTTTACTATTTTTTGATATCGAGTCATAAAAGTTTCACTTCGAAAAATCAAGTCCTAAAAGTTTTGAAAAAAAGTGTCAGCAATAGTCCTAAAAGTTTTGGAAAAGTGACAACAGTGATTATATCCGTCAACTGCAGTTACTGTTTGGGCGACATGGCCGTTAATTTGCTGACATGATATCTTGGACCGACCGGAAAGCAAACCCGAAAGCACTGAAACTCGGAAGGAAAACCTGAAAACCCATTATTCTACCAAAAAACGAAGGAACCCGATTGTTAATGTGATGCAGTATATACCGAAAACCGAAGAAACCCATTTTCTATTTTCTGGTGAATGTGAAAGAAGCTAAACCCAGAAATTCCTCCTCATCATCAAAAGTTGCAGAAAAGGTCAAACGAAAATGGCATTTCCATTTCTCATAACAATACCCAACACCTCTGCTGCCATAGCAGCATCTTCGATCCCTGCAACCTTTGCCTTCTCTTCTTCCTATTCCTCTTCGTCTTCATCTCCATTTTCCAGTTCATTTCGATTCGCGAAGACCCATCTTTTCTCTTTCACGAACCCAACAATACCCGTTTCAACTCGACCCATCATCAAAATCGGATTACACCCCAGGAACCCGAGGGATCACCTCCATTAACGTCTGCAGCTTTCGAGACAGGGGAGGGGGGAGAGAGAGAGAGAGAGAATGGAAGGAGGGAAAGAAGAAGAACAAGAAGGAATAAGGAGGAGACTGTGAATGATGGTCGAAGATCGGTTATCAATCATCATTCGCGAAAGAGTAAAGCTCTGATCTTTCCTTCTCAACCTTCTGCTAAAAGGCCAGACATAGAAGAAAGAACAACAAGAGAAAAACACACATCTTTATTCAACTAATTAAGCTTTTAGATTACATCATACAAACCACAAGTACAATCACCACTACGACATCAAAGGAAATACATAGAGACTCAATTGCAAGATAACTTAAACCTGATTTGACTGAGTCAGTGGTGAAAAAATAACTTAAACTAGAGACTCGACCGATTCTTCCCGTGGAAAAAAATAGAGGAACGAAAATTGACCGTGAAATCGACTGAAAACTTGTGATTCTACCGAAAACCAAAGGAACCCGATTGTTGATACAAGGGTGGAAGTACCCAAAACTCGCACAACCTGATTTGTCAAATCCGCCTCAATGTTCTTCACCCTTGGAAGAAGTTCATCATAGAAAAGGACCCGTTTACTTTTCGAGATTACTGAAAAGGGTTTTAGGGTTTTTCAGTTGTTACAAAAATCTACTCAAAAAATTAAAATTGAAGAAAGACTGACAAGTAGCTCTGGCAAAACCCCACCATTCTGCCAATCAAAAATCGAGAAAATCGAACAGTCGTGACACTCTAAACTCGCCAGTTGATACCAGCACCCACCCATCCACCCGCGTTGGGATGTTCGAGGTGCTACACCCTGATAGGGCTCAGGCGGGGCTGCTTGAGGTGCTTCGGTGCCTGTGATCGCGATTTGCAGGGCCGGCACTGGTTTGCGTGGAGGAGAGGAGCCGCGCTAGGGTTTCGGGCATGGGGAGGGAGTCGGGTGAAGGAGAAGACATCCGAACCCGAACCGACCCGATTATGGGAGGGACCCAACATCCGAACCCAAACCAACTTATGACCACTCACAACGCGCCACGTCAGCATTTAACGGCCACGTGGACGAATTGAACGGTCAGTCAGATTTATGATCAATGCTAATATTTTTTGAAAACTTATAGGACTTGGTTACCTCTCCTAAAACTTTTAGGATTCAAAGTCAAAAATGTCAAACATATAGGATCAATAGTGTCATTTTCCCTTTAATTTATTGTTTAGAAGATATCCGAGTATTATCCATCTGAATTTTCAAAAAATTGTTATAAAACCCAAGAAATAAAAAAAATTGGAAAACGTAAAAATCTGAATATAAAGTTTATTAGAAATTAGAAAAGTAAAATTACTTGGATAAGTGAAAAGTAAAGTTAAAAGAATAGAAAAAGATTTAAAAATTAAAAATATACATTCTTCTAAAATTTTAGAAACTTCAGGAAATTTACAAATGTAAAGCCTTGTTTGGATTCACAATAAAAAAAACTTTAACTTTAATTTTAACTCAACACACTACACAACAAAAACGCACGTTTTTCAAGTCAAATTTATAATCTCATCTCATTTGTCTTTTTTCACAATCAAAATCAAAATTAAAATCAAAATTACTTTAACTCTGAAATCAAACACACCATAAATATCTGTTATCTTTTTTTTTTTTCAGAAAATGTGTAATAAAAAGAAAAAGAAAGAGTAGCTTTGAGGAATGAGTTTTGATTTGATCCTCAGTATTGGCACTTTTGTGCCCCTTTATTTTACTTTTATTTTCTTTCTATGTCCTAAGCTTGTGTGTCTTCCTTATTATTAAAAAAAAAAAAGTGGCTCTGAACAGAGCTTGGTCAGAGCTGGGGCCTCCTTTTACAACAAATACAATCAACTCATTTCTGTCAGAAAGCCATGAGGAATCAAATCAAAAGATATGTACATTCCTCATGCCCTGCGCACAAAATCGAACTCTGGTAATCATGGATTTTCATCATTTACAATATTTAAAATTCGAGACGTTATTTAAGGAAATAGGTGATGAACTGCTTGAAACAATTCATATTGGTTCAGTCAAACTTCTTTAACCATGATATGGACCGGGCCTATGGAGACAATCAAAGTATTGAGATTAGGTCCATGGACCAGCCCAATAAGCACCCCCTTTCTATAACTAACTCATTCTAAATATGGAAAATCACTCTCTCTCCCCCCTCCTTTTCCCTCTCAGATCTCTTTTTCGAGTCATCACAGCCACCGGCATTCATATCTTCGAATATCTTCCTCCACCATTGACGACCAGATTTCGGCTTCGAGCTTCGTTAAATCATGATGTCCTGTGCTATATCTTGAGAATCTCAAATTGTTGTGCCGATAGTTATGCTTTTTTCCCAATCCAATAAATCTCAGGGCACCATATTCCATCCTTCCAGTTCCACTTGCTGTGTGGAGGAGATGATTCTCTGTCAGTAAGGCAGAAGGAATCGAATGATCGATATTGTTCTAACGATCCATGACATACATTCCTCATGCCCTGCTCGCTAATCCATTTCCTAAATTTTAATTCACTGTCGTGCAATATTCCCACTGTATTGGTGGGGATTGTGGTCCACTGTCCATTAACTAATCTTGCGGGGTGCCCCAAATATTCCAAAGATCTATTACAACAATGGCAGGAAGCATTTTTCATTTTCTGGAAACAAGCTATGATCCTTACGTTGTTGTTGATAGTTCATCTCGAACCATCACTGTATTAACTAAAATGACTCCAAACACCTTTCTTTTATCCCCATTAAAGTAGAAATTCCAATAACTGGCATGTACAATTACCGAACCGAGCATGATGGTAGGTCAGACCATGTCATGTAAACTGCCTCTTCTATGTGCGGGGTAAAGGCAAAATGTCCAATCCTGGTAACAAAGAAAAAACCGGGATTCTTATAAAAATTGGCCATCATTTATATGACGAATCCACTTTCAAAATTTCGAAATGCCTTCGTAAAACATGGCATAGCCTATGCCGTGCTTCTGAACCAGTTCTCCATTCAAGGCTGGGTTAATCACTAAATTCAGTCCTCTGTTTTGCTGATGCCATGAAATGGTCGCAGCAAACTGAACACCAGAACGCCAAACTACCTACTGGCCTATCTAGGTGCGCCTACAGACAAGTCGATGCTCAGCCTATCTGGGTGCATCTACAGACAAGCCGATAGATGATACGCCGAGACGATTGTAAGACTGAATATCTTGCTAGGACAGCAAAAGTGATTGAACTAGATACTTCTAGGACAGTAAAAGTGATCGAACTAGATAACAAGAAGCAAATGTCTAACGAAATCAGAGCTAAAGACACTACTGAGGTTAGATCACAATCCGATGCGACCAATCACAACTACTGCACCTCTAAATGAATTTTTAGGGTTCGTTTGTTCATCGATAACACAGAAACAAGTTAATAAGAGAATTATTTCACTTTAGAATATGCGTCTTTTGATGAAAGCACCTCTTTTGCTGCTTTTGGCCTTAAGAAAGTGTTTGAGAAAACAAGAACTTAAATGCACCAATTTCCGCTTGAGAAAGACAGCTTAATATACTCCCGGTAGCCCGAGTTTGCTCAAGTTCTAACATTAATAATCCATTCTTACGACAGATTTAAGCAAATGCCCAAACAGAAAACGGCGGTACTTGCCTCCTTTTCCATTTTCATTAAGTTCATGTTAAAGAAAGAATCCTGTATTTACAAATGTCAAGTTGAATCTATTCATTCATTCAGTTTGTCATACATAGAACGTACGAAAATCGAGACAGACAAATGAACTTTTGCATCTCATATTTCTACCTGACTGTTTGTCACTATTGACACCACCTAAACAACATATGACCTAACTTGCTGCCAATAGCCAGAGCATTAGTAGCGACGAGATGGCGATACTGACCCAACTCATATAAGCTAATGCAACTGACATTTGATATTGCTGGCACTCCTCACCAGAACTACATCGGCCCAAGTCACTGAAGTACAGCACAGTTATTCCTGCTGAGGCAGAGGCTGCTGCAAGAGACAGAGTCGCAGTGACCTGTTGGGAAATTTGAGGAAACCACTTACTCTAAAGATGATTTAAGTGCATATAATCACGGGATAGAATAGTCATAGCAAAAATTTGATGAGAGGATGACAGACCCAATCTCCGACGACAAAGAGGCTGACGAGTATAGGATTGTGAATAACTTTCTTTCTCAATAATGCGTACGCATCAAGAAACGCAAGGCCCGAGCTCCAGATGACTTGTAAACCCATTGATGCGATCAAATAGCTGTGCAAAAATAGGGTTCAATCAAGATAATCTGTAAATAAATATTGCAAAAAAACAAAGACGGGTAGCATATTATTTAAAGGAGTCAAGATCTGAGGCTCATTATTAAGTAGACCCATGTACTGAAATACAAACATTGATCTTATAAGCACATATATTTGGTTCGCTAAAGGATCAACGAGAGCTGCTAGACTGAGAGTCAATTGACTGCCTAAACATCTCCATAATCTTATCTGGTGGTTAGGTGCATCAATATGCAAGGAAACACTAATGAGAAACTTTTAATGACCTAACCATCTCAAATGCAAACAAATATGGCTTCTCTACATTCTATTGTACCATGGGCTGGCTTCCACTTGCATAGAAAATTAGTTCGTAATACAGGCAAATTTTATGCGAAGTAGTAACATGAGTAAGATAACACCAGTAACATACCGACATAGGGTAATCTGACCTGTCACTTATAATTTTATGATTTTATTTCTCAAAACGTGTCCCATGTAATTAGACAATTCACGAGCTAAATGATGTACTGAAAATTCTTATTCTGACAAATAAATTACATCCTATCTTTGAGTCAGATAATGAAGCAGGCTTATTGTGCTCGCAAATTTGAACATATCAGTGTCTTCCTTCAGTTGGTATATCAAACAAGCAAAGCAAACGACAAACAAAAACTATTCCTAACTTTTAAGCTAGGAGAGAACCAAGACTTGTCAATCTTTGAGCATCTCCAAGAAATGAGGGAAAAATATCGATACAAGTCATGCATAACATCTCAATGCATCTTAAAGAGCGGCAATCCTACCTCATTATCGCCTGCAAGAGTCTGCTGTCTATGAGCATTACCTCAAAATTTCAGCAGTTCCCAAAGAGAATTTTTTAGAGCACAACATATTCAACTATTTGGATCAATAATTCTCCTTATAAGAGGAAAAAGTTGTTCACCCGGTCTTTCGTAGAGCTACTTAGTATTGCACCCATTGGTAAAATGAGAAAAGTGGACACGGTACTACACAGAACTATTTTAAGTTAGACCTGGAACAAAACGTAACTAGGTTTCCTCAGCATGTAAATCTATTATGAGAGTCTCCTATCTTCTCTTAGTTATTTGTCTGAACTTTTTCATTTCATCCCTCCGACTAACTTTAAGAAGTCACCTCACCCTTTGTGTACCTTCCATTATGCTTTGTTTGTTTGGACTGGAAAACAGTAGAGGAAGGGATTTTGTATCCCCTCACTTACCCTCCCTCTCCCTCCATTTTCCTCAGTAAAAACAAGGGTTAATGTTCAAGCAGACTCCGAGAGAACCGATCACTTCGTAACCAATTAACAGGAATTGACAACACTATCACAAAAGACTATACCCATGACATTGATCTGAACTCCGTGGTATTAAGTCGGTAAGGATGTTGCATTGATGAACCTTAATGTTTCTTTTAGATACGAACAACAATTGAAGAGACTCAGTAGTATAGTCAAGAACTACCAAATCGCGACCACATTGATTACCTGACCAGATAATTAAAACCATTCTAAGGCATTCAGAGCTGAACTTCATTATCTAAGCATGGAAATGGTATTGTTAGAGACCCTTTGCATTACACATCTAGTAAGTTTTCACAATCTCACACCAAAACTACATACAACAAGAAGAAACACCGCAACCAAGGTCTCCTCATTCAGTACCACTACAATGTTATTGAGATATGCGCACTAGCGATACACACCAGACGCAATTGATCACATAGTTAGCAGTCCCAAATCAAGAAATTCCACCAATTTTTCCTTTATTAGACTAAATCAAATGAATCCGCTCGAATTGGCCATAACATCCCCGAAGAAACTGCAAGTAGGCATTACTGGAAAGGCACAGAGAATCGACAGTAAAAGGCAGAAGAAGAAAGTACCAGAAAGCTGTGAAGTTGAAGAAGCTGTCGGTGGTCGCCATGGAAGCAATGGACCCGACAGCGAAAACAAACTGAGACACCCTGAGGACCAGAGCTGTCAGGGTCCCGGGGGTCCCCGGAAACTCCTTCATCGAGCTGAGATTCCAGATGGGTCAGGCGGACCCCCAATCCCTCCCACCCTCAGACAGACAAAGCACAGTCAAATGAACACCAACATTGAGAAACATCAAGAAAGCGGTGGAGGAAGGACAGCTCTACGGGGGGCGGGGTTCTCTCTCTGGGTCACCATTGATTCTTGAACAATGATTTAGAACGAAGACCTGAGTAGCTGGAGATGAAGAGAAAGGTACAAGCTTTGTTGCTTAAAGAAATGAGAAAGATCAAGGGAAAGGCCAAATACGGTGGAATTCCAACGAAGCAGGCGGGCAGGCCTGGAGCGGCATCACAATCAACTGGCGTGCCCAACCCAACAAGATCTGACGATTAATCTGGCCTCTGTTGTCTTACCTAACCGGGCACCAAACCTGACCGCCACCCTAGCAGGTGATATGACGTGACAATGTCATAAATTAATAAAAATTTATCATTTTAATGTATAAAAATATATATTATTTATAAAAATAATTTATTATCAATAAAAATGTTATTTTATATATATCTTATAACATAATCTAACATAACATCGCCATTGCACATTAGACTTTTTATGGCAAGTGGGTCGCAAACTCTCATCGTCCTTCCTTCCTTCAAAAGCAATTACTATCCGAGGCAGAGGTCCTCTGTCCTCTCAGTTTACGTAAACCGCAAGTGAAATGATAACCGTCGATAGAGACGAACGGTCCGGTCAAACAGAACGCAACCTACTCCAACCGGTTTTCCTCTCTCTGTTTTAGTCCTTCAACTTTTGCTCCTTCTCCAATATACACCCTGATACTTCGGACTCTTGCCTCCGGTGATTGGACCCGCAAAGGAAAAAACCATCAGACACCATACACTGATTCCTTTAGCCCCGACTTCACGAGACATTGTAACTTTAGTTCATCTAAAGTATACAATGCAGTGGATTGTTAAGACACGTCAAACTGATTTAGGAAATTTATCAGTAGAAAACGGCCAATTTTTTTCTTTTTCGGAAAGTAGGAAGAAAATAAGCAAAGCAAGTGTTCAAGTGCCCTTTACAAGTATTGATTTATATAACATAAAATGTATTGTAAAGTGCAGTTTTACCAGAAGTATAGATTTATACGCACATTGAGATTTTCATTGTTCAAGATGATAAACAGTTGAAACATAGAGATTGTCGGGACAATTTTTATGGTCTTGAGACTACAACCTGCGATGCAAACGGTCGAATAATGTTGCCTGCCCTCTGGCCCCATCAACAATGTCCCAATGTTTTCTTCCAGAGTTGTGAACACAGTTAAAGATCTGCCTTTCCCCCCAAACATTCTTAAAGTGAAAAGACATGTCCGACTACACATGAACAATAAGAAGTGACAGGAGCATTCACAAATCACAACCCAATCAACCAAACCTCCTTAACATTAAGAACACCCTTGCAGTTTCACCATCCACTATTGCAAGCAACTTCTAGAGCTTCAAACGGTCCATAGCAGGGATCTCATCGAGGCCCTTTGAGTACATGTACGCGACATTGTCCTTCACTGTGGTCTCTCTGTAGATCGGTGGGTTCTCTATAGTCTATTACAGGTTAGGAACAACCATGTGCCTAAATTTTATTATTTTTCGTGGTCCAACTTTATCGAGCACATCCGTGCTGAATTACCTATGAGCTAAGATCCAGCCTATATCTTAAAATGTTCGAGTGTCGAGATCCCGTCAAGCCCTTTCGCATAGTAGTGCGCCACGAGGTCCATCGCCGTGGTTTCCCTGTATATTGGGGGATTGTCTTCTGACAGCAGCTCCTTGAGTGGCCCGTATAGTCTTGAGTTCTCCGGGTGGTGGTGATGCTGCCTGAGAAAACACGCGACTGAAATTCTGGGACCCGTGCACTGTGCCAATACTCTGTGCCTTGAGCTTATAAACTTGTCGTTCGATATAAGCTGCAAAAGAGATCACTTCGCAAATGAGAGCCTTAGTATATGGACACCATGTCACCATAACTCGAAGTCCTTGTTAGAGAACTGCTTAAGAACAAGCAAGAACTTGCCTGCATCAAGTCTGCCAAATTCACCACTAGAGCTCCCGAGACGGGCTTCACGTCAAACCACTCATCCCCCAGCCAAACTTGGAGGCCGCCCATGTGGTCTTGCAGGAGAATCGTGAGGAATCCGCTATCGGAATGGTCGCTTGTGCCCAATGTTAATTCCGGTTCCGGACATGGAGGATAATAGTGGCCAAAGGATACCAGCCCTTCTCCGCAGCCTATGTTCCTAAGGTAATCAGGATTGAGGCCCAGAGCTTCTGAGAGCAGTTCCAGCAATGCATTACCTAGATCCCGAACTTTGTCGGAGTACTCGAGAACTATGTTCCTGCAAGATTTTGATGGAGCCATTAATGAGAAACAGGCGACAGAAATGTATCAAGAGTATAGCTTCGTCCTCGAAAATCTGTCAAGATATTCCTAACTTGAGATGTCGTCCTACTTATCTTTGGTCGCTATTAAGTGAATCAATGGTTGAAAACCAGCGTCATTTAGCCGATAATAATGCTGTCTTGTTATTTCTTTGATGCAAAGTTATGACTGTCTTCTTGTTTATATGCAAATGCAATATTATGGAGTATTATGGAATTAATGTAAATTAATGGCCGGGATACGCTTACTTGTACAATACAATAGAGTATCATGCATACTAGGAGAATTGAATTACAGATAGGCAATCATCTTTTTCTTTCTAGTTTTAGAATATTTGCCTTATTAGCACATAGTTAGTCATCTGTATAAGTTATATTCTAGAGGAATTAGTGAATATGCCGCAGATTTCTCTCAACCCTATTGGGTTTGTTCATGCAATGTTCTTACCTGCACACTTCAGGCAGTTCCTCAGGATCAGGAGGCTGCGGAGCGAGAACACATGTCAAAGTGTCCCTCCAGTTCACTGGGGTAGCACTGAACAGATCAAAATTGCTGTTGTACAGAACCTTCCTGCCACCATAATCTCTCGAATAAAACTTCTTCTTTACCTCCGTATCCTGTTCGTGGAATCTCCTTATTCCCTCAATCAACTCGGTCAAGATTGTCTCAGGAACTCCATGGTCAGTGATCTGAAAGAATCCCCATTTCTCGCTCGCAGCCCTGATTTCGCCGACCACTTCTTTTCGTTTAACCGGATCTCTATCTACGCCCTGATACAGTCTTTTGTGTTTTTGTCAACAAAACATCTAAGGATCATGTTTCCAACTAGGTCAGTGCGGTCCGGGTCCTACGTAACTTGGTTCCTTTATGTATCTTTATCTCCGAGGTTTCAGATTTGAATCATATACAAAGTGAAAAGTTGACTCGCTAGCAACAGTTTCAAATGTCATTAGACTCAATTTCTACAAGATAGACCATGATAAGTAAATAAACTATGGACCCTTTCGACGTCATAACTCTCTATCAATAGATGCAGAGGAGCTATTTCCGCAGCACACGAAACTGGGATTTTAACACACTAATCTTACCATCAAGAATTCAGCATGATCTCACGTGTAATAAATTATGTCTGTGTCGAAAATACTGTGAGGTTTGAACTTACCTTCAGACTGATAATAGGGATGCTGTCCTTGCATAAACCTGTTTGATTGTTCTGACCAAGGTTGAGATTCTCATGTATGAAGATTCTCGGTATTTTGGGTGGCTTCAAATCGGCGATGCCCTTCACGCCAGCCTTAGAATCGTCGAAGGCCTTCAGCTCAGCCTCCCGGTCGTAGCCTGGCTGCCGTTGAGGGGGCAGATCTGCTTCGGCCAGACCTGTGATCGCCATATTCTTGTTCTTGTGTGGGCTATGAAATGACGCTCAAGCCTGACGAATTAAAGCGATGTTATACCGATCCTCATCTTCTTCAAGTATTTAAATGCGGGTTGTCTCTTTTGTCTGATGCTCTGCACCACAAATCGCCCAATCCGACCATCGTGGATCTGCACCAGGCATTTATGGAGCAAAATGCGATCAATTATGTTACATTTTTGGGAAAATGACACTGTTGGTTCTAAATGTTTGGCTTTTTTTGACATTGAGTCTAAAAGTTTCATTTCGAAAACTCAAGTCCTATATGTTTGGAAAAAGTGTCACCGTTGGTCCTAAACGTCCGCTGCCGTTACGGAACTGCCACCGTGGAATTAACGGCGTGAACTCCTTCCTCGTGGCCGTTAACTGATGACTTGGCACCGTTGCCCGAATAGAGAACCCGAATAGGCCAACCCGAGTCGAAATGAACCCGGCTCCGAGAACCCCCAAATTTCCCCAAATTTCCCAAAATCTTCACAGAATGAAGAACCTCAGAATCGAGCCCTGATTTCCCAATCCGAAGGAACCTTAATCGCAGCAGCTCGTGTGGAAGGGGGCTATGCCCTTGCGATTCATCTCCACAACTCAGGTAAGTGATTGTCTCCTGAATCGAGACCTGAAGAGGAACCCTGATTTCCCAATCCGAAGGAACCCTAATCTGGAAAGAGGAAGCCCAAAGCTCAGCAGCTCGTGCGGAAGGGGGCAATGCCCTTGCGATTCATCTCCACGACTCAGGGTAAGTGATTGTCTCCTGATTAGGGTTCCTTCGGCAGTTCCCTTGCGATTCATCTCCGTCCTTCTTTGTCTTGGATCGAAGGTTATAGGACTCACTTCAGCAGTACTCTGCCTCCCGGGATCGAGGACTCACTTCAGCAGTACTCTCCCTCCTGTTCGTTTCTCTTCCCTTTGTTGTGTTGTGGTGCCAATCATGGACAGAATGCAGTTGTTTTTGCAGAAACCCTAATCTTGTGCAAGGTTGAATCGACTAATCAGGTAAATTTTTCACATTACGAATATGATATTTTCTAGGCATTTCAAATAATATTTGGCATTGTTAATTTTCGGAGTTTTAGCGCCAATTAACATCAGGCCAGAGGAATTTTCGAGTGTATTTCCAGTTATTAAATGTTTGGTTGCAATCCAGTGCAAGGTCTTCAATTACTGGCATGGAAGTCGTTATTGGACGTGGACAGCAAGCTTCCAGAGGAAGGCATCGAAGAGTGGAGACTTCTGGTTCAAGCTTTTCTGGGAGCAATGCAGCCCTTTGTAGCTGCGGATTGAGAGTTCAACAGAGAACATCACGCACGCCAAAGAACCCAGGTAGGAGATTAATTGGATGCCCAAGGTACCGGGAAAATGAAGGGTGTGGCTATTTTAGGTGGATAGACGATCAATTTGATGCTTCTCAGCAGAAATCCATTTCAGAAATTGGTGAGGAAGAAGTTTCCTCATCTGAATTGGAAATGAAGTGTATAAAATTAAAGATTAAGGAATTGGAGGAGGAGTTCAAGCATTGACAGAGCCTTGCTTCTGATGTTAGGGTAGTTGTTTCTGCAGTGTGCATCGCAATTATGGTTGGAATTTTATCAGGGATGTGCATTGGATGTAAATTCTGTATTGGGTAGTATGCCGTGCAGATCGGTTATTTGGGATGTGCATTGGATGTAAATTCTGTATTGGGTAGTAGGCTATGCAGTATTGGGTAGTAGGCTGTGATTGTAATTTGGAATTTGGAATTCAGTATTGTAATTTGGAATTTGTACTGGAATACAAGGTTTGTTGAGCTCTACATTTTGCATTATGTATCTGTATATGTATTTGTATATGCAGATTTATGCACAAATCTGTTCTGCATACTGTATCTGTTGCAGAGAATATTTATGCATTCTGTTATGAATTATTGCACCTGTTCTGCATTTTGTGCATTCTGCTGCAGAGAATATTTATGCATTCTGCTGTAGTATTTTTTTCTGCATTCTGGCAGTTGTTCTGCATTCTGTATTATGCCGAAAGCTCAAGCTTTCCACTCCTTTTGTTCGGGGTAATCTTCTTCTTCGGATCTTCTTCTACTTCGGGTCGGTTTGCTGATCCTCACTCTCACTTCGGTGCGGGTCAGCTTCTTCTCACCCGAAATCACACCTGCTTGAACAGAAATTGGGCAAACCAAGATACTCAAAATCCAAGTTATGTCCGGGAGAATGCGACAATCAGAGAAAGGGCAATGTTACAATGAATGTTACAATGTTACAATGTTGCCATTCAATAAGCATCTTGTATTTCATAAAAATTAGGGGCAATATAATCCTTACGTAAGGGCCATCCTATCTAACTTTCAGGCATTAAGATACATTTCAGTCGTGGATGGTTATCATAACAGACGTAATTCTAGGATTATTCCTTGGAGCTAACAGTCCGCCGGGTGCTACATCATAAGCACATTGGGAACGTAGATAATTGTAACCATATACATATAAAATGACAGCAATGGAATGCCAATCCTCATGCTTTATTTGTAAAGTTTATGTTCCTTGGTAATCGAAGCCCAAAGATCTATGACTAGTCCGTGCTTGACTAGCCAAGCAGACAAACGACCCTGCATCTTTTTTATCTCTCCCACATTTTGATTTTTATTTGTATAACATTTGTATAAGTAGTTCACATTTAAGATGAAATTTATGAAGATTAATTTGTTGTTTGTTATTCTATACAAAGGAATCCTGTCTAATTCACTAATTCATGAGACCGGGTGTTCATTCATACGGGTGTTCATTCATACGGGTTCATAACGGATCCTCTAATTGCAAGAGTCAGACAAGCCCTGGAAATGAAGATGAATAAAGAAAGAAATGACTTGGAATTCCACCGGGAAACCCGAAAAGAACAAACCTTTTCATGCGGCTGGCCGAGAAGATACTGCAAGAGTCAGACAAGCCCTGTACTGTTCTTCTTCTTCGGTTGAACACAGCAGTCTTCTTCTTCCTTTGCCGAGTAGAAGGTAGAAGAGTTGAGGAAATATCGGATCTGAAGAGGTCAGAAATTTTTTTTGTTTGAACACAACAGTCATCTTCTTCCTTTGCCGAGTAGAAGGTAGAAGAGTTGAGGAAATTTCAGATCTGAAGAGGCCAGAAATTTTTTTTGTTTCAGTTCAGCGTTTTCGGGTTTGAGCATTTTAACGTTTTCAGTTCTGAAGAGTTTTGACCGGTCGGTTCAAAAAATAGGTTTCCGGGTTTTCGATCGGTTCAAACTGCCATGTCAGCAAACTAACGGCCATGTCGCCGAAACGGACTGCGTTAAATCCACCTAGGCGGCACGTTAACGGGACTTGACGGATAGGACCACTGGTGTCACTTTTCCAAAACTTTTAGGACCAACGGTGACACTTTTTCCAAACATATAGGACTTGAGTTTTCGAAATGAAACTTTTAGGACTCAATGTCAAAAAAAGCCAAACATTTAGGACCAACAGTGTCATTTTCCCTTACATTTTTAATCGATTATGTTCAACTGGATCAGTTTCATCTTAAGACTAGATATAGCAAAGTTACATTTCTAATCGACTATATTAAACTGGTTCAGTTCTGTCTCAAGACTAGATAAATTTCCCATTTTCTGCGTGTTCCTCCACAATGAAGCCATGTGGTTTTGTCAGACATTAAATATATTTCCTTTTACTAAAAAATTAAAAATATATATATAAATATTAGTGATGGAGTTGGTGCATTACACTAATAATTGATCATGTATAAAATATGTTATAAATTATTGAAAATAGTATTTTACAATTAATGATAATATATTATTATACATATAAGATAGTTGTTATTTAATTCTATGAATAAGTTAAGAAAAAAGCTATATAAAAGAAAAGAAATCAATATAAATATTGAAATCAAACATTGTCATGATTAAGAATTAAAAATAAAAAAAATGAATTTCAATCACAGTAGGATGAATTTTTGTTTTCAACATTGTCAAGATTCATATGATATTATATCGTGACTTATCGTAATCACCTACATAAAATTAAAGAACCAAAATTTCTACAAATTTTGTGCATGAGAAAAAGTAAAAACTTGAAGAACACATTCCCGCTCGTGCATAAAATTGAATAACCCAACAATAGAATATTTGTTAACGCCGAATCAGTCAAAGTTTGTGTGTGATATCTTCGTTATTTACAATGTATCACACATAATATAATATAGATGAAAAATGATATTTTATATTTATAAAAAGAATATGATTTGATTTTTTCTTTAAAAATATATATATATAACACATCACACAATTGAAAATATAATTTAATTTAATTGTTGAAAAGAAAATTACATGATTTGTTTTATTTGTATCTTCTCAAAAAATATTTATAAATTTAAAAAATTCAAAAAAATAATAATATGACTAGTCCTATAAATATATATGTATTTAAAATTCGTTTTTGAAAAAGCTTAAAGATCTGAGAAAATAACAACTGGTTCCACAAATTTATATCTATATAATTTAAAATTTTCAAAAATTTATTTTTCTTAAAACTCAAAATACCAACAAAACTTCATTCAGAAAAGAGCGTTTTGAAACTATCTGGACGTGACCACTATGTTCCTACTTTCATATATATATATATATATATATATATATCGGAAAATGACACTGTTGGTCCTAATTGTTTGACATTTTTTGACATTGAGTCCTAAAAGTTTCACTTCGAAAAATCAAGTTCTAAAAGTTTGGAAAAAGTGTCAACACTGGGCCTAAAAGTTTTGGAAAAGTGACACCAGTGGTCCTATCCGTCAAGTAGCTGTTAAGTGGAGTTAACGCTGTCCGTTTCGGCGACGTGGCCGTTAATGCGATGACGTGGCACGTTCCTATTGGATCGATTTTAAATCCACCCGTCTTGCTCATGCCGACCCGACTTTCTCCCGGTAATCCCGTTTCAACCCGGCTTGACTTCCATCCCGTTTCAGTTCTATTTTCTTCTTCTTATGTCTTCCAGGTGAACCTTGAAGACTGCATAAATGAGGGACCTGAGGAGAATGTTGCATCACAAAAGACTCATTGTTCTGCTTCTGTATGTTGAATTGAGAATGAATAATATTTACACAAAAATAATGCAAGGCATGAAGAAGATACTTGGGAGTTTTAATGCTGAGCACTTCTCTGAGCTATCCGGTAGAGTCAAGAAGAGTGAGAGGAAACTGAAATATATTCAGAGTCTTTAGACAGAAGTCAAGAGTGGTCGAGGCTAGAATAACAAAAAATAATATTGTGGTACTTTATGATTCTGCAGGAGGAAAACTTGAAGAACTGGAAGCCATTAAGCAATAAGCTGTCAATTTCTATAAAAGGTTGCTTGGTATCCCTGATACAAACGTTAATAGGTGCAGTTTACAAGATTTGTAGGACATTCTTCAATATGCCATTCCAGAGGACCTGAAGCTCTCTCTTATTGAGCCCATTACTGAGGAGAATAAGGAAGGCACTCTGGAGTGTGGATGGGAATAAATCCGCAGGCCCTGATGGTTTTAATGCCAATTTTTTAAAAACTTCTTGGGCTATTATCCAGAGTGATTTTGTTAAAGCAGTTTCAGATTTTTTCAAATGTTCAAAATTACTAGGACAAGTTACCAGCACTGTAGTCACTCTGGTGCCAAAAGTGCCTAATCCCTCGAAGATGGCTGAGTACAAACCAATCTCCTGCTGCAATATGCTATACGAATGTGTCACGAAGATCTTAGCAAACATATTTAAAGTTATTCTTCCTGATTTCTTTTGTGATGCAGCAGTCTCCTCGGGTCCCTCATTTATGCAGTCTTTAAGGTTCACCTGGAACACATAGCAGCAGCAGCAGCAGAAGAAGAAGAAGAAGAAGAAGAATGTGTCACATCATCGCATTAACGGCCACGTCACCGAAACGGGCGACGTTAACTCCACTTAACGGCTACTTGACGGATAGGACCACTAGTGTCACTTTTTCAAAACTTTTGGACCACTGCTGACACTTTTTCCAAACTTTTAGGACTTGAATTTTTGAAGTGAAACTTTTAGAACTCAATGTCAAAAAATGCCAAATAATGTCATTTTCCCATATATATATATATGTATCTACATGTAATATACATAGATGTAGACCAGTAAATTAACCCTTACATGTACATGTTATCCTTTTATTTTTATCTGGCGAATTTACTAATGAAGTTTTCTATTATAATTTTGAAGAATTTTAATATATTACTATAAAAATGTCTTTACATCTCGACATTTTTATTTTTATTATAATGACAGCTTCAAGAGTTTTTCCTTTCCACTGGCAAGCAGCTAAGAACTTTGACTCCCATGAGTTTGGTGGATTTCACACACACATATATATACATTTTGGGGAAAATTGCTTGATCCTTAACCCGCGAGTCTATCTTTTTATTTCATTTAGTATTTTTGTTTGATGCTTGATGCTTATTGCTATCTTTAATTTATCTTTTATTTCTACGGGTTTATTTTTGGCATCATTATCACATAAACACTAGCCTGTTTATTTGTTTTCGGTAACGGATCTTTTTATTAGGAAATTGAGACGAAGATATATATTTTTTATAGCAATATGTTCTCCATATTTTTAGTAATAAATATTTTTTGAGTGTAAAGTTGACTTAGGATAGAGAAGCAACAATGGCTCGAGGGCTGTTTCACCTAATTGGGCTACACTTTTGTGGGCCCAATATGATCCGGCCCAAAATATCTTCGCATGTTTCAGGTCTCGGGCTGTATTCACATCCCCCCATGAATGAACCAATGAAGGAGGCAACAGCAAGAACTAACTAGTCTTGTAACCCGTACATTGTATAAGCTTTACTTTATTTTAATTTTTTCAAGATTTCGAAGTGTGGTTATAATTTTTTTTCCCTTATGAAAAGTCTCAAACTATTAGCCTTCATTAGTAATGTTGGATGAGGCGGAGATTCTATGTGTATTCTTTAGTAGTATCAATTTAAATACTCTTTTATTTGTGTCTTTCAGTGTTTTCCACTAAGTATTCGAAAGTTTACTAGATCCGATTAATCCAAATTTGAGCAAGATATACCCATAAGGGATAAATCTCTTCCGATTGTGAATTTTCTCGAATCACAGGATTCACACCCAAGATTATACATATTATGCCTGGTAATATAAAAAATTATTAAAGAAGGATATATCGTAATAATAATTTTTGACAAAAATAATGATTGACTTAACGTCATAAATAAAATTGCAATGACATATAATATATCGTCACTAGAATAAGTGAAATATCCTGAAAAATATTGATTGAGAAAATGGCATAATAAAATAAAACATAACTTTATGACTATAAAAAAAATAAAATTTAGACAAAGCATAAAGAGATATTATACACATACTTTTGAATTACAAGTAATAATTTTTCCTTTCTCCTTACGAAAATACCCATAAGCATTCCAAATCTATTATTTAAAATATTATAATCCTATATAAATAAACGAGTATTAAAAATAATAATTTGTTAATATTCCATCAATCTAACAAATTATTTAAGGGAGTTTTTACGCTCGCTATAAACGGTGGGGACGTTCCCTAGTTTAAATTGACTTCGCATACATCAAATCTGATCTGTGTGCTCATAGATGTGCCATGTGTTAGCCATTTTCCAATTGTTTCCTATTTTTCTCAATTTCCTTTTAATTTTAAACAACCCTCATTTCAATTACTTTTTATTTCCCTTTTTCCCCTTAATTTTCATTGTGTACTAAAAATTTCAAAAGTACTATGTCCTATTCTTTTATAAATAAAAGAAAGATATTGACCACCGAAAAAGAAAGAGAAAGATATTGATTTTAATTTTTTGAATTCTTATTAGCAGTATAAGTTTTTTCCAACACTTCCAGTTATAAGTACATCTAATATTCTATAACAGGACAAACTTCTCATATGTACCATATATACGATACGAAATTATATATTGGGTACGAAATATGATTTTATAAATAGACTTATAAACTAAATAATTGTAAATTGTTGGAAAAAATTGACTTCGTCTCATATGCTAATATATTTTATATGAAGTCCATAAACTTACTGAAAATCGAGAATCCATGACTTTAATAGGAAGAGCAAAGGATCGATCAGTTGCCTCAGAATCAGTCTTGTTAGAAGGGAAGCAAATCGCTGAGCTGATAGAATCTTGACCCAATATTAGAAAGAGAGGATGTAATTTTAGGGTGTCTGGTTACTGTTCTCACTCCAATCTCTTTCCGTCTTTTTTTTTTTTTTAAAAAAAAAAACTTTGTATGGGGCAATGGTTAATGCTGAATAAACAGCAGAAATGCTTTGGCCAAAAGAGACATATAAACAAATAAGACGCCGTACATATTTCCAGTGTAGTGGCATTCGCACCAAATTTGACACGCATCTAACAACCGTTTTGGGAATTACTGGAGCACTCCCGATGGGCTGTCATTACCTGCCGAGATTCAAGAGCAAATGAATCGTAGAAAATAGACAAGATACAGTTCACAACTTGAAGTGTCTCAGGGGAGAAGTTCCATCAAGCCCATGCTCTTTGAAGTAGGCGAGGTACTCTGTGATCGTGGTCTCTTTGTAGAGTGGAGGCTTGTCTTCCGATAAGAGTTCTCTTATGGGCCCGAACAGCTTCTCGGATGGCTGAAAACTCTTGCCGAAGAAGCAAGCCACTGAAATTCTGGGCCCGGCTTTGTTCGCAAGAACTTTGTGCTCTACGCTCTTGAACTTGTCATTTGTCATCAGCTGAACAAGAAGGTAGTCCAAAATGTTAAGACCTTAAGATTTGCTCAATAGGTATGCAGGGTCCGTCCCGTTGGGATGACTTCGTATTTAGACTCCTCCAACTACTATTTTCTAGAGATGGATTTATCTTCTGCTTATGATCATACTAACATAGAATCAAATAAGATACGAATGAAGCTATATCCACACCAAGAGAGTATTTAAGAACTTTCAGGAAAATGGAAACAAAAACCGGAACTTGCCTGAAGAAGGTCCCCGACATTGACTACTAGAGCACCAGGGATGGGAGGGACATCAAACCATTCGCCATCATCACCGAGAACCTGGAGCCTTCCAATTTGGTCCTGCAAGAGCACTGTGAGGAAGTCATTGTCGGTGTGCTTGGTGGTGCCCATTGTAAGTTCAGGCTGTGGACATGGAGGGTAGTAATGGCATATTGCAACGAGCCCCTTGGCGCAGTCCATCTCCTTTAGCCGATCTGGTCTCAACCCAAGAGACTCCGAGAGTATCTCAAAAAGAAGGTGGCCGAGGTTCATGACTTGGTTCGAGTATGCAATCAGTATATCCCTGAAAATTCAGTTGCAGAATTGCATAAACAGCACCTCACATTAGCATAATGTAAAATAGTTCATCTGGACTAGGGTGAAATGCGTATATACCTGCAAGCTTCAGGCAATTCCTCGGGCTTTGGAGGATTCGGAGCCATGTAGCAGAAAAATGTGTCTCTCCAATTGGCAACAGAGGCGGTATATAGGTCAAAATTGCTATTATATACCAATTTCCGAGTAATGTCCCTTGTGTAGTACTCTTTCTTCACTTCCTCATCCTGCTCATAGAACCGCCTCACCCCTTCCTTCATCTCCTCAAGGACGTCAACAGGGATCCCATGGTTCACCACCTGGAAGAAACCCCACTTCTCCGATGCTTCCCGGACTTGATCGGCGATCCTCTGTCTTTGGATGGGATCGTGGGCTATACGCCCAAGGTCAATCACTGGTATGCTGAACTGGGTCATCGGATTCTTATCGGTTTTATCGACCGACTCCTGGACGAAGATTCTTGGGATCTCGGAGATTCCTGCATCGACCAGGCCCTTCACTCCAGACTTCGTTTCATCGAAGGCTTTCAACTCTCTTGCCCGGTCGTAGCCTTTAGGTTCATCAGTTATGATGGTGGTCATGGTTTCGACGGAATAGGGCTCAAAAGAAATTGAAAATTTCCGTAGTGGAATGATGATTAATAATTGAAGGGTATATATAAATAATCATGCGCACAGAGGGTCACTATCGCGGGCTTTGAAATTGGGGGCCCAAAATAATTTAGCCTCGTATTCTATAAAAATGGATAAGGTCTAATCTTTTGGGCTGCCCATTTGTCTGCGGTTGCATGATATTTACTAAATTTGGAAGGTTCTGTTAGGACAGATTTGACCACTGATACTTGGACCAGTTGATCTGACAAAATCCGCCCAATTGGTTGATCTATCAGCTTGATGTCTCAATGTCGTTTCTTTATCTTTACTATCGGACAGTCAAGTCGAATCTCCAAATTTACTGGTCCGTTCGAGGGACTAGTGATCATTCTAGGACTGACGTCCCGGAGTTTGAAGCGTGGCAAGCAAGATACCATCAGGGGAATGTGCCGTTGCTCCCTGGTGGGCTTGCAGTTTCAGAAAGATTATGAGACATCCTTTGAATCACCTTAACAGTGACATTAATTACATCTGCGGCCTTTGTGTCTGAATGTTTGCAAAGCATGATATTATTATGAAATGTAGAGAACTCGCTAAAACAATAACCGAAAGGCAATCACTATGAATCAGAACCAAAAGATCCTTTTGAAAGAGCAGTTCTTTAGCTCGATTTGATATACCAAGCTTAAATGATAGGGTTGAGCCGGACTTCGAGCATGAGGACAAGTTGCATATTTTTACTGGACCGGTCACCAGAGCACGTGCCAAGAAATTGGAGCAAGCCTTACAGAACTTATGGACGCATATTCGGGAAGAGGCACGCAGTTCGAGAGACGAACAAGTCGACTCGGGGCTGATTTTGGTCATCAATAGTGCTGGACCTCATCAGTACACATCGGGGCATTAAAGGATGACCACAACTATCTCAAATATGATTGGAATATGTCTTCTAGAAGATGACCACAAAATCTGGTTGGAATATGCCTTCTAAAAGATGGCCACCAAATCTAATTGGAATATGCCTTCTAGAATATGCTAGGAACTTGTGCTTTCCTTAGTTATCTTCAGATTACAAGAGCATTATAAGCTCTTCCTTAGGTTATTTTTTTTCACAATTTTCTACCATTTTCTATCTTGTGTGAGAGATATTCTCCAAATTGTTTTTGTTGAACTTATACTTCAAGGGTTGCAAGTCAATTGCTTGTAGTTTTTAAGCTTCGTATAATATTGATTTCTAGCTCTACATAGCTACGGGGTCAATATTCCACCCTTCGAAATCTCTATCTTGGACAATCCGGGATTTGATTCCATATTATTATTGCTGAGTTCCGTGACGGGTTCGACGGGGTTCGCATTATTGGAGCTTGGTACGAAAGCAGTACTAAGCTCCCTACAGGTCATTCGAGAAGTAACTGGGCGATCTTATTCGAGAGAGTGATATCTTCCTGTAGATGGGAGGGTCTTTCCTTGACAAGAGCTCGTCATTGGGCCCATAGTCTCTGGGACACCATGGAAGTATCTTGTGCCCCCAAGAACCTTGCCACTGGCACTTCCTAGCCCTGTCTTGTTTTCGGGCACCCTATGCTCTGCCTGCTCTTTTGAACTTGTCGTTCATCATCCTTAAAAAATCAACCATACCAAAAGATGACGTGCTCTTAATAGCGATCATAAATCATGAATATAGTAAGTTTAACTGCTGGCGAGTGGTCAGTAGATTATGGCATGATCACACCGCTTGAATTAGAGCCTCCATGGCTCCATCGCTTCATGTCCATACTATGATTACTTAAGTTTCATTTGCCGGATCTTTAATATTTTGTCTATCCCGACTAAAAAATTCTTTGGCTGGGCATATTATGATAAACGAACTCCTGGGGAGACAACAATTTTCTCTCAAGCGCAGGAATCTTCTCAGATTAATTTCGAATTTCAATTTGTCGTTGAATTAAATTCAAAAACTTGACTGATAGTATCAACACTAGTCGATGATGAACTCGAGCGTTTCCTCTATTAGGGAGATCCTGAGACTAACAAACTAAATCGAAGCTAATTGTCATTTTGTATTGTGCATGATTTGAACAACAAACTCATAATAGTACTTTTGCACCGGTAATCGGTTAGAAGCATTATGATAACATAGTTCACTGTCATGACATTATTTGCAAATCAGTGGTCCTTCTAGTCCGTGTCATGGCCTCAGAATTCCGTGTCAGGAACCATTAGCGAATCAATCTCTGGTTTACAGAAAAGAAGGGGAGGATTGTCACCAGAGCCTTGGTCTTTGAAGCGGGCGAGGTACTCTGTGACGGGTGTCTCTTTGTAGAGCGGAGGGCTGTCTTCTGATAAGGGTTCTTTGATGGGCCCGAAGAGTTTCTCGGATGGTTGAAAGCTCATGCTGGAAAGCATGCTACCGATATTCCGGGCCCAGCCTTGTTCGCCAGGACTCTGTGCTCCACGCTCTTGAATTTGTCATTCATGACCAGCTGATTGAAAGGACAGTGTAAATCCTCATGGATTTGCTCAGAAAACCAAGAACGTTTCAAAATTTTCACTGATAACGAAAACAAGATCAGGAACTTGCCTGAAGAAGATCTCCGATATTGACAACAAGAGTGCCAGGAATGGGAGGGACGTCGAACCATTCACCATCATCACCGAGAACTTGTAGCCCACCAATTTGGTCCTGTAGGAGCACCGTGAGGAAATCGTTCTTGGTATGCTGGCTTGCGCCCATGGTAAGCTCAGGCTGCGGGTAGGGAGGGCAGTAATGGCAAATCATGGCAAGTGCCTCGGCACAGTCCATCTCCTTGAGCCGGTCCGGTCTTAGCCCGAGAGTCTCTGACAGTATCTCAAAAAGCAACTGCCCAAGGTTCACCACTGGGTTCGAGTATTCCATATATGTCTCTAAAATTCAGTTGAAGAATTACAGAAAGCATCATCGTCGCAGTTAGCAAGAGTTTGCAACGGTTAAATCATTCTCATTCAAAACATACGGCGACTGCCGACTTGGTAACACAAAAGCACAAGGCTGTTTGGCCTCGATTATGAGCTAGAAAGTTGACCCCGACGTTTCATCCTAATATATGAAGATAAGAGTTCACTCATAATTAAGTTTTACAACAATTGGGTAAGATGTTGCAGTACCTGCAAGCTTCAGGCAATGCCTTGGGTTCGGGGGCTTCAAGGCCATGTAGCAGAAAAATGTATCCCTCCAGTTAGCTGCAGAAGCAGTGTACAGGTCGAAATTGCTGTTGTACACCAATTTCCGGGCAACGTCCCTCGTGTAGTACTCTCTCTTTACTTCCTCATCCTGCTCATAGAACCGCCTCACCCCTTCCTTCATCTTCTCAAGGACATTGACCGGGATTCTGTGGTTCTCCACCTGGAAGATGCCCCACCTCTCTGATGCGTCCCGAACAAGATCAGTGATCTGGCACCATCAGATAGGGTCTTGGTCGATGCCTTTGAGGTCAATCAGAGGTATGCTCAATCCAGTGGTTGGATTCTTATTGGATTTATCTAAGGACTCCTGGAAGCAGATTCTCGGGATCTCAGTGATTCCCGCATCGACTAGGCCCTGGACACCAGATTTCGATTCATCAAATGCCTTCTACTAGTCCTATTGTAGTCGTGGCTTCCATGGACAAATTCAGAAGGACAATGCTAAAAAAATTGAAACTTTCTGGACAGTCATGGATCGATGAATAGAAATGGAGTACAAAGTACTTAATATATAGGTTGTGGCTTCTTATAAAATTAAAATGGTCACCCTCGTCGACTTTTTCTATCAAGCTGGATAAGGTTCAAATATTTTGACAACCCTACCCACTTGTCAGGGCAGGTGCAGCTGCAATTGTTTACCTGAATTATTGGAAGGCTCTGTAGGACAGATTTGACCATTGATTATTGGACAAATTGATCTATTTGATAGTTTTACCCAATTGATCTATCAACTTGATGTTACAATTATTTTTTGTTAATGTTAGCATCCAACAGTTCGTCAAGGTTCCAAAGGTTAGCATTAGCACTGAGAGAGTAGTGCTAAGCAAGGTTCTGAATGTTCAATCGGCAGCAACTGGTCGACAGCCGGAAGGTTGAAATAATGTTTCTTTGAGCTTTTAATTAAATTGGTTGGTGACAGTGTATGAGCAATGGCTTCTAGCATGCCACTAATTGCCTTGAAGTATTCAAGGATTAAAATACCGCTGCTACGATATATCAGTTACTTGGGTCCTGAGATGGTCTCACATTTTATAAGGCATAACTTAAAAGACAATCACTTAGATAAAGCTGAATGAGCCCATCGGTAAAGCAGTTTTCTTTCGCAATTTGGAGTCATTGAGCTTGGTCGAGCTTGAAATCGAGGAGGGCGGAAGTTCCATCAAGGCATTTCTTGATGTAATGGGCAGTGTAGTTCCGGAGAGTGGTCTCCCTGTAGATGGGAGGGTTGTCCTCTGATAAAAGCTCCTTGATAGGCCCGTAGAGCCTCTGGGATGGCACACGGGTGTGCCCAAAGAAGCATGCAACTGACACTCTCGGCCCTGTCTCGTTTGCAATCACCCTGTGCTCCGCACTCTTGAACTTGTCATTCGAGATCAGCTGCAAAATACTCAGACCAAAAAATGCCAGGGTTAGATTGTAATATGTACTAGTAGTAGTAGTGATAGTAGTATGACGGGAAGGCTCTGCCCAGACGAACTTGAAATGCAGATTGTCTCGAAAATAGGTAAATAATTGGCATCAACTTGCCTGAAGAAGATCTCCAATGTTGACGACCAGTGCTCCAGGCAAAGGAGGGACATCGACCCAATGATCCTCGTGAAGGACTTGGAGCCCGCCCATTTGGTCTTGCAGAAGAAGCGTGAGAAAGTCGTTGTCACAGTGTCTAGTTGCGCCCAACGTGAGCTCCGGGGCTGGGCAGGCTGGGTAGTAATGACACATGAAAGAGTAACCTTCCATGCACCCCATCTTCATCAAGTGGTCTTGGGGCAGCCCTAGGGCTTCTGAAAGGAGCCCGAAGATGCAGGAGCCTAGTTTCATCACTTCCTTCGAGTACTCCAACAGCACGTCTCTACACAATTGAAATAATCCATCGAGCATGAGAGTTCATATCGAGTTAACTGACGAGGAATTAATTTCTATGCCATGTTTCATTGTATGAACAAGTATTATCAATAAGCAACAGCAGATTTCGGAGACGTTGCCGGTAACCTGCATGCTTGAGGCAACTCTTCGGGCTCAGGAGGGTCGGGTGCCATGAACGAAAAGATGCTGTCCCTCCAATCAAGAGCAGGTGAAGTGTAGAGGCCCATGTTGCTGTTGTATATCACACTCTTAGAAAAATCTCTCGAATAGTATTTTTTCTTAACCTGGTGGTCCTCTTCGAAAAACCTCCTCGACCCGTCGATCACTTCCTCCAGGAGGCTTGCAGGGATCCCGTGATTCACCGAGCGAAAGAAACCCCATTCCTCCATTGCACTTCCCATCCTTCTCACAGCCTCCTTGTGCTTGATCGGGTCCGAGCCCACTCCCGCGAGGTCTATGACTGGGATCTCAAACTGATTCTCGCCCGCACACTCGAGCCTGTCAGGCGGTCGGACGAATATATCGGGCACTATCGTGAAGCCTGCGTCCACGAGCCCTTTGACACCAGCCTTGGTGTCGTCGAAGGCCATAAGTTGGCTTTCTCGGTCATTTTCGGGTTGGAGCAGAGCCTGGGATTGAAGCATTTTGATTTGTATTAGTCTGATTACGGAGATGGGCTACAGCAGAGCGTAACTGGAATTGATACGTGATCAGGTGAAGCAGAAGCATAAATGTGGGGAGATATAAACAAAGGGGAGATGCATATTGTGGTGGCCTAAGACCATGTGAAGCCAAGCACAAGGGGGACATTTCTTGTCTCCTCGTACGCGACTGTCTTTCTAAATGTAAGCATAGCCAAATGGAAGAATATATAGGCCGGCAGCGGATACATATAAGTAATATGGAAACAATAGACGCTAACCAGATGAGATGTTCTAAATTTTACTTGTGTTTCTTCGAGCACAAACTTTTCTTTTTTCAATTACAAGAGAGGCTCATGAGTTCAGTACTATAAAATAGAAATTCTAATAGTTAATAAAGAGGTTACGGGTAGTTCCACAACAAGTATTGAATATGGAATCTCATGATTACCAAGCAAAGTCATGTTTTATATTCACAAGCTTTTCTTTTCGTAGTGGGTGATGATGCCTAGAGAAAATGGCTTATATGCAAACTTATTGCCTTTTGGATTAATATATACTTCCAATATTTTCGGGTTGGGCTAATTATGTGAGCTTTTCTTTCTCACGCGTTGCCCTAAGGAAATGACACTGAGGGGTGTTTGTTTTGACTTATTATTTTTTCGGCTATAGGAAGATTTATTAGATTAGTATAACGAAATAGATATTACAATATCTAATACATGGCACAAATAGACCCACAACGAGTATGAAATCTAAAACTTCTAAATTATCAAGTAAAAGTGTGCGTCACTGCGCTGCACCTTTTTTATTGTTTTGACTTAATTTTGAAGGCTGAAAATCAAGTATATTGATTTGTTAAATGCTTAAGTAATTAAGTGATTGATTAAAGAAATCGAGCTTGATAGGTGGGAAACACGTAATAGAATTTGCTTGATATTTTTATTTACTTACTAGGGTAAAGTGTCCGTTCGTCGTCACGGGGTATAAGCTTATTCGATCAACAATTATGTGATTGTAATTTATACAATACTCGGTATAACACATAATCTCAACATATAGTTTTAGTCTTAATTGTTAAAAGAGTTTGGCCCGTTTGTTTTCAGGGTTAAAATCACAAAAATTTTAACCTTAACTTTAACTCAACACACTACACAACATTTGTCCTTTTCCACAATCAAAATCAAAGTTACTTTAACTCTGAAACCAAATGCACCGTTACATTTCTTATATGGTACAGTGATTAATTTATTTATTATATGATAGAAGCTAATATCTCTTTATGCTTTGTCTAAATTTACTTTTAATAATTATAAAGTTATATTCTATTTTATTAGGCCATTCTCTCAATCGATATTTGTTAGGACATTGAAATATATGAAAATATTTTATATGATATATCAGGAATTATTATATAACTAGGATGCACACCGAAAAATATATGATACTTAAAATTACTTTGAAACATCTACTACTATAACAAAAGTATTAAATGAATTACCAAAAAAACTTCATTATATTTAGAAAAAACCTTTTTAGCTCTCAAGAATCACATATATAATCAATTTAATTAATTAATTTCCAAAGAAATAAGAAAGTCTCTCTCTCTTAACACTTACATAGCCTAGAACACATATTTTGGTACGAAAAGAAAAAAAAAATTTCAAGTTACTCCTTATTGAGCCAATTTTCTTTCTATAAACGTATAATTTAATTTTTACTCATTCTAGTGATGTATTATATCATTACAATTTTATTTATGACGTTAAATCAATTGTTATTTTTTGTCAAAAATTATTATTACGATATATTCTTCTTTAATATTTTTTATATTACCACACATGGCACGTGTGTATTTTCATTTGTACCTATGAAAAGAAGAGAAATACTTCAAGAATCAATTAAGAATATGGAAAAAGTAGCAAAAACAATGATGAAGAAAATGTCTAGGTATATCCTAAATTATGCAAGATTAATATTTCTTATCGGACATCTTGTACTTATATGTGGCTGAATTATAATATCCCGTGAAATTGTACGGTGTTCATGAGAGTCATGAGAAATAATCGGCCAAAACACAGACACTCTGTTTTATTAAAAAAGAAGAAGAAGAAGAAGCGTGCAGTCGAATTATAATTGTCCCGTAAACTTGTAGGGTGCTCGCGAGAGTTGTAGGAAATAGTTAGTTGAAATTTATATGCCTTTAGTTATTATTATTATTAAAAAAATCACATATAAATAGTCAGTTGAAACTTGGCCATCCTTCGTTATTAAAAAATCAAAGTGTGTGGCCAGATTGTAATTTTTCGATGAACTTTTAAGGTATTCATGAGAGTCGTGAGAAATAGTCGATCGAAATTCGGATGCCTTTCGTTATTAAAAAATAAAAACACATATAAAAATAAAATAGAAAAACTTATTAAATACAGATTAAATATTATAATTAAAAAAAAGAAGTGGTTGCATGTGGGAAAACCCCCACCCACTTGCCACCTCCATTCCGCGGAGCTGTAATCATATCTTTAATATAATTTAATATAATATAATGGCATTGAATGCTACAAAAATTTCTCTTTTAAACCTTTTTCCCCGGTTAGTCTTTATTATATTATTTTTTTGTTGAACTTTATTATATTAATTTAAAAATAATTTCAAAATAAAGAATCCAATAAGTTGGTCTGGTAATAAAATGATTTGATTTCCTTGAAAAAAATTCAAGTTCAAGTCAACTCAAAAGACATGTAGAGGAATGCTTCTTATTGGCACAACTACCGCATGTGGTCGGATTGACCTGTCTCGTAAGCTTGTGAGGTATTCACGTGAACCGTGGAATTAGTCCGGCGAAGTCGAGACACTATTTAATTTTCAAAAATAAACTTTAATAGAATTGGACTAATTTTGAAATTGTTCAATTATAATTATATAACCGTCGATCTTATCATGCCTCGTTGACTTTTCTAAATTCTTTTTAAAAACTTGTTTCCGCATTTTTTGTATAATATTTCGTGACATCTTCATTTTCAAATATTTAATTTATATGTTACCATTAGACCATATAATTATCAGTCTGTGATGCTTTTTTTTTTAATGAAAATTGCATGCATACGATTAATCATTCACATCCTCATTTTCAAAGATAAAGATTTTATGTTAACGGGAAGATTATATATATATATATATATATATATACATACACATATTTATTGGCTTATGATAATATTTTCATGGAAATCACATTTATATGAATAACTTATTTATATTTCAACACAGAAACTATACTATTATATATCAATTTGAAATTTATTTATTATATTTTCACTAATAGTATAACTTTTGTTCTTATTAACAGACTTGGTTGCCCATGTAGTCGATTTTGCTATAAACAATAGATGGACAATAGATGAGTATGCATGTTTATGGTATAGATAGATTGATTATAATCTTGCAAATATCAATTTCTAGAATATACTTAATATATTATTAATCTTACAATATAATAGCATTTAATAGGATCATTTATTGGAAGCGTGGTTCATTTTTATTATATATATAGGCTAGTACTATTCAAAATCCTTATTTTCACACGTAAAATTTTATATCTAATATTACTTTAAAATGGAAATTTTTTTATTTTTAAAATTTATATATTTTCTGAATATATTATTTGTAAAAATTAATTTTAGAACAATTGTTAGATAATATTTAGATTAATGAAAACATTTAATAATTGCATTTATTACCCATTTGGTGTTCAAGTAAATTTTACTTATATATAATAATAATATAGATAGATATAGATATGACTTATAATTTTTTTGCTAAAATGTTAATATATCATTTATTAGTGTCATTAATTATTCAGCATTAAATAGTGTCATTAATCATTTCAGTATTTATTATATATATATATAGATATGAAATAAGTGCTCTTTTCTGCTTAATTTGTCAAGTTAAATTGGTTATTTTATTTAGCAAACAAGTTGACTTAAACTGTGTCCTAAAAAGTTTAATTCCAACACTTAATTTGGGTTATCAGCGCAAGCTAAATGAAATAAAATTGCGTTAATTACAAACTTTTTGCTTAGCGATTCCATTCCATTCCATTTTGATTCTGTTAGACTCGTCCAAAAGTTACAAAACTAAGGGTGAATGGCGTGAAGGACCTAATGCTATCCAAAGTGTAGCCATTGACATTGCAAGTGAGTCTGTGACATTGAAAAGCAACAATCCCCTTTTTCTTTTCTATTTCAATTTCTGGATTATTATTTATCGACAGATCGGTATTGACATGAAAAAAAACTTATTAGAAACGAAGATGTCAGAAACATCTATACTTCATTAAATGAAAATCGGCCCATTAAATTCAAGTCCATTTTATTTTGAGAGCCATCAAAATTGAGGATCCAAAATGATAAGAAAGACATATTTTCTATTAGAGGAATGCTCCATAAAATAAACGATTAGGCACCTACTAGTACAAATCTCATAAATTTTATGACTATAAATACTATAGATTCGATGATCAACATAAGTCCATAAAAATGAACCTGAATGGGCCATCTTGAGTCAGAATTGTTGCAGAACTGCTGATAGTGAGTCATGAGAAAGTACAAGAATTTTCTCTTTGTAATCCTCTAGAGCGGGTAGCCTCAATGAAAAAGCACACAAAATTAGGGTTAGGGGGGAAGAGAGTGTATATATAAACCGTAATGGTCCCTCTCATTAAAAACTCATTAAAGGTAATACAATCACACTACTATCTATCCACAACAGCTAATAACTGAGAAATATTAACTCTTAAAATTAGACCGTTATAAGTCCAGTTATGTGCAAGTAATGGGCCGAGTCCCTATCGATCTTATAAATATAAAATTTACAATTGATGGCAATCCATTTACAATTGTAGCCCATTTATAATGGAAATTAATTTCCAATACCTACCACAACTAGAGAACCATAGATGCCATTTGTGATATCATCGTTGTTCTCAGTTACGAAGTTTAATGCTGGCCTTCCAAATCGCAATGTCTTGTAATTGCCCACCTTTGAGGACGAAGAGTACATTTTCTTAAAAAAAAAAGTAAATAAAATAAAAGATAAGGATGTGTCTCTGTATGTGAAAATGAACTTCTTTTAATTACTCTTTTATTAGTCGAGGAATGCAAATAATATAAAGAAAATTAAGAATTAGATTTTGTATTGATATGCCGAAAGCCCAAAATTAAAATTAAAATTATCTGTATACATTGAATGGTAAAAGTGGTCTAAATACATTCACTAGTTCAGTGAGTGAGAATTCTTATTGGAAAAGAATAAATTAAAATTTGTCTAGAAACATTGAATATTTAAAAATAGTCTGGATACATTGAATGTGTGAAATAGGAATTAAAACACGTCTATATACATCGAAAGGTAAGAACGGAATTATGAAAAATGAGGAACATGTTGAGCTACATACTTTTGTAATAGTTATAGATTATAGATTATAAATTGTTAATACAAATACTTATCTTCAATTTACAATGTTTAAACTATAGAGTCCTTAATATTTGGAGATTTTAATACTTAAAGCACTAAGGATGGTTGATGTTAGACCGACTAAATATTTAATAGTTATTAAAGGCTAGTTTTTCATTTGTTTACAAAGTACAGATAAAATTACATCAATCGTATAACACATTTTGAAAGTTTACACGGTTGGCACAAAATCCCTTTTTTTTTTGGTAATAATTTGGTATAAAACGTTACAAAATGTTATAATCAACTATATTTCGTCAAATCCAGCTGACAAGTCAAAGAGACATCTGACATAGTCATAACATCAAAAAGAAAAATTCATTTTTTAGTTAAAATAAAATTAAAAATTGAAATTTTAAAAAAATCTCTCCCCCTCCCCTAAGTTCCCTCCTGTCTATATCTCTTTTTTGTATCTCCAGCTGTCGAGATCTCTCTCTCCATCTCCGATTCGGCATCGACTGGCAGATCGCCCGGGCGGTGGCCACCTTTCTCCTTGTCCCTTTTCCGCTCTATTTTTTTTTCTTCGTATTTTTAATTCATTTCCATTTAATCGAGGAGTGGGGATGTCTCCACCAGTGATCCCATCCCTCGACTAACCTTGTTGGAGGGGTCTGAGAGTCTAGGAAAAGTCCAAATCTATCACCCTTCTCTCGAGTTCGAGAGTCTGGGAAAAACCCAAACCTATCAGCCTTCGAGAGTCAAGGGTAGGGGTGCCCCCATCGGTCAGGGAAGGAGTTAGAAAATTTTTTCAGCGAGGGCAATATATGTTGTATTAATATTTTTATCATAATCATCAATAGAAATTTTATATTAATTAAATATATCCAATAACAAGCTAATCCAATATTATCAACTAATAACAAAGCAAATTTTCAATATATATATATATATATATATATCATAAAAATCGAGGTATGGCATTTCTCGTTCCTTTCCTATTTACTCTCCTATTACTAGTAAGGCCAATAGACATCCCCCAAAGAGTACAATGATTACTCATGTGATTCTTATATTTAGTGTAAGCACCCATTTCCGGCCCAGACTTGGTCACCACTGCGAATAAACCCTAGGCGCATTATTAGTCAACGAGCGAACTGAAAACGGGAAGAAAACACGGGAGGATAATGTTAGAAGATGGCTTGCAAGATGCATCATACAAATCCTCAAGTATTCGGTGCCTTTTTAAAATCAATATGGTGGTCGGCAACATTTTTCCCTAGGTTCACATGCAGAAAAACAATTTTCCAAAATAGCGTGTAATTCTTGAATATTTTATTTTAAAACCCGACCTCAAGCATTTTCCTTAGAATTTTGGCACCATAATTATTCTTGACTGATGAAATTGCAAATGCCTTTGATTTCCACATTTTATCTAATAGGGAAAGAGTTCGAGACTAAGAAGTCGATATTCTTGCGTAACGAAAAAAGTCTATCACTGGGTATTTTCGGGAAAACGAATTTTTCCTCCTTTTTGTGCCACTTTTGAGGGGAGAGTGACGTGGAAGAAAATTAATTTCTCATGTTCAAAAAATATTTTCTGGCCAATTTTCAAGAGAAAAACATTTTCCAAGATTTATAAACTATTTTCAAATTAAGTTACACTGGGAAATACATCGGAAAAGGGCAAAAACGGGTTTCCCATTTATTCCGAGTTCAAAAGCATATTTGCAAACAAGAAATCTAAGTTAGATTCGAAATAACTGCAAATTAGACCACCAGAGGAAAACGACCCGCGGAGAGGCTGGGCGCAATTGCTACTCGCGCCTCCATACCGTCATGGGCGCGATTAGTAACTATGCCCATGACGTTAGTAGGTCCAATTGCACTCCCATAACAATAAAAAATTATTCTCGACCCCTGAACTTTCAAAAAGCTTGCAAAATGACCCCAATCTCTCTTCCCCGTAAATAGAATATGAATTTTCAGCAAGAAGGACTTTTGGCTTCTTTCATGTGTTGAGAAGACCTGAAATTCATTTACATCCACAGACAAAAAATTTGATTTCCTTAACAATTGTCTCGTAGATTCCCGATCGAGGCGAAGTTTCCAAACCGGAGAAGGATATCCATTCCTGATCCTTGACGAGCCTCACTCAAGCCCGACTTTTCATTCTAGGCGGCCCTTCACCGACCACCATCCGATACCCCCCCACCCGAAGGATTCCCGAAGTTCTCCTACATTTCCGAACTTACGATTTAGGTATAATTTCTAAATTTGGTTCGGGATGTGAGTAAAACGCTCTATTAAAATCGGACACTCCATGAACACCTAAAATAAAATCATGAGACTAATAATTGGGTCTAGGATGTTAGATTACATGTAGATAGGCCACTACGAGGTGTTTGTCCGTGTTATGTGTGCGTTATGTTCGATTTTTAGTGTAGAAAAGCCGAGAGATGGGGAAAGGAGAGTAGGTTATCATGCATAATCGCTAGAACCGACCTTTAAGACCAATGAAAGTTCATACATTCCGTGCTTGTGTGTTTCGATGCCTTGAAATTCGTCTTTTTTCAAACTTTTTCCGTGTTTTCGCTTTAGTCCAAATCGGTCTTTTCCTCATCCGATTCCACACTCAGCACAATTTTTTCCCCATGTCTTCCCACGAGTTTTTAAGGCTACACACTCAGTTTTATGGATTTCTGGGCCCTGTAACTTTACAGACTGTTACAAATCAGTCCAAAGGCATGCTTCAAACTTTTTTGAGTTTCCAAATCAGCCCAAATGTTTTTCAGGGTTTAAAATCATGTTTTTCTATCAAGAAAACCCGATTCCCACTCCTTTTTAGCTCAACCCACGAATTTTCCTGATATAGATTAGCCCTCGAATTTTCCAGAAATGCAGAACAACCCCAGAACGTTTGGGACATGCTTAGCATAGTCCCTGGGTCCTGATCTGTCAGTTCGGGGCCTCTTTGATAAGTTTTGGGCACTCGAAAGGTGTTTCTATGAATGTTTTCCAATTTTACAGATTAGTCCTCAAACTTCTCCGAGCTGTAAATCGGACCCAAAATCATGAGGGACACTCCCAGAATAATCCCAGGGCTGTAAGCATTGAGGTTGGTGCTATTTGAGCGACTTTGGTTTTACACTACTTAACTTTAAAATCAAACACATCACGGGTTTTCTTTAACCGATTTCGCAAATTTTTTCCTGTTTTACAGTTGGCCCCAAGACATTACTGAGTTGTGAAACAGCCCCAGAACAGTTGGGGCATCCTCAAAATGATCCTTGGGTTGTGAGCTACGAGTATTGGGCCTTTTCGGGAGATTTTCGAGCATCTACACTCATTTTCGGGCTTTTTTCAGAATTTTACAGATTTGCCCCAACATTTCCAGAATCCGCAGATCACCCTCATCATTTCCAGTATTTTCAAATCAGCTCCTTGACATTTTAAATCGAATTGAATGCTACGTGTGTGTGGTGGTAGAAGTTGACTTGAAGGTTCACATGATCAGCCTAAATGGGTGTGTTCATGGCACGTGAATCGAGAGAAGTGTGAGGAAGACCATGAGATTAGTATTAATCAACTTTGGAAAGTAATAAAAATGAGCACCTTAGACAACTAGAGTACCGATTAGGGCGGGTTATTAGCTTGCGAGATTCTAACCCGTAATAGAACTCCCAAACTTAGTTTATTTGGATCGAAGACCGATAAAAATCTAGGTGGTTAGTGTCATGCTCTATTTCGGAATCGTAGGGTTCTAGTTATCCTAAATTAATTAGTGGCGACTCCATCAATTACCCCACACCGATTTTGGAGAGTCCATCGTCTAGTCGGTACCACGTATCGACATTTAGAATGTGTCACAATATAAGCTAACAATTAATAATATTATACTTGTTAACACATGATAAATATAAATAAAAAATAAGAAACCTATTTTTTCTTTGAAGAATGTGATAAGGGGCAATTGTAACAATAATAACTCTTTAATTCTAATAGCAACACTAACACAATTCTTTTAATTCTTGACGAGACAGCTGTGCTCCATTTGGTTTTACAATCATGTTTTTAAAATTGTAACTCTAATTTTAACTCTACTTACTACACAACAAAAATCAACAACACAATTATTACTTTTCATTTTTTATTAAATATTTTAACCATTCAATTCAATTTTTAATATTAAGTTCTCTCAACTATCAATTACTTTTTATTATAATTCAACAACACAATCATTACAACCCAATTAAAATCAAAACTCAACTCTAAAATCAAACACATCAGTTCTGGCGAAAACTTGTTTGTGGGAATATCACTGGCTCTCTATTTCAAGTGTGTTAATTCCAATTTCTATATGTAGTTTGTGTGCATTAAAGGATTCATACAACTGAAGTATGATTCAAATTTATCCATGCTCTTATGGATATTATCTGCATGTATTTTCCTAAGGCCCTATGAATGATAACTACAATCAAGATATGCCGCTTTTGCTTAAAGCATGACCTTTGTAGTAAGGTTCTTTTGTTGATCCCACATTGAATGATATGATGTTATTTACAAATCCTTCTTAAATATTTGTGTATATGAAGTAGTCAGTAGTCTATACTAGAGTATTATCATCTATTATACATCAACAAGAATCCCTAAGAGAGCCACCGCAACAAAAATCCGTGGTGCGACTAAGATTCCCTTGCAACATGACTCCAAGGAAGCCATCGTGACAATAAATCCACGGCGTGACAAAGACTCCCTGAAGAAGTCATCACGATGAGAAATTCGTTTTACAATTAGGACCTCTTAGGAAGCAAACATGAGCGAGCGCAATTGCACTAAAATCTCATGGGACAAAACAACTTAAGACACCCCCCCTCCCCCCAAACCCCTCTAGAGGTGGCAACCGCAAGCAAACACCAATGCACTAAGACATTATCGGAGGGACTTAACTACAAGCGAGTGCCATTGTGTTAGGGCCTCGTCATTAGTCCCCAAGCACCTCTTACCGTCTTCTCCTAACCACACCACTACCCAAACCGAGGGCAATCACGAATAAGCGAGGATTAGAGCGACCTCGTGCCTCCCATAGGCAGCCTCACATAAAACTTAACCACCCATATTGAGCAATCAAGCAATGATGAGACAATTGATAGCTCAAGAAAAACCTAAAATCTCCCACAAAGGGCAATCGTGGACGCCCGAGGTTGGGAAAAATAACCTTGCATACCAATTATAGGCGACTGAGATAAGAAAAGGCTTGTAAGCAAGAACTGACTAAGAACTCCTTGATGGGGCAATCACAAGCAACTTAAGTCAAAATTCAAAAATTAATATCATCCTCGCGCTTTCTTCAAAAGACATGGGCATGGGGGTAAATGATATGAGCCTAGGAATTGTGACTTATTGTATACCCAATGGACCAAAGATAAGACCATGACATTGGCAAAATTATGGAGCCTAAGCCCACCAAAGAATACCCGTTCATAGAAGAAATGGTCAAGGGGAACTTAATCGAAGAAAGATAGAATTTAAGAGACTCGATGTGGAGCTAAGGATTTTCTAATCAAAGCTTAAATAGCACACCCACGTGCCACTTATAAGTTTTTTTTATATATTATAATAGATAATAATATTAAGGGTAAATAGCACCGAAGACCACAATTTTTTTTTTTTGCTTTTTTACCATATGTCATAAAATGAAACAATTTCATCAAATGTCACGAAAATTTTCATTTTTTTCACCGTGTGTCATTCCATCAACATTCCGCCAAAAATTGAACGGACTGTTAACGTGGTTCGATTTTTGGACAAACCTTGCTTAGCTAGATGCATATGTCACCTAAGCGGGACCGACACACCATCTTCTTTTTCTTTCATCCCATGCTATTCTCAATCCTCATGCCACCATCACCATCATCATCATGATCTCCTCTTTCTTCTTTCCATCTTTTTCTTCTTCCTGCTCTCCCTTGGCTCCCCTTAGACAGTTATAGACAACACACAAACACACAGCCACACAAATATTCACGTACATACAGAGACCTTTCCTTCTTCTTCCTCCATTTTCCTACACCATCACCATCTTTCTCTTCTTCCCTTTCAGCCAACAACACCATTGTCTCTTCTCAACTCCCTCATTCCCTCTTACACATCATTTGCTGCCATGGATGCACCTCCTTAAGCTCTTGCTTTCCCCTTCTTTGCCTCCTTCCACCTTCTTCAGCTTCATTGATCACTTCCTCTCTGTATCATATATCTTTATCATCATCTTTATACCGTGACCATCACCCCATGATCATTTTTAGCTCCTTTCACTTGAGCCTACGGCCACCACTCAATCATCATCATCCCTTCATCTTCTTCAGCTCCTTCACTCCATCTTCTACCTCTTTTGCTACCATGGTTGGACTCCTTAAGCTCTTTCGTTCCCTTTCTCTGTCTCCTTCGACCTCCATTAGCTCCATCCCTTCATATACCTCATCTCATCTCTTTTTTTCCTCAATTGTTGCGTGCCCCGCTCCTTCCTTTCCTCATCCTTACTAAGCTATTATTGTGTTGACACTCCTCCTTCCTTATTTGCTATTGCTCGCCCATTGAATTAGTGTTGCTTTGCCACTGCTGCCCTCCCCTACTTGCTGTCGTTCCCCTCTGGTTCCTTGAGTTGCCACCGTGTTTGTGTGTTATTTGTGGATATCTAAGAGGAGCCGACGAAGAATAGGAGGAGGAGGAGGAGGAGGAGGAGAAGAAGAAGAAGAAGCAGAAGAAGAAGAAGAAAGATATTGTGATGATGATGGTGATGGTGGCGAGAGGATGGAGGATGGCAGATAATGAAGAAGAAGATGATGGCGTGTGGGTCCCGCTTGGGTGACATGTGCGTCCAGCTGTGCAAGGATTGTTCCCAAAATCGAGCCGCATCAGCATTCTATCCAATTTTTGAAGGAATGCTGATGGAACACATGGTGAAAAAAAAAATTCGTGACATCTCGTGAAATTATTTCATTTTATGATGTGCGGTGAAAAAACAAAAAAAAAACTGTGACATATGGTATACCCTGATATTAATTGAAAGAAATAGTCATGAATCCTTAAATATATATGCTTGCTCTTCCTTTTTTTTGCATAGTTTTGCCTAGAGTAGAGCAAAACAAACTAACGGAATCGAAAAACGAGTTCTTAAGCACGGTTCAGTTCTTGGGTAGGTTCTTCTCTTCTTCTCGATTTCGGTTCCGAATTCGAGTTTAAAAATTAAATACCATAAAACTTTGACCCGTCTCGAGATTACTTAATAATATTTTAATTTTTAATATGTTTAATATATGATGCAAGCCAAGCCAACCCATCTTTTACTCATGCCTTGCCTATTCAGTCCTCGGACTCCTCAATTCCTTAGCCCCTCCCCTTTCCTTTTCATCGTTTACTTAAAACCCCTAAATCATTTCAATCCTGCCTCTACACATCAGTCCCTCTCCTCATGAAGCCTTCTCGATCTCAGGCTATGTTTGGTTCGCAAGATTAAGTAGGGAACGGAATAATTATTCCATACGTAATAGGTTTTCCATCGTTTGGTTCAACGAAATGCGGAATAGATATTTCGACCCGGAAAACATATTCGATTTATATGCGAAATACGGGTGCCGCCTGTCACGGTCCGGATTGGGATTTCCGGATTCGGAAATGGAGGCAAAAAGATAAAAATGCCCCCATCTTCTTTCAATAATTACAACGCATGCCATCCCCTAAAATCCTCAAAACTCCAGCGGAAAAACAGACTCATCTCGACATTTCCCTTTCGGAAGAAAATTTGAAACCCCAGCAGAGCTCCAGCGGCATTTCATCATCAATTCGTCGATTTTTTTTTGTTGATTCGTCTTTCTCGTAGAGGAAAAGGGTTGCGGCGCTACTCCACTGCAGGTAGGATTGAGTCGGAGGAGAGACGAAAGCTCGCGAACCTCCCTTGAGCCGAAGTAGGTAGGGTTCGAATCCCCTTTAATTCTACCCATTATCGACTAAACTTGAACCTTTCACCAGCCAATCGAGCCTAAAGCCCCTCTCTGGGTCTTCATCTCTTGGCCGCTTCCACGCAAAATGCTGCCAAAAATCCTCCCTTTGATTGCCATTTCGGTGCTCTTCTTCCTCCCGTTCTCTACCCCAAATCTGGCCCCCAACAGGGCCGCCCTGTTTGCCCTCAGGGCCGCCGTCGCCGGGAGGACTCTGCTTTGGAATGTGAACCAGCAGAGCCCCTGTTCTTGGGCTGGAGTTCAATGCGAATCCAACAGGGTAAGAACAAGACGAGGTACCAACATAAAAAATTGATTCTACCCCTAGCTCGCTCTCCCCACAAAACAGATTCACATTCCCCAGTCGAAATTGGTTCCTTTTTCGTCTTGCATTTCTCATCGAACATGAATTTCTTTTTTTTTTTTGCAGAAGAAGCCTCTGCAATCCGTCTCTATCCCGATTTCTCTCTCCTGACCTACAGACAGGACCTTCGAGCAACGGAATCCCTCTCCAACTGCGACGGCAGCTTCACCCTCGGCTTCTAATAGTAGTATTAGCAAGAGAATAGGTATTCTATCGACCTCAGCTAGTCTGTCTCTGTTTGATTTGTGTTGTTGCTGAGCATACAAAGCGATTTTTTAGTTTGATTCTTGGTTATCTGTTGGATGATTGAGGCAATTTTGTGGAAGTGATTTCTGTATTAGTTGATGGCAAATGTCCGCGGTTGAATATGGTTGAGCTGTTGGAGAGTGGATAGAAATTTTGCATCCTGTAACAGATAGTTGAACATTCTATTGGTAAATGGAATTGATTTCTGTTTTGGTTGAATTAGTTGATTTCTCTTTTGGTTGAGCTATTGGCGTGTGGAAGTGATTTCTTGTTGTTGAAAATGGAATTTTTGTTAGCTCTTTTATGACTACAGTAGTTCTCGCTTGATAATGCAAAGAAAATCGACTACTTCACTATAATATCATCGTAATCCATTTTGCAATTATGGATCGCTTGAGTTTGCAGAGTAAGAGCAAGAAGCGAAAAGTTGTTGCTTTAATCGTTTGTATTCAAATGTGTACTATAGTAAGGAGTTTGGTGAGAATATTATTAGAATTAGCCGCTTTATATGGTCCTAAGCCAAGTATTAGGTTGTACGAGTTAAGCTATTATGTCAGGAGGGATCATATTAGAAGACTTGTGTATGCGGATGATGTGACTTGCACTGAACAACTTAGGATGGATAGGAATGCAGTTTTCAAATTGTGTCATATGCTTCAAGAAATTGGGGGTCTGAATAGTACAAGAAATATGCATGTTGATGGGCAAGTCGCAATGTTTTTATATATTTTGGCTCATCATTTCAAGAATAGAGTCATTAAACACCAGTTTGGTAGATCGAGTGAAACTGTAAGCCGATATTTCCACAATATTCTCAAAGCAACATTACGTCTATAATCTCAATTGTATAAGAAGCCGCAACCAATAGCTGCTACCTCATAGGACCAACGTTGGAAGTGGTTTAAGGTACCCAAATGAATGCCAAATTTTGTTAAATTAAGGAGTTAATATGGCACTAACATAATATTTTGGTTCATGTAGAACTATTTAGGTGCTCTAGACGGGACTTATATCAAAATCAGAGTGCCCGAGGTTTGTGCGCACCCGAATTTCGTCTCGTCGGGGCACGCATGCGCGTGCCTAAATGCAACGCGGCTTGGGAGTGTCCACCTTCCCGGGGACGCACGACGAACGCACGTGAGAAGGAGTCGCCACTACCTGTTTACGACCCGAAGGTCGAGGGCCGGTGAGTCGCCCGGGTCTAGGGGTATGGATACACCTAGTATACTAAGGCAATGGTCTTGTACGGAACCGAAAATTCTGAGTTCGGGGGTCCTGTTACATGCGAGCCTATATCTCGCATGCCCTATCGGTACTCTAGCTTGTCTAAGCTTGTCATTTTAATTTAATTACCGCTTAATTAGATTTCACTCATCTTACGCGTTTTGACACCGTAAATTCGAAGAAATACTCCGACCGGGATTCTTACATGAATAAACGTACAACATAAATCCTCACATTGTCCTCTCAAATAAATAAAATACAAATTACAACAATTGAATCCCGGTCGGTTCGCTTTCGGTTATTATTCCACTCGTGCTCACCGTGTGGTTTGAAAAGACTGAAATTGAAATTAAGGTGCGCACTCGGTGTTTAGGGGATTAGGTCCCGTAATTTACGATTGGGGCATTGGACCCCATGTGAATCGTATTATAAAGGATCGGGCTCGACCCGCATAACAAATAAGTGCAAGAATATAACAAGTAAGCACAAATAAACAAACAATGAAGTTTTGTTATCGCCGAATTTACGTGAGTTAATCAATTATTATCCGGGGTATCTTGGCATACAAATCTTATCCTAAAACAAACAAACAGGATGATAGAGAAGGGATGTAGCATTCGGCATTATTTTGACGGACCAGACAAACGTGATGTCCATAGTCAAGTCTCGAATGTATGGGTTGTTTTTAGATTATTCTGTATCGTGATAATATGGCTTTTACAGATTAAAAGTATTTTCACCTAAAACCCAAAAACCTAACCCTCTATTTGACTATTGCCCGTGTTTGATTTAAGCCTAGTTTGTGATTAATTTGTTTTCCCATGTTTTGACCAATTCTACGCACAAACCTACGCTAGGATTACGGCAGTACAAGAACCGGTAATCATGCACTTGAATCGGTAAATATATATGTGCATGAAAATCAAGATTACGTTGCACGTATCTCGGTGCTTTTGAAATTGCGAATTTTGAAAAGGGCATGACTAACAGTTTTTGGACTGTCGACGCGATTACAAATTATTAATCAATTCGTGCAATCCATTTAAAGAAAATCAAATGATTTAATTTAGCCAAATTTAACGTCTTGATTATCCCGTATGTAAAATCTTAGGTTAATTAAAAACTTGCCAAATGCTTTAATTTACGGGTTTCGAGTCGTCGAGATAGCCATTAGTTGACCGCCCGATAAACTCTAATTTCCGACATTATCGCATATAATTACAAAATAAAATATTTAAATGGGACACATACATTGTCGGTGGGTGATCCAAGTAGGAAATGGTCGAATATTTTTAGAAAATGTCCAGGGGACTGACTTGAACGATTTTAAAAGAGTAGGGGCTGATTTGAAAATTCGGATGAAGTTCCGGGGACCGATTTGAAAATTCGGATGAAGTTCCGGGGACCGATTTGAAAATTTTGAAAAAATTGGGGACCATGTAGAATTACTGAAAATGTCCCAGGACTTGATTGAAACGAATTTGAAAATCTGGACTGATCTGGAAAACGAAAAAATGGCCCCAGGACTAAACTGAAACAACTTGGAAAGTTGTTTGGGATGCTTGAAAAATTCTGGGAATTCCAGGACAGATTGGAAAATAGTAAAATGATTGGGACTTGATTGAAAAGAAATTTTGAAAGTCGGGGCAGATCTGAAAAAGGTGAAAAATGGCCCCGGGACTAAACTAAAAAAAACTTGGAAAGTTATTTCGGATGCTTAAAAAAAATTCTGAAAAATCGAAGGACTGATTGGAAAATAGTAAAATGATCGGGACTTGATTGAAAATAAATTTTAGAGTTTGGGGCAGATTTGAAAAAAATAAAATGCGTCCTCTGGACTGAAATGTGACAAAATGGATAGTTCGTAAAATCGAGTTCGGGACAAATCCGATCACCCACGCGACCCAAGAATACTCATTTCACATTATATCCATCAGGCAAGCAATAATATTCAGGAAATGAGCCCTAATCATGCCACTAAGTCGATAATTTACCTAGTTTGGGAAGTTGAGGGGCGATTCTGTAAATAAAAAAAATTAAAATGCTGGACGAGCTGGGCCGGGCCGTGACGGGCCGAGATCCGGCGGGGGTGGACTGGGCTGGATTGGGCCGAACAGGCTTGCTGGACCGAATAGGGCCGCAGCGGTGGGCTGGGCCGCTGCTTGATGGCTGCCGCTGGGCTGCTAGACGTGGGCCGAACCGCTGCTGACCACGGGCTGGGCTTCTGGGCTGTTGGACCAGGCTGAGGCCAAAAAAATTTCAACCCGGTTAGCCTTGAACGGGGAACCGAGAGCGAAAAGGGAAGACTCGGGCGGCCGGGCGTCGGGCAGGAAGCTGAGGGCAGGACGGGAGCTGCGGGTCTCGGGTGAGAGGTCGAGCTGCGGTTCTCGGGCGTGAGGTCGAGCTCTCTGCCGCGGTCTGTGAAAACGAGCTGATGAAGAATAAGGAAAAACGAGCAACGGGTTTCGGCGAGGGAGAGCGTGAGTGTGAGAGGAGGAAGAGAGAGCCGGAGCTGAAGGAATTTTGGAGCTGGGAGCCGTGTCCGTGGACGAGCTGAAGGAGTTCCCCTTTGAGGCCCCGCTCGGAGTTCCGAAACCGGGACCACCCGAGAGAGAGAGAGAGAGCTCCTCCTTTTTTTTTTCGGCCGCCTCCTCCCCTTTGCTAGGGTTTCGCCAAGAAGAAAAAGGAAATCGAAATCGGCGAGATTTTTGCCGAAGATTGGAAGATTTGATCTTGAGAATAAGGAGAGAAAAAAAAAAAGGAAAGAAGAAGAATAGGAAACGGGAGAAGCTAGGGGAAGGAGTGGAAGGGAAAGTCAAACTTTGACTTTGACTTTGACCTTTTTTTATTTTTTTATTTTAAAGGGGCAGCAGTCGGTCAGACAAGGTCTGACCGACCCTGACCGACCTGACCCTTTTTTTTTTTTCGAAAATTCAAATTTAACGCGTCGAAATTAAAATTCTCATCTTTGCAATTGGATGTCCAAAAAATGATTCAGGACCGGTATTGTGTTCAGAAAAATTTACGGATCAATGTTATGCAATAAAATATTTTCTGACCTTGAGTTTTCTTCCCGGATTTGAAAATTGACGTCGACGCGCGTGAAATTCAAAGACACCCCGTAAAAATATTTTTATAAAATTGATGTCACTTTTTTCAAAGGCCATGAATGCTCGAGCAATTCGCTAGAAATACTTCCTTCATGCGGGGTGACAAAGTGATGATTTTGTCGCTTTGGAGTCGGTGGACCGAAATGGGGTGCTGACAAGGTTGATAGACCTAGTTATAGAACTCGTAAATGTGACATAGCAACCAATGTGTTAGCCAATGGACTATGGCTGAGGATGCAACCCTCATATCTTACATGATTGACCTACGGAATATGAGCACCCACAAGACAGACACGCGGTTTAAGTCTGGCTACTTGCAAGAACTTGAGAAAATGCTATTGGAAAAGCTTCCGAATTGTGGTATCAAGGCGAGACCTCACATTGAATCTCGACTGAAGACACTAAAGAAAGAACGGGCTATCGTGTATGATATGATGCTTAATACATCAGGCTTTGGATGGGATTCAACATGGAAGATGGTCACAGCGGAAGACGATGTTTGGGAGGCTTATGTTGCGGTAATAAATACTTTATCTAGTTATTTCGATACCGTATCGTTATGTTTATATATAATGTTACTAACACTCTATTCTTTCTATTTTTAGACTCACAAAGAAGCCGTTCCATTTAGAATGAAAAGTTTTCCGCATTTTGAAAAATTATCTATGATATATGCGAATGATCGAGCTATTGGAAAGGATGCTCAAGCTGTTGAAGATATTCTGCTAGAACTTGAGATTGAAGATTTGACTGGAGTAGCTGAAGAAGCGAATGTGAATCCTTCAAATCCAAATGAATCTGCCAATGTGAATACCCCTACATCGGGAGATGTTTCGCGTGCTCATTTGTCCCCTACAGAGGACCCGGGAAGTGCTTCTTCGGGAAAAAAAGAGGAAAAAGAATGAATCTGACTTCTCCACAATTTCTCAGGCAGTGAATACAATGGCAGTTGACATGAAAGAGCCTTGCATGATGCTCTCAAAGAGTGTTCACTCGGACATCGTTCAAGAGAAGTTCCTTGAACTTCCAAGAGCTCTTCGTGCTGTTGATGGCCTGACTTCAGCACAAGTTCGCATGGTTATTCAAAAATTCGAAAACCATCCGAATTATATCATGCTTTTCTTTGGTACCGACCCAGAAGACCGCTTGGAAATGATTCAGGATTTCCTTGCAAATCACTAGAGTAGGACAAGGTAAACTTCTTTGTGGAGTTTTTTGGGATATTGCTGTTAGAGTAAAAATGAAATTGTAGCTATATCGTGTTTGGATGGGAGGTTGATATGTAGCTATATTGTGTTTGGATGTGAGGTTGATATGTAGCTATATCGTGTTTGGATGGGAGGTTGATATGTAACTATATCGTGTTTGGATGTACTGAGATGTTTCTGAGTATGTTTTCCTCGTTCTATTGTTCAATATGTATTGCGTATGTTCTTTTGTTTTTGGGATGAACGTATTACTGTATCTGTTAATTGTCAAGAAAAGTGTAACATTCCTCATCTTTGTTCTTATCATATTCTATAGATAATTATGCTTATTAAATTATTAAAATAATTAATTTTATTAATAAGCATAATTTTCAGTAATGTAATTAAAAAATTAATTTTTAAAATTAATTTAATAATTGAAATATTTTTATTAAATGTCTATTCATTGTTAATTATTTAATTAGTAATTAAATTATAATATACGATAATTTTTAATTGTTAAAAAACATGTTTTTATTAAGATAAATTTTTTATTAAGTCTTTAGATAATTATGCTTATTAAATTATTAAAATAATTAATTTTATTAATAAACACAATTTTTAGTAATTTAATTAAAATAATTAATTTTTTAAAATGATTTACTTTTAAATTATTTAAAATGTTTATTTTTTATTAATTATAAAAATTGTCATTAAAATTATCTATTTATCTTATAAAACCCATTAAATTTAGCATGAAGGGTATTTCTGTCTTTTTACCCTATTCTTGTTTTTTTCATTCCTTATTCAACCCAACCAAATATCAGAATTATAATTTGCTATTCCCTCCAACCATACAGAAAAATTTTATCAGAATTTCTATTTTATTTTATGTCTATTCTATTCCAACGAACCAAATATGCCCTCATTGTTCACTTCCAACCTTGAAGATCTTTTTCGTTTCTCCACTCTTTGTGTGAGTAAGACTGATTTTATCGTTTACTTCGTTGAATAAGAGCTCATTCTGAGTTGATTTTATCGTTTACTTCGTTGAACAAGAAGACCATGTTGGTAAACAGTGATGGTTGATTTTTACTTTTAATTTTATGTTGCTTTTGGGTAAATCGAGAACTATTCGAGATAATCGTGCCCGTAGGGTCAATTTTTGTACATTTCCGTTTCGGTTTCAGTTCTCGGGGACGGGTTTTGAAATTTCTGAATAGACGAAAGTGGTGCCTCGAAATTTTACCCCGAAACCGATCCAATCCAAACCGTGATCACCCCTAGTTTTGCCCATCTATATTTTGGTGCGTACCTTGGTATCCGAAAGCCTAACGAGTCTCGACTAATCTTGTTCGAATTGGATCACTCCAGTAACGGGTAAAACTTTCACAGTATAGATTTTCTCCCCCCACAAAGACTCGAACCCATGATTTTCTTAAGGAAAACAAGCGTCGAGCCGCTTGAAACATATTTCCCATCTATATTTGCCCATCTATATTTTACTTGGCTGGGATGGGACAGTTGAAACATATTTCCAAACCGGGCCAGACGCCTGAGGGACACCGTCAGCCGTTGTGGTCGCTCTGCTTTCCCCTCTCTGAATAGCAGGAGACGCTCAAAGCTTTCAGTAGTGGAAGAAGATCTTCTCTTCCTGCTGCTCTCTGTCTGCTCCTCTCCTCTCGCCTCGTCATGGTCTCTCTCTCTCTCTCTCTCTCTCTCGTTCAAGTTTGGGAATAAATTCGCTTCTAATCCTCCTCTTTCCTTGTCTTGCCATTCTTGCAGGACTACCTGAAGACGGTGGTGCCTTCGCAACTGATCGCAGAGAGGGGCGCCAACATAGTCGTCATCAATCCCGGTACAGTACCCCAATTCCTTCCAAGTCTTCCTTCACTTGTTGATTCCGAGCCGTACAGAGTTCAGCTTGACAAGCTTACCATGGTTTTACAATTTTTGGTCCCAATTTCTGGTTAGGCTCTGCAAGTATCAGAATTGGGCTTGCTTCGCAGGACACCCCATATAACCTGCCTCATTGTATAGCTCGCTATAGTACCCAGCAGCCCAAGCGAAATGTGCAAGACCAGGTCTGATTCTGTCACCTTGATTTCCTGCAAGTTTGGTTTTTTTTCAATGTTTCATGAGTTTTGTACTATCTCGAAGCGAGCTTCCATGTTTTGTTTGCTTCATGAATCACAAAATCTGGTTTTGTCTCGAGAAGAAGGAATAGGTGTAATGATTTTTTGGGCTATGTTGGGTGCGAACAGAGCTGGTATTATTTTAATGCCAGTCTTTTGGGGGCAGTTGATAAAAGTGATGAAACATTTTCCTTGAATAATCTTCATGAAGGCTGATGAAGCACAACCGACCCCATTGTTATTTGCAGGCAGACTCAAATTTATTTATTTATTTATTGATTGTTCTCATGTTATGAAAGTGCCATGGTCAACGCTTAAAACTGGCAAATTTACTATTCAGCTTTTCCCTTGCAAAAGGTGGATATGATTCTACATGATGTTGCTTCAGTTTCACAGTGACGATTTCTCAATGTAGAGGGGAAAATGTTTGCTTCATTTTTTTGCTGTCTTTGGCTTACTTGGATCTTTTGTTTCTGGTGTTTAGATGCTCAATTCTCAGATTACGACAGCCCAGCACATGGAACGAGAACATGCATATGATATTGTAAGGAACCTTTCTCCGTGCTTCTTCAGTTGGACTGCTAAAAGGTTTTGAAATGTTCATTGACTTGTTAACTGACATGCAATAGATAGCTTCTCTGTTGAAGATCCCATTCTTGGATGAGGAAGCTGCTAACAATAACTCTTTCTCACGCAAGGTATTTCCATTCTTTTTACATATTTTTGCAATTGATTTTGTGGCACAATACCCTGCTTCCTAGCAACTGCTCGGGGATTTCTAAGGGCAGTGGCTTTATGCATAGAATATGTCTGAGTTTTGTGCCGTCTCTTGAATTGAGGAGGGGGAAAATAAAGAGTTTTGGATGATATATGGTCACTTCTGTTTCTAGAGACTCTCTCTCTCTCTCTCTCTCTCAGTGGTTTTGTAAGAGAGACTTTAATATAAGAGGGGCAGTAATATAACTGTCATTTTGTTGGGCAGTTGGCTTAATGCATTTCCCAGTCCCTTCTATGTGGCTTGAGCTAATGATAAACTTTTATGATGCTATTATGTAAAGTCTAAGCACCCTCTCGTAGGTAGACTTTTGACAACCAGGGCTTCCTTTGATTTTACCCAAAGTATGTGGCCACTAGATTAAGAGTTAAATTGTAATTTGACGTTGCTACTTCTGTCCTTCCACTTCTTTTCCTCTTTCTATTGCTTATTTTCACTCTCCCTACCTCTTATAACTGCCGGCCTTCCACAATTTTTCTTTTCTCATTTTTTAACTGTAGTAAATTTTAATTTGGAGAGACAGTTTCTTTTGTGATTAATTTGTGAAAAGAGGTGAGTTTGTGAAAAATTTTGAACAGCATATTAGAATCATATTATTTTGAATTTTCTTTTTAATGTACATTTGTTTTAATTATCATGTGAATAGTGACATGATAAATCTGTTGCTGGCATGATTTGAAGCATCATAGAGATAGCTTTTTAAGTGCTGCTTGTGCAGGAATTGCATTATTTGATGCTCGCCATGCTTGTCTGTGTCAAAATTGACTGATGTGGCTGCAGGAAGGTGTTCACCTTGTTATGAAATATTATCTTAGGATCAAGGGTGTATTTATTCTGAGGTTGAACTAAGTTTTGTGATCATGATATTAGAAAAGGGGGCAGAGAAAGAAGAAAATATGGAGATTGACTGAGCACCTTCAATGCTTTTCTTTTAATATAATATAATGGCTTCGACTCAGTCAGCATAATGAGTTGAGATACATCCAACAAAGATTAGCTTACTTTTTAGTAGGTGCTTGCAATGAGTACTCGCACAGTGATGGTGTTATCATGCAGATGGCACGTGTTGATGGTTATAACCTGCAGACTGCGAAAAAGGACACGCCTTTTGCCTGGGCTGATGTGTATGAAAAGTCTTCAGGTCTGTCTCTCAATAGCATGCCATCTTAAGATTTAGTTCCCTTGTAGTTAATCAGTGCTGTGGATAATACCTATGTGCAATATCCTTAATCATTTTCTTTTGTTGGGTGACAATTGGATTTACTGCAGAAAGTTTTATGAATAAAGGGTCACCCACTACGTCTTATGAGAAACATGAGACCGTTGGTCCTGAGGAATCCAGTTCAAGTGAACAACGTAATTACCAGAAGTACATCTGTGGTGAGGAAGCACTGAGAATATCCCCCTCTGAGCCTTACTGCTTGCACCGCCCTATTCGTAGAGGTCATTTTAATGTTTCACAACATTATCCTGTGCAGCAGGTACAGTTTTACAGATCAGTATTTAAACTACTTAAATTAATGAGCTTGCTCTTGGCCATTTATATGAAAGGAGAAAATACCCATTTTTCAGTCTGAATATGAGCTTGTTCTTTATGTTCTGTAGGTTAAGAATTAGTCTGAATATTGAACTGGTCAAGACATGGATTAAGGCAATCATGGGATCATGAGATTATGCAAACATCTTAATTGAACGTTTGACATGATATTAAAAGTATGAGCACAATTTTCTTTATAACGAAAGACAGACCAACTCGTTCAAAATTATCCAATTCAGGCCGCTGCATGCCAGTTCTCGTGTCTGTGAGTTCACATGCTAGACCATACTGTACATGGCAGGCCCGATTGAAATGGGTTCGATCGGCTGCTTGATTATGGTTCTAATAACGATGTTAACGTCAGTGATAGTTATATGCTAAACACTTGGTTATGCCTTACGTCGTGCCTGTTTTCTTTTTCACTAATGTATTCGTGTTTGCAGGTTTATGAGGACCTTTGTACTATCTGGGACTGGATAATGATGGAAAAACTGCATATTGCTCCATGGGAGAGGAACCTGTACTCTGCCATTCTTGTTGTTCCTGAGACATTTGATAGTCGAGGTGTCAGTTTGGAATTTAGTCTATTGAAATTTTAGAGCCTCTCATCTTTGCATCATTGGAGATGTCCATAAACTGGATATTGCTCAGCAGGAAGACAACTTTTGTTCTGCTATTCTTGTCACACATTTTGACTTATGACTCTAATTGATTCAATTCAAGCAGAAATAAAGGAAATGCTCACTATAGTATTGCAAGATTTGCGATTTGGCTCAGCTGTTGTACACCAGGTATGGAACTTTTTCTCTGTTGAGAATTATTTTGCAAAAAATATTCTACTTAGTTAATTGCAATGTGAATTGTTGGATTTGTTGTAATTTGTTCTATGTATTGATGTTTCCAAGATAAGAGTTTAATCTTGGGTTTCTCTGTAAGATTGAAATCTTGCAACTTGATTCCATTTCTTGCTCACAGAAGTTGTGGTTCTTTGGATGTGAATAAAGCAGTTAATACGTATTCATCCATGCATCTAGTTAAGGGGTCTTCTGCCTCTCCAATTCATCTTCGCTAAACTGTGGCTATTTCAAGATGGCTTCATCCGTTTTGTTGAGGGTGCCTTGTGCATCTCAAATTGGCACTAGTTCACAAAATAAGATTCTTTGCGCTTCTCGTGCTTGGGTTGACTCTATCCAAGTCATACTGATTTAAAATATCTGCATTTGTCTCTTCTTTTCTGACTATGATGTACCAAAATTTTATTCCAACTCCAGGAAGGTCTGGCTGCGGCTTTTGGGAATGGTTTATCTACGACCTGTATTGTTAACATTGGTGCTCAGACGACATCAGTTGTATGCATTGAGGTACTTGTCCTTTATATAGCAACATCTTCCATATGATCAGGTCGTAAGGTATTTCTAGTTTGTTTCTGTGCCATTCATAGCAATACAGAAAGTAATTTTTGCACTGTGGAAGCTACACAGAGTGATAAGCAAAAAAGAAAAAAAAATGAAATTTGCTTTTTGCAAGTGTTCTATCTGTATTTATGATTTACTCTACATTTTATCATCTTCTGATGGCAGGATGGAGTGGCTTTACCCACCACTGAGAAAACTCTACCTTTCGGTGGAGAGGTACTGCTTCTTAAAGTTTTGAACCAAATTATTTCTTCCTGCATTAGCAATCTGGCCTCAAATGGAGCATTTTATGCAACTAATTTCACACTTTACTACTCAAATTTTGTTATTACCTCAAGACATTTATCATCTATCTTGTAGAAGTTTATTAAATTTTTCATGCTTTCTTTAGTACTGATATCATGTTCTTCGTAGTAATTGGTGAGTTATATGTCCAGGATATATCAAGGTGCCTTCTTTGGACACAAAGGCATCATCAGACATGGCCACAAGTTCGTACAGACATGTTGACAAAGCCTGTAGATTTGTTGATGCTCAACGAGCTGAAGGAAATGTATTGTCAAATAACAGTGAGCATCTTTTTCCTTTAGCGTACATGAACTATTATTATATATTCCTTTTAAAGAAAGCCAAAAGAAATCAATCTCATTCTTCCATGAGTTTTAATTTTGCGGAGTTCTCAACAGGTAAATACTTGGTTGTCAGTAACTGACTCTTCTGCCAAGTGTCTGTTAAACCTCTCAATCGCACATCTTATTAGTAGCTCCATAGATTGGTCAATTTTGTTTCCTTTTGTATACTCACGTATTTCTTAGTATAATAGTTACTTACTGTAGACAATTTTCCCAAAACAGTAACAACTCTATTTCTGAACTACAGGAGGGTGAGGTTGTTGCTGCCGCTGTTGTTTACTCATATGAGGATGATGCACCAGCTGCCTCTCACAAGACGAGGCTAACTGCCCTTAATGTGAGATTGTCATTGTGAATTATTTTCGATGACATAGTTTGAACTGGGGAGCTAGGAATCTTCAAGAAGTTTCTAATTTTGCCTTTGTTAAAACTTGACAAAGTAAGGAAAATGTTGCATCACGCCTTGTGAGATGTGCTGGATGATTATGATATATCCATGCGGGCAAATTAACTTTTCCCTTATTAATTTTATTTGTTTTCAATACGGAATGGCAAAGTGAAAAACTGAAAAGTGGTGACAGTTCTCTAGAACTGATTAGCTCCAGAATATTTAAAATGAGAAGATTTTAAGTTGACATGGCTGTCAAAGTTACAGTTCAATATCACTTTACCCACCTAACTTTAATTGCATTCTACTGGCCCCAAAAACTTCAAAATGCTGCATCAGCTTAGCGACTAATTCTAAGACGCTAAGTTTTTTGAACAAAAAATGGGTTTCACAGGGCATATTGTTCAGTCAAAGCCAAAACCACATGAATGCACATGGCTGCTGTTTCTCTGCGGGGTTTTCATTTTCAGAAATTTAATTTGCAGCATTGGAGTTCTTCTGTAAAGTTTTTCATGTTGTCTGGCAATTTAGTTTCAACAGGACTCTGCTTTCCCATGTTTTGAGTGAGACTGGTTCAACAGGGACTTAGGGTAATAGCCACTGTTTCAGAACTGATTTTCTGCAATCTTGAGAAAGCACACAGACCATGATGCCAAAGTTGATTTTGATTGTAATTTCATGAAATATCTGTTTTCGTGGTCATGGAACTTTGTTTCCTGTTTTTTGTTTGTTCTCTTAGCTCCATAAGATGGAGCCTTACCAAGCAACTGCAGTGAACTGCAGAGGCCACCCTAGGTTCTCTACCTGAGATTCTTGTGGTTCTGGCCATTTCCTGATTGACCATTTTACCTTTACAATCAAAAAGTTTACTCTTTTAGATTGAGTTTTACAAAAACATTGATCTAAGGACGCGGCTGGGGCCAATTCTTTTGGTTTATGTAGACTCAGTTTTGCTGCATGTGGACTTACTTTTGCATTTCTTAGGGCAAGTGTGACACAATATAGACTTCAGTGAGCAAAGTGGCACTAAAATTCAATGGCCAACTTAAAACTTCCCTTGCTAAAATGAAGCCAATAACGGGGGTGGGGAGGCTCGTGGACAAATGTCAACCTTACCTTATTATTAACCTATCTTTCAGTTCTTGATTCCTAAGTTTTGTCCAACAAAACATTATCCTTTGACAAATATAAATATGGTTAGATAGTTGTAACAATGATGTTTCTTATAAACAGGTTCCTCCCATGGGTCTATTTTACCCTATGCTTTTGGTTCCGGACATATACCCTCCACCACCTCGCACTTGGTAGGTTTCATAGCTTAAGTTAAACTCTTAGATGTAAAAACTCTTTTAATCATGTAAAATAACTTCCTGAGTCCTATGATTTATTTACTAGGTTTAAAGATTATGAGGATATGCTAGAGGAGACGTGGAATACTGATTATGCTAGAAGACCTGATATTCCTGACCCTTTTTATCTCGGTGCCAACATCGGATATTCTATGTGGGACAGCTATCCCATTTTTCAAACTAAGCCAAAAAAAGAAGAGAAAATTGGCCTTGCCGAAGCTATTGTGAATAGTATACTCTCCACTGGTAGGTTTTCTCTCTGTTTGTTATGCAGTCTTACCTGATAAATTTTGGTGTCTTATCATATGATAATTTTTTATGTTCCATTTCAGGGCGTATTGAGCTGAAGAGAAAACTATTTTGTAGCATACAGCTGGTGGGATTCTTATTCAACATTGCACAATTTGTTTTGTCGAAGTAAGGTACACTAATTGGTAAAATTGTTTGATCTTGGGTTTTAGGTTGGTGGTGTGGCATTGACAAGGGGCCTAATTCCTGCTGTAGAGGAGAGGTTGGTTTTGTTGTTGTGTTCAAATTTTCTGTTTATGATTGTCCACTTGGGCGTGATGTATTGACTGAGGTAACAAAATGATGAACACTTGCTCATCCGATTATGAAACATTCTTTGGAAACTGTAATTTATACAGTATATGCTTATTCAGAAAGAAATTTTTAAAAAAGTAATGATATCTTGATCATATGTGAACTCTTTAGAAATCTCTGGAGGATTTTAAATGTTGGCATGATAAAGAGGAAACTTAAAATAGTTCCTGATCCTTTGGTTGCAGAGTGTTGCATACAATTCCCTCGCATGAAGCTATTGATACTGTTGAGGTAATCTTGCATGTTCTCATCCTTGTTTGCTATGATCACTAGTCCTGCTGCTGATCCTTCGTGGTATGTGAGTTTGACTACTAGATCATGATATGATTACTCATACCAGAAAAATTTTTAAAAATTGTTATCATGGTTGAAATGGTGTGAAGATGGTGTTTCTCAAAATCATCTTGCTCTCTTTAATTGCACCCAAGTAGTGAAAAAGGGAAATTTATATGCTGTATTTGTCAAATGATATTTCTATTTGGTGTTAGAAAGACTTTAGAGGAATGGTCATGGATAAACCGAAGCAGATGTGCAATACTCCGAAGAGCTTGTCTTGGAAAAGGAGACGAGGGATTTAAGATTTGTCAGATAATTTAGACATCCGATGTCAACAACAGGACATCAATGATAGTTTCCGTCTTCTTTTTTTTTTTGGTAGGTGTTGCAACCCAGGGCAAATCCTACTTTTGCAGCCTGGAAAGGTGGTATGGTAAGAGAAAGCACTTTCTGTGAGCACGCTCCAATGAGTTTGCGAGTACCCAGCATCCAACTCTTCAACTTGTCTGCCTTCTAATGGTTTCTTTCTATTTGCTGTATTTTGTGCTCTTACCCAGATCCTGGGAGTTCTTGATGTAACTCGTGATGCTTGGATACACCGGGTTGACTGGATTAACAGTGGGATACACATAGGAAGCGGTAGGAAGTACAAAGATTCGTACTATCTTCAAGCCCAAGCAACAGCATACATCAACCCTTGAAAAAGGTAAAGTGTGACAGCCGCTCTGAGTTGATCTGTGAGAGAGAGAGAGAGAGTTCAGTTAAATACTGCCTTGTTAATGCTTTGAGATTTATCCTACGGGCTCCAAGTCCAGAACTTGATACAACTCGTAACGGAATTTAGGCAGTCTTCATCTTCATTCAAATAGATTGTTTTTCTCTTTTTGATCATTGTAGGATGATCTCTCTTGATTTATTTCCTTGCCTTTACTTCCAGTTGTTGGAATGGAAGTTAGTGGTCCTCAAGATCTGCTATGTACAGAGCATGATGAAGAGAAAGTAAGCTCCCTTAAAATGATTTGTAATCCATATTTTTGTTCTCTTCTTCGTGAGGCGCCTTTTTTTTTTTTTGGGGGGGGGGGGGGGGGGGGGGGCGCGCGGGCAGTCATGTTACTCCTGAGACTAGAAGATTATGAATATTTGGTCTTTTTTTGTTTACTTCGAGGAAAAAGTGATTGTTGCCCTTTATAAGCCCCAACTCAAGCTTTGGTCTTTCTCGTTTATGTCAAGGAAAATGTGATTGTTGCCCTTTATAAGGCCCAATTCAAGGCGTGGTCACTCGAATAATTCTTCCACAATGTTTTCTTCTCTGAACTCTTTCCTGGTTATGTTTCTTCTTCTTTCTTTTAATCAAGGTATGAAGATCAATTTTGCTAGACGCAATGCGGAAGCAGTTTCTCATGCTGTTCTTAGGAGTTCCACAGAATGCCTCCTGCTCCAGAAATGAGCCACGAATGCTAGTGAAGATGATACTCCTGATCTTTCCTGACAAGTTCAGATCATCGTTGCAATCACCATAACTCTGGTTTATGATAGACGATGCATAGTTGCATTAACTGAGGTAACTTGTAATGCCTATTAGTTAGATGGGAGTCATTTAGCCGGGCAAGTTGATTGAACACAAGTGATGGGATGGGTTCTAGATGATTGACCAATATCCACCTTCGCAGTTGAAGGCCGGGCTTTTTACTGTCATGTGCATAAATTAGTTAAGCTTGAGTAGCGGTTGTATCTAATTTTTCTATTAAAGTTTTTCTCTATGTTAATTCAATAGCATCGCATCACTTGTATTGATATAAATGCTTTTAAATAGTAGTTAGATACCAGGTCTGTGTATTATGGAAGTCTAGAAGGAATTTAATTTACGGGGAAAAAAAATTGTTCATTTTATCTGAACTAGTATTATAGATAATTGGTAGAAGTAATTTAACAGCACTGGCACAATTAGGATGCCCTTGAGCTGATTCTGGAACCCTATCAGGGCTTTCGGGTCTCAATTGAGCTCTGCTGATAACGGGGATTGTGGAACAAGGAGATAAAGCTGTAGGCTGTTTTCTCATTGTTGATAAGGTGTTTTGGAGAATGACCCGAACGAACTATAGGTGATTGAAGATAAACATTAATTTGATCCAAAAGGTTTTACGGGAGGTTTTACCAGGTTTTTAGGTCGAGGAACGTCTTAATTTGGAAGAGCCTCTTTCCTCTTCATATAGATTCCTCTAGAGGGTATACTCCCAATTCCATGAAAATCGACGAGCGATCGGTATTTAAGCCTAGCTGACAGAGACAATTGCCGAGGATGGAATCAATGAACTATTACCCTCACTTATAATGGTCGCTCGTAATATTCGTGCAGCTGCACTACTTCTGTCCTTTATAAATGCAAGATGAATACTACTCGGGTTTGAGTTTGGATTGTCAATGGTAGAGACACACACTTCCATCGGCTTCAAAAGGACAGGCATTGCAGAAACATTCTTAGTCATAGCGATTTGTATGTCGCTTTCGAGATACTGATGACTCCTTCCCGGTTGGACCTGCAAGAGTGGCGGAGATTCAGCACTACTGACTCCAGGATCTGCATACGATGATAAAACGATTGAGGATGATGCCGATGAATTATTCCAGCTCAGTTTGCCTCGGGCACATGAAGGAAAGAGGCTTTCATGCTTTTATAAGCCTCAACAGCTAAACACTTCCAAGTTCCTTACCATTGGACAAAGAGGCCTGAAGGTTCTTGATTGTTATCGGGCTGTGTTCACTACGAACCGGAAGAAAGAGAGCAGAATATGCAGCAATCTCCTTCCGATTCAGTATTCCGCGTATTTGAAACAGCAGGAATATTTTCCCCGAAACATAAACTCTTAATCCGTGAGAGATAAGTTGGGAAGGACACTTAACAGAGGGGACACCGTAATCACAAGACATCGGCTTAGTACACGAGTCAACATATATAGAATCTCTTAACTGAACCAATTCTTGCTGTCGCTGCTAACAACACAGCACATTCGATGCACATCGCATACATCAGGGAATGCATACTCACTGGAACTACCTCATTGAAACTAATACCTAATTTCGGGACCCCTAACATTTCCTGCAGGTATTCCAATGGAATTTCTTGATTTAACACCGAACTCTCGGATTGCATTAGTACCTTAGTAAGAAGAGCTGGAGGGTCCGGCCTTGAGTCCGGGTTCTACCCGGGGCACAACTCGGGTCCGTGAGCAGATGCGAGCAGAGAAAAGGCCTCCTTGAGCTGGTCCGGAAGCGTCCTCTGGCAATAGAGGATATTCTCCACCACGTGCTCATTTCCGACCCATATTTCTCCAGCTCTTCTTCGAATTCTGATTCCATTACCGCGTCTATACATTCACACCTGCAGCTTGCACAGGTGCGGGGCCTTCCCATTGTATCCGCCATTGTGGGGACATTCAGAGCTTTGCCAGAGCTTTGAATTTGAAAAGCACCGGGAGAAAAGATCCGTGTCGACTTCAAACCCTCCGAGTAGTACCCGACCCGACCCGTTTCCACCACTGTCTTCTCCTCCGTCTCTCCTGTATGGTATGTGACGATCGAGGAACTTTTTTTGGCGGAATGAATATGATGAACAAGGAACTTCTTCTCCATTGTCTTCTCGTTCTTCTTCAGCTTCCATGGAGAGTGCAGATACTCAAGTTCTTGCCACCAAACCACAGTCTCAGTTCACCCAACTTCCCTTTAGATCGTGGGTCCTGCAGGACGAGCTCAAAGGTGGGACCTTTTCCCAATCTCGGAGGCGTCTCTCTCCGGCGACATAGCTATGGAGCTGCGAGGAGTGTTGGGAATAGATGCGGAGCATCGGAGGACCGAGAGGGTGATGATGGGTATTACATGAGGAGGTGCGTGGAGCTTGCAAGAAATTAAAGGCCATTGGGTGCACAAGCTCCAATCCCATGGTGGGCTGTTTCATTGTGAAGGATGGTAAGGTCGTTGGTGAAGGTTTTCATCCTATGGTCAGCCTCATGCTGAGGTGAATTGAGACTCTTTTTAACATTTTGAAGCTGCAGAAGGAATCTTTCTTGTATTTCTCATCACGAAGCACATTGTGGATGCTGCTGTCGGTAGTATTTTACGTCGAAGGTTACTTCCTAACTTGCGAGTTTGAAGGGTTTTATTCCTTGGATCGAGTGGATTCTTCATCATTCAGCTGGAGGGTGAAAGTTTATACTGAGATTGTGATGTTATGCCCTTTGTGTTTCTCTTTTCCCTGTCGATGGACTCCGAAATTAGATATCATGGAAATGGGTAATACTGGAATCGGCATTTGCTTACTTGGAAATATTCTTGTTGGTCTTCTTTGCTGAGTTTGTTCTTGAGTTTGGTGAGTGAAAGATGAGATTGGTGTGCAGGTGTTTGCTCTGAAGGACGCCGGTGTATTAGATGAGAATGCGACCGCCTACGTGAGCCTGGTACCGTGCAGCCACTGTGGACAGACTCCACCATGCACTGAAGCGTTGCTTAAATCCAAGGTGAAAAGGGTCGATGTTGATATAGTGGACCCCAACCCGATTGTGGCTTCTAAAGGGGTTAGTAAGTTGAGAGCTGCAGGAGTTGAGGTGACTGTGGGCGTGGAGGGAAAACTGTGCAAGAACCTGAATGAGGCTTTATATCCACCGCATGCTAGTTGGGAAGCCCTCTGTTAACCTGAGGTAAAACATCCCATTGTAATTTCATTAGGTTAACTTTGAGAAAACTGATGTGTGGTGAGAAATGTTATAATTCGTCTCTACTAGAAGACCCTTTTGGTGAGTGACTGCAGATACTCCATTGCCCAAAATGGTCAAGTTCTAGATAACCTCGGTGAAGGAGCTGATGAGTATGGTGGATACAACTCGAAGTTGTTGCAGGATTATGATGCAGTCATAATTTCCTCTACCGTATTGGCCAAGAAATTATCAGTTCCCATGTCCGAAGAACCTGGGGTTAATCAGCCTATGAGGTTCATAATATCAAAGGGATTCAATCCCAAGCTTAATGCATATTCCTGCACTCACCTCGGACTTTGGTTCTAAGCTTATAATCTTTTGAGATGGAGAGAGTCCGAGAGCTGGACCCTGCAACTGGTGGAATTGAGACAGTAGTTTCCGATCAACTAAGTATGCATGAGATCTTGGGATACTGTAAACATAAAGGGTTCTGCAGCGTACTGGTGGATTTCAGGAGGGATATCGGTGATCTCGCAGAGCTTTTTGATGTGGAGGCCCTAGGGGCTGAATTTATGGAGAAGTTTGATGGCGCCAAGCCCAAGCTTTATAAGCCCTAGAAGAAGTCCAATGAGAAGGGGAATTTGTCCAAGGTCAAGGGAAGTCTAGGAAGTGAGAAATCAAGCTCAAGCCCATCATCGAAGGCCAAGGATAACTCAAACTAAAATTCGTCCAAACTGAAGGAACCTTCATAAATGTCAAGTGGTTGAGTCATTTTATTCAAATAATGCCTTGAGAATGTTTCCAAGGCTTAGTTAATTGAGTCTAGTTGTCAGAAGTTGTTCATTTAGTGTGTTTTAAAGTCCTCATTGGTACTTTGGTATTGCAAGGGGCATTTATTGCTTGTTTGACTTATTGTGCTGGAGTTGGGTAGCTGTAATCATATATGTATGGGGGTTGGACGAATTTGAGGTAATGAATTACTTTCTATTTCCTTTTCATATTGTTGAGCTCTGCTTAGTGTTTGTTCTATCCTTCTTTTGCTTGGTCTCGACGTGTTCAAGCTATGTTATACCGATCCTCACTACGTTAGGTGGTATCAGAGCTTGGGAACTCGCCTAGGTCTGTCCATGGCTGACGAAGCTGGTCGGAACCTTGTTAACACCGATGAGCGGGAGGCGGCTGACGTAGCAGCTCTTGGTAAACAAGTCGGGCAAGTGGAGCAAACACTCCACGAGATCCTCAACCGACTTAATGCTCTTGGGCTGCGTGATCGAGGCAATGCGAATGATGGTCGAGCAGAGAGAGTTGCTCCCCGTGCACCTCAGCATCTTCCTCGAAGGATGCAAGTGATCGATGACTCGGAGGACGATGAGGAACTCTTGTTCGAGCGAGCACCTCGGAATCGGCATCACAGGGACTTTCGCGAAGCTGATGATTTCAAGTTGAAAGTGGACATTCTGGTGTTCAATGGGTGCCTTAGACATTGAGGATTTCCTCGATTGGCTGTCGGAGGTAGAGCGGTTCTTTGAATTCACGGAGGTCCCTGAGGAGAAGCGTGTGAAGTTGGTGGCCTACCGGTTGAAAGGGGGTGCCTCAACTTGGTGGGATCGAATGTAAGGAAACCGAGCTCTTGAAGGGAGAGGGCCTGTGAGGTGCTGGCGGCATACGAAGCAGATGTTAAGGGCTCGATTTTTGCCCCCTGATTATGAGCAACACCTCTTTTTGAAATACCAAAGGTGTGTTCAAGGGTAACGATCCGTCGACGACTACACAGCGGAGTTCTTGCGGCTGGCTGAAAGGAATGCGTTGAGTGAGTCGAAAGGGCAGCAGGTGGCGAGGTACTTGGATGGGTTGAAACCTGTCCTTCGAGACAAGATAGGGGTTCAAATGGTTACCACCATCGATTAGGCACGGAGTTGGCCTTAAAGGCTGAGTTGTTGTCGCAAGAGCGGGGGAGTACTTTTCGGAAGAATTTTGCTTATTCAACTCAATCACAAGACGACAAGGGGCAAACTTTCTTTCGAGGATCTACAAGCAAATCCGAACAAGGGATGAAGGATAAGGTGGCTGGAAGGCAGGCTGCACCAGTTTCCGATAGTGTACGAAATTCGAATTCCTCCAAACAACAATCGGATCTCAAGTGCTACAAATGCAATCAGCCGGGGCACCGTTCGAGTGATTGCCCCTGTAGAAAGACGTTGGTTGTAGTAGAGGCAGAAGATGATGTTGAAGACGTGCTTTGTGATCCAGATGACGAGCAAGACGTGGGAGTATACGATGATGATGATTATTCGCAAGCTCTCGTAATAAGGAAGCTGATGCTGGCCTCGAAGCAAGAAGATGAGTCTCAGCGGAACAAGTTATTTCGAACTTTTTGCTTGATCAAGTCTCGTCCATTTATTGTGATCATTGATAGTGGCAGCCAAGAGAACATTATCGGGAAGACAGTGGTGGAGAAACTGAAGCTGCCTGTGGAAAAGCATCCCAATCCATACTCTATTGGTTGGATTAAAGCCGTGGGAGAGACCTGAGTGAATGAACGCTGCAAGGTGCCATTTTCTATTGGTCGCTACTGAGATGAGGTGTATTGCGATGTTGTGGATATGGAAGTGTGCCATCTTTTATTCGGGTGTCCTTGGCAGTACGACAACGATGCAAAGCACTTGGGGCGTGACAACACCTATCAATTGGTGAAGGAAGGGGTGCGATACACTTTGTTGCCTATGTCTAAGAAGTCGAGCCCCAAAGCTAATGTGAAGGGAGATAGTACGGCTTTCTTGATTGAGTCACATTCGGAGCGGGAGATTGATGCGGAGTTCAAGGAGTTGGGAGAGATGCATATATTGATTGTAAAGGAGCTGCCCACTACTCAGCAAAAGAGAAGATTCCCGAAGAAGTGTAAGCTCTAGTAGCTGAGTTTGAGGAGATTATTCCTGATGAGTTGCCCGATGAGTTACCTCCGATGCGTGATATTCAGCACCAAATAGACTTGATCCCGGGAGCAAGTTTGCCAAACTTACCACATTATCGGATGAGCCCAAAGGAGAATGCGATATTGAAGGAGAAGATTGAGGAGTTGCTGCGAAAGGGGCATATTCGAGAAAGCCTTAGCCCATGTGCGATTCCAGCTCTACTAGTGCCAAAGAAGGATGGGAGTTGGCGTATGTGAGTGGACAGCCATGCAATCAACAAAATCACGGTGGGCTACAAGTTTCCTATTTCGCGGCTCGATGATATGCTGGATCAGCTCCGTGGGTTAGCGGTGTTTTCAAAGATCGACTTGCGAAGTGGATACTACCAGATTCGTATTCGACCAGGAGATGAATGGAAAATCGCGTTCAAAACAAGGGGATGGCCTCTATGAGTGGCTTGTCATGCCATTCGGCCTTTCCAACGCCCCGAGCACCTTCATAAGGCTTATGAATCAGGTACTCAAGTCTTTCATTGAGTGTTTTGTGGTGGTGTACTTTGATGATATCTTAATATACAACAAATCAGTTGAGGAGCATTTAGAGCACTTACATGAGGTTTTGCTTGTGTTGCGTGAGAACAAGCTTTATGTGAACATGAAGAAGTGTAGTTTCATGAAATCTAAGTTGTTGTTCCTCGGATATATTGTGAGTGCTGATGGTATTCGGGTAGATGAGGAGAAGGTTTGGGCAATTCGTGATTGGCCTACATCGAAGTCAGTAGGGGAGGTTCGGAGTTTCCATGGCTTGGCTACATTTTATAGGCGATTTATTCATGATTTCAGCTCTATTATGTCCCCAATTACTGAATGTTTGAAGAAGGGTAGGTTTCATTGGGGAAAGGAAGCTGAGGAGAGCTATGAATTGATTAAGGAGAAGTTATGTTCAGCTCCCGTGCTTGCTTTGCCGAGTTTTGATAAGTTATTTGAAGTTGAGTGCGATGCTAGTGGTGTGGGCGTTGGGGCTATGCTTTCGCAAGAAAAGAGACCCGTGGCCTTCTTTAGTTAGAAACTAAATGATGCTCGCCGGAAGTGGTCAACTTATGATAAGGAGTTTTACGCGGTCTTCCGATCTTTGAAGCATTGGGAGCACTATCTTATTGGGAAGGAGTTCATATTATACTCTGATCATCAGGCCTTGAAATACTTGAGCACCTAAAAGAGGTTGACTAGTATGCTCGCTGGTCGGCTTTCATCCAGAAGTTTCCATTCAAGTTGGTGTATAAGTCAGGAGTAAACAATCGAGTGGTTGATGCATTAAGCCGTCAGGCTACTCTTCTAGTCGAAATGCGGGCTAAGTTGGTTGGGTTCAAAGAGTTAAAGGGCGAATATGCGCAAGATGAGGACTTCGCTGCCACATGGTCCAAGCTTGAAAGGCACGAAGCAGCCGGTGATTTCCATATTTTCAAGGGGTATCTAATGCGGGGAAATCAGTTATGTATTCCTTGAACGTCTCTCCGCGAGAAGCTAATTCGGAACTTGCATGGAGGAGGACTTGGAGCACATTTTGGGCGGGATAAGACACTCGCAGCGGTATTGGAGAGGTTCTATTGGCCAAAGTTGAGGCGTGATGTGGAGAAGTACGTCCAAAGGTGCAGCGCGTGCCAGACTTCTAAGGGGCATTCGCAAAATACCGGGTTGTATATGCCGCTGCCTGTTCCCGAGAATGCTTGGGAGGACTTGTACATGGATTTCTTGTTAGGTCTTCCTCGAACTCAGCGAGGTATGGACTCTATTTTCGTTGTGGTGTATAGATTTTCCAAGATAGCGCATTTCATCCCATGCCGCAAGACTACTGATGCATCGAGTGTGGCCCGGTTGTTCTTCAAGGAGGTAGTTCGCTTGCACGGCGTGCCTAAGTCTATTGTGTCAGATCGAGATTCGCGGTTTCTTAGTCACTTTTGGCTTACTCTGTGGCGTATGTTCGACGCGGCTCTCAAGTTCAACAGTACCGCCCATCCTCAAACGGATGGCCAAACTGAGTCCATAAATCAGACATTGGGTAACATGATTAGGTGCATTTGTGGAGACAAGCCAAAACAGTGGGACTTTGTTATCTCACAAGCCGAGTTTGCTTATAACAGCGCTGTCCATAGTGCAACGAAAAGGTCCCCATTTTCTATTGTCTACCAAAAGGTCCCTCAACATGCGGTGGATTTGCTCAAACTACCCAAGGGTGCCCATTCTAGTGCTGCAGTTGAGTCACTTGCCGAGCACATCCAAGAGACAAAGGTGAATGTTAAGGAGAAGCTCGAGGAAGCTAATGCAAAGTATAAGAAGGTGGCAGATCAACATCGACGGGAAAAACTCTTTTCGGAGGGTGATATGGTTATTGTGTTTCTTCGGAAGGAGAGGTTACCGGTTGGGAACTACAACAAGCTCAACCCGAAGAAGTATGGTCCTTATAAGGTGCATAAGAAAATCAATGATAATGCCTACGTCATCGACCTTCCAACGTCCATGAACATTTCCTGCACATTTAATGTCGCGGATATTTTCCCCTATTTCGATTTACAGGAGTCATTGTATCCGAAGCTACCAAGCTCAAGGTCGAGCTTTTCTCAAGCGGGGGAGATTGATGTGGAGGCCCTAGGGGCTGAATTTATAGAGAAGTTCGATGGCACCAAGCCCAAGCTTTATAAGCCCGGAAGAAGTCCAATGAGAAGGGGAATTTGTCCAAGGTCAAGGGAAGTCCAGGAAGTGAGAAATCAAGCTCAAGCCCATCATCGAAGGCCAAGGACAACTCAAACTAAAATTCATCCAAACTGAAGGAGCCCTCATAAATGTCAAGTGGTTGAGTCATTTTATTCAAATAATGCCTTGAGAATGTTTCCAAGGCTTAATTAATTGAGTCTAGTTGTCAAAGTTGTTCATTTAGTATGTTTTAGAGTCCCCATTGGTACTTTGGTATTGTAAGGGGCATTTATTGCTTGTTTGACTTATTGTGCTGGAGTTGGGTAGTTGTAAGCATATATGTATGGGGGTTGGACGAATTTGAGGTAATGAATTACTTTCTATTTCCTTTTCATATTGTTGAGCTCTGCTTAGTGTTTGTTCTATCATTCTTTTGCTTGGTCTCGACGTGTTCGGGCTAAGTTCTACCGATCCTCGTTGCGTTACTTCTTGAAGAGGGCATTGAAAAGAAGTTGCTGCAAAAGGTTTTTAGTGGAGTTCTTGCCATTTTGGGATGGAAACGACGTTCAAGGAAGTGCATAATTAACAAGATACGCAAATGGATTGACAATAAAGAACATAAAGCCCAAAGACGTTGACAAGAGCATTATTTTGGAGGGTTGTTTTTAGCAGTAAGTGGCTAGAGAACTCTTGATGGAACTAGATGCTACTTCTCTTTTCTTTTTTTCTTTTTTTTTCCTCGCTCGGATGGTGTGTAATTTAATTGTAATAATGGCTTGATGATGCATAGTTTTATCGCAATAATGGCTCTGTGTTGATAACGACCATTTTAAGAACCACCAAGGAGCCTAAGAGATGGGCTCTAATACATTTACTGTGTTGTTGGGCATACTTTCTGAGTATTTATGCTTGGAATAGTTGGTGATTTAGAAGGATGTATAGAGCAACTTGAAGATAAATGGAACTCGTTTCCTTACCTTGGATTTCTCTTCACATTCTCTTTGTATATTATCTTATTTGATTTGATATAATCATTTTGTCTAGAGGTGTGCTTTTCTAATGAACTGTTTTTTCTCTCTTCATCCTTCTGTAGGTGCTTAGAACACCCAACTTCTAGGAATGCAAGGCAGCATAAGAAATTTGAGAGAGTGAGCTTCTAAATAGACCCTCGGACATTCGCCAAATATGAGAAGCCACCAGAGCCACCTAATAAAACCTCAGACATCGCCAAATTGTCCAAAAATAAGCAGAGAGCTGAGGATGTTGGGAGTGGCAATCAATGGTCCGGGGGATCGGCTTTTGGTTGGAATTTGTTACCTTTCCTACTACTAGTGTGAGCCAGTCTATATGGCATTATTAAAAACTTGTTCCAGGCTGAGCAATTTAGCTTACAAGGACAATGAAAGATCTCTCTATCAGAAGGGTTAGCATATGAGGAGTCCAAGTTAAGCCCACAATGACTTGAGGGATGAAGTTAGTCTTGTCAGACTCCTTCAAGGATCTGAATCAATTGTGTTGTCTTATGTATCTTCCATACAATTAGAAAATTAGTGCTTAATATTTCGGGATAATCACAGCAAATATCATGAACTTGCACTGTTTTCCCAAATATAGCATCAATTCTCAAATTTCTTAAATATAACAGGGCGTTACCTCCGTCATACCAAAAATATCACCCGTCAACAATTCCATCACGGTTCGTGACGTGGCAATAAACAGCAACCAATGTGACCTAATGATTTTTAAGATCCAATAGAATAACGACAAGTGGCCCTCTTCACTTAAAGAGGAGTGGGCAAGGGCCCAACCCAGCTGAGGGCTCCTCGCCGGCCCTCGACCCCCCCAGGCAAGGTGGCTTGAGTCCGGCCGCCTTGCCGGAGGGGTCGAGGGTTGGCGGGGGAGCCCCCAGCCGGGTCGGGGCCCCCTCCCCTCTTCCCTGTTTTTTCTATCAGAAAATAGGGGAAGAGGGGAAGGGGCCCCCGACCGGGTCTAAGGCTCCCCCGCTGACCCTTGACCCCTCCGACGCAGTAGCCGAACTCAGGCCACCTTGCCTAGGGGGGTCGAGGGCCGACGAGGAGCCCTCAGCCCGGTCGAGCCCTTGCCCACTCCTCTCTCGATCACCCCCCCTGTTTTGCCAAAAAAAAATGGGCTAAAATTTCAAAAAAGAAAAAGTATGGGTCTTTTTGAAAAATCGGCTGGGTGAAGAGGGCCACTTGTCGTTGTTATATTGGATCTTAAAAATCATTAAGCCACATTGGCTGTCGTTTATTGCCACGTCACGAACCGTGACGGAATTGTTGACGGGTGACATTTTTGGTTTGACGGAGGTAACGTCCTGTTATATTTGGAAAATTTGAGAGTTAATGCTATATTTGGGAAAACGGTGCAAGTTCATGATATTTGGTGTGATTATCCCTAATATTTCTAAGTACTTAACTTAGGAATTGCTGCTCTCGGTGCTTGCAATAAGAGGAAACTACTATTCATGTCCTGAGAATTCCCCTTCTGCCCATGAGGTGGAGAAAAAAGGTTGCTGCCACAAGCTTCCCTTCCAATGGTCTTTGCTTTAGACATCAAGAACTGGCTTGATTTTTGTCTTCGGCCACAGCAGTGGCTTGTGTCGTGGCAACTTGTTTTCAGAGTGGCATGATAGTTGCTATAGAACTGGAGGAATAAGGAGATCTTTGAGGAGATATTTTTTCATCCAGCAGACGAAGCTACCAGTATATCTAGAGTTGCGGAGCGGTTCAGCAGAATAGAGGGCTTTAATGCTCGTATTTTTTGCAAGCCGGCTAGAGAAGGACAAGAGAAAGGTTTGTTTCTCCTTTTTCTTCGGTTTGTAAGCTTGAAAATCCAATTTGATTGAGTTCAATAGTTAAAAATTTTGTACTGAGTGCGTAGTCATAAGGCTACCCATCGATTAATCACCACGAAAAAGATGTTTTAACTTTGGCTGTTTATGGATTGATGATAGAAAGGAAGCTTGCTGTTGCAGGTTGATGGCAGTGGGAAGGGAAAGAAAGGGGGAAGGGGGTTTCAAGTCAGGAAGGAGATGAAGATGAAGCTGATCGAGTTGACCAAAGCTAAGGTGTCACAGGCAATTGAGATTGACAAGTGAGGTTTGGATTTTGTAAGTTAAAGAAGTTAATTTCTTTCTGGTTAGTTATCTTTCAGTCGTTTCTTAACGGGCCATGGATTTATAGTTCAGTACTTACTCTGTACTCGAAAGAAGAATTCTTTGCCTTTAAATTCTTTACTCTGTATTCAACGAAATTTTGTTGAAGGGTATAGATAATTTGTTGCCATGGAATACACTTCAGTTGTGTTTGTTAACTCAAATTAAGTGCTCAAATTAAAATTTCAGCAATTAATTGAGTTCATATTGTTTGATAACACAATATAAAAATTGACTTAACTTAATCATTCAGTCAAAAAAGTGCTTAATCGTTAATTAAATGGAAACCTACTTTTTTTTTCGAATGAATCGCCCAGCCATCCATATAGTTTCTAATATTTGCAGCGGTGCCCCTGTATTGTCCGTAATTTGCAAAATGGTCCTTTTTGGCTCATACAGACGAAAAGCTGGAGGGAGGGAGGGAGGGAGGGAGAGAGAGAGAGAGAGAGAGAGCGGGGGGGGGGGGGTGGGGTGGGTGGGGTGGGTGGGGGTGTATTGTGAAGGTGAGTTGCGCGACTAGGGGGAGAGGGGCGGTGGTGGCATCGATCCCGGCCACCACTACCCTAATCAAGGTCGCCGGTGACCTCGATTAGGACAATGGTGGCCGGGATCGGGGCCACCGCCGCCCCTCTCCCCCTTCTATGTTAGATCTGATCTGACCCCTTTTTTTTCAATTTTCGTAAAAAAATAAAATATTGAGACAAAAGTGGCAAAAAGAAAAGTTTTGTGGTCACTATGTAATTAGAATCTCAAATAATATAAAGTTTTCAACATGTTCCCAATCAAACAAAATTAACTTACTTGGAAAAGCACTTATTTCATTTAGTACTTAAAAATTTAGCACTTATAATTAAGTCCAAACAAACACAATCTTCATCTTCTTTTAAGAAGAGATTTTTTGCATGCGATATATATATATATATATATATATATAGATGTAGGTTTTTGAAAGAACCTAGTACATGGCAAATGCATGTGATGATTAGCTGCAAATTTGTGAAGTCCTGGTATTTCACGAGTTGACTTGGTGATAGTCGAGGTTCAAGGCTGTGTTTTACAGTTACATAGCTTGGGGTGGAGAGTTAAATTCTCAGTGAAATGCATTACGAATCTGCTCGAGAACCCTGGCAGGACTAGTTCAATAGAGCGAAGTGATTGTCGGGGTATCTATCAGGTAACACCATTGCCTGCACTGAAAATGAGAGGAAGTCCAGTTCAATCTCATATTAGAAAATAATGTGCAAGTTGAATGTAGGTATTATGCATTGACAAGACCACTTACGGAGATCGGGATCCCGAATGCAAGTTAAAGTGCATGTATGATAACGTTTAGTTACCCCACCTGATTTGATATCGCATCAGATCAGTGGAATATTACCGCACCTGTGAATATCCATAGCGGAACGTCACTGCAACCCATTTGATGTGACTATCATCTTCTCAAGCATACAGTCATAATATCATCTTTTATTACCAGTTTCAAACCCACGTTATTATGGTTGTGTTTGAGACATTATAAATGTCCCGAAAATCGTGTTAGCATTCGACAGTGCAGTTCCAGATGGAGGCCTTAGGACCTGACTCAGCACACGCATTGGTTAAATTAAGTAGGATTCAGTAAATATATATATATATATATATATATATATATATAAAGAAGATCATCGCGTTCCACTCTCTGCAAGTTCTTTTTCAGCAGTACGAGTGGCGGCGGGAGCGAGTGAGCGCAGCGAGAAGACGGTTGAGCCACAACGCACCCCAGACCCTCTGTTTTTTTTAATGATATGAAATAGCCCTGCCACTTGCCAACGGCTTTTTTTTTTTTTTAAACAATGTGATTGTTCTCCCCATAAAAATCAGCCGTTGCCAACGGCTATGGCTGTGGTAACGGGAAGAAATTTTTTTTTTTTAACCTTTTTTTTTCCATGTTTTCACCCAAAAGGCATCAAAGCAGCCAAGAGGAAGACCGATGGGAAATAAAAACGTCCCAAGTTGGAAACCCGCTTAGAGAAGAGATTGAAGCAATCAATTGCTATACAGCTATGGAACTATATCTCATGGAGGAAATGAAAATTCTCAAGAAAAAGGAGATAGACATGAAGAAAAGAGAGATAGAGATGCAACTCCTCAAAACAAACACCTCTACGATGACTGAGTTACCACTAGAGATTCTTGATAAGATACTATAGAAAACTATAGCAAAGTACTCGTAATTTAAGTGCCGATTTATGGTAATGCTTGTTCTATATATTTAAATTAGGTATTTGAAATTATTTTAATCCACCTTATGATTTAGAATGAATATACATCGGTTTTACAGTACAGATTGATATTTACCAGTCTATTCATCGGTTTTACCCCTGTTGCTTTGCCACACCATTTCCGATGGGTCATAAGAGCAGCCATGGAGCAACGATTCTTCCCAACCTTAACTTCCTATGAGCATCACAAGCAGTGAACGGAGTCCACAAAGAGCCCGGACGTCCCTTGAGATGCTCCCTTCTAATTGCTCTTTCCGACTCATCAAGATATCCCGCTCGACCAACAAAGTTGAGCAGACTGGATACATGGCCTCTAGAGGTCTGATGCCATAGGAAGTCACCATGGTGTTGAAAACTTCTGTGCGGTCATTCCATCTCAGAGTACGTTGCAATCAGGACGTTGCGTAATAACGAATGAAACAAGAAACAGTTTATAAGGATGTAGGAATTGATCTGCCTTCCGTGTCTCAATGAACAAACTGCTTGCACAAATGGAAAAACCATAGTGAGGGTATACACATTTGGTCTAAGTGCAGAAATCAGCAATTGGGAGAAGCTCTCCTAGGGTCTCAAAAAGAAACCGATTAAACATTAATCCCGAAATGAGAGTACTCCGTGTAATCAAACTTCTATGAGGCATCCCGTGGAATATCTCGGATGCCCGGTTGATAGATCCACCGCTCGAAGTGTAAAGAAACTAATGCATTGCAAACTTGTACTTTTCGGATTAGTCCATATTTCATTAACAGAGCTCGCATCATCTCGACAATTTCCTCCGAGTCCAGCTAGCTTGGAGCTTCCAAAACGATGTGTTGGGAAACGATGCATGCACAGAGAATTCATTTAATCGAGTTCAAAGACAAACCTTTGAAAAACTTTAAGATTAAAGTCGTATCTGATCCTGAATAGACGCACCCGTGCACGTCCGCCAACGGTGATCCACACCAGAATTTCTCGTAATGATCAGGAAAACTCTTTCCTTGATAACCGATCACAAAGAGAATCTCGGCTTTCTAATTTTCTTCTCTAGTTAGTGTGTATAGCCTTTTCCTTTTTGAAGAGAGAACAATTCTCTTTTAGTCTCTCGGCAGATCACACACATGACTTCAACTCTATCTGCCTTTTATATAAAAATACTGAGATGAGTTTTCCAACTATTAATCATGAGAATTAAATGAATCCCATATAATTGCCTTTTAATTTTAACCTATTTAATCATTGGCTTTAGAATTCTAACGTGTAAGAAGATGCAAGCCATTTTCTTGGTGCGACAGCCAAGTGTGTGTATATATATATATATATATATATGTTGAGATGTGTCCCGTATTCAGCGAAGAATTCGAAAATACAAAGACCAGACAAAAAAGGAAGAGGTGAGATCTCAAATTATCCTGAGATTATATTTCCTATTTTGTAGGGATTTCCTTGTATATTTTACATCTTTAAATAGAGAAATTATCTCTAGATCCTGTTTACACCCATTTTTCGTAATTCGTAAAGATTGTCGAGCTGTGATGTGTGTTTGGTGATTGCGATAATGTTTCCAAGCTTTTGGGATGTGTTGAGTCGGATTTGGAGAAGAAAGCCGTACTTATCATAGATCGGGTCGGACCGAAGGAAGAAAAGAAAATGGGCCGTGAGCATAGTAGGAAACAGGGCTGGATTTGAGCCCAAGTTTGAAGCCAAGCCGGGAAAAAGCCCAATGAATTTGAGCCTAATATAAGAGGCTTATTAATGGCCCATCATGAGCAATATATACATATATTCATGTATGTTGGCGTGCATTTAGTCAGCAGAGACGGTGGGCAATATTTCTTTGACAGCTGAAAGCACATAATATTCTCGTGTTATGTTGCACTATTTTTTATTTTAAAAAGTCGAATGAGTCAAATATTCCTCCAGTTTTATTTGATATCTTATTTTTAGGCAATTTAGATATGTTAGATAGTCAATTTTCTATTTCAATTTTATCTCGATATCGTATTCTATAGGCGTATTCGATTGCGATATATTTTCTAGGATTTCATTGTATAGATAATATATACGTGTTCTTGAGTTCGTTGTAAGCCCCCGCACATCAATCAATCAAACTCATACTTTCCTTAACTCTTAATTGGATTGACCCACAAGTCAAGATTGTCATCTAGCAATGTAACATGACTACTCAGATAGTGAGGAGTTCACTCGAAAGGATCGAACACCCTTTGGTGATTAGTTTCTTTGTAATTAAATCCTTTGGCTATATACAAAGTTCCAAATAAGCTAGGGTATGGATGAAACGTCAAACTCCAATAGTAATTCATATGTTATCAAATTCTCGAGTAATTGCCTCTATGATGAAACATTAGAAACTCCTTTGTAATTTTTATTCTACTCTGGCTAGAGATTTTCCGGGAACAATGCTCAATAGAAAACGTAGGACATTCTCCCCTCTTACCAGCGGTAACAGATTCCTTGTTGATTACTCACCCACGCCCATGAGAATTTCATTACGTCCATAATACCGTGCGCACGTCTCACAGACACGTTTAAGGAATAAAGCAAGATGTAAGTTAACTATCACAAAGTGTTATGGTAATCTCAGGTCTGAGGATTACTCGCACCTACTATCACCTGAGGAATTGCCTATTGACACGTATTTAATATTTCCATTAGGTATTCCCCGAGCGAGACAGTTTAGTGAACTCACTCTCCAATGAGCACCTACACTTTCACATTAATGACTCCATAAGTAATCCTCTATGGTAGAGCATGTAACAAGCGTACTAGTCTTACCAGTATCACTGATCCCCTACTTAATGATCCTACAACTAGGAACGTTTTAAATTAGGGATAATTAGATTGTAGGTCTTACTGGCAAGATCTCATCATGACCCTAAAATCATTACCCTAGTGTACGGGCTTCATCAATGCCTCATAATTATTATGCATGAATAATGATATATAGAATAGTTCCAATTACATCAGAAGGCTGAGATTACCAATTTACAGGGGTTCCCCTGTCCAAGTGATGAGATCCTTCTCCAACTGGTCGAAAAACATTTGATCTATGCGCATATCTCCGCAGCTCAAGTACATTGAGATAGCTGCATGGCTTACAGATGTGTAGTTTTCCAGTCTTAATCTCGGTGGCTTGAGAATGTAGCTGCCCTGCTGATGTTTTGGATGAGTGATATGAAGGTGGGCTCAGTGGGTCTCAGACAAGTCTCTTGTGGTTTTTTGGAAAATCACTAGTGCCTCTTCGCTTCTGTTCAAGCCACAAGCCCATCGAACATGGCATTCAACGTAATCTCATCGCAGAATCCTGCTTCGTCAGACCCAGTACAAGCCTTCAACTAATTGTCACAGTTAAAATACAGAGTAAGTAAGCAAGGGGTTACTACGTCAGTCGCCCCCAACCCCTTTTATCAAGCAAATAAAAAAAATCCGGCTATAGACCCAGTCTCGGTGACCAAACAATGGACTTGGTTCCAGGTATCAAGCTTCCCCACAGAGCACATGCTCAACATGCTAGTGAAACTGTATTTATCATATCCATTTTCTTCACGCTCCACTCAGCAAGTTTTGTTCCAGCTTTGGCACAAGTTGAAAGAAAGGTATTCCGAGAGTATACATCTGAGTTCTCAATCTCATCGAAAACCCATCTAACTGAATTGATATCCCTGCCTTTGTTATAGAGGGAGAGGAGGGAGTTGGCCCTCATGGAGGTAGGTTGTGAGGTCGCTGCAGGCAGAGAGCACATGCAGTTGGGCCTCGAAGGTGGTGCTGCATTTGCGCACAGCGATGGATTGGAGAGGGTGCAGTAGTTGGTCAGAGGTGGCAGCGGGCTCAGCCAAAGAGACTGAGGCAGTCTAATGGCAGCAGGAACGAGTAAGGGCTGCGAGAAGACGGTTGAGCTTTGTAGAGCTGTTTGGCGGGATATTCAACTGATAGGATTTCAGATCGGAGTTTCTCTATGACATTGATTTCTTTCTTTCTTTCTTTCTTTCTTCTTCTTCTTTTTTATTTATTTTTTATTTATTTTTTACATTCAATGGTTAATATACAAAAAATTTGAATTGAAATTGATGAGTATACCGAGGTTAACCTTTGTATAGCAGTCTCCATTGAGATCATAAAGTCACTATCTCTAATGTTTCGATACGGACTATTTGCAATAATGTGTTCCAACTCTAAATATTATAATTTGGAGGTGATTAGTGAGGATATTTTAATGAAGAATTCCAGCGAGACTGCATCGGATTATTTTTTTCGGTCACATAAGAGAGGTCCGTGAGAGGTGAACCTATTTATAACTACATTCACAAATATGCCATCCCAAATGAGAAAGAACACATAAATCCTTCTATCGTCTTAGCAATGATCAATGATCGTGATTTAATGTGGTGGCAATGATATCTCATTGGCTTAATACAATTTAAAATGGCTTCATAGGCACCGGGGTCAGCCTTGGTATTGTGAGTTGAAAGCATTCAATCAATCGAGAGGATAGCGGTTCGAAACGAATCACCGGTAACCATTGATTAGTAGAGCTCATTTCTTAGAACTACAATTGAGGTATTCTAAAATACCTCTTTTTCTCTACTTATTATTATTTTTATTCGGTGGTTACTTTATACATTTTCCTTTTAATAGTGGTCGGAAGCATTAATTTAAAAAAAAATGATAATAAATCCTTAAGGAGATAAGATTTTAACTAATCCTTTTATAGGGGTGAATAGTTTTAAAAGATAACAAGTTTTTTAATTGGAAATACTGTTATGGTGTTATTCTATTTGTGAATATAATGGTAGGAGAAGGACCATTAGCAACATGCTAGGCTAAGAAACCTCTCTCTTGGGATAGCGAATATAGATTTATAATCTTTTCATATAAGGTAAGGGCATAGTAGATATCAATTTGGGAAAGGACTCATAATCTGGAAAAAAAAAACAGTTAACAGAAAGTAATAATTTAATAATTTGTTTTATCAAAAGAAGTGATAAATAATTTGCAGTGAGGTATTATAGTTACTTTTTTTTTGGGATAAGATATGGGTCAGATCCTGATAGTTTAGAAGGAAAAAATTCGAGTTTTATTTAAGTAGTAATGGGTTAATATAACTTAAAAGATGAATTATATGACAACAAAATGAGTCTTGGTATTACAGTCTGGAGTAACTATGACTATGAAGCATGAACTATAAAGATTATGGTTCGATACACACATTGCCAAGATCTTGAGATGAATTATTGACTACATGATCGCCTACTAGTAGGCAGGTCCACAAAGGTATTATGGAAGATATCTAATAAAAGATAGACGGTGATATAAGGAATTTTTATTCAGCAATTGTGATCTCGACTTTACATACCCATCATTATTTCATGCGGATGAAGTACATCATTATGAATTCTTGTTCATGAAGGCTATTCATTTCCACTTGAATGCAGTCACAAAAAGAACTAGAATTAAAATCAACAGTCATACTTTGACAACAATATACTTTGAATCTAATTTCAGCGGTCATTCTTTGACAACGATATACTAAACCCAAAAGGAAAACAAACCTTAAAACGTACTACCGTGATATATTTTCTTTAACGGTTCCCCAAGTAGTCAATCCAAGACATTGACATGTTCTTTGCTCCAACTTATCTAATTATCAGCGTTCAGAGTCAGAGTCAATTAATGAGATGAAATTTTGAGGCTTGCCCCCTCTTACCAAACTGGCTTTTGGCATTATCACAAAAGTAGTGATCAAAGAAAACCAAATAAACATATATCATAGGAGCTTCTATGCAAGCTCGAAATCGAAACTGTGACAGAAGCACTTTTTCTTCATAGATTCGATTAGGGGTAAAATCTTCTACAGATGCATATTTATGCAAGAATTTTGGAGAACAGAGCACTTTTCTTCTCTTCTTCTTTTACATTGTAGCTTGTATAGTTCATACAGTTTCTTCAAGATAAGTGTATTAATGCGGGATACAGCTCCAACATATCCTTACAATATTTTAATTAGTGAAAAGATATAAAAGAATGAACTAGGCATAAGATACTATCAGAAGCAAAACAACTTCTTAGCATATAATTCACATGAGAAGTTGTTTCTCTAGAAATCATAGCAAATTCTCTCTTGGTGAAAGCATATATAGAAGGAGACTCATTTAAACGGCTTTTGAGTTCTTTCCATCATTACTACCTATCGAGTAAGAGTGTCAAGATTCGGATAATCGATTAAAACATATGATTAACTGCCTCATGTCATAAATGGGAAGGCAAATTACATATGAATGTCAAGTATAGAGAATGGCACTACCATTGAAGGTTAGACAAAATATCGAAATAATATTTTCGTTATTCACTTAGTTATTTAGAAAAAGCATGGAGAGTGCATTAAGGAAACTTGCCTCTCATATGGTATTTCTGAAATCAGAAATAAATTAATGTGACCAGAAAGAAAAATGAAAATCAATTAGTGTCCGATATGCAAATTAATAAAATTAATGGACATTAACTATTCATTACCCAGAAAGGCAAATATTAACTATTCTGGAAATGCATAGTCGGAGACCATTAATATGTGTCTTAAGATCCTTCAAACAATTGAGAAGATACTAACAAAATGAAAAGCACGAAAAGGGACAAAGATTGAAGAAAGGAAAAAGGAAAAAAGAGTACAAGAATGGTACCAAAAAAATTAAAGAAGCATAGTCCGAAAGTGTATAAGGTGCAAGCTTTGGTTTGTATGAGGTCACATGTTCGATTGAACTGCAATAAACAGAGAAATTGAAGAGATAATCCTTGAGTTATAAGACTTCCGAATGGAAAAATTGGGATTGGAGGACTGCAAGACAAAACGAATGATCAGTCTTCTAAATAAAGATAGAGATTTTTAAGAGTGAGTGGCAATTTTGCATGTATAAGGTGATGCCTATGTCGTTGCATAAAGCAAAACGAAGAGAATTGGATGCCAATAGTGTAGAAACACAAAGCTATGAGGATATCATTGGATGTAAAGGATGGAAGGAGATGAAGAGAACTGCTAAAGGTGAATGAAGCAAGGGCTTGATGGGGGATTACGGAAATAGGCGTAAGAGAGTGACCTCAAATGGGAAATATTATATCACTAACACTTTAGTTCTTGAATTGTTCAATTGTCACCACTTGACTACCTGAATTTTCAAAATGAAGAATTTGATCCCTCAATTTCAATTCCATTTAACAGATTGGTCATGACGTCAAGTCCTTGAACGGAAAGCTGGTATGGAAGCTGAGTTGGATCAAACGACGTCAAGTTTGTGCCACGTCCTTACCGAAATGACGTCGTTTTGCTTCCCGCACAGCCAAAAAAAGAAAACGATGCCGTGCAACAACTTGCAGACCGAAGAAGGCAAAAATGATGTCAGCCTGAGCACTGTCGTTCTTCTTCCTTGCAAAACCCTAATTTCCGCAATCGGATCCTCAATTCCCAAATTCCACTTGAAACCCCAATCCTCAAATTCCCAAATTCCTCCAACCTAACCGAAAGCCCTAAGTCCCAAATTCCATAAATCCTCCAATCGAATTCCAAAATCGTCCAATCAAGCCAAAAGGACAAACAAAACCGAACAAAAACCAACATCCGTGGTCCACAACCACTTATCAACAAGAGAAACAGACTTTCGGATCTTCTATGGTAGAAAAAGAGCAAACTTCATGCCATTGTAACCTTCATTAACCTAGATTATTGTAAACTCGTGCTCATATTTCACCTCTACTCTGTTTGATTCCCAAGTGGGTTGGGAAGAAAAAGAAAATTACTTTTTCAACTCTGCAATTAGGTTAGATTGAAATTTGGGGCTGATTTTCGCGCCTTTCAACCCCTACACTGATAGAAGGAGTAGTCGACGTCGTTTTTGCGTGGAATCAAAGGACGGCACGACGTCATTTTTGTTTTCCGTATGCAAGTTGCCAAACGACACCGTCTATGCGTGCCTGGGAATGACGGATTGCTGTTGTTTTTGTTTTAGTTTCGGTGTTTTCAGTTCGATTGGAAGATTTTGGGATTCGATTGGAGGATTTACGGAATTTGGGGCTTAGGGTTTTCGGTTGGATTGGAGGAATTTGCGAATTTGGGGATTAGGGTTTCAAATGGAATTTGGGAATTGAGGATCCGATTGTGAAAATTAGGGTTTTGCGAGGAAGAAGATCGACTGAGGTAGCACGGCGTCGTTTTGCGTTCTTCGTTCTTTAGTCTGTAGGTTACCAAGCCGACGTTGTTTCAATGTTGGCCCGGCCAGCTGCCAAACGCCATCGTTTTTGCATGGTCGGAAGGAATGCACGGTGTCGTTTTGTGTTCTTCGGTCAGATGGAGTTGACGTTGCACTTGTCGTTTTGTTTTTAGGTGTTTGGAAAGCAAAATGATGTCATCTCGGTAAGGACGTGACACAAATTTGATGACAATTCTGCCAACTCAGCTTCCACGCGACATTTTCATTCAAGGACTTGACGTCAGGATCAAATTATTAGACATAATTGAAACTGAGGGATCAAATTTCTCATTTTGAAAATTTAGGCAATCAAGTGGTGGCAATTGAACAATTCGAGGACTAAAGTGTTAGTGGTCTCGAAATATTATTATGGGGAACGAGAGGAGCAAATAAGAATAGTAGGGTTATAATTATTCCTTTTTTTCTTATTATAAAAGAGATCAATGAATATAATATAATGAAATAATAATTTTAATAAAAAAACATAAATAGTCGACTGTGTTATACCCTCTTTAACAAGTTCTATACACTCTTTGATGAGTTTTAATACTCTTACTTGGACTTTGGGTAGAGCAAGTAGGAATTTAATGGCGGCTGCAAAGGGAAGTTACTCCAAAAAGCTCCCCAAAGTCAAAGAATACATCCTCTTCTCTACTTCCACTCAGTTTCTCTATATTGTTAGACAGAGAGAAGAGAGGTGGAGGACAATCGCATTGACAAGGTACAAGTTACACCAGGTGAAAATAAGGTGAAAAGGAGAGTTGTGTCCTCATTTATCTTTAATTTCATTGAATTATTCAGAAAAAGAGGATATTTAAAGATGAAAGAAGGAAAAAGAAAACTTATCTTGTCGACTGTACTGCTGTCGTCTGAGGGGGAAACAACTGCTAGAAGAGCAGCGTCCGCTATTCGCCTCAATGAAGCCTAGCGGGTTTTGCACGTAGTTGGGAGTTTTAGAGGGGAGGTTAGCCTTGTCATTGTGAGCTTGTTGGACTTGACGAATACTAAATAAGTCTCAATCGCAGCCAAATCTTAAGAATGATCTATGATAGACTCGACTTGGGAGACATAAAGGGTAATCAAAGTAGAACATGTGCACCATGGCATACGGTGAAGGAGGGAGGCATATTGATCTTGGGGGTCAATTGCTCCCGTGAGATTTTAAAAAATTACTTAAATTTAGATACAAAAAATTAAAGTTTATAAGTTTGTCCCAAAATTTAAAGTTTTAGCTTGAGCATTTCATATGAACATATATATTATCTTTCGAAATCTAATGAAGATAATTACTTAATGAATTTTCAAGTAGCTCACTTTATATTCAATTTCTTTTTTCTTGAATTTTTTTTGTGAATTTTTTCTTTTAGATCTTTTCTGAATTTCATTTATGTTTTACTTTTAACTTTATCTTTAAAAATTTTTCTGGTTTTTATTTAATTTCTTTTATTATCATTAATTTTTATATTATTATGACTTGTTAACTGTTATAAAAATTTTCTTTTTTCTTTGTAATTTTTATCTACTTTTTGGTTCGCGATTTCTATTATTTATCTTATGTATTTTTTCAATTTAAATTTTCAAAAGATTATTAATTATCCTATAATTTTTCTGTATTTTTCAATTTTTGAATTATCCTGAAGTCATTTTATATTACTTTTGGATTTTCCAATGCGATGTTAGTAATCGGTTTCCACACTAACGAAAAAATAAAAAAAGTGACGAATGCTCAATTTGGAAAGACATTAAAAGTTGACATACTTTTTTGATAAAAAGTCCTTACTTAATTTAAGAAAATCGGAAAAATTCATGATTTTTTGCACAATTAACTCTAAAAGTTTTTCCAATAGTACATTTTGAGAAGGTTTTCCTAAAATATAGTGCACAATGTAAAATCTAAGAAATAAAGTAAATTTTCTAAATTGCAAGGACATTTTTCAAATTAACCAATTAAATGCAAGCATTTATTTCATTTTGAAATAAATACACATACTTATGGTAAGTTATTTATTTATATTTGGATAAGTAAAGGATTGGGGGGATGACTTTAGAAAAATATCAAATTGTAAGTTAATGACGAGACGTGAGCTCAAAATTGCAGATGCCCAATAAATATTGATCGATTTGGGTTTGACAGACGGTTTTGTTCTTAAACAGCGTCTTGTCGGAAGCTCATGGCTTCATCCCTGGAGACACACCAACGATGATAGGGTGGCCCTAATTCAAGATATTGAGGCCCTGTTTGGATTGCAAGAAATTTGATTTTAACTTTAACTTTAACTTTAACTCAACACACTACATAACAAAAATACACATTTCCCAAGTCAAATTTATAATTACATCTCATTTGTCCTTTTCCATAATCAAAATCAAAATCAAAATCAAAGTAACTTTAACTCTGAATCCAAACAGCCCCTCAGATTTTGCACAAGAGATATTGTCTGCACCTTATATCCGCAAGGATTTATCCTAAAAATGTACCTCTTGAGAGAAAGAGTAACTCGTATTCTCACAAGTTTGTCGAGGAACCTTATCTACGAATAATTCAGATCCTAAATCTGTATTTGGAGCAAACCACGATACATGTACGGACATGACCTTGACATCACCAATATGTCCTTATATTGTTTACGTATAATTAAATATATTATTGGATACGTTTTGACCAAGATAAATTCGGTCTTTGTTGAGGCGCTCCTCGACCTCACTCAACATTGATCCAATCTGACAACCTTAATTTGTTGGGAAGTCTAAGCTTCATTAAAACTAGTGTTCTGATCCATATATCGCACAAGTTTATTTTAATAGAATTATTCGTAACATTTAAAAACAAATTTACATTTTTATTATAATCAAAACTTTCAACGATAACATATTAAACTAATTTTAACTAGTTTAGTGCAAATCTTATGTCAATTTTCCTATATAATTGCATATATTTATTTTATCGATAATATTATTCAGATTCACTCACAAGTAAGAAGTGCAAGTATTCCAATTTAATTTTGTAAATATTTTTTAAAAATATTATATTGTCAAATCATTACTTTCATCAATTAATTTTTTACTTTTTATGTGATCCTCATTCATAAAATTAGAGTTTGTATCATAAATTTATTGTGAAATTCGACTTATAGGTAACTAAGTATTTTATTCAACACATATTGAAATTTTTTTATTAAAATACAAACACATATTGAAGATATCCAGTGTTATTTAAATTTTATATTGCAATCAAAATCCTTATTTTTACATGTTAAATTTGGTTTTTTAATTTTACATGTGTTTAATATTACATGAATGATTCATATTTAAGTAGTATTTTCATTTAATTTCAGAAATTTAAAATTAATTTTTCCTATTATATATATTGAAGATATCACTTTAGATATATAAATTTTATTTTGTACTTTTTTTGAATTATTCCAATCAAGGTCCTTATTTTCGCATGATAAATTTGATTTTTTTTATTTATATTAATTTCAGAAATTTGAAATTAATTTTTTCTATTTTTCAATTACATTAATATAAGAACATTTATTGAGTAGCATTTATTACTACTCAAGCAAGTAAATTTTAGTTATATACAGATTTATCAAAATTTGCTTCATTACTTTTTAGTGTAACTATAAAATAATAAAAAGAAACTTCTTTAATTAGAAAAGAATAATTAAGAATATATTCATATCTCTTAAAAATGATAATGTTTGAGCTCTCGTATTCAACTCTGTCAGCATATCACGGCCAGAGACCTATTATAATTCACAGAAACTGAAGATGACCTCAGGCCCGAGTCAAAAAGCTTACCCTAGCAAATGTTCCGGGGGGATTCAAACTCGGGACATGGGGGTTTGCAAACCACATGGAAGTGATTTCGGAATCACTAGGTCATCATCCCTTATGGTGTCGGTCACCACCAACTTGGTGAGCTCATTAGTAGCCCCTTAGCCTAAGCAAAAACATTGGCCTCGATATTAAATCCATATTCACATCCATATCCGTTGGTTCGGTTATGTGCTTACAAGTACAATAATGTTCACCATAGTTCCGGTTTATTTTAGTCCGTCATCATTTCTAGTTTCGACTCTGTTAACAAAACTCGTACAAACATGATTATCAGATAACCACACGTATGTGCAGCCTAAGAAAATAAATTAAAAAAAACATATGCTTAAGGTCAGAACATTCTTCTCATAAAAAAATTGAACACCTTTTCTTTTCCTTTTTGAGATTGAAAAGTTGATTTGACCTTATACAAAGCAATCTTAAAAAAAATTAAAAGAAAAAGAAAAATAACCTGAAAAAGGCGGGAGAAAAAGAAAATCCCTTTCACCCAAAAACTCTCTCGGGAATTTCAAATCTCAAGTTTTACCCATTTTTACCCCCATAATGAATTTTAGTTTAATTAATCAATCCATGAATTACTCCTCTTCGCGCCAAAAGACCCAAAAAAAAAAAAACAGAAGAATATTTTAACCGCGAAAACACCAACTCTGTCGAAAACTATCTCCCGCCATAAAATGACACTCCAACAAACCCCACCCCTCTCTCTCACACATGCTTTTTTTGAACCTGAAACCCTCTTGAGAGATCGGATTCTTGTCTGTCACGGAAATGCAAAGGGTCAAGGAAATAGAGCCCTCTGTGGAAGAGATGATGAAAGAGGAGAAGCAGAGCCCGAGCTGCCTCGACTGCCTCGTGACCGTGAAGCGGACCCTCACCAGCACCGGCGCTCGGATTTCCGCCCAAGTCAAGGAGAAGCCCCATCTGGAGGCAGAGTCGCTTTCCGGGTCGGAACTAAAGACCCATCCGGAGATTCGGCCCGTGAAGGAAGAGGTAACTCTAGAAAACTGGGATATGCCTGTGGGTGATGTGAGGGCCGGGAAATCAGAGCTAAAGGAGGAGCCTTTAGAGTTTGGGGCTGATGAAAAGGTTGATAGGACTGGACGGTTGTGTGTAGATAGTGTTAGGAAGATGTCTTTTGATGATTTTATTAAGGCTACGGATACGAAAGTGATGTCGAGAGGGAGGCTCTGGAGAAGAAATCAGCTGAGATTACTACCATATCAGATGAGGAAAAGGTGAAAGTGAAACCTCAGAACGACCAGCAGATCGTCCCTTGGGGAATGTCGTATGCGGGACCCAGCTTAAAAGATCCCGAAGGATATAGAGGTAGAGGGCATGTCGGTGGTGAGAGGAAGAAAGAGGAGCTGAATCGGGTTGATGCGATTGAGGCCGTGCCCTTTAGTCGGGCGAAGCCCAGGTTAACACACGAGGGGCATGACCCCAGTTTTGGAAGGTACGATCAGAAGCCCACGAGCGTGAAGAAGGCAGTGGAAGACCGGCGCCTAAGCTGTGCCGTTATCGAGGATGGGGATTTTGATGTGGAGCCCGACTGGCTCTTTGTTGGGGGTGAGGTTGTTAATGGGCTCTCGACCACCAAAGGGAGGAAACTAGTGGACAATGAGATTGTGCATTTCAAGTTCTCAATGACTACAAGTTACAGAAATAACGCCCAATGGATCGTCCGGTTCTCGACTAAGAGACATGGAGAGGTTCTGACTCTGCTCACATTTTTTTAGCTGTATTGTTTGTACTGCATATGCTGCTTATATGGTCTGATGTACCATTTTGATATTCAACATGCCTAGGAAGAAATTGATATGTCTAATGTGAATGCCTTACGTTTTATACTAAAATTAGATTGGTAGACTACCAATGGAGTGGGCAAAGTGTGTTATTCCCTTGGTGAGGTCAACGAAGGTCAAAGTTCTCGGAAGGTGTGTTACTGCTCCTGAGAACCTGCAAATGATGCAAGAGGTTATTGTGTATGTAAGGTGAGGATATAATGCATGTTGTTTGCTCCAAGCCTTCTCAAGCGTGATTCATCGGTTTGAATCCGTTCTCACATTTTTTATTTTTCCACTTTTGTGCGTCTTTGCAGCTTTTATATCCACTGTTCAATTCTCAGAGAGGGGTCACCTCGTCTTGGAGGTTGGATGGTCCCTCGAACATCGACTCCACTATATATCCCCTCCTGAATCTGTTCAAATTGTTGAACATTAAACCGTATCAGAAGGTAAAAGCTTCTGTTATGCTTGTTTCCTATTCATGTTCCTTTCTTTTGAGTGGTTCCAAACTAATATCACTTGACTGTTTTGTTCTTGTTGTGTCTCACATTGCTCAGGCCGAGTTCACTCCAGAAGAACTTGATTCCCGGAAACGTCTGTTAAATCTCAATGTATGTTCATTTGCTGTTTACTGTATTGTTTAAATTGTATCGACATCATATATTTTCTGCTATGTGTGGTGCCTACAATATATTGTTCTCATGTTATTGATTTTTCACGGTAAAACAAACAGGGAGATGCAAATGTTGCAGTATCAGCCTTGCCTGCATCCAAAAGAATAAAGGGCACACAACAGTATTCATCAGCACCGAAGCAGGACGATGAACAATCAATCTCGGAATCATCCCTAAACAAAATAGTTGGTGCTGCTGAAGTATATGATTTGGAGGTAGAATAGAATCATCTCACTTTTATAAGATTACAACATTAAGTATAGATGTCTTTATAAGTATTATCCTTTGACTGATTTCTGTTCGTCTCTTCTTCAGGAGAAGGAGCCCCCGAGAACTCTCACGTGCAATCTCAGGCCTTATCAGAAACAGGCACTTTTCTGAATGTCTGAAGCAGAGAAGGGAATTGATGTTGAGAAAGCAGAGACGACCCTCCATCCCTGCTGGGCAGCTTATCGTATTTGCGATGCGTACGTGTTTCAGTTCTTACACAACAGTTGTGGGTTAGTCCAAAATATGTTGAGTAAATGAAGTGTTAAGGCGGGTTACTGATTGTTCTTGCAGGAGGGCTCCATCAATCTATGTGAACATCTTCTCGGGCGAAGCGACTACTCAGTTTCCAACTGCTATGCAGATGGCTAGAGGAGGAGTAAGTCATTCACCATTGCCCTACTTGGTTTCAGATGACTGGGAAGCTTCCGTTCACTTTTTATGCTTTCTTTTAAACGAAGGAAATAAGTAGATGTTGTTGTTAGACGGGAAATCACATGACATGTTGGATCATCAAATACACCTGTTTACTTAACTTTTCAATATAGCAATGTCGGAGAGAAACTCGCAAAAGTTTCCTCAGTTCTGGTGTAATTTCTTATGTAATGTAATGTTTGCTTGCAATTTCCTGCAGATATTAGCAGATGCAATGGGACTTGGGAAGACCGTCATGACGATTGCTCTTATACTCTCAAGGCCAGGCAGAGGGAGCTCCGAGTATCAGAGGGCAGGCCCACGAAGAGGCAAAGGCAGTACTCTAATCATATGCCCAATGGCTCTATTAAGCCAGTGGAAGGTGAGACACCAACAGGCCCTGCTTCACTGTAGTTGCATATTGTATATTAAGCATTAGAAAATCGAACATGTCTGTAACTGTACTTATCTCGACATCTTCAGGATGAGCTTGAGACACATTCTGTGCCCGACAGTATTTCGATCTTCGTCCACTATGGAGGGGACAGGACAAATGATCCAACGGTGATCTCAGGATATGATGTTGTATTGACAACATACGGTGTTTTAGCTGCAGCATACAAAAATGTGAGAATTCTTCTTTTTCTTCACTGTTTTTTTAAGTATTCTCTTTCCGAGGAGAAAACGATTATGAATTTCTGTTTCAATCATGACTGGGGTTTAAACTCCAATTATCAGGACGGACAAGAGAGCATTTTCCACCGGGTAGAGTGGTACAGGGTGGTCCTGGATGAAGCTCATACAATTAAGTCTTCGAAGACACAAGTTGCTCAGTCAGCTTTTACCCTGCTCTCTCATTGCCGGTGGTGTCTCACTGGAACTCCTCTTCAGGTTTGGTTCAAACTTGTACTAAACCTTTACATTTTGACTAGATCGTCAGATCACTATTTTCTTTTTCTCTTTTCTGCTGAACACGTATTTGCATCTTTATTAAATGTTCTGCAGAACAATTTGGAAGATCTATACAGTCTCTTGTGCTTCCTACATGTCGAGCCCTGGTGCAACTGGGCATGGTAAGATAAGAACTTTCCCACATTTTACTTCTGCTGTTAACTTCAGCACATAAGAAAGTATTCGATTTTGGTTCATTCTTTGCCGCTAAAACTAATTTCTGATTTTGTTCGCATTTCTTTAGTTAGTTCTCTGATAGTCCAATTCTTTTAATTAACTAGGTGGAGTAAGTTGATCCAAAGGCCTTACGAGAATGGCGATCACAGAGGGCTGAAATTAGTTAAGGCCATACTGAGGCCTCTGATGCTTCGACGAACTAAGGAAACAAACGATAAAGAAGGAAGGTAATCACTGTACTTTTATGCTCCTTTTATTCAAAGACTATGTAAGCTTTTCTCACCGAAAAAAAGACTACATACGCTTCAGTTCTATCAGCATATTCTGATTTTTTGGTGCTCTTGGTGTATAGGCCGATATTCGTCCTTCCACCAACAGACATCCAGGTCATTGAGTGTGAACAGACAGAAGCTGAACATGACTTCTATGATGCCCTCTTCAATAGATCAAAAGTAAGCAATCAACCCACATTTAATTTAATTATAGTAGACTACTTATCTTTTAGTCGATCATTTGTTCATGTGACTTAACCTCTTCCCGGAATTCAAAACCAGGCCCAATTCGACCAATTCGTAGAACAAGGTAAGGTGCTGCACAACTATGCCAATATCCTTGAACTCCTACTTCGGCTTAGGCAATGCTGTAACCACCCATTTCTTGTCATGAGGTAGGCATAAGTTTCTTCCACTTTGTTTAAGAGACTTTATATTTCGTCTCATAGGTTATGATAATGTTGTCTTTGATAAAACAGCAATACACAGAAGTACGCTGACCTGAACAAGCTAGCTCGGAAGTTCCTTGAAGACAGTAATCCTGATCCCATTGCCTTAAAGCAGATCTTCCCCTCGAAGGCCTATATTGAGGAAGTTGTGGAAGATATTCGTCGAGGAGAGAACACCGAGTGCCCAATATGTTGGGAATCTGCTGATGATCCAATACTCACACCTTGTGCCCACAGGATGTGCCGTGAATGCCTGTTATCGAGCTGGCTGTCCCCACAGTCTGGCATGTGCCCACTCTGCAGGCAAATGATTGAGAAAACTGATCTCATTACGTGCCCTACCCAGAGCCGGTTCCGGGTTGATGTGGAGAAGAACTGGAAGGAGTCATCAAAGGTCTCAAAGCTATTGAAATGCCTGGAATGGATCAGGAAGTCAGGTTCGGGTAAAAAGAGCATTGTTTTTAGCCAGTGGACTTCATTCCTGGACCTCCTGGAGATCCCCCTTAAGAGGAGGAATATCGGGTATTTGAGATTTGACGGGAAGCTTGCTCAGAACCAGAGGGAGCGGGTGCTCAAGGAATTCAATGACAGCAACCAGAAAGCGGTAAGACCTTAGAGATCTTATGAATCTGACACATTCTTTCCGTGTTTTTCTTTGTTGCTGATTTATGTTGTTTTCATATATATTTCAGGTGCTTCTGATGTCTCTGAGAGCCGGTGGTGTGGGCTTGAACTTAACTGCCGCATCCAATGTCTTCCTTATGGTATTCGATTACCCCGAACACTAAGCGGTTTGTTCTGAGAAATGCTCTCAAAAGCATACTGAACAGACCTTGTATGGTGTGTTGATTTTCTTGCGCAGGATCCATGGTGGAATCCTGCGGTAGAGGAGCAGGCGATCATGAGGATTCATCGGATTGGGCAAAAGAGGACTGTCACGGTCAGAAAATTCATCGTCAAGGTGACTAATACTTCCTGTGCCTATGCTGAATTCCTCGGACCAGTACTATGGTTCAGATTCTTCGCCAGACCATATGTTTGTCAGGTTTTGAACTCACCACAAATTCAAGCACGTTGACTTCAAACCTGTTCAAGCACTCTTAGTTCGGTCTTGCAATTAGTCTTGTTTTGTTCGGAACATTTCTCACCAGGTACGACAATGACAACCGTGGCACGGCGTTTTCTTGAAGTAGCTAATTCTAAGATTGAGCCATATGCTACCAGAGATCTAGATTATATAACTGGACTGCTCACGATCATATCGATATGGTCCCCCATGATCGTAATACCCTTAGATGCGAAATGGCTGCAAATTTTCCATTCCGCTTGGAGCTTAATTGACTTTGGGGAGACTTTGGCAGGACACCGTTGAGGAGAGATTGCAGCAAGTTCAGGCGAGGAAGCAGAGGATGATTGCCGGTGCCCTAACCGATGAGGAAGTCAGATCGGCCCGAATCGAGGAGCTGAAGATGCTGTTCAGATGATCCGTCTGCAACTTCAATCTTCTTTTAGCATAATATGTAAGGGAATTTCCCATTTTAGGATGTCCTGCTGCCGTTGGGAACATTGATTGGGTTTTAGCCCATTTTTGTAAATATACATGGGATGACATGCATTTTCACATTATGAAGTAAGCAAGCAGTCTAATCTCAATTCTCCATTATGGTCTTGTTTTCCCTTTTCTTTTTTATTTTTTTTGGCTAGAATTTTACATTTTTGGTCAAAAAGAAAAAAAATGTGCAAAGTTGATCGTCTTCAATTGAATAATGAATATATCGCCTTTTGTGCATGTCAAGTCAGAGCCGCGCCGGAGGATAATTTTGCATCTTTTTTTTAGTGATTTTTCTTTTGACCAGACAGGATTATTGTTCGAGGAATATTCTGGGACTTTGACCAGATAGTTGACAGGTTTAAGTTGCAAAATTAAAATAAGAAAAAATTGATGCTATAGTATCGAATTATTCGATAAATGGATGGCCATTAAACGTTGGAAGAATCCCATTTGATTTTCAAAGTTTAAAAAATGTCACTTACGTGTTTGTTTCAAGGATCCAAGGTTAATGTTCGACCATATAGCCGTAAAGCAGACCAAATGATTCTAATTCACACTATTATATGGCAAGTGATGAATGATACAATAATTACAAGGGTAATTATACTAGTGGTCCAAAAAGTTTCACTAATGTATCAAGTTGGTCCAAAAAGTATTTTTTGCTACTTGATGATACAAAATGTTTAAAAAATGTAACATGATAGTACAAATCGTTATCTCACCATTGACACCGTCAAGCGAAACTGACGTGGCCAAAACGTGGCCGACACGTGGCTCTGATATGTTTTTAGGAGTTGATGGAACGTTACATGATGGTTCAAAATCTTTTGAAGTTGTCACTTAATGGTCCAAAATATTAACATAATGGTACAAAATATTTCTTTAATTAACTTAAAGGTCCACCCATGTCAACGGCGAGATGACGACGTCAATGGCGAGATAACGGTTTGTATTATCATGTTACAACTTTGAAACATTTTGTACCATCAAGTAGTAAAAAAAACTTTTTGGACCAACTTGATACATTAGTAAAACTTTTTGAATCACCAGTGTAATTTACCCTAATTACAATTAGTAAAAATTTACCTATAGTCACCCAAGTATGACTCAATAACAAATTGAGCTCTTAGTGAATTTTACTTACAATGTAGGACGTACTGAAAGTACTTTGTGGTTAGAGTTAAATTTATATTTGATTGGTATTAGTTTCAGCATTTAACAAGATTAACCTGTATTCTCATAAAAGAAAAACTAGACGTGAAATCCGTATTACGCACGAGATTACTATGATATAAATATACTAATCAAATGATTTCATGATCAAGGGCAAGCCACCAATTGAATGAGATTAGCCTCAATAGGCTCAGAATATCCATAGTTTCATTGGAAAAATTATTAATGAATGAAATTAAATTTGCAATACATGTTTAAGAAAAATAAATATTGAATAGAATTATAGTAAATTATCAACTAAATATGGTTGGTTAAAGTGGTTCGACACTTATTTTCCTTAAGCAAGGTCTCGGGTTCGAATATTGTAAATGAAGAAAATTTATGTCGTGAGAACTTTACCCCTTAATGGATCAATCCTACTCGAACTAGTTTAGTCGGAGTTCATTAGGTTTCTAGATATCAAGATACATATCGAAAAATTAATACTAATGTTTTCAACATTAATTAAAAAGTACATTTTGATTGCGATAAAAATAAGGTGTGCGGGAAATGTGCGTGGTGGAGAAAAAATGGGGCAGTTGATTATGGGCATTTATAAATTGTACCCCTTATATAGTGGTTATTATTAATCAGAAATATGATTCTATGGGCAGTATAGAAAAGTAAAAGTTACAGCACTACATCCTTTTCTAGTATAGTGATAATAGATTATAGTACACGATTCATGCGATTAGTTCTCATTTATAAGTTCATCAAAATCTAATTGATACCCTCCTAGGTCATGTGATGAACTAGGAGCACGAAAGAACTCCTTGTGTCAAACAATGATGGATTCTTCAGCGATCTTATCTCGTCACATGATGTGAAAAAATACCAGTTGAATTGCAATAAATAGAATAATAAGTGTTAATTTCTCTATTAATTATGGTAAATATTCTTAATTGAAATAATCTTATTGATTTTGCATTGCCACATCATTGTGAGGTAAGATCATTTAAGATTTTCTCATCAAATAATAGTCATTTCTTAAAACTTCTTAAAGCCTTTAAATAATTGGTCCCCAATAACGGGTCCGGGGATGGACTTCCTCTTTTGCACTTGGACATGCTAACCAAGATGGTGGATTTCCTATTCCATACTCCAATTTGGTGGGACAATTGACCCGAGGAAGACTTTCTCTTTTTGCATTTAAATATATTGATCATGAATCTAGACGGGTACGTGTATTATTCCATTATATCCCTCTCTTCGAAATAATTAATCAATCTTAATGTAACTCCCTTTTGGTTGTTCAAGTTAAGTTGAGAGGCATAATGAGTATATATGAAATTTGAATATTATCATTTAACAGCTTAAACTTTTATATTAAAAATTAACTTAAGTCTAAATAAGCCTGATTCAAATGATTTTAAGTTAGAAATGAGTTTAGTTTGTCTTACTGAAAAATGCCAAATGCGGGACTCTCACATGTTCTTGTCCTTGTTGGTCTCATATCTCTTACCTGTGGAAGAAAATAACTTGGATTATGCGATGGAGCTATTTGTAGGGAACCCTTAAGAATTATTCTCCACGAATTCAAATTGAATGCTGAGATACTTCTAGACCATTGTGCCAGTACCTTCCAGCTAAGGTTGGCCATCAAGAGATTCTTGGCGGAATTAATAACTTGTCACGCAAATATTTTTTTTTTAAAAGAAACACAAGGATATGGTAAAAAGTAAAAAAAGAAAAAAAGAAAAAAATCAGTCGTCTCAAGGGAATAGGAACAAGTTATTTATATATAAAAAAAGAGTTCATAATAAAAAATACATGAAATTTTCATATTTTTAACCATTATAGTACAAATTTTTTTTTAATCTAAAAATTGACAAACTTTCAATTTGATAATAATTCCAACACGGCGTCAAATTTTCCGTTAATTTGGACGGAATTAATTCCACAAAGAACGTCGACGACCCCAATCAGGGGGAGGACGCCAGTAAGCCCAATTAGGGGGTGGTGGTTGGAATCGAGGCCTCCATCCCCACAGAATTGGAAGAACCCTCAAATTGAGGATTCTCCCGATTCCAGAGGGTGGAACCACGACCTTGGCCATCACCCCTCAATTTGGGTTGTCGACACCCTCCACCCAGATTGGGGTCGCCGGCGCTCCTCCGTAGTCTCGATTACATCCAAATTAATAAAAAATTTGTCGCTGTGCTAAAATTGTTATAAAATTGAAAGTTTGTGTATTTTTAAGTTAATGAAAAAAGTTTATACTATTGTTAAAATGTGAAAAGTTTGTACTTTTTCGATTATTAACAGTAAAAAAAAGGGACAAGTCTCTTTTTATATGTTCAGTCAGCTCTCCTCTCTCCTTTCTCTCTCGACCCTTCACTCTCATATCTGTTTTCTAGCCGACGTGCATAGCTCCAGCCACATGCGTTGGCTGCCTGTCCGCGGTCTTGATCATAGGCTACCACCATCCTCTTCACCGGTGACTGATATTCCCTTCACCGCCTTTTTGGTAGCTTTTGATGAGTCGCCACGTCCGCTCCTCTTCTTCTCCTTCTCTCTGGCGGTGCCTTTCCTTCTTTCCTCGATGGCGGCTTCTACTTCTTTGGCTAGCCCGCCCCCTCCCTACGCTTCTCCTCCAGCCTCTCAATGTCGGAACCTCTGCTAAATCTTGCCAAGATCCTTAGCTTTTACCTCCTTGCAGCATGATGTTTTGTTTGGCGAGCTCTTGTCTTGAAGTCTTTGAGTCGGTTAGTGCTTGGAGCTTGAAAGGAGATATGCGATCTGGAAGCTCCAAACTTTTACTGTCTGGAGGAGGTCGAATTGTTGTTGCTCTTCTTCTGAACATGCTGCTTCCATGCTGCTGCCAAGTGACCTACCAGATATGATTCTTCATTCGATCAGATCCGGTCGGATCCAGCTCGAGTCATATGAAATTTGATTTGGGTTGGGTCGATTGGGATTCTACCCGGTTTAGGCCTGGTGGATGACTGAAGGGGCTGCTCTTGAAACTTTTCGGCCTCTCCCTCTTTTGTTTCTCTTGTTGCAAGTACCTTCACCGACATGCCGGATTGGTCGGCTCCCGGTATTCTACTGGATTATCGGTTTGATTTGGCAGCTTGACTCTCTGATTGGTTCCTAGTGCATAAGTACAACTAAAGGCACCCACTGCTTTGCTCTGATATCGATCGCGGAGACCTCGATATCAGATAGCTGAGTTCTACATGGATTTATGGCTTGAGGATCCTTACTTGGTCTACCAGGGTCCATGTGTGACGGCATAAGGATTTGATCGGAATTTTCGGCTAGCTACTACTTTGTTGTTCATTGCATTTCTCCTGTGTAATATGTCTGGGAGGATCCGACTATTTATGATCTTGTAATTTTCGTTTCTTGAGCATTTTTCGTTGTACTCTTATCATGTAATTTTTACATGTTATGAAAAAATCCTCAAGATTCACGAGAAAAAATGTATTTTACATATAAGTATAGTTACGTACCCTTGTGTCTAATACTCTATAAAGACATTGTGTGCTCTCGTGATGCCGTGTCAGTAATATTGCTCGTTTAAAATCTAGGCAACGCCATCCACAATCTGAAAGCCGTAAAACGAACGTTCATTGATCTCGATTAATTGAGAGTCAGCGGCCACGGGAGGTATGTCCACATTGTACAGAGTTTGCGCCAATAGATTTGATCTAAGGAAACGTTTTTTTCAAGCTTATAGATAAGTTTCTTTTTATGACTTTTGGAACCAACATGCATGTTAATCCCCTTGAAAGTTTTTTTTTTCTTTTGATTAAGCAGACCTTTTTTTCTTTAATCAAGTTACGTAACCCGCCCTTTTCACATTGACTTCACTAACCAAAAGATAAATTATGGTTAAACAACTCTTTCAATCATTATAGCAAGTAATTAAACAAAACAAACCCCATATATAAAGTTAGAGGTCATAGACAATTTAGGTATCTCACTAATTCTATCTTATTTTCCCACCAAATGAGAATGATCTGCAAATTTTCCACGGAAATTTTCGGATAGATTTCATTCCATTGTAATTACTACAAAAATTCCGTCAGAAACTTTTCCGCAAAAAAAAGAGACTATTCTCCAATTAAATTTCCATCGAATTCAAAGAATAAATTAAAAACCATTAAAAGTCAGTGCAATAATTTCAAAAATATATTTTTAAATCTTAATAATTTTAGAAAGTATATTTTTATAACTTAATATAATACAAGAAATAAATTAATTTTAAATAACATGAAGAGTCAGTGCAAGTATATAAAGACTTGCGTATGGCTCGTGAATAGTTCACGAGGTTGCGGGCTTGAATCTCTCATCCATGTATCGGTGGGTGTGCTTGAACATGGATCAACTTTGATCCATATGGACTTTTGGAAGGTAGGGGTGTGCAGTTTTGATTGGGTGTGGTTTTTCGCTCAAATCATAACCATATCATGAATCTGATTTCTCGAAAATTGAAAACTATATTCATATTTAAACCACATTTTTTTAAAAGTAAAATCAAGTCATAAAATTTGATTTCTTGGTTAAGTTAACTGAATAATTGATTATGCTGTACGGCTGTATAATGTATTGCCCATAATACATTGTGAGTAATTAGTCATATAGAACAATATCTTGAGTCAATTTTGTTTAGCATGAGTGTCTGTAAACCTCATATATAATGCATCACAAAGAACCCCAAAGGATTTGGCCTAGTGGTTAATGTGCACTCAAGTTTGCACCGAGACCCGGGTTCGAATCCCCTTGGGGCCACCGGAGTGCCTTTGGCGTAATTACCCGCTCCGTGCGCCGCCGGGGGTTCATGGAGCCTCGGGGATTAGTCGGGCGAAGCCCGGATACCCCGGGTTAGAAAAAAAAAATGCATCACAAAGAACAAAAACGTCACCAACAAAATAACTTTAAATATATGCTTCATTTAGCTGAAGAGTCCATAATTCCAAAAGTAGTAAAATAACGTAAGTTCATAATCCAGAAAAAAATAAATAAATTCATAGCTCAATACATACATAAACAATTTTGTTTCATGATAGGGGTTGGACGGTCCGTAAAAAATGATATTCCTTTTTTTTTCCTGATTTTTAACTTTAAAATAAAAAACCAAACCATATAAAAAAATTCAGGAAAACTGCACTTTAACGGAATCATATTTTGGGATATTGAGATATACGTATGATTTTTCAATTTTTTGATTATTATATAGATATTTTTTAGCAGCCCTAGTGGAAAGGTTGTGGTTGAATAAAATAAACTACTCTCATGGGAAAGAAATTTTTTAAAAAAAAGGTCGAAGCAAAAGAAAAAAAATAAAATAAAGAGAGAAACAGAAGGCTTCAAACGGAACTCCAAAGAGTTTGACTTAGTGGTAATGAGAAGTTTAAGTATTCACCCGATCCCGGGGTCGAAATCTCTTGGAATTATCGGAATGCTTTTGACGTGATTATCCGTTCCGTGTATCGCCGGGAGTTCACGGAGTCTCGAGGATTAGTTGAGTGAAGCCCGAACACTCCGGATTAGCCAAAAAAAAAAAGAGAAGGCTCCAAACGGACACCGTCAAACCGGAAAAGATCCTCTCTCCCTAAAATTAACCCACAAAGACAAGAATGCTTCAAAAACAGCTCCGACGTCAACGACCCGACTCTTTGACCATTTCCCGACCCGACCCCTCAAGCGCGTGCCACCCACGCTTCCATCCTTCCCCATATATATAACCGCATCGTCCGACGCTCTCCTCCCCCAATCACTCTCCGCCTCAGTCTCTCTCCTCCTTTCACCCACAGTCTCCATTTGCTTGCAGCCGCAAACACAGCAACCGAATTCTCTGTCACCGATGTCCGACAAGACCAGGGCCAGCTCCGCCGCCGGATCCCGGCGCCGTCAGCCGAGCCGCCTCCAGCGGCGGGCACCGGCGTCCCTGCAGATCGCCGCCCCGGCCTCCCACTGGAACGTGGCGATCCCGCTCCTGTCTCCCCTCGCCTCCTCGCCCACGTCCCCGGAGCTCATCGACCGGCCTGCGGTGGCGGAGGAGGTCAGGCTCCGGGAGGATCCGCGGGCGGACCAGGAGAGGAAGCCGGTTGTCTTCAAGACGTGGCAGCACCCGGCGGCGCCCTTCTGCTACGAGCCGGCTCCCCTGAAACCCTCGTTCGTGCCGGTGTAGAAGAAAGAATATATGTATATATTATCCATTTTTATCTTAATACTATCCAACTTTTCCTCTTTTTTGGGGGGATTAATTATTATTAACTATCGGGTTTAGATCTAACGATGGTTGATTAGTATGCAATTGTAAAGTATGTAAGTTGTTGATTAGGGCCATCAATGTTAATAGATGATTTTTCGATTGGCTTGAACATTATTATGTACCGATTTGGTCACCGACCTTTTTTCGGTAATTTCCGATTGCTTCAAGCTAAGCGTGCTTTGATTTTGGGAGTCTTAATTCCGCAACCACAAGAAAATTCTATGAGTCCTAGATCGACTTGTGGGCGGGTTTCGATTTGCTATTGAACTGTGGTTCGAGTACATTTCTAAAAATACATGTGAGCAGGATGATTGTGTTAGGAGTTTCTTGACGAGAACTACTAACCTAGATTTCTCGGTCTTTTTTTTTTTGGGATAAACCATCTATTAATTTTTTAAATAACATTTTTAAATAATGAAAAAATCTTAAATGATCTTCTCTAAGTAAGTTTTTAATTGTATATGCATTTACGGCTTATAGTTCATATTTTAATATATGGTAAATTTTTATAAATGTTTCAATATAATTCAAAAAGTTTAACGGTGTTTAATAAATGTTTTAATATAAGACAGCTTGACGGCGTTAATGACGAGATGACGGTTTGTATTATACTGAAATAATTTTAAAATATTTTGTATTATCAAATAGTAAAAAAAATATTTTATACCATATTGAAATATTTATAAAACTTTTTAAATTATCAATACAATTTATCCTTTAATATATTCATTTGTCACTTGCCGCAATGTTGCTAGCATTTTCTCATACCATGTAACATAATAGGATCGGGAAAGTAATCTTTACCATATGTATTTTATATGCTATTACCTAGGGAAATTTCTCATATAATAATCGTCATATATAGATTTCCTAATACTCAAAGTTCATTATAAAACCAAAAGGTTATTTATTTCACAGAAAATATGACCAATAAAAAGTAACCTCCCATTTTCTTATAAATATCTATACTCATGATCTTCGCTCCGCCAAAATATTAACGTGATATATATTAATTTTACATAATAACTTATTGAAAGTGATCTTACAATTGCGAAGGGCGTGTCCAAGGGATAGTATTAAATACGTGGGAAGCTCTAGTTGTCCTACCATATAGGTGGTTGTCCCTACCACTAAGAAAACGAATTTGATGTATTATTATATAAATAATATTTGAATGGTCAAAACCAACAAAGTAGCAGAAAGCATGGCAAAAGCAAAGATCCAAGAAAAGGATACAATTGAGTGCTAAATAATTACAAAGTAGCATTCACGAAAAATATAAAAATGGATGTCCCATCTGACCCTTACGTGGAAGAATGTATATTCTATGCTCCAAATAGTGGTCCGCCATAGTTGTGAGCCACGGCCTTTTCTTTTTCCTAATTTATTTTCTTATTCCTTCTCTAGACTTTGAAAATTATGATCAAATTCACTTGAAATCAAACCCCCTTAAAAATTCTATTCTTGTGAATTCCCTAGTCAACCTTGTATATCGTCAGGTCCGGGGATCCGGAGCGGTACTAGTCGGGTCTTTAATCGGAGGAGTTGTATTAGTGAAGGCGCGCATAAGCTGACTCGGACACTGTCGTAGTATATATATATATATATATATATGGATATTTTTTTTTGTGATCAGGTGGTCTCAGTGTCAATTTGCAGGTGCTTCAACTGGTCCATCTCATCGGCAAGTTAGAGATAGGCCGTCCACGTCCGGCTTGAGAATTTCACTGGAATAATTCTGCGGCCTGACCTCATAGTTCAATGTCGTGCATTCAGGGTTTCGGAATAAGACGACTATAGGATGGATGCAAAAGTTGCAAGGTGAAATCCTCGTTGTAGTGTATGAACAGCTGCCTTATATCATGTAGGTTAGAAAATGGGAACAGATAATTAAAGTTATCAAGTTAAAAGGGGCAAAACCAAACATACATTTAGCTGAGAGCTGGCCAACCCCACAAATTTGTGGGGTCTTACACCAATATCTAGTGATAAAAGGCAATAAATGAATGACATGGACAACCCCCCTTAATGTTCCCTTGAGGACCATACAATTTGGTTGAGCATGGTGGACCAATATGGCCCTCTTGTAAAGGTAGAGATTCATCGATCATATGTAATTTCGCTTGATTAGGGCTAACCTCGCGAGGACATTGCAACGGCCTATGTCAGTGGAGGATGACGACCACGAAGCGGAATCCCAATTATCATGCATTGTGATAATAATGTTGTTGTGGCTCCGTGCAAGAAATCTAGGAATCATAAGAAAGGAATGGATTTTAATCGGAAGTATCCTGTGATCGATATCGATGATTTCATGCGGTAAGGAGAGGTAATGGTTGAACAGTCTGCTTAGATTTAGCAAACAAATCTTGATCGACGATCTCGCCAAGCCTTTGTAGTAGAGAAAATCTTCGAGGCTTAAAGGTTAATTATTAGAATTTTAGGCATATGGATTGGGTGAAACTCTTTAGTGCTGAAAGAGAGTTCATAGTAGTTATTGCATATCCAATTTTGTCACTGGTTCGACCAATTTATAAAGGGAAATTCATTTCCCCCGACTATTTTTGGAGGAAGAGCCTCCGACTCTCTCTCATGCATTAAATATGCACGCTTTATACAACCCCTTCTAGAGTGTTCGACACTTTCGAATTCGGATGATTTAGAGTGCGTTTGGATTTAGAATTGAGTTGAGTTGATTTGAGTTTTGGTTTTAATTTATTTGTAATGATTGTATTGTTGAATTATGAGAAAAAGTGTGAAAAAGTAATAAATAATTAAGAGAAAGTAATGATTAATTAATGATTGTGTTGTTTAATTGTGAAAAAGTAATGAATAGTTAAGAGAATTTAATATTAAAAATTGAATTGAATGGTTAAAAAAATTTAAAAAATGAAAAAAAGTAATGATTGTGATGTTGAATTTAAGATAAGTGGAGTTGAGTTGAATTAAAAAAATTTCTAAAAACAAACGCACAGCATTGCTAATTTATAAATGTGGTCTGACCCAATTTTGTCTTTTCCATACCCAATGACTACATGTCTTGGATATTTCAATTAACCGATACATTTCTTCTCTCTTTCAGATTTAGAGAATATATATATACCCTAGATTGGTTTGGTTTTGTGTGCATGTATAAGGTTTATCTGATAGAGTGAGAAATGTTTGGAGGGTTAAAAGATATAATTTCCTTCATCAACCAAGAAAGAATAAATATATGGGTATACAAATCGTAAATATTTTATCACCTATCAGTTTGAGTTTTTAAGTTGGGATAAACCTAAATTAATATAAATTCAATGAAAATTTCACATAGCATTAGAATAAGGTTTTACGGCCTCCATACTCCATAGACTGGCACACATCAAGTCCAACGTCTTTTGCAGCCACAGTGTGCTTATGTTAATCCTCCCTCGCCTGAGCACAAAAGAGGAATCTTGTCTCGAAGTCAGTTTTAAGGTGAGTCTTTAAGGATATGTGAATATATTGTCACTTGAGAGCAGGTGTTGAAAGTTAAAAGATAATCTATCCTACATTGGCTAAGAAAGAACAAACCCTTGGGTATATAAAGTTATTAGGTTTTCACTACCTATAAGTCCGAGTTTTTAAGTAAAAAAAGGGGGCATTTTCTATAAGGCCAATAAAAATTTTACATAATATATATAGAATTTATAAGCCATGAATACTTGAGTTTATAAGATAGATGTTACGATAAATATGATCGATTCACGCAAGTGCACGATCAAACAAGTAATAAAGAGTGAATAGAATATCGTTGCCACGAGGATTGATCTAGACCTTTGCTAAGTACCAGAATTAGAATAATCGGCTTTTATTCAAACGATCGATTTTCGAGGGTTTTTTTTATTGAAACTAAAATACAGAAATAATTAATAAAAATGATAAATATAATGGTGATAAGTACCTAGAGCATACAACTTCCCTAGGGTTATTCTTAATCTACTACTTACTTCACTTACTAATAATTGAATGATTCAATTGTTAACCTATGATTTTGTATCTTCTCGCACGTCTTCCTATAGATACGAGAACGTATCCCCATGTATCAAATCGCTACAGTATTCCTAGGTAACCGACTATTGGGCATCTATTATGATCAGACCCTAATTTGCTACCTAAGGCGATTGATTATTTTTAAGCCTCTTGCAAATTAATCCAGTTTCCTAACTTGAATGAATCTTAGGCTATATCCTATCCCGCACCTAAACCTAGAATTCATTTCCCAAGTTCATCTAAGTTGTTAGAACAATCTAATTAATGGCCAATCAATCAAATAATACTAAGAACGGAATAAAATAAACACGATCATTCAATCAATAAGCAAAGAAGCAAGATCACGAATTAAGATTAAACCCTAGGTTCCATTGAAACCCTAGGAATTGAAATTAGCTCATAGTAATGGAGTTCAACAACCAAGAATTCAAAGAAAATATAATTAAACTAAAGAAGAGTAAAAGAAGAATCATTAGAAAATCGGCCGGTCTCGGGCTCAAGTTGTCTTCGTCTTCTCCTTCGTCTCTTGTTGCTCTCTCATTTATCCCTAGCTCTTCCTTGGTGTTGACTCACCTTTCAAGTTTAGCCAAAAGGCTTTTAAATTTTTCTAAAAATCTTGCTAAGAAATTCCCAAAAGATTCTAAAAATAATTTCCTAAAATAATGCAAAATATGTCCTAAAAATATATTGTGCTCTAAACTTAGCCCTCAAGGTACTCTATTGCATAGTACTTCCCAAGATGTTACATGATCCAAAATTGCTTAGAATACTCAAAAGAAACGAGATATGCACTTAGCTCCCATTGCCGCGGCAAAACAACAATATTGCCAAGACACTTTCATATGATTCGGTTGAACAAAATTGCTAAGGCAATTTTGGAGCTTTGCCATAACAATAAATATTGAGATGACTTCATCCACTCTCCTTGCATTCCGAACCTCGAACTTAGTCCTCGAATTCCTCAAAACTCCATAATCGTCTCTAAAATACAAAACTTGACATCAATAGCAAATATTGGCATAAAATTCTCGAGAACTAACGACAGACAATCAAAAAGTACCTAATCATACTAAATCCAAACTAATAATAAAACTACTAAAAACTAGCCTAAGACACGACTAACTCAAATTCCTTGCATACAAATATAGCCCAAAATGTGGTCATTTAACTCGATTTTCACCTAGTCATTATACCCTTAGACCTAGTCTTTTGCTAGTCCCTCAAGCAAATCAAACAAAACACGGCAAAACAATCAAATCATCCTTGACAAGATTCAAGACATCAATCAGAAGTAGTCCTTTAATGTTCTCAAAGATGAATGCATTTATACCAGCAATCTCATTCCTTCATCACATAAACACGAATAAATAACATTACATTACCATCCTCCATTTAAAAAATCCAATATCATAAAATATTCGAGAACCACTCATGCCAAAAGCAAGAAATAACCCATAACATCAATGAATATGACTTCCAAATGTATTGTACCACTCAAAAATCTTAACATAATTTTTCATCAAAAAATCTAACATGCCATCATTGCAGAACCTCACACGGTCGTGTTTACACTCAATTCTTGTGTATATTCGGGCTCTGTAATTGCACTCAATCCACATTCCATGAATATATACTACCATATGCTTGCCTGTTCATCCCATCTCCACTATTAGAAGTTCTTTGATTCAGTTGAAATGTGACTTGGTATCTTAACCGATTGATTCAATTGAGATGTAAGTAGAAAAGAAAATGGTTGAAACCAATACTCACATGCTTTGTTTCTTCATCTCTTGATGTGCTTCAGATTGCAACTCAACACATATTCGAATTTTCGGGTTCAAACGCATATTCTAGAAGATTTCGAAACAAGAATTTAGCTTAATTAGATATTAAGTTTCCTATATTGCTATGATATAGTTTCCCTTAATTAAATATTATTTCCTATATTAGCTTGAATCAGTAATCTTAAGTTTCATATTTCAGATTGTTTCCTTATTATATTCTAGGAAAGTAATCTGGAGAATATTAGATGTCAGTTTCCTATTCTATAGTCAAGAGATGTGTTTTCCCTCTATATAAATATGCACCTATTGTAAGAGGAAAAAAAGATGAATTTGATGAATATTTGAATGAAATTACCTAGAGCGTTTCCTCTATTTGTCTTATCTAAACAAGTCCTTTGTTTAGTGGCGAAAACCCTTATTCTTATCGTTCATCCTTGAGCGTGGTGAATCAACCCGACTTTTCTTACTCGTGGCGAGTCATCTTATCGAGTGAGTTTTGTTGGTTCTACCCTCCACCCTTCTTTCTTATCAAGTTCTGGTTCGGGAGCTTATCATTTGGTATCAAAGCGAAGGTTCTATCCTTGTTGGCCGAGTGAAACACGTGTGTTTGAGTGGATTTTTTATAAATATGCAAAGATTATGGCTAAAAGCAACCCTGAACGAGTTCTAAGAGGGTTTACTTTCGACCAAGACTTGCCTCTCACTTTCCAGCGAACGCGAGAGGAGTTCATTGCACGGCTCGAGCGAGTGACCCAAGCCCTCGAGAGTTCCGGTGGAATAAGAAGACACCAATGGGTGCAGAAGGATTATCCCCCAAAGAGAATTCCGACTTTCAATGGAAGCATGAGCGCTGAGGAATACTTGGCGTGGATTTCAGATGTGGACCGATTCTTCGACTACTACAGCATCCCCAATGATGGAAGTCGAGTTGTTAGAGTTGTTTATCGGTTAAGGGGCAAAGCGTCTACTTGGTGGGAGAAATTGGAAAATAATCGTCTTCAAGATGGAAAGAATCTGGTATTTACGTGGAGGCGCATGAAACAACTCTTAAAGGTCAGATTCTTTCCTTTGGGATACGAAGAACGCCTCTATGAATCTGAAGACGGTTGCATGAAGTCTACCTATCCTCTTAAGCATGGAAAAACAAATGTTTTTCCTATGACGATTGTTGATGTCGAGAAAAAAATACAACTTGAAGAAGCTTCTATGAAGGGTGACAAATTTAAAGAAGAAAAAGTGGAGTCCAAGAATGAAGCAGCTCAAGCGTCACAAGATAATGATGTTCTGGTCGAGAAGGATTTAGCGATTGACCATATTTTTCGAGAGGAACTAATTTCAAACTTTGAAGAGAAAGTCCAGGCTGAACTGTTTTTAGACTCAGCCCAAGAGGAACTTCAGGAAAAATTTGCTATTGAAGATCTATCGATGGTGTTTCATCAAGTGAAACCTGAGCTACTTGAAGTGCACATGATTCCGCTGAGGAAGGGGCAATCCAGCAGAGTTGATCGGGGAGGAAGAATAAAAAATCTGATCTATGAGGAATTACAAGAGAGAGTTCGTACATAAAAGTTAGTCATTAAGTGGCAAGCTAAAAAGCACTAAAACGCACACATGAAGACCAGTAGAAGATTGACGAAGATTCGAGGACGCGTCTTTTTCCAACCAAGAGGGGATGATGTGCTTCAGATTGCAGCTCAACACATATTTGAATTTTCGGGTCCAAACGCGTATTCTAGGAGATTTCGAAACAAGAATTTAGCTTAATTAGATATTAAGTTTCCTATATTGCTATGATATAGTTTCCCGTAATTAGATATTATTTCCTATATTAGCTTGAATCAGTAATCTTAAGTTTCCTATTTCAGATTGTTTCCTTATTATATTTTAGGAAAGTAATCTGGAGATTATTAGATGTCAGTTTCCTATTCTATAGTCAAGAGAAGTGTCTTCCCTCTATATAAATATGCACCTATTGTAAGAGGAAACAAAGATGAATTTGATGAATATTTGAATGAAATTGCCTAAAGCGTTTCCTCTAGTTTTCTTATCTAAACAAGTCCTTTGTTTAGTGGCGAAAACCCCAATTCTTATCGTTCATCCTTGAGCGTGGCGAATCAACCCGACTTTTCTTACTCGTGGCGAGTTATCTTATCGAGTGAGTTTTGTTGATTCTACCCTCCACCCTTCTTTTTTATCAAGTTTTGGTTCATGCGCTTATCATCTCTCTTCAAACATCGGATGTCAATATTCTTCCCTCCCCAAACTCCATTACTGATAGCTCAATAACTAACTAGCTCAATAACTAACCACAAGTTTTGAGCGCTTATTCTTTCTTTCTTTTTCTACCTTTTCTTCTCCTCCTTTTCTTTAATTTTTCTCTTCTTTTACAATCTTTCTATATTTTTTCATTTTTCGTTTTTTCTCTTTTTTTTTTGGAGCATAGAAGATACTACATTGAAACAACATTAAGTACACTGCACTTTTACTCAATTCCTCTTCATTCTCACCCCTTTAAATGAGACCCCACTCATCCCATTCATCTCGAATTGTAACTTCACAGTCAACCCAATAATTGAATGGGATTAGAAAAAAATAGATAAATTTAAGGCTCAAAGTGGTCCCTTCATGGAATAAAATGAACAGGATAGGCTTCTAGCTCTAGGTTAACCTAAGTGCCTTCTTCGTCCCCATGAATGTATATGAAAAACAAGTCCCAAAAGGTATTTGCAAGCAAGTTCTAGAGGACAGACATGGAATGGTCCCTCATGTAAGAAAAAATAATGATTGATAAATAATGTATCAATCCGACATGAAGGCTTAAAAATCTCACCAATGGTCATAAGATCTATGATAGTGACATGCTTCAATCCTCAAATCAAAACTTGCCAGGGGTTCCTAAATGGTCCTACTAAAAATATGTATGGTTTTTGAAAACAGTTTAAAACTAAGAAATCAGATTTTTTTTTCCTTAAAAATTTCTTTAAAAAAATAAAACTCGATTGTTAATGCAATGTATTTAATCAATTGTTAGTTTCAAGAAATCCTTTAACTACAAGCACAAGTACAAACACTAAATTATTATTATCGAACAACGGCCAACTTCATAATCAATAATCGTCAATTATTAGTTGTTGTTAGAGGGGCTTTGAATTTTGCTATCAAAAGTTGGAAGGGAAAGAGCTTGGGGTTTTATTATACGCATGTTCTGTTGGACTGAATACATATATCAGATCTGGCTTGAAAGAAATAATTGAGTCTTTCAAAAAAGAATTGTTGATCCAAATAGGTTGAGGGATACAATTGTATAGCAAGTAAGATTAAGGTACGCTCCAGTACCAAAGTTTAGGTATAAATTGGATGTTTTTCCGTTGACAACAGTGTTGGGGCTACAAAAATTTTGTAACTGAGATGGCTACTTTGTACATATTTTAAGTGGTAATTATCAATTCTTAAAAAAAAAAAGGGCGGTAGAGCACCACCAGCGAGACTCCCCTCCCCCCACTTTTTTTAATAGATTTTCTAAAAAATTTAAAAATTAAAAATATTATTCGACCAATTAAGAGACGTCACATGGAATGGTTTAACGCCATTAACTTCCAGTTACAGTTTTGGATCAAAATTGTGTAACAGACTAAATATTTAGTGCTACTTGAGACACACTAATACATTTCAGACCTAGATTTAAACTTGAAAATGAACTTTCCATGTAGACCTTTCTTATTCAAAATTAAATTGCATATTGATTAAACCCTTATGGACATTTTAGTTTTACAAATGAAATTCACTAACAACTATTTTAACTCTAAAAACCAGGGAAAGCCCATGGTGGAATTTAAATGTCCGTGCTATTCTCTTGAGTTCAAATTCCCTCTTTAAGCTTTTAGTCCTTGACGATCAATTACGTGGAAAATTATGAGGACCACATTCATTCTAAAATGCCAATCATCTTTTTTTCGGTGTGAACACTGGTATCCGGAATTAGGCCAACTAATCCAATCAAGCAATCATCTTTATTGGGGCATTAGCCCCCTGTAATCGAAAAGAGGAAAACGAGTTTTGACGATAAAGGTTGAAAACTTGCAAAGGGATAAGAAACAATGATCGGAAATGAGAAACTTTCTTATTAGATTGTGTATCTTGAAATGTTGAGATCGTGGATCCAATTCTTATGCTGCCATGAATAGTCGGATTATTATTGTATGATACTTCAAGACCTAGTTCAACTTACTTAAATTGTGATGGTGCACCAAAGAGAAAATATATTTGGTATTCTAACTTATTGATATGATCTTTCACATTCTTCTCATGTTATTAAACAAAAAGAGAGCTATAAATGCAAGTTTCTTAAGAAGAATTGTTGCAAATATTTATATATTTTATGGCTTGTAAGAATTTATATATGGACTTCATTCATTCACTAACTTCGAAAATAAAATTAGAAGTATCATTAATTTTATCAAAATAAAAAACAAGCGACTTTTTGTTAAACAAAAAAAAAACAACGGGAAAGCAAGCGTAAATCTTAGTGGAAAAACGATTGCTATATATTGCCACGAGAAGTGATAATATTAATTGATTGAGAAATGATATCAAAACGTTGGAAAAAGTTAGAACAACTAAAAGAAATTGATTTCTTTGGCTAAAATGGGTGTATCCAGTCATTCTGAATATCAATGGAATTATAACATATTATTATCATCATATTCATAAGATTTTATCATTAGGACATTATAGCAATTACAAAGTTATAGGTGTATTTCTGCTAATGCCTTTAATAATTAACCAATACTGTATTATTATATCATATTTTACCAAATACATAATTAAAATAAAGTATATAATTAAGTGCTTTAACTGTTATTTTCATATGAAGTCATCATGATCACTTGACAAAATTCTGTTTATGTTAGATGTCATACACCATAGAAAAATGAGATACTATTTACAAAACTTTGAAAGTTCAACAAGAAAATAACTTAATTTTAAAGTTCAGACATTAAGTGAAATAATGATGAAAATATATGTAGAAAAAGGTAAAAAAAAAATTCTAGGCATAAACATTGCTGAAGTATATCTTGTTTCAGTGAAGAACTCGAAACCTGGAGGAAACGAGGTAGAATTGACTGAAGAGGCAAGGACGTGTTTTGACTGCAGTCAAGGAGCTCAAATCGTGGTTAGGGGAACCCAGCTTGGTTAGTAGGTCGCGGAATAATATCGAGACCGCAATCGTTTTGATGAGACAATAGTCTAGTGACGATGAACGGATGGTGACCACGGTCAGGTATGAGTAGAACACAGTCAAGGGTAGGCTAGCACAAAGTTAGCAAGATTTCAAATACCTTGGGGGGGGGGGGTATTTTTAGGATATATTTTGAGGATATTTAGGGTCTTGAATCTATAATACGGGATGAGTATTGTAAAATATTTAACGTGTAATCCTCTTGGGAAGTTCTCGGGTTATTCTCTTTGAGTCTGTAGGGTTCGTAGAGTGAGAGAGGCAAGAATTAAGAGCATTGTGGGGCTCTTCTCGGGTTGGTCTTGTAATGTGGGTGGGAAAACACGTGTGATTTCGAGGTTGCAATCTCCGGTTTTATTGATCTAGTGAAATCTCATGCTTCGTTAGTGGATATTTCCTTGTCTTAAGGATTTTACAAGGTATATTCCGATGTTCATTATTCCTTCTTCTAGGTTAAATTCCTCTGATTTGGCATCATTCTCAATAAATTGGTATAATAGCCAAGTCTGGGAGTGGGTGAAGATATCGGGAGCTAAGTTTGAGGTGGAGAAGTTTGACGGGATGAATGACTTTGGGCTATGAAAGATCAAGATGAAGACTTTGCTGATATAACACTGCCTTGAAGGAGCACTAGAAGGGGAGAAGAAGCTTCCTATGACCCTGTCATTAGAGGAAAGGAACATTATGATGTCGAAGGCTATGAGCACCATCTAGTTGAGCCCGTCGAATAACGTTCTACGGGAGGTATGTAATCAGGACTCGACATCAAAAGTATGGGCGAAACTGGAATCACTATATTAGTAGAAGTCCTTGACGAGCAGTCTGTACTTGAAGCAGCGGCTGTACCTATTGAAAATGAGTCTTGGGAACTTCGTAGATGATCACGTGGACCTCTTAATTAGATCTTGATGGATCTTGCAATTACGAATGTCAAGATTGAAGATGAGGATCAGGCTCCATTGTTGTTGCTTCTCTTCTAGAGGCATACGAGATTTCGTGGATACCAAACTCTATGGTAGAACAAGCATCACCTTGGAAGCAATCAAGGCGGCATTAAACTCGAAAGAGTTTCAGAAGAAGGTGATGGAGTATCATGGAGGCAATGGTGAAGGCTTAGTTGCAATGGGTAGATCAACTTAGAAAGGATCTCATGGCAAGAGCAAGTCAAGGGATAGGTAACCGATTTACTGGAATTGCAGCGAGGAAGATCATCTCAAGAGGGACTGATCAAGGCAAAGAGGCAAGCAAGGCGAGTTCTTAGGGGATGCAGTGGTAGCTGAGAAAAGTCACGCGGGAGGGGATGTTCTTACAGCAGCAGGTGATGGGAATGCAAGTGCCAATTTTTTCAATAGATTTGGCACGTTAGGTATTACGTGGATTCTTAATTTGGGATGCACTTTTCCATATTTGTCATGATAAAGGATTGTTTTCTACTTATCGGCCCATAGAAGGTGGAAAAAACCATATGGCTAATGGTGACACATGTGATGTTGTTGGGATGGGTGAAGTGCGGATCAAGTTGTATGATGGTAGTGATTAGTTATTGGCTAGTGTTAGGCATGTCCCGAGATTAAAGAAAAATTTGATCTCGTTGGGTACACTTGACAAGCTTGGCTATAAGTACATGTGCCAAGATAGAGTCGTAAGAATCTTGAAGGGAGCTCTCGTGGTGATGAAGGGATTGTTGCAGAAAGGCATGTATGCGATATGATCTAGTTGGAGGATCCTTTGCACGGGCATGAGGAAGGATCCCAGGATGATGGAGTGTGGCATGAAGTCGGGCATTGGGATATGCATGTGCTAGCTGAACCAAGTATAAGAGCACGAGCCGAGCGAATCGAATAAGCCATGCAAAGGATGTTATTGCAAGTTCTTGGAGGAGAAGTCGAGCTCTTGGGCGAGATGCACGTGGAACATGAAGCCACGACCGTTAATATCCTAGAAATCTATCTAGAAGATGATCCAAGTTCAAAGGGCTGAATTTGGCTAATTGCTCTAAGACATTTAGTTGTTTTCAATAAGTTAAGCCTATTTCATTTTGGGCTCGTTCCACTTAGGATTTATTTTAGCCAAATCCATTAGTCTATTTAGGTTATCAGCTAGTATCTTTCTATAAATAGGCATGCGGCCTTTGTAGAGAAGCAGATCAGTTTTCAATCATTTTTAGAGAGGTTTTCTTTGAGCTGTTCTTCAGGAACTTTACGGATATTGCAAGTGTGATAACTTGTGATTTTCGACATTTATAATATTGGTTTCTAGCTTTATATAGCTAGCAGATCAATATTCTGTTTTATAATATTGGTTTGTGGCTCTTTATTATCATCGGATCAATATACCCTGTCCTTGAAACCTTCATTGGACGATCCCGGGTTCGATCTCATTCCATTGTTGCTGGGTCTCGTGGCAAGTTCGTCAAGGTTCACATCATTTGGTATCAGAGCTTTGACTCCAATCCAAGTTTCACCTATCCTATTTCGTTCTTGTTATTGTTCTTGTCCTAGGATTCGGCAAATCGTTGAACGACTTCTTGTTGCTTCGAAAAGGTCTGGAAAAAAAAATTCGTCCAAAAAAATACAGAGAAAAAAGGAAAAGAGAAGAAAAAAAGTTGGACCAAAATAAAGGAAAGAAAAAAAAGAAAGAAAGGAAAGAGCAATTGTTGGCAAAATCTTGACTTTTGGGAAAGAAGAAGCTTCCTTAGATATCATTACTATTTAAGCAAAGTTGGAGATTCCAAAAGTTTCCTTTCATTTCCTTCCATATTTGTCATTATCATTAAGGTTCCTTCCTTTTTTATATTCTTATTTAATTTGGTGGACCACTAGCATATAAGATGCAATTGAAAAATATAATATTGTTTCCTTTTAATTGAATATTTTCCTATCACATTTTTTTCATATCTCTTAAAATCATTCATTCTTTTCATTTCGATACTCTCCATAAGTCTCTTGTTTCCTTATTCCCAGAAATCTTCCTTGTACATCTCAGTTGTTTCGTTAACTTCATTTACCACATTATCTATGTTTGGTTCCTAAATTTAAATCAACTTTTGAAATCAATGATTATAAGTGCTTTAGGCTGATCAAGTGATTTTACTCTTGTGATTGAATTGTTTAGTTTGTCAAGAACATTGAGGATAAAATCTAGAGAGGAAAAAGGCAAGAGTGGGTGAGTATATCATAGGGTAAAAGCCTAAAATTGAGTGAAACACGAGTGCTTGTTTGACATTGAACTGAGTTTAAACACGTGAGGGAGCATGTGAGGTCCACTTGTATTTCTACAATTGCACTAGTTGATTTTTACCATGTCACAAGAGAATAGTGGAGGAGCTAATCCAAATAGTGGAGGGGCTGATCAAAGCATGTTAATCTGAGCCATGCAACAACAATTTGAGCGCATGAATGTGATGCTTGATGAGATTTCTGATTGGTTGGAAAGACGAGATGAGCGGATTGAACAGTTGCTAGATGGCTATGATGAAGCTTCTAGTTCATCTTCTTGTAAATTGAAGAGTGGTTCTTCTTCGAAGCAAGAAGAGTACGTAGTCTTGAAGTCAAAAGGAGAGAAACCCATGGCCAAGTTTCAACCCGACAACAAAGATAATGGTTATATTGCTTCTCAATGCCCGAAAAACGATGGCCGGAACGTAACACTTGTGCCGCTTCCACCTCACCAAGTGCATAAGGAGCAGCTTCAGTTCAAGTCCGTTGCTTCCAATTCAAAGGAAAATGGGAGTATGGCTGAAAGAAAAAGAGAAAAAG